>NC_136071.1:90466948-91120363 GCF_964261635.1 Lissotriton helveticus | reverse complement strand
GAGCTATGCACGCGTTATCGCCCCTTTAATACAGAGCTATGCACGCTTTATCGCCCTCTTAATACAGATCTATGCACGTGGTATCACCCCTTTAAAACAGAGCTTTGCACGCGGAATCGCCCCTTTAATACAGAGCTATGCACGCGGTATCGCCCCTTTAATACAGATCTATGCACGTGGTATCACCCCTTTAAAACAGAGCTTTGCACGCGGTATCACCCCTTTAATACAGAGCTTTGCACGCGGAATCGCCTCTTTAATACAGATCTATGCACGCGGTATCACCCCTTTAAAACAGAGCTTTGCACGCGGAATCGCCCCTTTAATACAGAGCTTTGCACGCGGAATCGCCCCTTTAATACAGAGCTATGCATTCAGTCTATGGTAATTTTGAAGCAATCATGCTTTATGAGTAACTGAAAATACTGGCACTTCTTGTTCTTATAACATCTAACCCATTACGTTTAGAGGTGTGGGGAGTTCGCATGATTTACACAAAAATTCAGAAAACTCATACAAAATGCAAATCCTAATTAAGTCATAAAAATAGAGCGAAAAACATATGTGCCATGAATGACAAAACTCCGGCGTTCTGGTTCTTTGCATTGATCCTGTGCTATAATTATGCAGTGAACGGCAGCGTAATTATGCAATGTGGCATGATTTCGGGAATCTTTCGCAATAAGTGCAACTCAGAATTTCTGAAATTATACAAGTTATGCAAGCGTAGTTTACTTTTTGCCCGGGCCTAATTACTATGGAAGCTTAAAACCTCTCACTTGCTCTTCCCAGAATGTTCCACCTCTTCCGAACTTTCTAAAATTGTAATGTTAGAAGATATTGATTCACCAGCCCAGATGGCTCATGAAATGCCAACTTCTTCAACAGATTGTGCCCGCTCCCCTGCTTCAAGAGCAGCTGGTGGCAGCAGGGGGCGCTGCTTCATCATGGCAGGTGGTATAGCGGCTCAGTGGGTGGACCCCTGTATCTTAGAGAATTTCTCCTTGATTCAGCTTGGAGAGAATTTCCCCTTAGAACTTGTGCAATTAGTGTGCAGGGTATGTTGGCAGCAAGGGTGGCAGCATGAGGGGTGACCTGCTGTGCTCCACTGTGCTGTACTGCCAGGCGGCCTAGGAACAAATCGACTTGCACAGCACTCCTGCAAGAACTGCTAATGTCCATTTTTATTTTTGTGCATTTAAATTTTTTTTTTTTTAATGGAAAACTTTAACATCTTTTTGCAGCTTCGGAACACTTTCCATTAACAGAGATGAGATGGAAAATAGACAGAGGAGCAGTGGTCGAAGTGGGTGGGATCGGCAGGGCAAGGCGTGCCCCTACTTCTTTAATTCTATAGATTCCGTTCCCCTACTTTTTTTATTTTAAACATGCGTCCCAGGACGGCAGAAATAGCCACGGCCTACAGATAAGGGTGGGCATTCGGGTCCGTCTGGGAAAGGGCGGGTGGGCAGAGAAGGAAAAGGACTCTGCGCCTCATTTATGCCACCGTTGCGTCACTTTTGTAACGCAGCGGCTGCGCAAATCCTGCACCATGATGCGGGATACTTACAACGTGACGCATCTGGGAGATGCGTAACGTTGTAAAGCCCTGCGCCACATGTAGGAGTTCTTGCGCAGGGGGGGGGGTCCGGCACAGGAACGCCTCCTAAAAGTGGCTGAGTGAAGGACTTTTAAGCCCATGCTGCTTCAAAACCCTGCGCCTACCTGAAGCAGGCGTAAGGATTGACGCAGCATTAACAAGATAGGGCACCCCCAAGCCTTGCTGGAACTGCGTTGCACTTGCGACGCAACTCCAGCAATGCGCTGCCTTTACGGCACAGATGCGTCATGCATCTGTGCCGTTTTTGCCCCATGGTGCGCCGCATTGTAAATGCGGCGCATCCATGCTGGCGGAGCCGTGGCGCACAATAACTGGCACATCCCTGCTGATATGCAGGGATGCACCAGTTATTGAAAATCTGCCCCTCTGTCTTTTCCTTCTTCCCAGGGAAGACAAGGACAGTGTCCACTCCTGCTCTGCCACCGGCAGTCCCCCCCTCCTCGCTTTCATCTACTTATTCCTTCTCTTTCTTTCTAGCTCCTCCTCACTTTCTGAAAACTGTGACTTCAAGAACATTTTCACCCTCTCTTTCTTCCTTTCGTTTATTTGTCCCCCTGTGAAATGGATCCAAAAATGAAGAAAATCTTTTGCTGTAAATGTCGTCTTTTCTGACATTTTTCTATTCCAAAGTGCAGCCTCGGAAATAAAGGTTCAAAATATGAAAAATAAATAAATAACTAAATAAAACAAGACATAGTGGTTGTAAATTGGCCAGATTGATTTTATTCACACCCAAACACATTAGCGTCACTTTTACAGAGTTTGCCAATGAAGCGCTACTTTTGTTTCTTGTTTTCCCTGGATGGGGAAGTGCACCAATCCTGGAGGTACTGCAATGCCTGATTGATGGGTGGATTGGAAAACAAAATGTGTACCGCGGCCCTGTGTTCACAGATGTGGTCTTTTTAAACCATACTGCTTACGTTTTCTAAGGATATAAGCAATGGACATTGAAATGGGTCCCTTTCGGGCCCTGTAGTCATGTCCCTAACTTTTCAAGCAAAAGCACTCACTGATTTCTGAATAGTGAGTGTAAAAGCATTAAGGGAACAGTGTTGTTCCTGCTGACATTTCACATGTTTTACTTAATCTTGCATTCCTTGAGTGTTTGCTTTTTCCAGGATGTTGTTACTTTGTTTTTATTTAACAACAAGGGGTGGTGATGGACAGAGTTTCTGAATTAAGCAGAATACTCTCACCCAGTCAAGAGATCAGGGCTAGATCCAACACCGTTTTTTAGCTCACTGCACCATCCCAGTTCAGAACCTGGCTATATGCAAATTAGTCTGTTCCTGGCCCAGTGCATGATGGGAACAGGGCAAACCAAACTACCAAGCCAATTCTTACACTGGGAAGGAAACAAGCTTCCGGGGACCGGTTTCTGGCATTTCAGCCGTCGTCGGCCCAGCTTGCTTGAGTCCTGATGGTGCAATGAGCAAGGGACTCACATCTGAGTATACCCTTCCACGCTTAGGGTGGACAAAATATTTAACAACAAGGGGTGGTGATGGACAGAGTTTCTGAATTAAGCAGAATACTCTCACCCAGTCAAGAGATCAGGGCTAGATCCAACACTGTTTTTTAGCTCACTGCACCATCCCAGTTCAGAACCTGGCTATATGCAAATTAGTCTGTTCCTGTCCCAGTGCATGATGGGAACAGGGCAAACCAAACTACCAAGCCAATTCTTACACTGGGAAGGAAACAAGCTTCCGGGGACCGGTGTCTGGCATTTCAGCCGTCGTCGGCCCGGCTTGCTTGAATCCTGATGGTGCAATGAGCAAGGGACTCACATCTGAGTATACCCTTCCACGCTTAGGGTGGACAAAATATTTAACAACAAGGGGTGGTGATGGACAGAGTTTCTGAATTAAGCAGAATACTCTCACCCAGTCAAGAGATCAGGGCTAGATCCAACACCGTTTTTTAGCTCACTGCACCATCCCAGTTCAGAACCTGGCTATATGCAAATTAGTCTGTTCCTGTCCCAGTGCATGATGGGAACAGGGCAAACCAAACTACCAAGCCAATTCTTACACTGGGAAGGAAACAAGCTTCCGGGCACCGGTTTCTGGCATTTCAGCCGTCGTCGGCCCGGCTTGCTTGAATCCTGATGGTGCAATGAGCAAGGGACTCACATCTGAGTATACCCTTCCACGCTTAGGGTGGACAAAATATTTAACAACAAGGGGTGGTGATGGACAGAGTTTCTGAATTAAGCAGAATACTCTCACCCAGTCAAGAGATCAGGGCTAGATCCAACACCGTTTTTTAGCTCACTGCACCATCCCAGTTCAGAACCTGGCTATATGCAAATTAGTCTGTTCCTGTCCCAGTGCATGATGGGAACAGGGCAAACCAAACTACCAAGCCAATTCTTACACTGGGAAGGAAACAAGCTTCCGGGGACCGGTTTCTGGCATTTCAGCCGTCGTCGGCCCGGCTTGCTTGAATCCTGATGGTGCAATGAGCAAGGGACTCACATCTGAGTATACCCTTCCACGCTTAGGGTGGACAAAATATTTAACAACAAGGGGTGGTGATGGACAGAGTTTCTGAATTAAGCAGAATACTCTCACCCAGTCAAGAGATCAGGGCTAGATCCAACACCGTTTTTTAGCTCACTGCACCATCCCAGTTCAGAACCTGGCTATATGCAAATTAGTCTGTTCCTGTCCCAGTGCATGATGGGAACAGGGCAAACCAAACTACCAAGCCAATTCTTACACTGGGAAGGAAACAAGCTTCCGGGGACCGGTTTCTGGCATTTCAGCCGTCGTCGGCCCGGCTTGCTTGAATCCTGATGGTGCAATGAGCAAGGGACTCACATCTGAGTATACCCTTCCACGCTTAGGGTGGACAAAATATTTAACAACAAGGGGTGGTGATGGACAGAGTTTCTGAATTAAGCAGAATACTCTCACCCAGTCAAGAGATCAGGGCTAGATCCAACACCGTTTTTTAGCTCACTGCACCATCCCAGTTCAGAACCTGGCTATATGCAAATTAGTCTGTTCCTGTCCCAGTGCATGATGGGAACAGGGCAAACCAAACTACCAAGCCAATTCTTACACTGGGAAGGAAACAAGCTTCCGGGGACCGGTTTCTGGCATTTCAGCCGTCGTCGGCCCGGCTTGCTTGAATCCTGATGGTGCAATGAGCAAGGGACTCACATCTGAGTATACCCTTCCACGCTTAGGGTGGACAAAATATTTAACAACAAGGGGTGGTGATGGACAGAGTTTCTGAATTAAGCAGAATACTCTCACCCAGTCAAGAGATCAGGGCTAGATCCATCACCGTTTTTTAGCTCACTGCACCATCCCAGTTCAGAACCTGGCTATATGCAAATTAGTCTGTTCCTGTCCCAGTGCATGATGGGAACAGGGCAAACCAAACTACCAAGCCAATTCTTACACTGGGAAGGAAACAAGCTTCCGGGGATCGGTTTCTGGCATTTCAGCCGTCGTCGGCCCGGCTTGCTTGAATCCTGATGGTGCAATGAGCAAGGGACTCACATCTGAGTATACCCTTCCACGCTTAGGGTGGACAAAATATTTAACAACAAGGGGTGGTGATGGACAGAGTTTCTGAATTAAGCAGAATACTCTCACCCAGTCAAGAGATCAGGGCTAGATCCAACACCGTTTTTTAGCTCACTGCACCATCCCAGTTCAGAACCTGGCTATATGCAAATTAGTCTGTTCCTGTCCCAGTGCATGATGGGAACAGGGCAAACCAAACTACAAGCCAATTTTTACACTGGGAAGGAAACAAGCTTCCGGGGACCGGTTTCTGGCATTTCAGCCGTCGTCGGCCCGGCTTGCTTGAATCCTGATGGTGCAATGAGCAAGGGACTCACATCTGAGTATACCCTTCCACGCTTAGGGTGGACAAAATATTTAACAACAAGGGGTGGTGATGGACAGAGTTTCTGAATTAAGCAGAATACTCTCACCCAGTCAAGAGATCAGAGCTAGATCCAACACCGTTTTTTAGCTCACTGCACCATCCCAGTTCAGAACCTGGCTATATGCAAATTAGTCTGTTCCTGTCCCAGTGCATGATGGGAACAGGGCAAACCAAACTACCAAGCCAATTCTTACACTGGGAAGGAAACAAGCTTCCGGGGACCGGTTTCTGGCATTTCAGCCGTCGTCGGCCCGGCTTGCTTGAATCCTGATGGTGCAATGAGCAAGGGACTCACATCTGAGTATACCCTTCCACGCTTAGGGTGGACAAAATATTTAACAACAAGGGGTGGTGATGGACAGAGTTTCTGAATTAAGCAGAATACTCTCACCCAGTCAAGAGATCAGGGCTAGATCCAACACCGTTTTTTAGCTCACTGCACCATCCCAGTTCAGAACCTGGCTATATGCAAATTAGTCTGTTCCTGTCCCAGTGCATGATGGGAACAGGGCAAACCAAACTACCAAGCCAATTCTTACACTGGGAAGGAAACAAGCTTCCGGGGACCAGTTTCTGGCATTTCAGCCGTCGTCGGCCCGGCTTGCTTGAATCCTGATGGTGCAATGAGCAAGGGACTCACATCTGAGTATACCCTTCCCTGCTTAGGGTGGACAAAATATTTAACAACAAGGGGTGGTGATGGACAGAGTTTCTGAATTAAGCAGAATACTCTCACCCAGTCAAGAGATCAGGGCTAGATCCAACACTGTTTTTTAGCTCACTGCACCATCCCAGTTCAGAACCTGGCTATATGCAAATTAGTCTGTTCCTGTCCCAGTGCATGATGGGAACAGGGCAAACCAAACTACCAAGCCAATTCTTACACTGGGAAGGAAACAAGCTTCCGGGGACCAGTTTCTGGCATTTCAGCCGTCGTCGGCCCGGCTTGCTTGAATCCTGATGGTGCAATGAGCAAGGGACTCACATCTGAGTATACCCTTCCCTGCTTAGGGTGGACAAAATATTTAACAACAAGGGGTGGTGATGGACAGAGTTTCTGAATTAAGCAGAATACTCTCACCCAGTCAAGAGATCAGGGCTAGATCCAACACCGTTTTTTAGCTCACTGCACCATCCCAGTTCAGAACCTGGCTATATGCAAATTAGTCTGTTCCTGTCCCAGTGCATGATGGGAACAGGGCAAACCAAACTACCAAGCCAATTCTTACACTGGGAAGGAAACAAGCTTCCGGGGACCGGTTTCTGGCATTTCAGCCGTCGTCGGCCCGGCTTGCTTGAATCCTGATGGTGCAATGAGCAAGGGACTCACATCTGAGTATACCCTTCCACGCTTAGGGTGGACAAAATATTTAACAACAAGGGGTGGTGATGGACAGAGTTTCTGAATTAAGCAGAATACTCTCACCCAGTCAAGAGATCAGGGCTAGATCCAACACCGTTTTTTAGCTCACTGCACCATCCCAGTTCAGAACCTGGCTATATGCAAATTAGTCTGTTCCTGTCCCAGTGCATGATGGGAACAGGGCAAACCAAACTACCAAGCCAATTCTTACACTGGGAAGGAAACAAGCTTCCGGGGACCGGTTTCTGGCATTTCAGCCGTCGTCGGCCCGGCTTGCTTGAATCCTGATGGTGCAATGAGCAAGGGACTCACATCTGAGTATACCCTTCCACGCTTAGGGTGGACAAAATATTTAACAACAAGGGGTGGTGATGGACAGAGCTTCTGAATTAAGCAGAATACTCTCACCCAGTCAAGAGATCAGGGCTAGATCCAACACCGTTTTTTAGCTCACTGCACCATCCCAGTTCAGAACCTGGCTATATGCAAATTAGTCTGTTCCTGTCCCAGTGCATGATGGGAACAGGGCAAACCAAACTACCAAGCCAATTCTTACACTGGGAAGGAAACAAGCTTCCGGGGACCAGTTTCTGGCATTTCAGCCGTCGTCGGCCCGGCTTGCTTGAATCCTGATGGTGCAATGAGCAAGGGACTCACATCTGAGTATACCCTTCCCTGCTTAGGGTGGACACAATATTTAACAACAAGGGGTGGTGATGGACAGAGTTTCTGAATTAAGCAGAATACTCTCACCCAGTCAAGAGATCAGGGCTAGATCCAACACCGTTTTTTAGCTCACTGCACCATCCCAGTTCAGAACCTGGCTATATGCAAATTAGTCTGTTCCTGTCCCAGTGCATGATGGGAACAGGGCAAACCAAACTACCAAGCCAATTCTTACACTGGGAAGGAAACAAGCTTCCGGGGACCGGTTTCTGGCATTTCAGCCGTCGTCGGCCCGGCTTGCTTGAATCCTGATGGTGCAATGAGCAAGGGACTCACATCTGAGTATACCCTTCCACGCTTAGGGTGGACAAAATATTTAACAACAAGGGGTGGTGATGGACAGAGTTTCTGAATTAAGCAGAATACTCTCACCCAGTCAAGAGATCAGGGCTAGATCCAACACCGTTTTTTAGCTCACTGCACCATCCCAGTTCAGAACCTGGCTATATGCAAATTAGTCTGTTCCTGTCCCAGTGCATGATGGGAACAGGGCAAACCAAACTACCAAGCCAATTCTTACACTGGGAAGGAAACAAGCTTCGGGGACCGGTTTCTGGCATTTCAGCCGTCGTCGGCCCGGCTTGCTTGAATCCTGATGGTGCAATGAGCAAGGGACTCACATCTGAGTATACCCTTCCACGCTTAGGGTGGACAAAATATTTAACAACAAGGGGTGGTGATGGACAGAGTTTCTGAATTAAGCAGAATACTCTCACCCAGTCAAGAGATCAGGGCTAGATCCAACACCGTTTTTTAGCTCACTGCACCATCCCAGTTCAGAACCTGGCTATATGCAAATTAGTCTGTTCCTGTCCCAGTGCATGATGGGAACAGGGCAAACCAAACTACCAAGCCAATTCTTACACTGGGAAGGAAACAAGCTTCCGGGGACCGGTTTCTGGCATTTCAGCCGTCGTCGGCCCGGCTTGCTTGAATCCTGATGGTACACCATCAGGATTCAAGCAAGCCGGGCCGACGAGGCTGAAATGCCAGAAACCGGTCCCCGGTAGCTTGTCTCCTTTCTGGTGAAGAATTGTCTCCATCAGGATTCAAGCAAGCCGGGCCGACGAGGCTGAAATGCCAGAAACCGGTCTCCGGTAGCTTGTCTCCTTTCTGGTGAAGAATTGGCTTGGTAGTTTGGTCTGCCCTGTTCCCATGATGCACTGGGCCAGGGACAGACTAATTTGCATATAGCCAGGTTCTGAGCTGGGATGGGGCAGTGAGCTAAATAACGGTGATGAATCAAGCCCTGATCTTTGGACTGGGTAAGAGTGGTCTGCTTAATTCAGACACTCTGTTCATCACCACCCCCTTTTCTGAATCGTTACTTTGTTTTTAGGCAGCATATTTCTCTTGCCTAGTGTGTAATTTGAATTGAGTCACGTCCAGGGGTTTACAGCCGAGCACAATTGGGTTGTAGCTGAAGGTAGTGGTAGTTTCTCTCAGTTGGGCAGGATGGTGTTCAATGGGGGAGAGGATGTAGCACTATGTTCAGAGCTGCCGAATTTGAAACTGGAGAACCAGGTTCAGCCTACATGACCAGTCCCCCAGACCTCTCTCCTGAGGGATTAATTCCCATGCTAGACCTTAGAAGGCCCTGCAAGACCGTAGAAGCCCTGGTAGTGTAGCTCAAGCAGCTAGACCCTAGCGGTGGCAAGTGTGGGTTCACCTTGAAGGCCTGTCCACCACAATCCATACTGAAGGTCACCACCGGTCTTGCCGGCAGACCTATAGCACACCTTAGAGCAATAGGGACTCTGTCACTGAGGACACAGAACCCTTCAGAAGGGCTGGCTCGAGGGTGGTGCGACCGTTGTGACTGTGCCGGGCGCTGACTTTGGGTGGGGGCTTCGTGTTTGCAAGTATATTATGGTTTTAAAAGCACTTGCTGCCTCCTTCTTGGCCCCGAGCAATTTTCAGCAACAATACAAATGTCATGATAACTCTGATGATTAATGTTCTTCCTAGACAGAGATCGGAGTTTTGTCTAGTGGACGTTTTGACTCATAAAAAGGTGGTGCAGAGGGTTAATGTGCCTGCTGCAAAGAACATGTACCATGCAGATCACAAAGTACACACAATGTAAATAGGTCAGTGGGTTGCTGCTTTTGTCAGAGAGATCCTTTTGTTACTTGCAGTTTATAAGTTAAAATCCTAACATAGAACAGTGAGCTATTAACTGTCATCTAAGAGCTGCATGCAAACTGCAAGGTATAAACTAGAGCGTTATGTTTTTCCCCCCCCAAGTCTTTGATTAACCTAATGTTGCAAAAAGTGTTAATTTGCATAGAAATCAATTCTGATTATTAAAGAGAACCTCCAACCATGGTATTACATTTTAAATTCTGACTTTGTATTTCTCCAGACCAATCACTGTTAAACAATATTGCCTACTAGTATGGATGTCATGTGACTCCTACACCTTGTAGTCTTTTGTCTTATGTAACAATTCCTATATAGTGATTTACACACGTATAATTGATTGTCTCTGTGTAATGTGTGTGATGTAAAGTGCTCTGACACACCACACTGGTATGAGTGGTGCTGTAAATGAATTAAATGCATCTGAGAGAGAGAGTGTGGTTATGGAGACTTGAGGGTCAATGTTAATTCATTCACAAGCACTTTTAACATGTGCTGCCTGCTTTGGGGCCACTGCAACAAAGGAAGACAAATTAATGCCTAAGTGTTGACAAAATAATGCAGCAAAAAAAAAAGGCTGCAGTGTAATGCAGTATATTTTTGATAATGTATTATTTTAACATTTTTACACATGCTAACAGTCTCTGGAAAGATTTTGCCTTATTAGTACCAGTGTAACATACAAATGTAGCAGTGAGCCACGGGGTGGGGGGAGGCAGTATCAGAGTGTGGGGTGGGTTAAGGGAAGTAATGGTTTGGGGTAAAAATTGCATCAAAGGACACAAAAATGACAAAGAAAAAATTAAGACATTTTACAAGGCACTGATTGTGATTATTTTTGGTTACATAGGTAAGGAAATATATAATTTAGAATGCATTTAATAAAGTGCTTAACCTGGAATGTTTCAGGATTAAACAACAAAATTAAGCGCCGCCTTGTCTATGAGGAACTTAGGATGTATAGTCCGCAAATAGCAGTTCTAACTGAAACACATATTGCCTATAAAGACAAACAACTGATCAAACAATTAGGATTTGATCCAATAGTTTGCACGGAATTTCATGCTTCAATTAGGGGAGTAGCGATCTTAAAACATAAAGGACTGAAATGTGAAATAATTAAGACTCTAACCGATAAAGCTGGCAGATGGGCGATAGCGCAGATAAAGTTAGGAAACTTCAAACTTACAATATGTGGAGTTTACGCTTCTAATCAAGATGAGCCTATAATCTTTGACCAAATTAATATGGAACTACTGGGATGGGGGGGAGAGATTATTGTGTTAGGAGATTTTAATTGCATAATGAACTATAAATTGGATATCACAAGAAAAAATGCTTTTCAAAGGATGAGGAAAACTAGAGCTGCAATTGTGGATTTGGCAGCAATTCATCTTTTAAAAGATGTATGGAGATCTTTAAATCCCGATATAGCTGGATACACTTTTTATTCTGCTGCACATAAGGTATGCTCACGCATTGATATGATATGGGCCTCCGGCTTGATTCTTGATAAATGCAAATGTTCAATGGATATATATCCAAGGGTGACGTCGGATCATAACCCGATCTCTATAACATTTACACTTACAACTCAGGAAAAAACTACTCGCTCCTTCTCTTTTCCTCGTTACTTATTTTCTGACGCCATGTTTATAAATCAGCTCAAAGAGCATATAAAAGAATTCATTGATATTAACAGACAATCGAGCTTACCATGGATAGTCTGGGATTCATGTAAAGCTAGCGTACGGGGATTTACCCAACAATACATTTGGCGACAAAACAAAGAACTTCGAACTATAAATCAACAAAGGTTAAACGAAATCAGGGATATTGAACTCCAGATATCTGATGCTATCTGTAACAATGTTTTAAACTTAGAAGATTTAAACTTCAAACTAATTGAGCTTAAAGCAGCAATTAAAAACCTTTTGAGGGACAAAAGCATTAATAAACTTAAAAAATATCATTTAGAACAGTATGAAAATGGAGATAAAAGTGGGAAATTACTGGCTTACAAAGTTGCGGAAGATCGCTCCATTAATATGGTTAAAGAAATTAAAGGGGACAATAATCAATTATTCTGTGATCCAAAATCGATTCTACAACAGTTTGCTTCCTTCTATCAAACTCTTTATACACCGGAAGATGCTATCTTAGATGACTGTATTAATAATTATATTGATGTTAATAAAGTCAATAACTTAGATCCAGATCAATCGGCTCAATTAGAGGCCGAGATCACCCCTTTAGAAATTAGGGGCGCAATTAAATCTCTTGCAATGGGTAAAGTTGTTGGGGAAGATCTTATTCCTTTGGAATTGTATAAATATTGCACTGAAGAAGTATTACCACTATTTGTTGATGTGATTAGTGCTATTGGTAAAGGGCAACAAGCACCCAGATCATGGAATCTAACTCAAATTATTTTCTTTTTGAAAAAAGGTAAAGCACCACAAGAGAGGGGATCTTACAGGCCTATCTCTCTTATTAACAGCGATGCAAAAATCTTTGCCAAAATACTGGCTACTAGATTAGCTCCATATATGTCCCAACTTGTCTCTCCCCAACAACATGGTTTCATCCCAAAGCGTGACACCACAGCACATATTAACATGGCTATATCAGCTTTCGATGCAGCACGGATTAAACACACCCCACTCGGTATGATTTTATTAGACGCTGAAAAAGCATTTGACCGGGTGGGGTGGGGTTTTCTGTGGGCCGCACTACAGGCATTTGGTATTAAAGGAAAACATCTACGATGGATTCAATCTTTATATGATAATCCTATGGGCAAGATCTCATATATGGGAAAATGCTCTTCTTTGTTTTCCATTAAAAGAGGGACAAGGCAAGGGTGCCCTTTATCACCATTACTTTTTGCTCTTGCAATAGAGCCTTTTTTAATTGCTTTACAACGTCAAACACTAATCTGCCCTTTTTTTAATGGATTAGACAAATTAGATATAACTGTATATGCTGACGATATCGCAGTTTTTTCCCCAGATGTCGCTAAAACTATGAAAGGTATTTTAATAGAAGCTGGCATCTATGGCTCAGTTTCTGGTTACAAACTTAATACCACCAAAACTCAAATCGTCATGAATTACCAATCTACCACCCCTGTCCCTGGAATTAGCAATGTAGCCACCTACTTAGGTGTTAAAATATGCTCAGATATTGATTCCATCATAGGACTAAATTACGAACCTTTATTAAAAGAAACTGCCATGCAACTTAAGAAATGGCATAAACTTCCTATCAATATGATTGGTCGAATAAATTTAATAAAAATGAAAATTCTGCCTAAATTCTTGTATTTGTTTCGAACAATCCCTTTGCGGGTCAATAATTCCTTCTTCACCAGACTAGAAGGTATCATTGGCGGTTTTGTATGGGGATATAAAAAAGCCCGGCGTGCTGTATCACTGCTTAAACTTCCCTTTAGTCAAGGAGGACTGCTTTTTCTGGACTTTAAATTTTACTACTGGTCAGCATTTATGACTCGGATTTGCAGTTTGGCAGTTCTGGATAAATGCTTATATTTTCACAAGTTTCTACTAGGATTAGATGTCAATATGTTTTTGTATAGGATGAATGACCCCAACTATTTTAAAAGGGTTACATTTAAGACCATAAGTGACACTGTGAGTATCTGGCGATCTATTATGGCTAAGTGCAATACATCTCTTTTTCACAGTCAAACACCTTTATGGGGCAATCCCGGCTTTCCTACTATTTTTCATGACACAGCCTGTCAAATGTTTTTAAACTCTGGTATTAGACTTCTGGGGGATTTATATGATCATCTTGGCTTTATGGCATTTGATAAAATGAAACTTTGCTACAACCTACCAGAAATAGCTAGGTTTAAATACTATCAGATTAGAGATTACTTAGTGAAAAAAATAGAACTCACTACAGTCTCAGAATCTGAGATATGGGACTGTATCTATAGGGATGCTGATAAATCTATTATAAGTCTGGGTTATAAGCTCTTTTCTGATCTTAAGACCGGTGATGCTACTATTTTAACAGAGAAATGGAATAGGAAACTGGCAATGAGTATTCCTACAGATTTAATTGTCACATCATTTAAAAGCCTAAATACATCAGTTCAATCTTCCAGCTTAAAATTGCAGATGTTTAAAACAATCTGTCAATTATATTATACGCCTGAAAGGATACTTAAATGGGCAACGAACAACACTCATTCAGATAAAACGAAATGCCCTAAATGTGATTTGAGTGGTGCGGACATTGTCCACATGTTTTTTACTTGCCCTCACCTCAAGGAATACTGGGAAGGAATAACTAAGGCTATCACTGAGAGGTTGGAGCAATCTTTCTTATTCTCAAATATTGATGTTTGCGTAGGCGTCAATGGGGGTGAAAGGTTTAAAGATCTGTTGAATATCCTAATCACTTGTGGAAGGTTAATTGTTGCCAGAGCATGGATTCAAAAGAACCCACCAATAGTTTTAGAATGGTGGAGTTTAGTAAAGGAGATCCATAGTATGGAAGCCGCTATTGCAGATTCTAGGGGAGTGCAGGCCAGACGAAAAATCGACAGAATATGGGGGTTATTCATGTCTTAGCAAATATTTTTCAAAATACATGTTTACTCTTAATTTTATGTTTCGCACTGTTTACATTATGATATATATTTATCTAAATGCAATTATGGAATTCTGTCATATTTCTGTTTCTTTTTTCTTTCGTGAAAAAATGAATTGTTTATTGCCTATGTGATCCTTTGATGCAAATAAAAATATTTAAAAAAACAAAAACAAATGTAGCAGTGAGAAAGGTGATCAGTCAACCTTTGCAAAGGGCCCTCCACTTCGCAGCATCACATCACATTACTTAGTAACTTTTGATTTGTTTGAGCTACAAGCAATTTATTAGTTAAAATTGTCACATTATGCAGCAGATGTTGTATTATGTGGCAAATATAATATAGAAAACATTTGCAAACTAGGCTATTTTGCCGTTCATGCTTGAACTGCTCTTGTGGAAAAAGGTAGAAGTGCTGATGACTGCCTGGCTCGGAGACAAATGGCTTGTGCTTCCACTCTTAAGGGTATTCTGGACATTTTGTGATTGCAAACATATCTCACTTTGTGAATTTATTTTAATGTCAGTAACTCATATTAAACCTTAAATAACTATGCGTATCCAGTCGTTGAATTAAAATACATAATAAGCTGTAACTGGTCAGTGAAATTCCAAATAAATACTAAAAATTGCAATGTTTTGCTCATTCTGGCCACACCTCGAACTCCGCCCACTGATCCAAATTCTTGGGTTATTCCCGCCCTCTGATTCTCCTCCCACAGTTCCCCTACTTCCCCCCCCCCCCCACTTCGACCATTGAAGAGGCGAAGTGTAGTGCAACCTCTACTGCAAATCCTGTCTAGGGCCCTGGTGAAGTCAGTTGGGCCGGCTCACAAAAGCATTTATGAATATGGGAAGTAGTACAACACGAGTACTACTTTACATACTCTTACATATAACTGTGAACTGGCCTAAAACCTCCAACTTTCTATTAGGAAGCATGCAAAGAGGACACAGTCCTTTCTATTTCTAAATGACAATGCCATCAATATTCCCATTTTAGATGTTTTGTGGCCAACTCTGAAAGGCACGTAAGAGTGTGTAGAGCTACTTCCCATACTCATGGATGTTTTTGTGAATCCGCCACCATCTGTTTTTTTTTATTCCTTCCATTGTAGAAGGTCCTCCTCGCATAATGTTCTTGCTTAGTGAGGTGGCGGGTGGGTGTGCAGTGGGGCTCTCACCTGAGGCATCTGGCAAGCTGTTTCAGTTTTGAGGATAACTTGTAAGATGTAGTGTGCACCCTTTACTTAAAAAAATCAAGATTGTAATGATCATTACTTGGGTGGGTGCAGTCCTACTACCGACTAAGACACACCGGTTCTTATTTAGATTTTGGAGAAAAGCATAACAATTCAGTGAATGTGACTACCACAGCTGAATCAGGCTTATTCCTACATACACATCCCCCAGAAAGTTTGTGGGTTTTCCCATCTCTTGACCAGCTTGGAAAGGGGCTCACCCGGGTCCTTGCCAGGAGCGCATGACCATGTATGTCGAGGGTGGGAAACCAGTCGAGGGAGGTTTATGAATGGCCACAAACTTAATGTGTTTGTGTGTGTTCACCAAGTGTCATGGCTTACCACACCTTAAAATGGCAGCTCTCCCCCTTTGCGTGGGATTTACTCATGGAGAGTATCACAGGAGCGTGAGGTAATCCACAGTGTGATTTAAATAATTTTCAAATGCAGGTCATTCCTTTGTAAATACCTTGAACCCATAAATCTAGCCAATTGTATTTGTGACATAGGTTTGCAGGGAAAATGGATTTGTGAACTGTGTCTAATTGCTTTAGCTTTAGTCGACCTCTTTTCCCCAACATCGTGAGAAAGTTGCGTGCTGATGAACAGTAGTCTTTTATGCTAATTCTGTTTTTAATCTTAGATAGGTGATGTATTTTATTATTTGTATAGCCACACTCTTCTTTTGGTTGGGCACTGCAGTTCTTTCATTGGTCCAGGGGTGACTTTGCAAATGATTCTAATGTTTCCAACGCAGACCGGAGTTGCGTCTGGCTTGTGAAGCTGAGCTATCAGAGATGTGGATGGGCGGGCTCTGATGTTGGGTGAATATGTCAACTTCAGTAGGCCAATGGTTGCTTGGCCCTCGAATGACCTATATGACTGTCTACTGAAATGAGCCGATGCATTACAATGCTTGACTGTGCAGCTAAGGTTTTAGATCCTATCTAAAAATGCATAGACAGCCATTTGTTGTCAAGTAATCTGGCATAGAGTTCCAGAGTCTGGCAAAACAGACAGAGAAGTTCAAACCACCAATTCTGTCTTTGGTGAATTTGGGGATTATCAGGAGGTTCCCCTTTGTGGATCACAGAACTTTAGGTGGGCTGACAAACCTTAATCTGATTCTGTATGAAACCAAGGATATTATCAATACATTGCTCTATAAACCTTGCGTTCTGAAAAGGATACTGTCGCTGATAGGAAGCCAATGTAGTGACCGGGGAAGGAGACGCACAAGGCTGAATTGGGGAGATTCCAGTACAACATGTGCAGCGTGGACGGTCCACACCAGGGATTTCTCTACCAATTGAAGGCTCCCAGACCAGGAGAGACAATTTATAAGAGGGAGAGTGATTAAATACCTTGGCCATCTTTTAAAGAAGAATTTGAGGTCAAAAAGACCAGAAGGAAAAGATTGTTTACAGACCCGTCCTGCGCCCAAGTCTTATATTAAGTGGAAAGGTATTGACTCAATAAGATTGAAACTGACACATTGGATTATATGAGACTCTGAAGCCCATTGATAAAGGCAGGAGAATTTAATTATCCAGTTTTTCTTCTAATTTATATGAACGAAGAACCCAAGTGAATATTCAAGAACCCAATTGAAGCAGTTTCTACACCCAGTCTAATAAGATGTTTTAATTTGAAAGTATAGTCCTGAAGAAGGTGAGGATCTTCATCTGAACACCGAAACACTGTGTCGACAGAACTTTTTTAACAATTTTGTATTTTATTGTAATTGATTTATTTTTATTATATGAACATTGATGTGTTTGTAATGATGTGTTGTGTGCAATTAATTCATGCTTTTTAGCAAATAAAATAGATAACAAATAGACTCTAAATGTCCGGGTTTTTCCTGTTTTAATTGTTATTAATGTTGCTTTGAAATACAGAATACATTCCTTTTTGGTAACCTACTTTAGACCGACTAAATAAAAAATAGAATGGTAAATATCTCACATTAAGAACTGTAAGAGGCACTTAGCCTCATTTTGTACAAAAGCAGGGAAAGGGAGCTCTTTAATTTTTGCAGCCTGGTACTGGGCCACCTGTATCCTTTGGAGTAAGTACTCAAATAGGCTCAAATAAATGGGAATGGTATAAACTAATGTATCTGAAATATGCCAAATCTTTTCCCATCCTCTTTGAGGGAAAGCATGACTTTATGCATCCTCTCTTTGGCATTCCCATTGCCCTACAGAGGTGTATGTGTATGAGGCAGTATGCGAGAGTGAGTGCCTTTGGGGCTGTTAGAGACCATTAATAGAGATATGTGCTTATGTGTGTGTGTGTTTCGGGCTCCTGCAATGCGCATGTTACTCAGCGCTCCCGGCTCGCGTGCCAACAGAGGAGGTTGGGAAACTGGTAGATAACACAAGCTTTTGGATGTGTGCCCTGTTATGCAAATGTGTTATGTAAATGCTAGTTATTAATACTGTAATTAATAATTTTGTAAAAATAGCTGTTGTGTTGAATTGGCAAGAACAAGCAGCAGACAGCTGAGCTGGCAGATGGCAGGGGGAGACTTTCAGGGACTGACATGAATGTGTGAAGGTGACGTGGCGGCTTGCGCATGAGCGCGAGGCCGTCAGTCCCACCAGTGTGTCCTAGTCACCGTCACACCCCTGCTCTGAGTGTGAATCCGCGGCAGGGACGGGCTGAGATGCTGGAGCTGGCTGCCCATGGAATACCCCTCGCACAGACCTGCCCCCGCTGAACATGAGCTGGGAGAAGGGTCTGTGAGAGGTCAGTACCTGTTCACAGGTGACGGGATGGAGGGATGCAACACAGCAGGTATCCTGCACAAGACAGCTTTACAAACATGTTTTACCTGTACGTGCTAGCTAGGATGTGGGCACTTTTGGGAAAGTGGCCCTAAACTAGTAGCAGCAAGGCAGGATGAACCTTGGGATAGCTGTGCAAGTTGTCCTTTGTCATCTTATCCTTTTCTACCCCATGCCATCCTGTCCTATCATGTCACATCCTGTCCTGTTGTGTCCTGTCCAGTCCTTTTCTGTGCCATTGCATGCTATCCTAAAGCCTGCAATCCAAGTAGCCAACCCAGACATTACCTCTGCCATCCTGACGGACTATCGCCCATCAAATTTAGAGATTACCTCCAGCCCAGCGGTCATCTCTGCACATTCAAAGGAACCACCTTGATGGTGGTTCCTTCAATGAACACAAAGTTTGGTGGATGGCCACCAAACGTTTGCTTCATTTTTTTGTTTTTAGAAACAAGAAATGAATCACCCCCCCACACTGTGGAAGTTCTCGGGGGTCATTATTATTTTTTTCTGTCCCTCGTGGTGGCAGACATTAAAAAAGGAATTGCACTGTCAACCCTCAATACGGCAGGTGGTGTAACATCCTTCTTCTGATGACCTCTACTCCATCCGGCTCTTGGAGGAAGTTTTCCTTCTACGGATCCAATGGGGTCTACTCCAATGGAAAAGTTAAGGTAAGCCCTTCGAAAAATGAGGCCGTAGGACAGTGGGTACGGCACGAGGGTACTGGATCATGTTTGCGACAGAGTACCCTCTCCGCCAAATTTTGAATTGGACCTTAAGTCTATTGTAGACATAGCCCCAAACATTTTGCACATTCCACTTTTTTCTAGTTCTGATGTTTCTGTGATGGCCGGTCTTCCCTGGGTAAACAGGTGTCTCTCATTTGAGGTGGCCAGCTTAGTGATGGAGTAGCTGTAGGATGCAAATCTCCCACTAGTGAACATAAGAGTGGGCGAAGTGAATTCTTACACCTACAAAACTGGGTTAAGTTGGGGAACTTTACACTTTGTGGACTGCTGAAGCAAGTTTCACCTTTCCGAGCCCATTCCCCCAGAGAAGGATGTCTTGTCGAACATTGATGGGACATCTTGCTGCAGGGAACTGTGAAGCCCAGCTTTAACTCGGGACTGCCTGGCCCTGAGTGGATCCAGGAAAACTCAATAGCTGTCCCTTGGCAACCTCATGCTTTCATTCGCTGCTGCTGGAATCCCATCCTGGGACAGCTGCTACTGGGGTGTGTGTGGTACTGCCAAAAACAAAGGTGAGCAGCTACTGTGTACAATGCTTGCCACCTGCTCCAGTCGCAAGAAGGTTCCTTATTTAGCACCAGGCTCCTTTTTTACTCTCTGTTTTTTTATAAACTCTGCCAGCTTTGAGATTTGCTAAGCTCGCCAAAGTTTTGAAAAATACTGCAAGCTACCCGTTCTAGCATATCACAATTTCGGCCTGTTCTAATATTGGGGTTTCCCATATATTTGCGTCCAATGAATTAATCTAAAGCTTTCTGTTTGTGTCATATAGCTTTTTCAGTCAGTGTACAGAGGTGGGAGGTGGCCAGACAGAACATATCATCCGATAATTCCTGTCATTCTCCCTTCTTCTCAATAGTCACCGGCATTCACTGACTGATTGTAGGAGTCACATTCTTCCCATCGCTTATTGATTAAATTCTTCTGTGCATTGGATCGTATTGCAGCCTATATCACATTTCTGCCTACGGTGCATCAAGCGGTGCCGGGAAATAACCACACCCGGCTTCCAATATAGAACATTGACTCGCCAATTCAATTTAAGAGTCCGCGGGCACTCTAAAGGCGGACCATCTGCCCACCGTACTGATCTCCACCTGTCTGTCAGGGATCTCTGTGCAGTGAAGGGATCCACTGCGGCTCCCTCCGCAGGGCTGAAGGTTTGCAGAGAGGGCAGACATTTTGTATTGCAAAAGTAAACGCCAAGAGCAGGAAGTTTGTTCTCAGTAATAAAAACAAATGGCCCCGATGAGCAGTGAGGTTTCTCGATGCACGTGTGAGCCATTCGACATTTTCTGCATCCACCATGCATTGTTTGCGCCTACATGCTGGGAAAATTAGCGATGGCTGCCCTTCCCTCAATATGGCCGCATGACCATCGGTGGGATCTGGGAGCGACTTGCAGATGGGCTGCCGGGTCAGAGGTTTTTATCAGTTGAGCCAGCAGATGATATTCCAGTGGTGCTCCTAGTGCTAACACCACTCTGAATGCAGGAGGAGAACCATGAGTTTGAAAAAGCACTGGTGATTTACGGCAGTGGTTTTGCTTTGCCCAACACTAAATAAGGCTTTCAGATGATCCAGCTCTCTGTTCTTTTGAGGTAGTGTCCTGCCCTCTCTGGGGATTTCTACAAAGAAAGAGCAAAATCCCATACTGTAGGATTCTATTTGATACAACACTACTCCTCCTGCAAGGAACCCAAGTGTAGGAGACTACACTAACAAACCTTGCCACAGCCCATAGGTCTGGGTTTAAAGCACTAGCGCATGAACGTTAGCAAATTAGAGTGAGGCACATGGGAGAGAACCAGCAGGAGTGGGCAGAGAGGGAGGGCTAGAGTTGTAAAGTAGTCCGCCAAGTGGTTTAAGGTAAACGCTCAAGTGTAGATGGTAGGATACACCAAAAGAGCCAATAGCCTTAGTTGAGAGACGAGTACTCTGAGTCGAGACATGGCTGACAAAGTTTCAAGCAAATGGCGGAAAGAGGCTGGTTAAAGAAAGTCAATAGCAGCAAGTGGTGGACCCAATCCCACTTTTGTATATTTATGCAAAAGATCTGTTTGATACCCAGACCGAAAAATGGACTGGTAAGAACAGAGGTGAGGCGCTCACACCAACTGTTTCTCAGGAGAGGCCCTCACAGGTTCCAAAGGCAAGGTACCCCCATACCTATAATTCTAACCTCTCAGCTGTTGTTTTTTCACTGTTGTGATGTCACTAGGAAAATACTACCTACTTCCCCAGTCTTGCTTATTGGACTATCAGGAGACATCTTCCTGACTTTTTATAAGTCCACGCAGCGAGGTCTAATTCAATGTAATTACAATTTAAAGACATGCAAAAAGGAGTACATTGATAAAGTTGTGCAAAATCTAATTATTTATTGTATCATAGTGAGTGATAGATAATACTATTGTATAGTGAATTCATAGTGTTAAGCATTTTATTACTGTGTTAGAAGAAATAAATACATGTTTATAAACATGTGCTTTTGCAAACAGTGTTTATACATTATGTATGTTGGGATACATTTTATGCCTTGCCAGTAGAGTATAACTCCAAAGGGTGGGCGAATGGGGCTCTTACTTAACCTAAGATAATATGTCCCCTGACTTCCCTGTTGATTAGTGGTGCCCTGTTATTGTTATTTTAAAGAGTATTGCTTGAAGTTGGCTCTTCACTTTCACACTGGGAGCAGAGATCACAGCTTTTGTTTGGTATGGGAAGGAAAGGCCCAGTGTTTTGCAGGACAAGAGGGGGGCACAGATTTCCAGGTATTTAAAACAAAATATTTGTATTATGGAGGAAAGGTTTAAACTGAGAGTACTAGAGGCGGGTGTCAGGATGTGATGTATTTCAGATGTAATATTTGGGCAGAGGTGGGGAGGACATTGCCAAGGGAAAGGGCAAAGGTGGCAGAGTTCCATGTGTTTTGAAAAAATATTCAGGAAATAGAGTTGTAGGTTCTACCAACTTTCTCTTCGACCACATGCTTCAAGAGTACCTCCCACTTTTGGCGGGACAATGAGAGGCAGTGCAAGTCTGGGTTGGGAAATGCATTCCTACATTCAATATCACAGTGCTGAAAATCAAACTAGATTTTTGCACATAATCACACAACACGACCGAACAAATGTTTATTTTACAGAACCTATCTTAAATATTGCTAGTAAAAACAACACTAGCTAGATCTAATAAAATGCAATATGTCATGTGTTTTTTTTATATAGGGCATACACATTGGCCACAGCTTAAGCCAACATTGACCAATCAAATAGCTGTACAGTGAAAGGTTTTTTTTGACGTCTGTGGGGGAGACATTAGTTCCTAATTTGGTGATTTGTTAATCTTGTTTGGGTTGCTACTCACTGAAAAGCTCTTCGACACCTCATCAGGGGTAGCAAGTTTTATATAAATGCAAACCTTTTTCCCTCTTCTATCCCTCCACTATCCTTCTCAATCCAAATAACAGACTGCCATATCCACCACTCAAAATACTTGCATATTTCACCACACTAATTCACCACTAATCCTTATGGCTTCCATAGTAGCGTGCTACTTGCCGAAAAAGCGTTTTGACGCCTCGTCAGGGGTAGTAAGTGCTATATAAATGCAATTACAATACAATACAATCTGCACTCTTTAAGAACAGTGGTTTGGAACAGCTTCCCTTCTGGGGGTGGTTGATACTGGAGTGCAAACAAAAAAGGATTGAGGTGGGGTGGGAGAACAGCTCATGATAACTCCAAGTCTGCCCAACGAAGAACAACCCTCGAACCAGGACCAAAAGGGTACAGTGACCCAGCCCCCTCCCCTGCTCTTTTTTTTAGACACAGAATGTGGAACCTTGGCCTCAGATAAACCCTTTGTATTTCCAGACTCATTCAACATCGATCAGCACAGTCTGACCCTGATGTATGGAGCAACTTGGTAGGTGGGGACACCAGATTCTGCTCATCCAACAGACACCTATGGAGCAAAAAAATTATAACCCGGTCTTTGCTACGTGGAGCACAGCCAGGCGTCTCTACTACAGCAACGTCTACACCGCTGCCCTTGAGTTCACAAGGATCCCGGCTCTACGTACATAGATGGTGTGCAGCTCATGGGCGTGACCTCATACAGTCCACCATTGGCTGAGAAGGCCTGCATAACGGTAGTGACCGCCAATTCAAAAACAGCTTAGAGCCAGGATTCCAACCTTGATTGCTTGGTAATTAAGAAGTAACAAACACTATCTGTTCCACTATGGAATGATTCCCAGAGATCTTATTTCGCCTCAAACCTGTCTAAACAGACTGAATGAAAGCAATGGCTGTATAGCAGACCTGTGTGGAGTTTTCATTATGCCTACATAACCCTGCCTTTCACATTACTTGAAATGTGCAAAATATTCACCATTTTGTATAACTCAATATTTTGCGTGATTTTTGCCCGCAAGAGACTGTTTTGAGCAGAACATGTCTTGCTGAAAGACATTCCTGCTCCAACCTGTCTCCTTCCATGTCTTGAATATCTTTTCTTAATGAGACATATGCCCTTTGCTAGAATAATACAAAAACAACAGTTGATAGCCAGAAACCGGTCCTAGGATGCTTGATTCCGGTCCAGGGAAGACATGGCTTGGCAGAGCGGGCTGGACTGTTCCCTTGAGGCACAGGGTCAAGACTGATTTGCATATGTCTGAACTGGGGTGGCATGGTGAGCAAAATATCGATGGAATAAACCCAGATCTGTGACTGGGGTGAATGTTTTGCCAATGTGCAACATTCCGTCCATCATCTTGTGTGTTTTGCTGTTCGCCCTATGCGGGAAGGGTATGCCCAGACGTGGGTCCCGTGCTCACTACGCCACTGGAGTCAAGCTATCCTGGCTGATGACAGCTGATAGCCAGAAACCGGTCCTAGGATGCTTGATTCCTGTCCAGGGAAGACATGGCTTGGCAGTTTGGGCTGGACTGTTCCCATGAGGCACAGGGCCAAAACTGATTTGCATATGGCCATGTCTGAACTGGGGTGGCATGGTGAGCAAAATAACGATGGATTAAACCCAGATCTGTGACTGGTGGTGAATGTTTTGCCAATGTGCAACATTCCGTCCATCATCTTGTGTGTTTTGCTTTCCTAGAAGAGGCATAAGATACTGGCCAAAATGTGTATACGTACCTCGTGTAATTAGTTTCAGTTTTCACAGAATCTTGTGACATTTCTGGAAAAACATCACAGAGATTTAGCACAGCCTTATAATATATAATACTATGCTTGTACTAAAATAAAAATTGGCATAACTGCTCTACAGAGCGGCGGCACTCGTTAAAACTTCTAGTACATCCAATTTTTTCTGGACTGTGAAGAATGAATATTCCACAACTCACACCAGTATATTTCTTTATTTTTACTATTTATCGTGCACTGTCTTTACCCTCTGTTGAGGTGACAGGGTACAGAAACACCGAGTACCAGCAGCTCGGGCCTATAACTCGGGTTCAGGGCCCTTAACAAATGGCATAGAACTCAGTAGCAGGCTATAAGGCTACATTAGAACATTGAACGTTGGGAATTCCATTGAAGACAACAGAATAACCCAGGGCATAGGGCTTCAGCTCAACTATGCAAATGTTTATTTTTTCTGCTTCTCCCTGTTTAATTTAGAACATTAAACTCTGTATGTGGACTATTCCAATAGCCTTGTAGTCCTTATGCCTTGGGCTGCACTGGTCATTAAAGCCCTCTCCCTTTTTGTTGACCTTTATCTTCAGACTTGGGTCTGTAACCTATGTTCATGGCCTTTAACATCCAACCTAGTGCTTGGCAGCGGGCAGTAAGCCGATAGTAAATGTCAGTAATAATTTGAGGTCAGATATGTCACTATGGAGCTCCTTATAGCCAGTCATGTTTACTTGGTCTCACAGTAGCAGGAGGCAAGGAAATGGCTGGTTAGCTGGTTTGAATTTTGTAGTCTTACATTAGTTGGTTGGAGAGTTACAAATTTCTGTGGCATTGCAGAAGAATGGTCATTTTATAGTTGATCTTTTATTGTACTTGGGAATTCCAAGCATGATATTCCTCTCAGCTCTGTTTCCTCCATCGAAGACAAGTTTGTGTACCAGGTAATAGGAGATGCTTGTAGTTAGTGGCTTGTAGATGATGCAGGCATATTTTGTGTGTGGTTCGTACCTCTAGGTTTATTTTGCCAGTTAAATTAGGCCAGGACCGGCTTGATGTGATTAAATTCCTTTGTTCTTGATATGAGTTGAAGATCAGAGATCAGGACTGCTTTAAGGGGAGAAGGTCGGTCTCTAGGGACACCATTAAGTAGGGGATAGCCATTTTTGCTTCTTGAGATGCCCATAGCTTGAAATAAGCCCTTTAGCTCAGGTCTCTGGAGATAGTGTCTGACCTGCCATATGTCTCTCAATGAAACCCAGGTATTTGGTGAAGGTTGAGAGCTTAGGTGTGATAATTTTTTTGTTCGGATGTTTTCCCTCAGTAAGTTAGAAATTGACAGCTTTGTTAGTAGGCAGAATAAGCCGATGCTAAAAATAACGCATGAAGTACACAGGCAATAAAGTCGATGGTAGTAGAAATACACCAGCGGGTCTACAATTGTTTTACTTTTCCCATATTGTGGATAAGCATGTGGTCAGGTGGGGTGGGTGGCCTGAGGCAAAACATCAAAGCCACGTTGTTGATGGGCTCCCACTGGAAGTATGACAATCTGATGGCTAAATCCTTGGAGAGTGGTAAACTACATTGATGCCTAGCCTGAAAAGAAACAGTGGTCGATAGCAAACTAAACGCTGATACGTGTCGTTCCTGTAGATCATTTGGTGTAACGGGCAGCAAGAAGGTGGCACTGCCTCTCACCTGAGAGAGGGCACCTCCCTCTGTATTAAAATGGATCCAAGACGGATGTACATGGAGATGAAATTTTGGAACCACAGTGATCGACTGAGGTCCTGCCCCTGTAGTTAACAAGGTACCTGCAGGGCTATATCTCCTGTGTGGGTGCTTTCAGAACTGTGCTTCAGACTCCATTTTATAAGTGTTGAGGCGTGAAGAGACACAGAGACCATTTATACTGCCCTAGTCGAAAGTGGGGTGCAGTGAGCCCCGGCTGCTGAGATGAGCTGCATCAGGTTTTGGGGCACCCAAGACTCGAGTTGGCCTTTTTGTCCTACTAAGAAACATAAGTGGACAAAGTATTGAGAAGATGTGAAGATAGAGCGACTTACAATGTCGAAGAGGTACCAGAACCCTTACTAGTGTGCCCAGGGTTCTTCCGCTTCACAGTAACAACAACATGTCCTGAGTCTCAAGAATATCAATTTGTGCACATCTTGCGTAAAAGTGTAGAACCTAGTGTTAATAATACTGAGCCAGTCACAGAGACGGTAGGTGTTTCTAGGGAAGGCATAAGTAAATATTTAACATCATCTCATGAAAAGGGTTGTATAATAACATATGATCCTGTGCTAGAAAGTCAAGGGATCCGGCAAGAACCATCCCGGGCGGAGGTGTGCATGGAAAAGGAAGCATGGGTAGGGTACAGTCTAAACCAAGTAGGCAGGGGTTGAGGAAAGTCATCAGAGCAGATTTATCAGGGAGTAAAAACTGGATAGGGCAAAGAGATGTAGCTGGCTACGATCATATGTCTCAATGTACTACCAATGGCTGCGTTAGCATTGCGTCAGTCAGTATGAAAAGAGACCGGATGAAGAACGGCATGCTTCATGGAGTTTTCAAGAAATATGGTTCCAGTAAAGCTTTAGGCTCAACGGACCATGTCCAGTAGTAACAAGGAGTGCGCTGTATTAGACAGATGATGGTGCAGTCCTGAAGTGAAGGGGTTCCACCCGTGATCGAAGATGACCAGCAGATTGTTGATCTTATCATCACATGTTCAAAGGACACAAATTGCTATATGTGGGACAACCATTTGTCCACTGAGAGTGGACTGGTGCTGCCAGTGATGGACTATGCGGAGTGTAGGCACTGCACGGGATATCGTTAACCATCTGTGTTCATGGTGGACCCATTCAGACAGGTTAGACATGGCAAGCCAGAGGCCCAGGAAAAAAGTTCGGGGTATCGGAGCAGCATGTGCTGATGAGATCGACGAGCATATATCCGACTAGTATCCAACCATTTTAGGGAAGTGCCACAAAATGTGTACTAGGACTAAGTGCAGTGGCCATAGCATCAACAGTTTGAATGAGGAAGCAAACCCACCCTTTGGAGAAGCGTGGCTCAATGGTTAGAGCAGCAGACCCTGATGCAGACGTCTGGCCCGGGACCAGGGTTCAATTCCTGCCTCGGCGGCTCTTGGACTCAATTTCCCCCGGAACTGATAATTCTCGCCTCGGTGCCTAGTCTAATCATGGGTCCCACTCTGTGATTCTGGGCAATAGCTTGCTTAATCTCCACAACGGCCCCAGCAGCGCTTGGATGCCTGGCTTCACCTTGGGGGTGCCCAGGAGTGGACATTTCACAGGAAAGCCAGGATGGGTTCCACAGCGGTATGAATACAGCGCTACGAGACCTCTGGGTAGAAGTGCGCTATATAAATTGAAACACATTTACATTTACATTTACCCTGTGCAGGCATAAGGATTTCTAAACTATAGGCAAATACCTGATGTGAAAGAGATGGAATATGCAATAGGGCACAGAAATAGGAGGTCAAACCGAGATTTCTATTAGAAGACATCTACACCTACAAGGGCTACCACAAGCAACAACAAGTGATAGTGAGAAGAGCAGTTGATGCATTACTGTGGCTGAATCCCTGGAGGCAATAGAATGTGACTGGTGAAGCCTAGGAGGCTACACAAAAAAGAGGGTGATGTATATGATTAATCTGAAAAAGAGCCCCTGAGCATTCCCAAACAACTGCATATCTGCACTTACGGAAGGCCACAAAAGCCACCAACGCTAGCCACGCCCCTCATCTCACCCTTCCCTCCTCTGCACCTGTTCATTCTGCTGCACTTTCCTATTTTTCTACCCTGCGTGCTCAGTTGTCACTCACTATCCTCCCGTTCTTAGTTGTCACTGTTTGACTCTTCATCCTCGTGCCCCACTTATTCTTCCTTACTCCATGTGAGCTTCCACCTCGTGTATGGCAAACTTACCCCCACGCGTCATCATGATCTACCTGCTCATGGGCTCCCTCCAGCTCTCTTAATCTTACCTTCTTTCCCCTCGTTTGGCACTCGCTATCCACCCTTACAACTCCTTGCCCACAATCATCGACCTGGCCTCTCTTTGCATGTGCCCACACAAAACGCTGGCATGGGTGCCCAACACCCTCACTAATCTGAGTCGTGAAGCTACCAACTTGGGTGGCTGGGTGTGGGTGCCCTCGAATCCAGCACCCGCGGGTGGGCTCTGCTGCTATTTTTTGTTTCGAATGATGTTTCTCTCATATATCAGTGTATTGCATCTTGACTATTTTCATCACAGCTTCTCAATTGTGGGGTTTTTGTGCAGGTCACCAGACGTCCACTTTATGACTTGATGATAATACGGCCTGCATTTGATTAAAAATAAAGCCGCAGAAATCCAGCCTGAGGAGCTTGTGTCACAGTGAAGTCGGACTAAGTGGCATTAAACAGATTTTGAAGAAAGACCTTATGCCAGCTGCAGACATGACCTTTAAAGCCACTCACTAAAGCATTTCATAAAAAACACAATAGGTTGGTAAACTTCTAAATAAAAATGACCTTTAAAAGCTAGAATAAAATGAAGGGCATGGGCAAGAGCAAAAACAAAGAGTTGATTGCTGCATGTCAACCATACTTGAACTGGGTGATCATTATCCGCCCCCGTTTGACATATGGCCTGCATCCCCTGGGGGTTGATGAGCAGAGACGCTTCATCAACTCCAAGCGTCATGGGTTGTAAGCGATAAGTAAAGTTCTGCGTGGTGCAGATGCCCTTCCAATCTGTGGGCACAACTGGTCTGGCACTCTGGGATCACACTGAGGGACAGCAAGACCACTCGATAGAACTTCTGCCAGTCCAGTCTGTTGGCACAACTGGTCTTCACTCTGGGATCACACTGACAGACAGCAAGACCACTCGATAGAACTTCTGCCAGTCCAGTCTGTTGGCACAACTGGTCTTCATTCTGGGATCACACCGAGGGACAGCAAGACCACTCGGTAGAACTTCTGCCAGTCCAGTCTGTTGACACAACTGGTCTTCACTCTGGGATCACACTGAGAGACAGCAAGACCACTCGATAGAACTTCTGCCAGTCCAGTCTGTTGGCACAACTGGTCTTGCACTCTGTGATCACACTGAGGGACAGCAAGACCACTCGATAAAACTTCTGCCAGTCCAGTCTGTTGGCACAACTGGTCTTCACTCTGGGATCTCACTGAGAGACAGCAAGACCACTCGATAGAACTTTAGAACTTCTGCCAGTCCAGTCTGTTGACACAACTGGTCTTGCACTCTGGGATCGCACTGAGGTACAGCAAGACCACTCAGTAGAACTTCTGCCAGTCCAGTCTGTTGACTCAACTGGTCTTACTCTCCGTGATCACACCGAGGGAAAGCAAGACCACTTGATAGAACTTCTGCCAGTCCAGTCTGTTGGCACAACTGGTCTTGCACTCTGTGATCACACTGAGGGACAGCAAGACCACTCGATAGAACTTCTGCCAGTCCAGTCTGTTGGCACAACTGGTCTTCACTCTGGGATCTCACTGAGAGAAAGCAAGACCACTCGATAGAACTTTAGAACTTCTGCCAGTCCAGTCTGTTGGCACAACTGGTCTTGCACTCTGGGATCGCACTGAGGTACAGTAAGACCACTCAGTAGAACTTCTGCCAGTCCAGTCTGTTGGCACAACTGGTCTTCACTCTGGGATCTCACTGAGAGACAGCAAGACCACTCGATAGAACTTTAGAACTTCTGCCAGTCCAGTCTGTTGGCACAACTGGTCTTGCACTCTGTGATCACACTGAGGGACAGCAAGACCACTCAATAGGACTTCTGCCAGGGCAGTAAATTGTTTGAGCTGGAGATTTATTTAAAGAAGTTGGGGTAACTTTTTATAAATAGAGATGGAGTTTCCGAAGAAGATGTTGATGATAAGAAATGGAGGTACATTTTTGGAATGTCTGTTATGAGAAGCGAAGGATGCCTTTCAAAAATGCAAGTTCCTTTTACAATTGACATTGGTTTTTAGAAGCGGAGGATAAGTATTGAAGTTTGGTTTTCATAAATGGAAGGTGATTTTCAGAAGCTTGATTTTCAGAAGTAGATGTCACTTTTCAGAAGTGAAGGTTGAGTTTCAGAAATAGAGCTACATTTTCCAATGTACAGGTGGTTTGAATATGAAGACCTAGATCTTGTAGTGGATATTTTATTTTGAATAGAGATTATATTTCAGACATTTTGATTCATGTTTGTGTGTGAAGGCTCATTTTAAGAGTAGAGGTTGAAGTTCAAGTGCATTCTACAAATTTGGGGTGCATTTAGAGAAATGGAGCTTGATTTTCCAAAGTGGTTTTTAAATTTTGGAAAACAAGGCAGGTTTTCACAAAGGTTTGGATTTTGCTTTATTGCACAGGAAGCAGCTCTTGTGAAACTACAGTGGCAATATATTCTGGGGTCATTAAATTGCTTTAACTCCTTCCAGATACCCGGGGCAGCTGAGAGGACTATCTGGACAGCTAGGGCGCCACAGCATTGGTTATGGAACCATATTACTACTGTTTGTCCCTTTACTGACTATACATGGATTTGCAAGAATCAATTATTTTTGAGAGGAATAGTGTTGGCCCTGTTACATGATTAGAGTAGCCAAGAATGGAGAGAGTCGTCATCTTCTCGTAGATTGTAACAGATGCTCTTGAGGAACACGACGCAATCCGTCCAATGACAGCCCTCGCTTTGGCATATAGTACTACTGCCGCAACAATGTCGTTTTCATATTTCTCATAACAGCTTCGTTGTAGGGTGGCTACTGGCAGGTTCATTGAACAATCATCTCACCGTATTCCATCCCTATGTTTCTCAGGATTTTCATTCCCAGAAAGCACCGGCAGCGCTTCGATGATGTGGTGTCACAGGGTCTCATCAGCAAGATGTGCCGTACCAGGAGCGAGAGCAGCGCTCGACTGCGCAGGAGCCGCAGTGAGGACCATCATGAGCGGCTACTGGTGTCCACGCGGGCCAGCTCGGTACCAGGGTGCCAGGACGAGGCGGGGGTGGGGAAAGGACTACGGAAGACAACCTCCCTAATAGCAAGCAACGTGGGATCAGGAAAGGCGCGAAGGTATGTCAGTTCTATGTGTGTGTATATGTATGTTATACAGCTATAACTGTGAAAGACACCGCCTCCTGAAGACGGCTCAAAGCCGGGGGTTCACTGCAAAACATGAGGCCACTTCACTGTGGCCAAATATGTATTGCTTACCAATCAACTGGTAGGAAGGCCCTACCTATTCCTGTGGAGCTAGAATTGTTTCCTTATCCCTGTGCTAACAGGAAGCCCTTAGTTTTATTTTTTTGTTTATTCAGAGTATTGTTATAGGGCGGACCCAGGACCAAGGGACAAGATTGGGCTTTGCAGAGCTGAAGGAGTTTATCTTTGATTGAAGAACACGATGCAATTATGCAAAACAAAAATGGTAGGTGGAGTTCCCAAAAGGAAGCAGGTGGGGCAAACAGGAAAGAGTGCTTCTGACGTATGCAGAGGAGGGGTATGGGAGTAGTAGCACACAGTGATCAGTTAGAGGGTTCGGTGAGTTGAACATTCATCGCTAACCTCTGCTGTAATGTGTCGGTGAAGAGTTGGAATCCTGACAAGGCTAACGTGGCCTTTCATCCTTAAGAGGCCAGTAAATTGAGTGCCAGTGGATGTAGTAATAGTAGCACCTGTTATTGACCTTGTTTAGACATGTGAAGGAGGCTCACTGTTCTGGTTATGTCATTGTGGCTTTTTGCTGATATGTGCTCCATTGTTCAAAGGTATGTGACGTGCCAAGTTTCCTGTAAAAGTAGTATTACCTAACAGAAACCCAGTCCCTTGCGTTATCAACCTCATAGGAATAAACAGCCGGCTCAGACATTCTGAGATTCAAACCGCTGACTCACTTCTGCTTTAGGTTAAATTGTTTTTCAAATCATGAAGACCTAAGCCTAGGCCAGCATGTGTCATTTATAAGGACACCAAGCTATGAAACCAATGAGAATCCTCTGTGACCCTTTAACCCGGAAGGAGATTGAACTGACAGGAAGAGGAATCCACAGGAAGCAGGGGTGAGAGAGAGAGTAGAGAGAGAGAGCGAGAGAGAAAAGAGAGAGAGGGAAGTGAGAAGGAGAGAGGAGAGAGAGAGAGGGTAGTGAGAAAGAGAGAGGAGAGAGGAGAGAGAGAGAGGGAAGTGAGAAAGAGAGAGGAGAGAGAGAGAAGAGAGAGGGAGAGAGAGAAGAGAGGTGGAGAGAGAGAGAGAGAGAGAGAGAGAGAAAGAGAAGAGAGGAGAGAGAAGAGAGGAAAGAAGAGAGGAGAGAGAGAGGAGAGGGAGAGAGAGAGAGAGAGAAGAGAGAGAGAGAGAGAGAGAGAGAGAGAGAGAGAGAGAGAGAGAAAGAAACAGTGTTCTCAGGTGCTGAGTCATGGACACACACATAAATACACACAGGCATACATACATAAACACACATTAGGTCCTAAACTGACAATGGAGGGTGTTTGGGCCACAGACGAGACTGGTATGTCGAGAATGCTGCTTGATTGTGGTCGGATTGCAGTTTGTCTCTTTTCATATCTGTCAATCTGGTGTTACTAGTGTTACAGCAGTTGTCATGGCAGCCGATGAGGTCCTTTCTGTGTTGGAATAGAAGGTGAGCATCTTCTTTAGCTCATCCAAGCTGATGACGTGTCACTAGTGGAGTAAAATACAGATTGCAATTAAAAATAATGCCAAGGTTCTCGATAGTATTCCAATACAGCTGATAGCCAGCCAGGAACAGGTTAAAGAGAAGCGGATACATATATAAATCTATATCTAAATATATGTATATATGACATCGAAAAAGGCTGTGTGCCGAAACGCGAGGGCGTCTGTCTTGTCTGTGAAATAAAGCAATCTTGGGAAAATCAATCCCGTGAGTGTGGATAATTCTTTGGTAACGGAAGAATTGGAGCATAATATATATATGAAAAAATACATGGAGGAAGCGTGGCGGCATCTGAATGACAAGGACTGCTACAAAAGGGTAGACATAACCACTATCAAGCTATTCTGGAACAATTTCTATATGAAATTAGTGGCTTGGAAAGGCTTGGGTTTGTTAAGCTCTGATGAACTCAAATTTCTGAAGAACGAACACCCAGTTGTACCCAGTATTTACTTCATACCCAAGCTACACAAAGACCCTTTAAATCCTCCAGGTAGACCTATAATCTCTGCCTGTGGCAGTTTATTAGAGAATACCTCTAAATACATTGACTTTTTCCTGCAGGAACACGTGATGGGCTTGCCCACTTATATCCAGGATACTGGAGATTTCCTTCGGAAATTAAAAGAAATCTCATGGCAGGAGGACTTTCTACTTATAACCCTAGACGTAACATCGTTGTACACGAGTATTAATCATGTGGACGGCATCAAAGCTGTAAAACATTTCTTGGACAGACGGCCATTACACTGCCATGCCCATAATACCATGATCATCAATATGATTGAAATGTGTCTGTACAATAATTTTTTCATGTTTCAGCAGTTATGCTTTCAGCAGACAAGAGGTGTGGCGATGGGTTCCTGCTTCTCCCCCAGTTATGCTTGCTTGCATATGGGACTGTGGGAGAAGCAGGTCCTCGGAGTCCAGTTTGCTGAAATTGTACGTAGTAATGTTGTATGTATATACAGATACATTGATGACTTGTTTTTGATTTGGAGAGGGGAGGAAAGTTTGGCGTTAGAGTTCATTGAGAATCTCAACATTAACTCCTTAAATCTTAAGTTTACCTCCAATGTTAGCAGATCTGCAGTGAACTTTTTAGATGTTGAGGTGTTTATTGACCGACAGACAATGCATACCAGATTGCATCGAAAGGCCACTGCAGGGAATACGGTATTACATGCCACCAGCCATCACCCCCGTCACCTGATTCATAGCATCCCTTATGGAGAGATGCTGCGTATCAAGCGCATCTGTAGTAGAGAAGGCGATTTGAAGGAAGCACAATCTGCCTCTCGCTTACGCTTTTTGGCAAGGGGATATAGTGAGAAAACCATCAAATCAGCTATTGTACGTACTCAGACTGTATCTAGGGATGAAGCCCTCATTACTAGAGCCATGAGGCATGATAACAAACCTGTGAAAGAAGATAATACCATACGTTTTATTACTGCTTATAGTCAACAACATCAGTCTATAAGAAAAATTATGAGCAAGCATTGGTCATTAATTCAAAATGACCCAGTACTTAACATGGGATCCAGTAGGTACCCTACCATTACCTACAGGAAGTCAGGGTCAATGCAGAATAGCCTTGTCAGCAGCTGTCCGGAGGTCTTGGCCAAGACCGACTGGCTCAGTAGCCGCAAAGGTTTCTATAAATGCACCACTTGTAAAGCCTGTCAGCATGGGGTTAACAAAAAGAGCTATACCTCCCCCTTCTCAGATAAACAGATCATTATTTCAAAATACCTGACTTGCAAAACTGAATTTGCGATCTATGTGTTGGAGTGCCCCTGTGGACTAAAGTACATAGGGAGTACAAAGCTCCCAGTCCACAGAAGGATACTTCAACACATGAGAGCAATTACTCACTGTGATGAGGCTTACCCTGTCGCAAGACATTTTAATGCCTGTCACAATAGAGATCTCCAGTCACTCCAATATTATGTGATAGATGCGATATTGCCACTCAGAAGAGGTGGCAATAGAGAAGGAATTCTCCGCAGACTGGAAACCCACTACATTCTCAACTTGGACAGTAAACAACCCAACGGTTTGAATTCGTGGGAGGATTTGCACACATGTTTATAAAACAGGGTTGTATCACTGTAGTAAACATTAATAATTTTTTCAGGTATTACTGGTATATTATTGGATTTTATCTGTTATATCAAATATTGACTATGTGTTTTCTAGTTTGTTTTAGGATACTTTTTTTTTAAACTAATTGATCATGTTAATATTTATCATAGAACAATGAACAAAAAAACGTTCCTGTATTTTAATATTATATATAAGTAATTTTCTATTTATTAATTTTTAAGTGGTTACTTATATATTTTATTAGCACATTTTTTGCACATTTTTGCGGTTTGCACAGGTTTCTTCATTCTATTCATCAATTGTATATATTTGTTTGCTAGTTACTAGTTGCTTTCGATATTTAATTAGTCAGCAATGTCATTGATGGCTTATTTTTCATCTATATACCCAATAAGTCTTTATTTAGGCTTACTGTATTTTACAATAATCGTCCATACGTAATGACAAATAGGTATACTATATATTTTTAGTTTGTCAGTGATGTATTGATTCATATTGCTATTTTAGCTATAATTTTACTGACTTTTACCCTTTTTATAATATGCACTATTTTAGTGTTGTTATATGTTATATGTCATTTTATACTAACAGGTTATTTTATATTAATACTGTTTTTGCCTTAAATTGTTGGCATGCTGCTAGATATCGAAGCACTTTTCCATTTCCATGATGACATAATCAAAACGTAACTGCACTGTCACTTTAAATGTTTGATTTGCACTCCAAAACGCGTCATGTGATCAAGGGCCAAGGTAGGCCCGAAACGCGTCATGGCTGAGGTGTGGGGTACCATGCACGAATAAAATCAGCACCTTCGAAAATTCTGGGTCTGCTGTCATACTTTTGGATTGCATTTCCGAATTGACGCTTCAAACTTATATATATATATATATATATATATATATATATATATATGAACACCACGCTCACCCTCAAAAGAAAGAATGAGCCTGACATAAGCTGGCTCCCACCTGGATTTATTACGCGCAAAATCACAGCAAAGTCCAGGAAACGTCAGGCAGGCGCGTTTCTAGCGAGTGTCTTAGCTTTAATCAGTATATATATATATATATATATATATATATGTGTGTGTGTGTGTATATATGTATATATATTCCATATGAAACTGCCCAAAGATTGAGGCACCCACAGACAGCGTTATTCGATCTTTATTCTCCAAGGTAGCAAGGAAAACTGCATCTTTCCACAGCAATATTTCAGTCCCAAACATGTTTCAGGCTTATTCAGCCCTTGTTCACTGGAGTCCCATGGAGGAAAAGCTGCGTGATTTCGCGCCGTGTTTGCAGTGCTTAATATTCAAATCACCGTAGTGGGTGTGGCTATGTTGCACTCTGGTCTCTGTAGTTTTCAGTCTCTAGTAGTTTGCCACTATGCCTCTGTTTGATTTTTAAATCCTTCAGTAGGTTTGCTGATTAAAAAACACTGCCTTCTAGCCTGTATTTCCTAAGGAGTACGATCAACACTGTTTCCTCATGACGCCGCTTAACAGTTCACATGGCGTCCAGGAACCGCTATTCAGCGGCGGAGTGTCTCGCGACCCGAGCCGGCCGCTACATACTCCATGTGAATCTGCCCAAAGATATGTATATATATGTGTGTGTGCGTGTATATATATGTATATATATATATATCACAAGGTTAGCTTTTCTTTTTCAGCCAACGCAGCGCTCCTGTGTAGTGCGTATCTCCTGCGGTTAAAAGCCAAAACCACTATACATTTGGCAAAACTCCCCGGTCTCCCGGGAAAAACGGGCCGCACTCGTCTTGAAGTAAAGATTCAATTCTTTATTCCATTCCTTTGATCGGCATCATTTTACTGTGTGCTGAACAGATACTGGATACCTCCTACGCATTTCGGAATTACAAATGCCTTGGCCAAGCGTAGGGTAGCCCTATGCTGGATGAGCGCTCCAGCCCCAACAACAGAGAGCTGGACTAGGGATGTGGGAGAGTGGTCTCTTGCAGAGGAAGTGCACATGAAAGCCTGTAGAAAGGATGATAAATTTGAGGAGGACATCACGACCTGCAGAGAATTACTCAGGGAGCACTGGGGTGATCAGGCTGAGGTCTCTGCCAGTAATAGTGAACTGTGAAGACAAGAAATGTGTTGCGCTGTAGCGCTGTGTGTAGTTATAATGCATGTGCCCAACGTAAAGCATGCACTCAAGATCCTATATTCCCATAGATATTTATGTACGATTGACTTGTTGATGGAATCTGTCACCATATGGAAAGTGTTGGAGTGCTGTATGGAAATGTCATGCGCAATTGCTCAGTTAATGTTGGTTGAACACCCGAATAGATAAATTAGTTAAATTAATTATTATAATAATCCTCCCTAAAAAAGTGATTACAACTAAGGGCAATAAACAGTAGAGTTTTAACCGCAATCCTGTATCATGGCTATCCTTGTGCTAAAGAGTATTGTACATCAGAGAGCCAGAATATTGTCCGCCATTAGTACAGAACACTTGGACATTTATTCTGTATATTAGCAATGAGTTTTAGAGAACGATTCACATGAGTGCTACAAAATAAAGCCCAGAATTGTCAAATAGTACTGCCCGCCAACTCAACTTAAGATTGTCCGTCACTGGGACAGTAAATTAGATACTGGATACTACTGAAACTCTCCTGAAAGGTGTATAATATGCCTCCTCAGTGCCTCATACATTGTTTTCATTAGTATCACCAAATATTGAATATATACTCTTGAAGTACCGAAGCTGCCTCTTGGCTCCAGCCCTCAAATACAACTCTAGTATTATAGTCTGTGTGCATACTTCTGAGCAGAGTCTGTTGGTTGGCATATGTGTTATTGTGCACTGTTTGTTGTGTGTTTCCACACTACTTTGTCCTGGCCCATGGTATGCAGGGTTGAAGTTGTACATTATCTTTGCTTTGCTAAATGTCCCTTTCCTTCCTTCTGTTCTTTCTAATTAGGACTGTCCGGATTTATAAAGGAAGCAAGAGCTTTGGCTTCACGCTGCGAGGTCACGCACCGGTGTGGATTGAGGCAGTCCTTCCTGGTAAGATGCTCAACTACCCTCACCTCCCACAGTGAGGGTGTATGGAGCTACAGGCACTTTGCTTGAGGTGGTTGGGTTTCTTTACTGTACCTCTCTGGCAGTAGACCCATCAGATTGGCCATGCTGCCCAACTCATGATACTTTTTGGGAATGGCTCTATGACTATCTGTCAGTTTGTTTCAAAGGGTTATGTGTTTCAATGTCTTTTTACTTTTACCTTGAATAAATAGATTTCTCCCACCTCTGCTAATGAGTAATTCATAAAAACAAATCCTGATGTTTTATCCAAACACGGCCAATGGTTTTCCTAAACTTTGGCATCACAGTGTAGAGATTCCAATATGCTCCTTTTCATATATCTGTACAGTCCTCTGTTATTCTAACCCACACAAGTGTTTACATCTAGTCAGTTTCTATTGGCCATGTTATCTAGACCTCTAACTTTTCCTCTCTTCATGTCAAACTTGTGGGCAATACTACTTGCACTGGTTATGAGTCTCCAGATGGTTGTCAGAAGGTTCCTTCTCGCTACCATATTGTGGATATGTTCACGAGGACCACACTCAGATTCTCTGGTAGAGGGGGCAAGATTCATGATCACATCCTGCTCAATTCTGCTTCTCTCACAATGATGTCGACAGAGTACAATGCAGAGGTAGAATTTTGCTCTTTTTTTGTAGAGGAATACTTGAGGCAGTACACGGCTTCCGCTTGAGATTACAAAAGCATCTGAAAACTGTATCCTTTAAGATTTGAATATACAGAAAATTAAAAAGATCGAAATATATAAAAGAAAGAGAAATGTGGGAAAATCCGAAATCACATCTTTATCAGTTCACAGGTAGATACATTGTTTAAAATATTTTATTAACAATATCTGGCTGATGATGAACCGAATGGCACACTATGTTGCTTTTTTTGGTTATGGCACTGGCAACATGTTTTTAAGGAAGACTCCAGTTACCCATCAAGACTGATACAAATGGATGGTGAAGAGAGGCTGGCTTTGGATTTCAGCTTTTAGATTTCACCGTCTGCACCATCAAGGGCCACAGACAAATCGTGCAGGTTTTTAAGATTCAGTAAATAAATCCAAGTGACTAGACATGTCTGCGTCCAACCATTTCAAGACGTTGTGCAAGATCACTATTAGCAGAAAGCATAGAGGCCAAGATGTATTGGAAAATCAGGTGTTTCACCCTTTTAGGAACTTCTGTAGAATTATCCTGAAGGCTAAAGGACATTGAAACATTGGCAGATTATTCCAAATGAGGGCTTATCTGGACTCAAATTTCTCTTAACCATAAAGTTTATCAGAAGACGTTGATAGGCAAACTTCATCACTATACAAGGCACTCGCATGTATACTGTATGACGGATATTGATTGTCTTGTGTTTTTCCATACAAGATTCTCTGCACAAGAAAAGCTTCTTTAAACCCTATGCATGCCTCCATAGAGGATGTCTTTTAACCACAGTGTGAACTACTCAGTTTCTTTTTGGCAGAATAATAAACATATAAATGCAGCCACCCTTTGACAGAGGTGTTCCTACTATTGTTTGACCATCTTCTTTGGAGATCAAGACCCACATTTTTTCCAAGACGAGCGAGCTGGAAGTTGTAGCATTTCACAATGACAATAATGGGGTGACATAAGTGTTCTACAATTGGTTTTCTAACCTAATTATGGGGCGGCCTTAGGCATGTGCAAGCTGTGCACCTGCACAGGGCCGCCAAACCCCAGGGGCCACCACGCCAATATATATCCTTAATATAATAATCCTCTGAGGATGGATACATATTTGCGTGGTGGCCCCTGGCAGGGATTTGGCGGCCTCCGGCTCTGTTCCACTTCCAAACACCCTGACCCCCCCTTCACTGGCCTCTGCGCTCCGCCCCGCCCGGACCCCCTCTTCCAGGGCCCCCTACCTACGCTTCCTGCCCAGGGCCACCATGAGCCTAGAGCAGCCCCTGACCAAATTGACTTGACTTGAACCAAGTTTATTGATTTTTTACTTTCTTTTAATCAGAATATACTTTCCTTAGGAGAGGGAGGTTTGTAGCAAGAATGAATGTTGTAGAGCGTTTTGTTCAAACATAAAATAATACTAAGTATATTTTGTGCCTGGTCCTAGTCATCTTGCTCTCCTCTGCAGACAGATTTTAGTGAGTGAAGGCACATCGGGTACACACTGGGGGGCAGATTTACTACTTGTGGCGCATCTCTGCTAATCAGCAAGGATGCGCCAGAAGAGTTGCGATGCATCTGCCCACCCGTGCGCCACCACTGATGCACCGCATTTACAATGCGGCGCACCATGGCGCACAGATGGGCAGATGTGTGTCGCATCCCCCATCGGAAAGGCGGCACATTTCTGGAGTTGCTTAGCAAGCGCGACGCAGTTCCAGCAAGGCTCGGGTTGCCCTATCCCTAACATGCTGCATCAAACCTTACTCCTGCTTCAAGCAGGCGCAGGGTTTTGACGCAGCATGGCCTTAAAAGTGACTGAGTGAAATCGTGTAGATTTCACTCAGCCACGTTTAGGAGGTGTTCCTGCACCGGAACCCCCCCCCCCTCGCCGGAACGCCTACATGTGGCACAGGGGTTTGCAACGTGACGCATCTCCCAGATGCGCCACGTTGTAAGTACCCCGCAGCATGACGCTGGCTCTGCGCCACCGCTGGGTCACAAAAGTGATGCAACGGCGGCGTAAAACTGGTGCAAGGGGTTTGTATATCTGCCCCTGGGAACCTGCCCTAGCGTTAGATGAAGATTTGAACATTGTACATATAGAAGATTGGGTTTAGAAGAGAGACAAGGAACATACTAACTGAATGAAACTGGTACCATACATGGAATACAGGTCAAAGTCTGCCGCACGTGACAGAGAGGAGAAAGGAGTTGTGGTAACTAATTCTGTTCAGCTATCCAGAAAGGACTGTAGTCATTGTTGGACACCTAATGTCCCCTACTGACTACTCCTACAGTTGTAAGAGTCATAAACAATCCCTGGAGAGGCCTCGAAAAGGACCACAAGGAATAGCACATGGTGGATCCTGGCTCACTGGGGTAGAAATATTAATCCTAAATCCCAGCAAGACAGTCGCTGGATGTTCTTAATGCAGAACACCACATTTCTTTAGGGGTTCTAGAAATAATCTAACAACTGTGGTCCCTAAGACTGCATAGGAGAGCAGAAGCGTAAGTGGATATTACCCAGCTGTAATGTAGAGATTCAATGAGGTTTCTTAAAAAGGCGTGTACACCTCCCAAATTTCCAAGGTTGTGGAAATGTTCCTTCTTGGGGAGACTGAAGGTCATTAGTGTTGTCATCTGTGAACTGGGGGGGTTCAGTTTGTATTGGTGATCTCAATTTGTGTATTATGTGACTCTTAAATGTACACATGGAAGTCCTACGTATCCTGAGAACTACTGTAATCCGACTGCTTGGTTAAGTTTACGGGGATGAGGATGAGCTACTCAGATATCCCCTGTGATAGAGAATCCTCTGTAGACCTTATTTTCAGTTTGGTTTATAAAGATTTCCGGCCCTCCCCTTTGAGAAAACGTAAATCAGTCTCCCCAAGAAGGAACATTTCCACGTACCTGATTCACGCTGAGCTGTTGGAATCAAAAGCCACGAGCTAATAGCACCCGGGGTCTAAAATAGGAGCACTGCATTCCGGATGCCTATGAATCAGGTACGGTGTTAAAACACTAGAAATCAAATAACCGGCCGACCTGCAAAAATATAGGGTGAAGTAAAAAGGCACTAATTCACAAGGAACCTACTGGATGGCTATTGATTAAATTGGGATAGGGAATTACACCAACTTAAGCAACATTTTCCCAAGCCACCAACAATCCAACTTTGATCTTCATCACGTAAAGATAACTCCATTGATGAGTGGGACCTTTACAGGTGATACGAGTGATATGGGGAAATAATTACCTATTGTCCTGAAGAAGGTGGCTATAACCAGGGAAAGCCTCCGAAACTCGTTGACGCACTATTTAATTGTTACATTTGGAGTGGTCAACTAGTAGAGGGGCATAGGGAAGGGACTCCCAACCCTGTGTTGTCCAAATTAATGTCTAAATTAACAGTGAGAAGACACAGTTGATTGTCTTTTCTTTTCTCCTGTGTAGCTTTATGAAAATATTTTTTATGATTGTATTTTGTCTTTTTAAACCTTGAGTCTTATAAATTTATTGCACATTCAATCGAATGTTTCTTAATATGAAAATAAACAGTCTGTTTTTGATATAAATGATGTATTAGATTTTTCTTTGTAAGTGTTTCACATGATGTATAACGTGCACTCAACTTTTTGAGGGGAGTGATTCTGGTGAAGTGGTTGGATTGTATGTGTCTAAAGTTGATGATATATGGTTTACCCAAAGGGAAAATCGTTTTTTACTTGACAGTTATTTGGTGCTCTATTCCCTTTTGGTAGTAACAGAGCCCCTCTCATTTGTTTAAAGCTGTAGTTGAAATTACACTGTATCTGGGAACAAACCTTGAGTAATGCCTAGGTTTGATGACTAAGTCACAGAAGTGCTCAAGAATCTTAAAGGGAGCCCACATACAAGAATCTACCTTCGCCAGCATATATCCATCCTGCGCTCTTCATCCTTCCAGATAGAGTACTTCCTCCAAAGCCATAAACTGTCTCAATGTCTTATGAACCAATCTGCTTCATAGAGGCGCTCCAGACTGTGCATGACCTGATCCTGATTGGCCTCCGAAGTGCAACCAAATACAGCAGTGAAATCTATCTACGACATGGGATTCGCTACATCTCCTTAGATGATTTGTTTTGAATATTCTGGGATGATCATTCTCTGTCAAGTGTGTGCTTAAACGAGGATCATCCATTGCTGACCACGTAAAAAACACTCATAACAGTAGTTTGGCCATGAAAATAAAATCCTCTGCAGTTGGTCTAATATGCCTGGCCACCTTTAGAAGCCGTGTACTCATGATCTATATATCACTGGGTTAATTCCACAACATCAATGCAATACTTTTTGTCTGTTTCTTGTAACCAGGTAGCCCAGCAGAAATGTCTGGCCTGAAAGCCGGGGATCGGATCCTATTCCTCAATGGTCTTGATATGAGGTGGGTATCGGCTACTTATAACTGACTCTTGCTGCCTTGCTTTCTTTCTGTTTTATACCAGCCATCTTACACTTCCTGTCTTCTCTCACTTCTATTACCTTTATTGGTACTTTCCTTTATGTTCTCATCTCTCGCTTCCTCTGTACATTTTTCTCTAATGGATTTTTGATTTTCCTGTAGGAACTGCTCTCATGAGAAGGTGGTGTCCATGCTTCAAGGGAGCGGTGCAATGCCCACCCTGGTAGTAGAAGAAGGGTTCATCAGCTTCTCTGAAGGTGAGCCTCTATTGTGCATCCAAGCCTCCCTCACACATCCTCTGATGTACCTCATATCTAGCTCACAAGCACCTTAGTATTCAAGAACTCAGCAGATTAATCTTGGTCCTGCCCTGCAGCACCACTGCTTATCCAGTGCATGGAGACACAATCAGCTCTGCCCTCTCCCTTCCAATCATTCAGGTTCTTAGGAGAGAGGAGGAGGATCACTGTCAGAAGTGGTAAATAAAGGCATGGACAAGCCCACTTTTCAATCAATCAATCAATCAATCAATCAATCAATCAGGAGTTTATAAAGTGCACTACTCACCCGTGAGGGTCTCAAGGCGCTGTGGGGGGGGGGGGGGCTCCGGATTAGTCGAAGAGCCAGGTCTTGAGGTCCTTCCTGAAAGTGTGTAGTGTTGGGGAGCATCTGATGTTTTCGGGGAGCAGTTTCCAGATATTGACTGTGATGTGGGAAAACGCTCTCCCGCCTGTTCTGTTCTTGCGGATCCGGGGGGGTCTGACAGGGGGAGGTAGGCGGAGGGGAGGTTCCTCTTGGGTACGCGGAAGGATAGTCTCTCGTTGAGGTATTTGGGTCCGATGTTGAGGGATTTGTAGGCGTGGGTTAGGAGTTTGAAGGTGACCCTCTTCTAGACCAGGAGCAAGTGACGATCTCATGTTCGTGGCATGGAGTCCCGAGGACGAGTCTGGCGGCGGCATTTTGGATGGTCTGGAGTCGCGAGACCACAGCCTGACACCAGATTCAACCTTGTAGGGGGACACCAGGGAAATACAGACACTTGTCCTGTGCTAACTGTGACAATGGACTCATTGACGAGGCCTAACAAGGTTGAATTCGCCCTGGATTTGCTTTTTGTTCCTGCCCAGGTGGGACTTGGCATTACTATTCATGCTGGACCAAGACTGGTTTGTTTGTGTGGCACAATAAGAAAAAACAATGGAATGGAATGTGGCCTCGATTATGTACGAATGATTAGATGGATTCTATCTATCATTTGTTTTCCTTATTAAGAAGTAGTGAAAGTCAAGCTTCCACATCGGGGTGCATTTTTCCAGTCCAGGGAGGACCAGGGTTAGTAGTTCGCGCTGGACTGGTCCCATGAGGAGCAGGGGCAAGCCTGATTTGCATATGGCTGGGCCCAAACTGGGGTGGCATAGTGACCAAAAGAACAATGGATTCAAGTCAAAATTCTTGACTGCGGGTAAGTGGTTGAAAAGCTTCAGCATTCTGTGAATCATCTTGTTGTATTTGCTATTTTAGACCTAAGTGGCCAAGAGTTTGCAGGGACATGGGTCGCTTGCTCGCTGTGCCACTGTATTCAAGCTAGTCTGGCTGATGAGGGGTGATATTCCTAGGATGCTTGTTTCTGGTCCAGGGAGGATCTGGCCTGGCATTTTGGGCTGGACTGTTCCCATGGGGAGCAGGATCAAGACAGATGTGCATATTTCTGAGTCCAAACTGGGGTGGCATAGAAAGCAAAAGAACAAAGGATTCAACCCAGATTTCTTGACTGGGGCGGGATTTGGTTGAAAAGTTTCAGCACTCCTTCCATTATCTTGTTGTGTTTGCACTAAGTAGCCACGGGTATTTCCAGACATGGGTCCTCACTCGCTGTGCCGCTTGATTCAATCTAGCCTGGCTGATGAGGAGTGATACCCCGAAACTACTCCCGGGGTGCTTGTTTCCGGTCCAGGAGGTACCTGGTCTGGCAGTTCTGGCAGAACTGTTCCCATGAAGAGCTGTGTCAAGGCTGATTTGCTTATGGCTGGGTCTGAACTGGATCGGCATAGTGAGTAAAAGAACGATGGATTCAACCCAGATCTCTTGACTTGGGGTGAGTCGTTGAAATGTTTCAGCACTCCGTCCATCATCTTGTTGTGTTTTGCAAAGTTATGCTACTGGTCTCACATAGACTCTTTATTCACATGCTTGCAAAAGTAGGGGCTGGAACAGGATACTTTTTGATATCCTTATAAATGAAAGGTACTTTACTTATATTGCAATGCATAAAACCAATCCAGCTTTCTTTTCTGCAGTAGAGTAAGTTCACAAAATGTAAACGTGCATGGACGTGGGGCTGGCATAGCGTGTGCAGTTTAGTAAGATTTTAGCTCACAACCAACTCCCCATCCCCCAAGTTCATTGGCAGCCCACAATTTGTTTGTCGCCTATGTGACATGGATAGGCGGCCTCGGCTCAGCTCACAATGGCCAGGTATCACTCCACTAAAAAGCACCCTCAAAATGGCACAGATTGGCATCCTTCATGGCACCTCTCAGGTGCACAGAAAACATGGTCTACCAACAGATCTGAACAGGGCATAAATATTGCCTTAGGGTGCCCGCTCTCCAGTGCAATTTTCATGAGCATCCATTGACTGTGGGCAGTTCGAAGAGGTTTGCTGAATGACTGCAGTCTTTAGTGTTCTTGATGCAAGGGCTGTTACTTGAGGTAAAATTCACTGGAGTACCCAGGTACCATTCAATTGATTGTATACAATTTGAACCCTGATAAAGTATAAGGAATGTTATACTTTCTTTGAATCAGTTCTCCAACTCAGATGGACAAGCCCCTTGGGAATCATATGTTCCAAAACAATTGCAACTCTATTCATCTGGCAGACTCCGTGTATTACAGTCTGAGAGGTTTATACTTGGCCCTCGCTTCACGCTTTCACCAACAATGATGGTGCGGATTCTGCTCACACACTTCTCACACACTTGGGGTCTGCATTCTCCATCTTGTTTGGTGGCAATGCTTCTTTTCATCTTAGGTCACCGGCGACCACTTGTATCTTGTAGAAATGTGGATCTAGTCAAGCAGAGATGGGTGGAATGGTCAGGACACCCACCAATGTCCATTTCTGATCTCACTGATGTCCCTTTATCCCTGGAATTAATTATTGTACATGGTGGTGATACGATGAATGCAACATTTTGGATAAACAGTTTCTTTGCCTCGTGAATCGTGATGACATTCAGCCCTGCTGAATGGTATTGTAGGTGTACTTATTAGGACATACTTACTCTTTGGGATATGGATAGAGGGCCCTTTAAGATATCCTATGCATGATATTTTTACATTCTTAAAAACACTGTGATATCCAAGAGCAGTGCTCTGTTCTTGCATAGTAATTTCAGGGTCTGAGAACCAGTAACAAGAGCATGCACCATCTAGAACTCAGTTTGGACAATCAAGGTTAGAGGATGCTTCCATTGATCACAAGTGATTGGAGTCACTTGTTGTTTGCAGATAACTAGAAAGGCCTACCACCCCTTGTCAGTTGAAAATATTTGTTGATGACACTTTAAAACCCAATACGGTCATGTCAAGTGGATTCCCTCAACAAAAGATTTGGTTGTGGATTCATAAATATATCCCTCCAAAATGCACCTTTTGGTTTTCTTCGGCACAGAAGAGCCCTAGGCTGTGATGCATCAGCTTGTGCACAAAGGAATGTTTTATTCGGAAGAGGAATAGAGTGTTGGCAGAAGATCATAGAGAGGATCAATATGTAATGAACAATGAGCTCAGATTTGTATCTATGTTGGTCAATGCATTTCCTACAGTGCTTGATTTGTGCTGGTGGTTGCAGGTGGGTTGTGCCAACACTTTGGTCTTGGGACTAGAACCTATTTTTTCTCATCAGACTTTAATTCAGAGGGAGAGACAGAAAGGCAGAAAAGGGAGTAGGAAGAGACACAGGGAGAAAGCAAGGATGAAAAAGAACCCACTTTTACACCATGGAAATGAACTTCTTGAGCTACAGGGATTGGCGTTAATATACAACATGGGTGAAAGGTAGTCGGATCCAAACAAGAGCCCACTGCTGGTGCTGGTGAATGCCGCACTTCTGGAAGACCAATGCTTCATGATTTTGATTTCACTGTAGGCCTTTTTCTTCCATGGCCACACTGGGCCATAGCTTCTTTGTTTATGCTCCTTTTTGATTGGCTGAGTGGTTTCTGTCTACAGCTCACATTTTGGGAACTACATTTTTCTTTTACATTAAGCACTCAATGAGACTGCATGTGTTTTGTTTCTCTCTAACTCACATGGTGCTTCCCCTCTCCCAAATCCTACCCCTCCCCCCTTGCTGTGTTGCTCCTCCTCCAACTTGCCTGTAAAAGCACAGCAACAGGGATCTTTTCGCAGTGGTATGGCTAAAAAGCAGAATGTAAGGGTTGTTTTTATTTTATCTACTGCATTCCACAATTTGCATGAAAACACACACTTTGCCACACAAAGACGTTTATGGTGCTAGGGGAAGACCAATCTGCAGCACTCTTTCAACAGGTGTCTGAGGCAGAATGTGTACTTGGCATGACATGTCTCCATGAAGCTCAAAAGTATGCTCCCTCGGCTACTAGAAGGACAAATGCCAGAATGGTATGGAAACTAAATTAGGACTTGGCAGGAGTTTCATTTTGCATTGTGACACTTCCTTATTCTTTTTAAATGTTTAGTTTCCTGAGTGAAAAGTATTTGAAAAATAAACCATGCTATTTGTAAAGATTGAAAAAATTAAATTCAATGTACAGTTTTGAGATACCATAAGATATGTGTTTGCTTATCCTCCATTATTTTGAACTTTGTTTTCTTTTACTTTTTTAAAAATAGTTTACAGACAAAGACAGGCACAGCCAGGAGGTCACCGCTCATATTATAAAGGCAACACCTATTGGCTTTGCCAATGGTTGTTGTTTGTCATTCTACATTTCTCGTTTTACTTGTGTATGAAATATGTGTTGTTTTAGGGTCCTTCTTTAGTTTTTGTATTTTCAATATCGACTCAGTCCCTCAGTGTTGTTTCATCAATTCTTGAAGATTTTCTTCTGATACAGTTTTTATCATCAAAGAGACTTTCCTGCCTAGTTATTTCGTCCACTTCTTGCCTCCAAGTTAGTATTTGAGGAACCAGGCGTTCTCTAAGATGTCAAAGTCACGTGAGAGTGGGGTGTCTGCATCGATTGTTATTTGTTGATTATTGATTTTTCAATTTCAAATCTTTTTTATTTGAGAATACAAATAATACAAATAATACAAAAAATACGAAAATTCTGAAGATACAAAGCTCGCAGTCTTCTCCTGTTCATATTGTTTCATACCATGTTGCTGCTGCCTACCCACCCCCCCTCACCTCTCCCCCTATCTCTGCTCTACGGCTCCAATTTATTATGTACGGATGGTAAGAACATTGTTCTCAAATGACAAGTGTCCACTAAGGATCCATTATATGTACCTTTTAAGTGCTATTGTATTTTCAACACTTTATCACCCCACTGAAAGTGTCGTGTGTAGTCGCCCATGCATTGTTTTCTGTCTCCCATTGTTTAATGAGCCATTCTTACACTTTATATTTGCTTAAGTGTATGTCTGTAATGTTGTTGATTATTGATCTTTATATTCAATGCAGATCTCGATGGGAAAGATCCGCTGAACCCCTCGTCCGCTCTGACGTCTGTACAGTGGGTGGCAGAGATCCTGCCTTCAAGCATCAAGCTGCAAGGAAGAACATTTAACCAGCAGCTGGACCATCTACTGACCCCGCCCGAGCGCTACACCATCTGCAAAGCCCTGGAGGCATTCTTCCAGCATAGGTAAGACAGCACAAACTCCTCTTAGTGTGTTGTTCAATGTATCCGAACGACCAACTGGTGATTGTCAAAGCACCTACAGCATCTATTGTCTGCTAGAAACTGTTTACCCTATGGGCATGCCATATGTCATTTATTTATTTTATTTATAGTGGAGAAGTGTGTCATTTATTTATTTTATTTATAGTGGAGAAGTGTGGCTCAATGGTTAGAGCAGGCAGACCTCGATGCAGAGCTCTGGCCAGGGACCAGGGTTCGATTCCTGCCTCGGTGGGTCTCGGGCTCATTAATTCCCCTGACCGGATATTCTCGCCTCAGTGCCTATTCTGATCATGGGTCCCACGCTGCAACTCTGGGCAATAGCTTGCTTAGTCTCCACAACGGCCCCCACAACGCGAGGGATGCCTGGTCTGCACCATGGGGGTGCCCAGGAGTGGACACTTCACAGGGAAAGCCAGGAAGGGTTCCCTTGCGGTATTCGTACAAGCGCCGGGAAACCCACTGCGGGTAGCTGTGCGCTATACAAAAAAACAAAAAAAAAATGTATAAAGTTTTATATAGCGCGAACAAGATCCCAAGGGATATCCGAGGGCTTTACAATGGGATGGGAGGAAGGACATAAATGCAAAATCGACAACAAGTAGGAAGTAATAAAACAGGAATGATCGTATATTCAGGGACAGTTGCACAAAAAAGAACCATAACAAATGATTGTCCAATGGAAGTAAGATTTATAGCATTCATGCGCCTCCCCCTCACCCATGCATTTATAGCATTCTATGGTCTCATGGAACAACAAAACTCGTAATCTGCCTCAGCCATATTAATGAATCTTCTTCTGATCTCATTAGTAATTTAAATTCAAAACTGGTGTTCTACAATATTGTCTAAGCTATTCAAAGTCCATGAACGACTCACGTCAGTCTATGAAGTACTTTGTTGGTGATTCATCAGTAAATCTATTTAATCTGTTGTTCACAGCATGTACTTAATTAGTCATCTATTGTCTTTCAGACATCACAGATCCATGACTTATGCAATTTTGCATGCCTTCCACGGTCACGTTAATCCACCTTGCCTCATGCCCGATCCACAGAATTAGGCCAGCTCACATTCCCACAGATCCGCCCCAGTCTGGTAGTCCACCGTTACTGTATAAAAACCAGGATACAATAACATAACATGCGTATTTGTAAAGCGCACGTTCACCCATAGGTCTCTTGGTGCTGAATAACATGTTTTTTGTTACCCAACTCAATGGTATTCGTTTTATCGACCTCGGATGGATTAAAGGCTGAGTGGACCCGCCGGGATTTGAACCTGTGACCATGAGGTCGAACACAGGCCCCTGCAGTGGATGCATTAGTCCACTGAGGGGCATATGTATCAAATACTCTATTTGCGAGTCTCAAATAGCGATTTTTTGAGAATCGCTATTTGAGAATCGCAAACGAGATGTATTTAAAAATTCGCAAATAGTTAACTATTTCTTGGCAATCCTTAATTGTGATTAGCAAATTGCGAATTGCAATTAAGGAATACCTTCCCAATTCATTCCTATGGGCCAGGAGGCCCATAGGAATGAATGGGAAGACATTCTCAATTTGCTATTCGCAATTTGAGAATCGCAAATTGAGAATGCAATTTCAAAGGTGCCAGGGTGTCCAAAGGATACCTTGATGCACCCCTGTAATTAGCATTTGTGTGCATGTGGTGCACATACATGCCCTAAGGGCATGTATGTGCACCACATGACACTTTGAAAAATGCCAAAATGTGCATTTTTCAAAGAAATCGCAAATTACCACCAACTTGAAGTTGGTGGTAATTTTCAATTTCTTAAGGAGAAATCACACAACTTAGGTGCTTCATACATTTCATTTAAGGAATCGCAATTTGCGATTCCTTAAATGTAATCGCAAAATAGAGAATAGCAGATTTTGCGATTCTCTAATTTGTAATACTCTTTTGGGATGATACATCCCAAAAGGCCTTTTCCGGGTCGCAAACGGGACAATTCTGAGAATCGGCCCGTTTGCGAACGGGAAAAGGGCTTCATACATATACCCCTGAGTCACCAAACCCCCATTCATTGTAATTACTGTGATCTATAATCACAAAGTCTTGCCCCTCTTTGGACTAGACGTCACACTCTGTATTGGATTGTATAGCCCTTAGTACCCTTACATGGGGCACTGAAGCACTTATTCACACAGTGAGCACACCACACCATATGTGTGTGAGTGAAGGTGTCTTCTTTGTTTTGAGCCTGTATGGGAAGTGTTTCCATGTCATGCGTGTTGCCCACTGAGGCGCTCTTATCATGCTACTCGAGCTTGAGCTTGGAGGCAAAGGAGTGTGAGAAACAGACTTGCATTTCTATAGCTTTATAGTTTGTGATACATTGCCAGCACCTATTAGCCATGCAGGTCCCTCTATCATGTTGCCATTTTTTTGTTCTTAATCCAATTCCCAATCTGGTTATAGAAAGCTGCATTGCCTAGCTGGTCAAATTCTCACATCACCGTCCAAAACTAGCAAATTGTCAGGCAAACATTGTTTCTCTAAGACCCCTAAGTAGCGAAGGATGGGGATGGAAGGTGCTTCAGACAATGGGTTAATAGTTAACAGAACGAGCACAACACCTGGATCATGAAATCACTTTGTAAAGCTCCCAGGCCAAAAATATTTATGATTAAAATAAGGCCCAAACTAACAAAGTGGATAATTCACTGCAAAGTTATAGTTTGCCAAAATGAGCGTTGCATTCCACATTGCTTCGTCATTATGCATGGACAGTCAATGAAAGTTCCTGCATAGTACTCATAAATGGCCACTGGAGGCTTCTTCCCTTCCAGTCACAGGTAAGAATGACTCCCAGATTTTGTTACCTTAGGCAGGCATGCATAGTTCATAGATTCCAAACTTCATATTGTTCACGTGAGAGTGCCTCTGGCTTGCATCCCCATGGCAGACAGAGTCTGTCTGGTCTTCCTGAGTCTGCCTAAACCAAAAGACAGTGCTCCCCCTTCTCAGCTCCCAGTTCAGTCCTTGGCCCAGTCCTTGGTTTATTCTCTCCCTTACGAAGGACCCCAAAACCAGCAGACTCAGCTTCCAAGAAGAAATGAAGGACGTCACAGCTTGAATGAACAGCACATGTCCGAATCTCAACTTGGAGAAGACAGAAGTCCTCGTCCTTGGACCCATCCCCTCAGCTTGGGACAATTCCTGGTGCCCCCCTCGCCGGACCATGCCCGGAACCTCGGCATCATACTCAACTCCTCCATCACCATGATCCCACAGATCAACGCCGTGGCCTCCACCTGCTTCAACACCCTCTGCAAGACCTTCAAGTGGACCCCCCCCGAAGTCAGAAAAACCATCACCCACGCACTAAGAACAAGCAGATTGGACTACATAAACACCCTCTATGCTGGAATCAACATATCCCTACTACGCAGACTCCAGACCATCCAGAAAACCGTGGCCAAACTCGTCCTCGGCATCCCTCGACATGAGCACGTCACCCAGTACCTACGAGACCTCCACTGGCTCCCTGTCGAGAATAGGGTAACCTTCAAGCTACTCACCCACGCCTACAAATCCCTCAACAACATCTGGCCCAAATACCTCAACGATAGAGTCTCCTTCCATGTACCCAAACAAGACCTCTGCTCCGCTGACCTCGCCCTAGCAGAAACCCCACGCATCCGCAGAACCAGAGCGGGAGACAGAGCCTTCTTCTACATCGTGGCCAAAACCTGGAACGAACTCCCAGTCAACATCAGACGCTCCGCTACTGTGCACACCTTAAGGCTTTTCCTGAAGACCTGGATCTTCGGCTGAACCGGAGCTGCAACCAGCACCTTGCCCCCACCAGCCCCCCTGGGACCCTCACGGGTGAGTAGCGCACTTTAAACCCCCTGATTGATTGATTGGTGTTGATACCAATCTCCTTGCACTCTGGAAAGTCCTGTCTCAAGATACCAATTTACAGTGAGTGTAAGTTAGCTTTGTCAGGCACTTTCCAGTTTCAATGAAGAATCTTTACCAAGTCCAAGGCCAGACTAGTTACAACTGGTCAACTGGTATGTTTCTCAAAAAGCCTATTGGGTCTTGTTGTTTTTCCTCTATGGTCAGACATCCAGATGTGCTCTGTCTCTTGAGAGCCTCACAAGTCTAAGCTTTGAGGCAACAGGCCACACACAACCTCCTACTGCTTGCCTCAGGGTAGATGGCCTGTGTTCTAGTCTTGCAAGTGACTGGTAGCAGAAGTATGCTTGTGTCAAATACAGCACTTCTCTCAGAAACACCATCAGCTATACTACCTATCAGCTGTAGTTGAGGGGGGAGGTGCACGCTCTTATTATTACTCCACTATGCACTGTTGTACAAAGCCTCCAGCTACTCAAAGTCAAGTCACCACCCGGAATCACTGGTTTTGTACAAGAGATCGAAGGGGCATCTTTCTTCTTCTTTTTTTTTTTAAAGAATGTTATATTGCGTAAAGCAATATATCACTAATGCAGTGGGTCAGTCACATTGCTTCGCTCCCTATCACATAAATCCAATGTTCTAAAACTTCAGGTCGTCACTGTTACTCTACTTGTTGGTCAGGAAATTCAATATTTTTTCTTTTGAAAAGTAATTATTTGTTTGCAATACTAGTTGCGGTGTATGTTGTGCTTCCATAGATGTAGATATTTGTTGCTACTTTCAGTAATATTTTCTTAATGTTTTTTAATTAATTTGTATATATTAGAAAAAATTTCTACCCAACCTGGAACCTTATCAACGTTAGTTTCCATGACCAGTGTACCTTATCCTTGCCCCAAAAATAATTATTTCAAGGCCTTAACTGTGGCAGGCAAGAATGTGTTCCTTTCTGTGGTCTTAGGCTGATGAGAATCTAATGACTTAGAGCCTCATTCATAGCTGAATGGTAATGAAATAGCCGGTGTTTTCTCTGAGACTGCTAAACCCAGAGAAAACAACTGGCAGAATCTAGCGTTATAAGTACAAAAGCATTTTGGAGGTTGGAAACAGCCCGATTTACAGAACAGGGCTGTTACCGACTGCAAAAAGTATTTTCTATATGTACAGGGCGTAAACTGTGATGGGTAACATGTTACTTAATAGCGATTTGTGTTTAGCAATTTGGTATTTGGAAGGGGCGTGTTTAGGGCGTCCCTTCCAAATACTGAATTTCAGTTCTATGTATGAATATTTTGCGACTGAATTATGGTAGCAAAACATTCATTTATTACCATTACCTTAAGGTTGATGGTAACCATACGCAGTTGGGAAGGGGACCCCACAAAACCCCTTCCCCTTTGTGAATGTTGAAACTGTTTTTTTTAAGAGCAACAAATCATTTTGTTTTTTAAAATGTAACCCATTTTTCTTTAAGGAAAACAGGTGTATTTTTTTTTTTTTAAGTTTGCTCTAATGAAAAGCAATCACAGACCTAGTGGTCTGCTGACCCCAGCTGGCCACCATCCCTGTAATGGGTGCCATTCCTAATGGTTCACAAAGAGCGACATACCTCACTAATATTCATGAGGTAGGTCTATTTGTGACCCCTTTCGGATTCGCTAAATGAAACTCAGTGGATTTCATACATTAGGAATAGCAATTTCCTAATTGCGATTTGAAGAAAATAATAATTAGGTAATAGCTAGCCCTAAAATGTGTATTTATGGCCCTTTATGCACTATATAATTAGTATTGTGGAGGAAATTCCACCAATAGAATGTCCTCCAGAATAGCCCTTCTTATAGTTCCAGGGATTTTAACCCTCAAGGTTAGTGTCAGGATATTTCCCTGATTCTTGCACTCACAGGGACAATCCAGCAGTATAAAAGGTGTAGTTGTAAATGGTTAACAGCAACCGGTGGTACTGGGTACTCGGTCAGTGATGGAAGGTTGGCCTCAAAACCCTCCCTGCACGAGAACCTTAATAACAGCTTAGATACTAAGGGGCACATTTACAAGCTCCTTGCGGCTCTTTTACGCTGTTGTTGCGTCACTTTTGGGACGCAGCGGTGGCGCAAAGCCAGCGTTATGCTGCGGGGTATTTACAATGTGACGCATCTGGGAGATGCGTCACGTTGTAAAGCCCTGTGCCACATGTAGGCGTTACGGCGCAGGGGGGGGCGTTCCGGGGCAGAAACGCCTCCTAAAAGTGGCTGAGTGAAATCTACAAGATTTCTCAAGAAATTTGGGGACAGGTACTTTTTTTAAGTTTTATTAATCACTGGGGTAGAGAAGACTTCTTGATGATCTATGTCCACATCTCTGGACACTTAAGCTTTCTGACGGCTTCCAAGCAGCCATGGTACCCGGCAGGGCAGGCTGCGATCTTTTGCAGGGCACCGTGCTTGCTCCAAACCCTTATAGCCCACTCTTTAGCATAGTGAAAAAGGGTGAGGAAGTCAGTCATTTGATTGAGTGCTGAAAGTGGTGCAGGATTGCTATGTGTGGTTTGGATATATACCTCATGCCACAGATGACATGTTTTTGATTCCCATTAACCTCCTAGGAACATTGACACTCTAATAGTGGATGTGTACCCAGTACTGGACACCCCCTCCAAGCAGATCATCTGGCAATTCATCTACCAGCTCTTGACTTATGAAGAACAAGAGCACTGCCAACAGAAGATTGCACGGTTTCTCGGCTACAAGGCTGCTGCAGGTGAGAAACTTCACAGGCCACCTACTTATATTCTTTATTTTGTATAACTTCTATATAAGATCACACCTATATTCTGCATCGCCAACAGCACTAGCGACCTGCACCATGAACTCCTCAGTATAACCAACAGAAATGTAAATCGCTCATAGTTTAGATTTAGAGAGCCGCATGCCCAACTGGATTCGGCTCTCAAAAAACGTCGACGAATACCCAAGCACTGGAAGATCCTAAATGCACAACTCACTCAACCAGCCACACATTTAACCATCCCACCCACTGCCCTCTCATCCACTGGCCGTCCAACCTACCTTTCACATTAACTTCTGTGGACGTACAGTAACTACTAGGGGTGGGCGGAATTTGCGTAGTCGCATTACGCAAAGTTCAGCGAAATGGTCAAAATCTCGCGAACACGCAGAAATTCCGTGAACACGCAGAGTTGCTTGTTCGCGATGCTTTTTTCCTGCTCGCGATCGCTGTTTGCGTGCTCGGGGAGAAATACTTCGCAAACACGCATTTTGAGAACGCGAACAAGCAAAGAAATTCTGCGAAGCCGCGGAACGTAGAATTTTGGGCAATTTTGAGTTCTCCGCGGTACGCGAAATTACCCAAATTCCGCGAGTGGAACGGAATTTACCGCCCAGGCCTAAAAATGACCACTCTCATGGTTACTCAGCCTGAGGTATGAGTGGATACTGCCTTGCAGCATCAGAAGGCCCAGGGTTCGATCAGTCAACAAATGGGCTGGATGGCTTCTTGTTCTGCTTGCTAGGACGAATCCCAGTGTTTATAGGAAGCCAAACAATATGTCTTCTCAACAGGGCCTGTGAGATGCTCCTGACAGATTAACTTGGAGTTTGCACTGATTTCCATGTTTCTTTCAGATGCAGCAGAACCAGAACCAGAGGTGCCACCACGGAACTCTGTGAGAGTACCCTCGATGTACCAGGGGAATGTTCGGGCAAGAGGCACTGAAGATGAGGAACCGGGTACCCGTCTACTTTATTGTTCCACCCCAATTGCTCTCAAAGTTGTACATCGTAAAATTGCTTCAAAATTCCACTAGGAGTGCTTCAAGCTAATGGCAGATGTGTTGACTGCCCCATTCCATCTTGAACAGCCCAATGTAAATACATGGGAAAGGAAATGCACTGCTGAAACTTCCTTAAAGTGAATGGAGAGACAAAGGTCTGATGTACTTTGCAGGCCACCAAACCTCACTTGCAGCCCTTCGCATGTATGCTCACCTCCAAATCCATGGCCATAAATAGTGTGAATTGTCTCTTAGCGCCATTATGGATTGGTGCGGTAAAGACCTGGCCAGGTTGCAGCTCATTTGTTGTGTAGGATAGTGCTACCACGACCCGGTCAGATGACACATCTGTCCCAAGGATCCTTAGTAATCCCTATTGGAAGTTTGCCCAAACGCACAGAAGTGTACGACTTAGCTACTCTTATTTCTGCAAGAGCCCTGTACTCACAACCGCAGCTCTAACTGAATCTTGCCAATTAAATGTGCTTCATGGTGTGTCCAGAACTGTGAACTATAAGTTGCAAAGACCTATCGAGCACCCCATCCCTCACATATCTTCTTATAAGGTTGCCCCTTGCTTTGGCAACTGGGCTTTTTTGTTATGTTCTTGGCCTGCTATAGTTTTGCAACTAATTCCACCTCCATCAAAAGACCCCTGGATATATCAATATTTTGTGGTATCCTATTCTATTTTTGTATTTTTAAGCATACGCTCTTATGATAAGAGTGTGTCTCAATCAAACATCCTTTCTTGACTCCAGATGTATCTCCATGGCTGCTTTATGTTTCCCCATTCATAAAATACCTACAAATTAGCACAGCTCCGGGCCTAGAGCATGATATATGAAGTTACAAAAATAATAACAATTAAGATAATCCTTTTTTCTCTTTCCTCGACAGGTAACAGGGACTACGGGGACGCTCCTTCTCGGCTCAGCTCAGGAGAGAGGCAGGCCGGCGATGGCACATCCCTTCCAGAGACACCAAACCCCAAAATGGTTCGAGACTTTAGCATTACACTCTGGGGAAGAGGGCCTGGTATGCCAGGGAGAAGCATAGAAAACACAACAGTAGAATAGTGGCAGTGTTCCGGGTACAACCAAATACACCACTGTACTTTGCAATGCACATACTACCTTCATTTGGAATGTTCCTAATTGTTTGTAATTTTAGCAGAAAAGGTAACCGTGGTGCAGCGCAAAGAAGCAGTTTGCAAAGCATCACACAAAGTAGGGGAAGCGGAGATTGAACCTGAGAGTGCTTGAGTAGGCTTAATTAATGTATTGAATATATCTTACCTCAAAGGCATTACAAAAATTAATATAGCATTAGGACCCACACAGAGGGCCATACCGGTTGTTAAAATCTCTAAACCTGAGCTATACACACAAGCTGCAGATGAACGCCTATTAAAAGGGCTTTTAGAAACCTGGTTAGCCAAGGCAGAAGGGCTATAATGCTACTGGAATATTCCACTCAACAAGGGAAGAATGTTCTATGTTAAAAATCAGAAACAGGAACACAAACATTGGAATTTTGGAGCAGAAGGTATTAATAGCCTTTATCCACTATAGGGTCTTCAAAGGAGGTCTCAGAATTCCAATTTTATAATTAAGAGTCATTTCATGCTTCTGTTCATTAACCTCCTTGTAGTTATGAGCCCAGGAGCCCAAGTCACAGGTGAGGGTGCTTGAAGAAGGTAGTAATTAACAGTAGTTATTACCCTGCAGGTGAACGCAATAAGGTAATTAGCTCCACACACACACAAAATATGGATCAGTGCAGGAGCGGCCTCTCCCCAGGATGGGCGCATCCTCTCTCAGCTCCACCTCTGCCTCTTTACAATGAGCTGTAGTTCACAAACCTCTCTCTGGATTCCTCCCCTTGCTTCTAGTGACGGGAACCCCAATAAGCCAATAGAAATGTTAAAAAAATGGAAAGAAAAGTTTGTTAAGCAAGGCAGATAAGCAATGTAAGAGCATGGAGCCGTCTTTAGCATTCAAACTATCAGGCAAGAGGTTGCTCATATTCTCATAACGCTTCCATTGTGCGCCCACATTACAGAGGCCTGCAGCTGTCAGTCACAAAATGCTACCGTAATGGTCTTGTAATGTTAAACATAGCCAGAAAAGTGGGGGCACTTATTGGCTGACCAGCTCCCAACATTCTAGTCAAAGCGCTGATTGCTGGAATAGATCAACAACATGTGACACCATTAGTTATTATATCATTCTGGAAGCTGGGAGCCTTACATTCACAAACAATATTACATTAAAAAAATTATAGAAATAGAATATAGAAACTATATTAATACATTTATAAATCTAAAAACTAAAATAAAAAGCTATCCTTTAAGAAAAATGTAAAAACAGTAAGCTTAACATGAACATAATTAAAATACAAAATAATTAAGAATTAAAAACTACACTTTGAAAGTTATAATGCAATAAATAAAAATGTAATGAAACAATGACTCCAAAAACCAAAAGAAACAATAACAAGTAACAAAAATTCAAATAAGAAAAAATAGAGTTTGGAAGGCTCAGTCACTATTCCCACTCCAGCCTCAGCAACAGTAGACACAACTAGCACCTGACATGCAAGGTAGTAGCCGGGTAATAGAAGTTTGGGTTAAATATTTTCTTTTCTCTTCGCAGATGTCCGCTGTGTACGCAGAACTTGAAAACCGCTTCACCAACAGTTCATTCAGAAAAAAAGAGTACGGATCGCAGCTGGGCAGTGCACCTGTGTCACCGGCGGACTTGGCCAATGCAGCAGGTAGAGGTTTGTAATAAGGTTTGGTGTCTGGTAAAGGAGTAAGCAGCTATTTTCTGAGGATTTGCAGAGCCCTAGGCAGAATAATATATTGTGGTAATTCCCTATGCCAAGTTCCATCCATAAATGATGAACAAATTGCAGATATCGTAAATACCATACTCTGTGGCATTGGATATTATTTGTTGTGTAATTTACCCAGAAAATTATTGGAAACTTGTAATAAGGCCCTAAGTAGTTGAACACTGACAGGCAGGCTGGAAGTGAGATTTGTAGAGAGGGATTACAGATTACAATTTGGCAGTCTCTCAGCCCAACAGGAGCAGAGGTGAATCAATCAGCTTCACAAAAAGCATTGGTTACACTTGTAAAATAAAAAGAAGATTCCTTTTACTGCAAAAAAGAAAATTATTGTAACTGTGAAACAGTTGTAAAAAGTAGCGGATTAAATAGCAGTAAAAATAAAAGTAGTGAAACTCCGTTCCCGTTAGTTCCTGCTCTCTTCGTCGCCCGCTGTTTAGAGTTCAATTTCCATTACGATCCCACTTGCCAAGCGCCTTGCGGAATTTTCTGAAAAGGCAGCCTGTGGTGTACCTAGAAACCCATGCTAGCACACTTCTATACTCAGCCTAGTCTACTTGTGATTCTGAATGGAGAAATGTTTAGATTTAAGTTCTGGATTTTTAAACAATGTTACCAAGGATGATCTATGAAGTGCTGTACTTGAACTTAATAGTAGTTTGATTGTCAATCCACCACATAGTAAAATCCTGTTAGGTTTTCAGATTGACCAACATAAATGTAAACAATCTCCACTGAAATTCGTTGCAAGCAGTCTAACAGATATATCACCTGGGTGAAGGGCTACACAGAGGCAGAAGACTTTAAATCACATATAGCACAGGAACATGGACCCGTTCTGATAGCTGTTTAAACATTTCTGATACATTTCTGTGCCCTGATCCTTTTGAATTAGAAAATAATGTGAAAGTGAGGGTGGGGTATTTTGTTCTGTACTACTCCATGAGGGTTAGCCTGGAGTATAAATATTCTAAGTGTAATTGAAGGTTCTGTACTCCTTCTATATCTGGGCCTTTTTGTTTAATGAAGAGGCAATCTTCTTTCAGACATATGGGCACATTAAAGTGTTTTGCAGCTTGTTTTAGGAAATGATACTATTTTAATGGATTGAAGAAGAACATCCAACAATTAATTTATCACCCATTATTATTTTTGGTTGAGCACTGGAATTGCCAAAGTCCTTTAGGCAGTGACTTTCAAAACAACTCATTTGCTTTAGTTTGATAGCTCCTAATCAGAATTGTTTTAAAAATAGAGGCAGTAAAAGCTACTCATTCCTCCTGCCCCATAAACTTGGAATAGCTGGTGTTGTTTAAAATGTCTACATATTGGCCCTGGCCACATGTAAGACATGGGTATGCTAAATGTGAAAGGAAATAAATTTTTATGGTACAAATCTAGTGCCCAAAGTTTGGGGGCAGGGCATGTTGTTGAGTGGAGGATGTTATCAGTAGGGAAAGACCAGAAAAGATGTAGAATGTGAGAGATGTGTCCTGTATGGGAAGATGTAATCTATGCAAAGAGGCATTGTCGATGGTAGGAGGCGTGTCTTGCATAAGAAAGTATAATACATGCGAGGAGGTATTATCTATGGTAGGTGGTGTGTCCTGGATGAGAAGACGCAATCTATGCAAAGTGGTACTATCAAGGGTAAGTGGCATGGCCTGTATGAGAAGTGATCTATGTGAGGAAGCACTATCTATGGATGGTGGGGCCTATGTGAGAAAAAGCTGAATCTGTGTGGAAGCCTATCAATAACATGAAATACAGTTAATCAGAAGAACTGTGGCTAGAGCAGCTAGGGGAGGAGAGGCAATCTGCGTGAGACGTGGGCTCTAGGGCAGAGGGTATAGACTATAAAAGATGAGTAACGTAGAAGAACGCATGGCTTGTATGAGAATCAGTCCATGGTATAGGAGGAGGGCAGGGCATGTTGTCAAGTGGATGATGTTCCTAGTACGGGAAGACCAGAGCAGATGTAGAATGCGAGAGAGGGTATGTTCTGTATGGGAAGATGTAAACAATGCAAGCTGGCACTGTTGATGGTGGGAGGTGTGTCCTGTATGAGAAGATAAAATCTAAGAGAGGAAGCATTCTCTATGTTAGCAGGTGTGTCCTCTATGAGAAGATGTAATCCATGTTAAGCTGCACTATCTATGGTTGGTGTGGCCTATATGAGAAAAAGAGGCATCTGTGGAACTTATCAATAACATGTCTGTTGGAAGTGCTGTGGTCTGTATTAGAAGGTGGCTAGGGTAGGAGATGCAGTTTGCATGAAGCTGTGGGGTATAGGAGAGAAAGTATGGTCTATAGAAGATGGGGTACATAGAAGAAGGTATGACTTGTATGAGAAGCAGTCTATGAATGGGCAGATATCTCTATGTGAGAAAGTTGTCTACTGGAAGTGTGAATGTAGGGAGAAGATACAGTCTATGAGAAGAAGTAGTGGTCTATGGGAGGAGAGGTAGTCTGTGGGAGGAGGTGGGGCTTGTTTGAGAAGAAGCAATCTGTGGAAGGGCATGGTTCTAGGGTGAAAAGTTGACTATTGTAGCTGTGATCTTTGGGAGGGAGTGCAGTCTAAGGGTAGTGGGGTAGCTTGTATGAGGAGAAGTCTTCTGAGGAGGAGGTGTTGTCTATAGGGGGATGTGTGATCTTTGGAGAAAGTTGACCTATACGATAGAAAGTGTCTTAGAGAGAACGGTTGATGACTATGAGAAAAGGTGTGCTCTAAAGAGAAAAGAGATGTCCTCTGAATGGTCTGTGTGGTTTAAAATGAGGACTATTTAGAGGTTGAATGTGTAGTCTAGCTGGCAGTGTAATCAAGGCAAACATTCCATATAGTAAAGATTTTGTCTTTATAACAGTCAATGCAAGATGCTGCATATTATGATTCAAATTCCCTGGAATTCTGTTAAAAGGCTCTATATTTTGTATTTTACTCTCTGATACCCATAGCATGAACAATAAATGAATGATGTCAGGAAAGTACCTTAGTGAAAATTCAACTGTTTAAATGTAAGATTACCTCATTGAAAATTGGTTAGTATTTTACTGTTAAATCAAAATTGAAAATGAAAGAAAGATGCAAGGACTGCATTTTCCCTAATGCTAAGGGTCCATAGTGAAGACAGGCACCTGTGAAAAGTTATTTACTGCTTTGTTTGAGCATTACCACAGTATCCGTGTGAGTCATTTATTTATATATTCTTCATATAGCTTATCAAGACCCAGGGCAACCGATGGCAGAGCAATTTACAGAAGGCCATATACGTTTCTGACATAAGAGCATGAGTTTAAGTCTTTAAAAAGATGCTGGTATCTTTGTAGTGCAGGTTTGGGAAGTCCTGATACAATAGATGAGTCCAGGTAACAAAAGAAAGTGTAGTTTCAATTCTCTCAGAACCATTTTCTTCTTTTCTGTGAATTTATTGAGAAGCTGGGCCAGGGTCATATTTCAGTGGACGTCCTACACTACAGGTTTAGTCATTTTGTAATACAAACTGCATAACCTCTACAATATTGTCCTCTTCCTTTCCCACAGGATGGAGGAAGTCTGGGATGACCATCTCATGGCAGAAGGACCCACCTCCAGTGCCCCCGTGTCCTTATCACTTACGGAATAGTCCCTCTCCTGGAAGCACGGATTCAAATCCTTATGTCAGCCTGGACAACAGTCGGGCGCCATCCCCCACGCACACCGACTATGCCAGCAGCCCCCTCTCTCAACGCAAGAAGCTGTTCACCTTCTCCAGACCGCCACGGAGTCGCGATACCGACCGGTTTCTGGATGCCTTGAGTGAGCAACTGGGCCACAGAGTGACCATAGTGGACGAGTTCATGACCCCTGAAAACGACTACGAGGAAGTAAGAACGTGTTTAATGTTGAGCTTAGGGTAGGGAGTTTGAAGGAACTTCCCCGGTGATAAGCTAAGGGTAAATTGTAAACACTCTGCAGAAATCAGAATTACGAGTTGTGTAATAATTACACCCCACAGTTTTTCACTGGAAGGGTCTGATTACAAGTAAACATCTGTGTGCATGGTAATCACAGTCATACATGGTAAGATATTTTCTGCACTTGGTAATTACCGGGTTCCATAAATGTTGCACCCTACATTAAAGTACAGCACATTTAGGCATATAACAGGGGAAAAACTCAAAACCTGTTGGAATTTAACAGGGGAAAAAGGCCCAGAATGTATTGGGACATGCAGATTTTGGTGCGCGTAGCATCAAATCTGCATGTTATTCCCCCAAAATTAGAATAGGTTCAGTCCATCGTACCCTATATATTTTAAACCCTGGGGTATCGGATTTTATCAGGTGTGATACATGACCCCTTTGGGGCCCTTGTAATGGTATTTATTGGCTTTGTGAATGCCCCACACTATGCCACACAACTTGTTACCAGGACCCTATGAGTTGTAGGGATGCCAGAGATTCCTTATTGCAGCTTCCTGTGGTAAGTGTATTGGCCCCATCTTCTCAGAAACACAAGCACTTCCTTCTAGAATATTTCCCGATGAACAATGATATACAAAGGAAAACGTTCGCCAAGACTTTGTTGATAATGGTGGTAACACTGGGAAATAGTTCCCTTTTTGATGATAAAGAGTTATGGTTTGGGCTGGCCGCCTCTTCAACAAACACCAGACTCAGGAAGTATTTTGGGGCATATTATCAAGGACAGGCGATACATTATCACCGCTTTTATCGGCAGGAAACTGCCGATAAAGCGGCGATAATGGCCTTGATAATATGCTCTATGAATTCCAATTGAAGCCCATGTTAGATGGGAACACATCTAACATGGGCTTCGATTGGAATTCATAGAGCATATTATCAAGGCCTTATCGCCGCTTTATCGGCAGTTTCCTGCTGATAAAAGCGGCGATAATGTATCGCCTGTCCTTGATAATATGCCCCTTTATTCCTATCTACGGTCAGACGTGTTCTTTATTTAACCAAGATGCGTGCCTAGAGCTAGGCAATACAAATTGCTTACAAGAGGGAAGGATCAGAACATAAAGTTAACACAAATTAAACACATTTTATAATAAAAGATAAACATTCGAAACAAATAATTCTAGCTGAAAATATACTAAGGGCGAGAGGTTTGTTGAGTGCAATACACTCTTCTAACTTTCATCATGCCCAAGTCATTAGGGACACCATTTACTCATTTTTCATATAACAATCCAGTGCATTCTGTGATATGTAGTACAGATTCACCTTATTTGAAACACCTGTACACCTGTACTTGTGGCATGGAGCAATCTGGTAGCCATGCAAACTGTTGAAGACAGTCCTTTAATGTTCTCTACAGGACTGGAGCCTTTCCATTGGGTGACATCTAAACTGTGTTGTGGGTTTGCTCCATTACCTTTCTGTGGTGGTGCCTTATGATTAGGGCTACTGGTTTTATGGTATTTATTTTTTGGCCTTTTCTGTCTGTATTTATTCATATTTATTTTTGGGCCATTTTATCTGTATTTATCCTTATTTATTTTGTGTTTGTGTATAAATACAGTTGTAAAACTGTAATTTCCATATATATTTGACAAACGCGCACTCATACTTTTGATGTCTGTCGGGTTTTAGCTATTTAAGCTGCCAAATATTACACAATACATACACTGGTAGCTATTAGCACTATACTATAAATATATGTTAACATATTCCGTTATTTAAAGACATTTCATCCTGTTATTTGATTACCCATGCTGTCCATCTGCTCAGCTGCTGGCTTATAATTCCATGAAAGAAAGCACAGAGAGTCACTTAAAAGAAGCACAATTTTCTGTATTTATCCACATTTACAGATAAATGCAGACAGAAAACACATTGTTTTCTGTCTGTATTTATCTGTAAAAATCCGTAAAAACGGAAAACCGGGAGCCTTACTTATGATCACAGCATTTGGGGCATGCTCCTTTTTTGGCTGATTTTTGCCTCTGATTTCCTGATTTAACTTTCTAATGGATACTTTCCTCTATTCTCTTGTGTTCCCTTCTCTTGCACCAGATGAGCTTCCTAGATGACCAGGGTAGTGTTCATACCAACGAGATGAGTAGTGCTAGCGAGTACGTCAGCAGCAGCGACGACGGAAGCTCCCTTACGTACTCCTCGATGTCCGACAACATCCCGCCCCCACCTATGAGTCCACCTCCCCCACCACCTTTACAGTTCCATGCACACAAGCCGGTGACGTTGACTCTCGATGCCAGTGGAAATCCCCACCTCCGGCATGTAGGGCCCGCAGAAGGCCACTCTCAGACTGCGTTGTCGCTAACTCCACCTCCTCCGCCTCCACCGTTGCCTCCAGTGCCCTGCGCACCACCTCTTCTGCACCGTGGACCGCATCGCAGGAGTGAGTCCAGCCACATGAGTGTGAAACGACTGAGATGGGAACAAGTGGAGAACTCGGAAGGGACCATCTGGGGTCAGGTGAGATGAGGCAGAAATACCACTTTGGTGCAACCACAAGCCAACAACTAAGCAGTGGTAGCAGCTCTTAGGCTTTGCTACAGAAAATGTGGGTGAATGATCAGCACATTAAACCTGTTATCATTAGTTCTAAAGTTGTGCATTGCATGATATCAGGAAGCACTTAAACAATCTAGGGCAGATTTACAAGAAAGTGACTTAGTGCAGCGCCACCAAATGGCTTTGAGTCACTTTCAAAGCACAAGGATGAGACATATTTACAACAATATGTTGCATCTCTGTGCTTAACCCTGCACTGGCGCAGCAACTGCTGCCATGTGCCGGCACTTTTGCACCATGGTGCAAGGATGCCTGCGTCGTGGGGAGATTGTTTTTGTGCAGAAATGGAACCCTTCCTGAACAAAAACAATCTGAAATGCCGTTTTCAACTTCTATGTGTGCTGCATTAGCACACAAAGAAGTTGAAAAATTGCATTGTTTCAATGATTGTTTATGTGCAGGAAGGGAACCCTTCCTGACCAAAAACAATCATTAGAGGTGATTTTCTATGCATGCTGCAAAATGCAGCATGCATAGAAATAGGAAAAGAAAACGAGGAGGAATGAAAACCTTTCTCCTCGTTGCGCCCCCCACGCCTCCCCTGGGGAGCCGCAGCATTCACATGCATTTCCAGATTTACGATTCCTCGTAAATCTGGAAATGTGTCTAGTTCCATGGATGTTGCGTGGGAACACCCACAGCAACACTGATGGAATGCCCCGTTCACGCACAGTGCTGCGTGTATATGGGCCGTATTTACAAGGACAGGAAAAGCCACGCAGAGTGGCTTTTCCTGTCCTTGTAAATATGGAGCAGGAAAATACGCCACCAGTACGTCCCAAAAGAGACGTCCTGGTGACGCAAGGGGCTTGTAAATCTGCCCCTCAGTGTCCCCGAAGGCTGCAGCCATACCAGGTTTTCAGGATCACACTGACCAGGTCAATAATTCTCATGTAGCTTTGGATGTAAATGCAACTTATCTCATGCAGATATTCTGAAGGTGGGATTGTAGTGATTACAGCCCTGGAAGACCTGGGTTGATGTAAAGGATCACATGGGCAAAGTTATGGTTGATCCTGCGATGCTGAGTCAATCCAACAATATCTCAGATTCACTAACAGGAGCTGCACGTATGACACAGTCAACTGTACAGCAGCATGTGACGTGCTGCTGGACCGCTCATGCTGCGTAGCATCATTTGAAGGGCAGGTACAAAGGTGTCCCCAGACCCTGCCAATGTACTACAGCTACAGACGTTTTTTAAATGTACTCGTAGTAGGAACACTTCTAAACTGTCCTAGAGCAGACAAATATGCCCTAGATGATGTCGCCTACAGAGAGAGGGCACGATTCACAGAACTTACTTAAGACAAAATCCTAAACTTACTAGTATTTTCTCATTTTGGTATTCACAGATGACACTTATTCATGTTGGTATTCACAGAAGGCACTTACTCATTTGGTATTCACAGAAGGCACTTACTCATTGATGAGTAAGGGCCTTCTGTGAATACCAAAATGAGTAAGTGCACTTTCTCATTTGGTATTCACAGAAGGCACTTACTCATTGAAGAGTAAGTGAGTAAGTGTCTTCTGTGAATACCAATATGAGTAAGTGCCTTCTGTGAATACCAAAATGGTAGTAAGTTTAGGATTTTGTCTTAAGTTAGTTCTGTGAATCGGGCCCAGAATTAGGTCAGATCGATGTTGGCTCGGTTAAGCTTGACTCCGCTCCTGCCCGCTCACTTTTCGGGGATGTCTAAGTCCTGATGGTGCTTTTGGTGAATGTCTCTTAGGGGCTACTGCCTGTTTTGGGGATCTTTAAATCCTTACCTAGGACTGGAGGTGAGACTGAACCGCTGAGGCTCGGCATGAAAGTTCCCATCTGTATAGCTGCGGTGCCGTGAGCCTTGGGATGTAAGGGTGATTATTAATAGAGACAGTAATCTTTGATTAGCATCTGCCAGGAAGGAACTGAACCACTCAGGAGTGGACCCTGTGAGTCTACTGACAAATAGATCACCTTTAAGATGGATGACAGGTCTGGGAGGTCAAGCAGAGCCAGTAGCATGAAAGACACTTCTAAAGAATCAGTGAAGTTGTTATTCCCACAAGGAGAAACTAAAGAATGGAGATAGATCACATCATAGGCACCATGCCATGTTTGTCTCTCAACCACGAGATGGCATGTCTCAAACAGGCACTTTGAATGAAGGGGAAATAAACTACAGTACTCCTGCCCCTTGCAGATGTACTTTAAGTCTAGCTTCGGGGGGGTTAATTCACACCTATTTTCCTTTGTCATTTTTAGACTTTTTCCTTTATTATAACGAATTTGTTTGAGGAGTTTCAGGAGCTCCGCTGAAGGTTTGTGTTAGACCAAACTAATCCGCCTTCCTTCCTCTGTCCTGGCTAAGATTTACACGAGAGCTTGTGAAATCTGCGCTTGCTGTATTGCCACTTGGGGCGAACAGAAAGTGAAACTAATAAACAAAGGGAAATCAAGGTGAGGTAACATGTTCTCCTTTACATCGTCCTTTACCCAGAATGACAAGAGCTTCTCAGTCACACAAAAAGGGAAGAGGCTGAGGCTGCCACAGCTGTACTATCAGAGCATCATGACACTTCACTGGGAACAGGAACCCCACGTGACCACTTACATTAGCCTGGTATGGAGTTAGTCAGAGGTGCAATGCCAGCGGAGGTTAAATGGAACAGTGTACCCTAATTTGGCAGGTATGCCCAGACATGGGTCCCTTGCTCGCTTTGCCACTGGATTCAAGCTAGCCTGGATGATGAAGGGTGTTACCCAAAAAGCGGTCCCAGGATGCTTGTTTCCGGTTCAGGGAAGACCGGGCTGGACTGTTCCCATGAGGCACAGGGTCAAGACTGATTTGCATAAAGCTGGGTCTGAACTGAGGTGGCGAAGTGAGCTAAAGAATGATGATGGATTTAACCCAGATCTGTTACTGGGGGTGAGTGTCTGAAAAGTTTCAGTGCTCCGTCCATCATCTCCTTGTGTTACAGTGTACCGCTTGTCCATGCCTTTATATCCATAGCTTTATGCACCTACTCATCCGAGACCAGCATCTTGTTTTACATTCCCAGCCTGTGGCGTAGGTGAATGTTATCATAATGATCCATGTAGGACTACACGGATGGCCAGAAAAAGAGAGTTTCCCAGGTTAAACCAAAAGGGACCCGGTGATATAGCACAGTAAAAAATACAAAGTTTCTCTTTTGTGTTATTCACTATTGCCAAAATTGAGACTATCCTAAGTCTACAGTGAACCAAATGAAAAATATTACATTGAACAACATAGCAACACGTAAATAGACCTTATATTCTTATTATTTTATTGTTTTGCATCCATATAAAAATTTCAGACAATAATGTACCTATTAAAACACATTTGGCTACATATCCTTGTACATATTCGTTTTTAAAACAATCACAAGTATTTAGACAATGATGATTCTTTTCAACAATTATTGTCCTTGTCCAAGTGAATCTTATATTTATCTCAATACATTTCACAATATTAAAAACATTTTATTCTTTATTAAAACCAGATTACTATGTCTTTGTGTTGACGCGTTTCGGTGTATCTTGTGGTTTGTAAACACCTTCTTCAGGACTCACAACATGAAATAATTTTCTTTATACCAGACCAATTAATCCTTATCAGAGAATCACTGTGAAGTAACGGTGAGGCAGAGGATCTATTTTGTATATACTGATCCCTCTGTGTTCCTCCGTCAGGGCAGAGAATCTTGTGGAATTTTCATATAGACTGTAAGTCTCTGTTTCCTTATGCTTTTAATGAGGTAATGGTGAGTATCTCCTCCCTTCACCCCTTTGTTAAGGTTAAATCCTTATATTTGGATCAACCTGTGTATATTCACTGCCTTTTTAATAATTGGGAGCCTCTTCGGTATCAGGACTCGGAAGTACAGTCGGCTTTTTGAGGTCAAAGCAGAACCCCCATAGCAGAGACGCTGTGCGTCACATAAGGAATGTACATTTGACCCAATTGAAAACAAGCTCTGGCGTTGCCAATAGGTCTCGCAGTAGGAAAGTTGGAGCTATTACAATTGCAAATAACAATGCCTTTTATTTTTGTTTTCATTTTAAAAACATAAAGGGCTTTGTCATTTACAAAACCAATAGCTCCAACTTTCCTACTGCGAGACCTATTGTGCACTGCACAGTGTGGGTGAAAGTGGCACTGCGTGTGTGTGAGTGGCTTTGAGTGAGTTGCGTTGCGTGGGTGAGTGGCGTTGCATGTGTGAGTGGCGTTGCGTGTGTGTGAGTGGCGTTGCGTGTGTGAGTGGCGTTGCGTGTGTGAGTGGCGTTGCGTGTGTGAGTGGCGTTGCGTGTGTGAGTGGCGTTGCATGTGTGAGTGGCGTTGCGTGTGTGAGTGGCGTTGCGTGTGTGAGTGGCGTTGCGTGTGTGAGTGGCGTTGCGTGTGTGAGTGGCGTTGCGTGTGTGAGTGGCGTTGCGTGTGTGAGTGGCGTTGCGTGTGTGAGTGGCGTTGCGTGGGTGAGTTGTGTTGCGTGTGTGAGTGGTGTTGCTTGGGTGAGTGGCATTGCTTGGGTGAGTGTGGCATTGCGTGGGTGATAGTGGGCTTGCGTGGGTGTGAGTGGCGTTGCGTGTCTGAAAGTGGTGCTGTGTGGGTGAAAGTGGCACTGCGTGGGTGTGAGTGGCTTTGAGTGAGTGAGTGAGTGAGTGGCGTTGCGTGGGTGAGTGGCGTTGCATGTGTGAGTGGCGTTGCGTGGGTGAGTGGTGTTGCGTGGGTGAGTGGTGTTGCGTGGGTGAGTGGCGTTGCATGTGTGAGTGGCGTTGCATGTGTGAGTGGCGTTGCGTCGATGAGTGGGGTTGCGTCGATGAGTGGGGTTGCGTGGATGAGTTGCGTTGCGTGGATGAGTTGCGTTGCGTGTGTGAGTGGTGTTGCTTGGGTGAGTGGCGTTGCGTGGGTGAGTGTGGTGTTGCGTGGATGATAGTGGGCTTGCGTGGGTGTGAGTGGCGTTGCATGTCTGTAAGTGTTGCTGTGTGGGTGAAAGTGGCACAGAGCCTTTGATGTGGCCTGGCGCAGGAGAAATGCTGCTGCTGCTAATTAAATATAAAAAGTGTTTAGGGACTCACGGCTGCCGAGAGTAACAAGGCAGTGCTGGGAGGCGGGCTGCGCACCAACTGAAGTGCTCTGGTTGCACAGCCTGCGGCCGGCCGTGTGAAGTGATAAGCCTTTGAAGTACACAGGCATGCTGTGACGGAGGTGTGAGAGGTCTGGCAGGGAACAGATGGCCTGGCTGTGAAGCAGGGGGCGGGGCAGCGCTGGGGAAGCCTGTGGGAGGGTGATTGATGAGACCTATTGGCAACGCCAGTGCTTGTTAACCAGAGCCTCTTTGCCGCACTGCGGCTGCCTCCATTTTCAAAGTCACCGGGCGCTTTCTGAACAAGCAGGCCGGCTCCATTGCAAAGTATCAGGGCTGCTTTTGTAACGAAAGCAGTTAGCAGCGTAAATCAGCGCCAAGCACTGGGCATGACCTTTTCTAGGCGCAGATACTGCCTCGATTCCACCCAGACGCCGCTGCTGCAGTGTAATATTCCAAAAACACTTGAACCAAAATGCCACTTCAAAGTTTATATTGTTTATTCTTGGAGGCAAAGAAAATACGAGTTTGCCAGTTCAAAATAAAAAAAAGCACGGGGGCCAGAATCTTTAAGTGACCTAACCTGGAAATAGTTTTAGTACAATAACTGTGGTAGTAGAAATCGTTTCAGCCAAAAGGCCTGGTTGCAGCTTTGTTTTGTTAAACGGGGTGTGTTTTAAAGTGAGGCGTTGGGGCTGGAAAGTTTTACGATCGGCCTGAGAAGAGAAATGTCGAACAAAGACAGTATTTCACTGCAGGCTGGCAGACAGCTGCGGAAGGTATTTACAACTTTACTGCAGTGCGGCACTGCGCGCTGCTGCGGCCAGGAAGTGAGGGGGCAGGGGGGTTGGAGCAATCCGCATACACATGTAAATTGGAAATGTGGTGCAATTTGTAAAAATTACCATGATCCTCTTTATTCTATAGAAAATAAAATGGCGTATTGCAAGCAATCACTGGAAATACAATGCCTTGATGTTTCTGTTTCCAATGTCTTGCTCATCTCGCACATATTGCAAACGCGCACAATCGGGAATATTTATGCAAATGCATCTGCATACTTTTATATACTAAATGCGTACGTCTTGTAGGGAGTGGGGTGTAGGAGGGAGTGGGGTGTAGGAGAGAGTGGACGACATATATACATTGATGGATGACATACATACATTGAGGATATGCAGGGTGAGAGAAGGGAGCAGGAGAAAAAGAAAATATAGAGAAAGAGAATGCGAGGCAAGAAAGGAGACAGCTAGAGAAGGGTAGAAGGGAAAAGTAACAAGAGTAGGGTTGCGAAGGAAAGAGCATGGAGAAGGAAAGTCAGGAGGCAAGAGAGGGAGGGAAATGAAGAAAGAGTGGGAAAAGAAAGAGATGAGGCGCGAGAAAGAGAGGGATAAACTCAAGAAAAAACGTCGGAGTGCGAGAGATAGCGAGGACAACCAGAGAGAGGTCGTGGGAGGCGATGGAGAAACAGAAAGTGAATGAGCGAGAGAAGCGCAGAATCACCGAGAAAATAGAAAGTGGTAGAGGGCAGACCCAGCTGGACTGGATGAGAAGGGACAGAAAAGAAATCGGCTTTAGATGTAGGAAGAAAAGAAGGGAGAGTTAGAAATACTCTGACAGGCGAGTACATGAGAACAGTACCAGAATGAACAAATGAAGGGAAAGAACAGTGACTGCAGCAGGCAGGATGGAAGGTCACGAATGCTGCTAAGGAAACGGATGCAGTTAATAGCTGTACGTGGGGAAGCACGGGAGGGAATATTGTTGATAGAAGAGAGAATGCAGAGCGCACGCTGGGCGAAGCCCTTTGATGTGCTGTGAGCGGCCGGGAATGAATGTTTAGGGGAGGAGAAGCGGGAAACTGAAAGTACGGCCGGCCTGCGGCCGGCCATGAATAATTAGGGGAGGAGAAGCCCTGGACGTGAATGCGCGTGCATGTTTGCTCACGTGATTCACGTGAACTGCAAGAAAACCGCGGGGCTGAAAGCCCTTGGTTTGAAGAGGATTTTGCCGACATGAATCCTCGCTCCGCTCGATGCGCATGCGCGCATCGATAGGTCGCGAGACCTAAAAAGGCGGTACAAACTACAAGATACAGTGAAACGCATCGACACAAGTACACAGTAATCTGGTTTTAATAAGGAATAAAATGTTTTTAATATTGTGAAATGTATTGAGATATATATATATATATAAGACTAGCAGCCCGTCCCGACGTTGTCCGGGTATGAATTGCTGCCGGCCAGTAGTATATTGTTTTGTAGGATTTCATTTTGATAGCATTTCTTATCTGTGACAGGCCTGTGAAACGCTCCGATTCACAGTGCACTGCTGATGCACTTAAGAGTGCGCGTTCAGTAGTATTTGAACTCGAGTTTCCCTACTTTATTTTTCCTTGCAATATTATATAGTGCGAACTCGACAACATAGCATGAGCACAATTTACATTACAGAAGAACACATTCATTTGTAGTAGGCACGGGGAGACAAAGCGATTTGCCTGGAATCACAGGATGTTGAGCTGATGCCGAGATTCGAGCGTGGCTCCCCAGCTCTAAAGTTCGCAATTCTAGAACTTGTGGCGGGAGGTGTGTCTAAAAGTGTATGTCGGTGCTGGCCATCAATGAGAGAGACCTGTGCATTTTTCAAATGGGTGATGAAAAAATATGAGTATGTTGCTGGAGATGTTGGCCGCCGTGCCACCAATGTACTTACCGGGGGAGGGTACACATCCATTATTCCGCAACTTTTTTCCCGCATACCATCACTCCGCATACTTTCATTACGAAAGTACCATGACTCCGCAATGCCATTATAACGCATGGCATTACATTTTATATGCTTTTACCACGCATACATTTACAACGAAATTCGTTGTAAATGCATGAATGGTAAGAGCAAGGTTTTTTTTAATGGTTGGATAAGGTAAGTATGGGTATAGGGGTATATGTTTTGGGGTACTGAGGTATATGTTTTGGGGTGTTTGGGTATTTTTAAGGGTTCAAATATAGTTTTGGGTTATGGGTACAGGGGTAGTTTTAGGGTTTAGGGATAGGTATGGGTTTTGGGGTACAGGGGTATTTTTAGGGTTCAGGGCTAGGTTTGGGTTTTGGGGTATAGGAGTATTTTTAGGGTTCAGGGGTAGGTTTGGGTTTTGGGGTACAGGGGTATTTTAAGGGTTCAGGGCTAGGTTTGGGTTTTGGGGTACAGGGGTATTTTTAGGGTTCAGGGCTAGGTTTGGGTTTTGGGGTACGGGGTATTTTAGGGTTCAGGGGTAGGTTTGGGTTTTGGGGTACAGGGTTATTTTTAGGGTTCAGGGCTAGTTTTGGGGTACAGGGGTATTTTTAGGGTTCAGGGGTAGGTTTGGGTTTTGGGGTACAGGGGTATTTTAAGGGTTCAGTGCTAGGTTTGGGTTTTGGGACATAGGGGTATTTTTAGGGTTCAGGGCTAGGTTTGGGTTTTGGGGTATTTTAGGGTTCAGGGGTAGGTTTGGGTTTTGGGGTACAGGGTTATTTTTAGGGTTCAGGGCTAGGTTTGGGTTTTGGGGTACAGGGGTATTTTTAGGGTTCGGGGGTAGGTTTGGGTTTTGAGGTACAGGGGTATTTATAGGGTTCAGGGCTAGGTTTGGGTTTTGGGGTACATGGGTATTTTTAGGGTTTAGGGATAGGTTTGGGTTTTGGGGTACAGGGTATATTTATAGGGTTAAGATGGGTTAGTGTTTAAGGGTGTTGGGGTATTTTAAGGAGTAAGGGTGGGTTATGATTATGGGGTGCAGGGCTATTTAAAGGGAGCAGGGTGGGATTAGCACACAATATGAGACATGGCATGAAGGGCGGAACGTACCACACGCCCCCAGCGTTTGTCACGCCCTCAGCACACCCCCACAGCACAACGCAGACACGCCCACAAGGGACTACTTTGCTGGCACGGTTCTTTTACCTTTTAAATGTATAATGTGGGCGTCTGCATAGCCTATGTCCTTCTGCTGAAACTGCCCTTTCCAACGCTGTATTGGGTGTTGTGATTGGTGCTGTGGTTCCTGAGATTACCCGCCTCAAAGGTTTGGGCTCTCTCTTTATTATATTAGTATAGATTTACTTGGACAAGGACAATAATTGTCGACAAGAACCATCAGAATATAAACATCATTGTCTATATACTTGTGATTGTTTTAAAAACGAATATGTACAAGGATATGTAACTAAATGTGTTTTTAATAGGTACATTATTGTCTAAAAATGTTATATGGATGCAAAACAATAAAATAATATGTGTTGTTATATTGTTAAATGTAATATTGTTCCTTTGGTTCACTGTAGACTTAGGATAGTCTCAATTTTGGTAATAGTGAATAACACAAAAGGGAAAATTTTATATTTTTTACTGGACGACACGGATGGTACAGTAGAAATAGAAATCCTAGCCGCCAGTCCTACCCCTGGCCTAGGAATATTTCGCAGTGCAGAATTTGAGGCGTCAAGAAACAAATATAGAAAATATTATAACCTCTCTAATAAACTGTTGGGAAACATTATTTACATAAATGTATACTGGACTACAAATGGGGGTGGGGTCGCACACTACTCGCACACCGGCGGTGTCGCCCCTAAGGACTCTGGTCAATGTATTAAAGTGTTCGCGATGCATCATCTTTCGATCTTCTGCTATCTTCGCTGTCTTCGCCATCCCTGGACACGTGTTTCGGGGTATTACCCCTCATCAGCAGGGATAGGCCGTGTACTGGGGTTGCCGATGGCTGCCAATATCTGCCAGGTATAGTACCACTCAGGCGCGTAGGTGCGGGATCCCAGGCTCGTCAGCCCGCTGCACAAGGGAGCTTTAAAGTTACAAATGGGGGTGGGGTCGCACACTACTCACACACCGGCGGTGTCGCCCCTAAGGACTCTGGTCAATGTAGTAAAGTGTTCGCGATGCATCATCTTTCGATCTTCTGCTATCTTCGCCATCCCTGGACACGTGTTTCGGGGTATTACCCCTCATCAGCAGGGATAGGCCGTGTACTGGGGTTGCCGATGGCTGCCAATATCTGCCAGGAATAGTACCACTCAGGCGCGTAGGTGCGGGATCCCAGGCTCGTCAGCCAGCTGCTCAAGGGAGCTTTAAAGTTACAAATGGGGGTGGGGTCGCACACTACTCACACACCGGCGGTGTCGCCCCTAAGGACTCTGGTCAATGTAGTAAAGTGTTCGCGATGCATCATCTTTCGATCTTCTGCTATCTTCGCTGTCTTCGCCATCCCTGGACACGTGTTTCGGGGTATCACCCATCATCAGCAGGGATAGGCCGTGTACTGGGGTTGCCGATGGCTGCCAATATCTGCCAGGTATAGTACCACTCAGGCGCGTAGGTGCGGGATCCCAGGCTCGTCAGCCCGCTGCTCAAGGGAGCTTTAAAGTTACAAATGGGGGTGGGGTCGCACACTACTCACACACCGGCGGTGTCGCCCCTAAGGACTCTGGTCAATGTAGTAAAGTGTTCGCGATGCATCATCTTTCGATCTTCTGCTATCTTCGCTGTCTTCGCCATCCCTGGACACGTGTTTCGGGGTATTACCCCTCATCAGCAGGGATAGTATACTGGACTACTTGTAATATTTTCCAAAATGCAATAAAGCCTTAGAGCCCGCCGTAGCTGGCTCTATTGGCCATTAAAGGTCCGCTCCAGCATTTCGGCAAGGGCCTTTATCAGGGGGCGGGCCTTAATTGGCCGTTAGAGCCTGCTACGGAGAGCTCTAAGGCAGAAAGTTCTCATTTGTAAAATAAAGGCCTCATGGAGCTCGTGATGGTTGAAATTCCCTCTGGCTCCGTGACGCCTTCCCTCAGGCTCCATGAGGCCTTTGTTCACAGCAACGGCTGTGAACACACATTGGAATGTCGATGCTCCGGCTTTTACCAGCCATTAGAAGCCCGGTGCACTCCATTGTCTTCAATTGAGCTCACAACATTTCAATGTTCTAATGGTTATTATAAACTGCTGAAGATAAACTTTCAGAGGTTGGAATGGGATCTTGGAGGTTCAGTTGTAATGAACATAGGTTCCCATATCCCCTCCTCACTAGCCTTTGTTATTGAAAGTTCATGTGCACGGCGAGAGTACTCAAATAACTTCTCTCTTTCGCCTTCTTCTGCAGCTTGGAGAAGACTCGGAATACGACAAGCTGAGTGACATGGTCAAGTACCTTGACCTGGAACTTCACTTTGGAACACAGAAACCTGCAAGTAAGTGAGCATGGTACAGATAGACACCTAGACATTTGTGAAACATTCCCAGTGCAAGTTGAGGTACCTGCACATGGGTTTTTATTGGTTATGATGAGTGCTAGTAACTTAATGTGTGAGTGTGTGTCTATATTAGTGCAAAGCTTTGTATTTTGCCTATTTATATATACAAACACATGCATTCACATTTACAAGCAGATATATATCCACACAAATAGTTGGGTGGGTGGGTGTGTGTGTGTGTGTGTGTGGTTGTGGTTGTGTGGTTCTGTGTGTGGTTGTGTGTGGTTGTGTGTGTGTGTGTGTGGTTTTTTTTTCTCCTTGGTATGATACTGAAAACGGAAACTAGCACTTTTTACACCTGATTTTTTTCTACCGATCGCCAAAATATCTACTCTCCAGGTCTCTCCTACAATAAGCCTATAATCACAATTTTAAACGCCCCTACATCCACTCCCACTTACCCAATACACTATCTCTCCAATCTCATGAATATTAGAAATATGATTCATGGGATAAATGTATACTAGGGTTTTTGATGAAGGAGGGATTCCAGATTAATTCTACCCTTGTTTAGTAACTTTCTCTGAAGTCTCATGCCGGACTCTTAAGGCCTTTTAAGTGAACATGCCCTTAAATTATGGTCCCAGAGATCTGGGTTTTTAAATTTAAAAAAACATAAAAGAAATTCATAATTGGTATAAAACTTCAAATTTCTAAACTCATACATTACACAAATTATGCAAATCAATTCAAATGAATGCACCATTTAAGACACTAATACCTGGTATTTTCCTTGTACTGTACATTCCACATTTTAATTGTAATTAGAAGTCTGAATGGAGGACACTAAGCCATTATAAATCTTAACCACTGCCAGCTGTTCGATTTGCAAAAGTTTCAAACATCTCATTGCCAATATTGCCACTTCGAACTAATGTAACATTAGCCCAAATAGAATACAATTCTAATTGCCTGAGTTGCCAGTACCTGGTGCATGCTCCTAATGTGTGACAGTATGAAATCAGTTTTTAATAAAAGTGTAATTAAGTGCTGTTTATCTGTGGTTGTTTTCAAAATGAAATCTTCCTGGATAGCTAAAATCCAGTTCCTTGATGGCTCTATCTGCCCCATGACTCATTTTTGAATGGCACAATAGTCTGTAATATAATGTATGTATGTGTCTTGTAAAGCGCACTGCTGCCCTGAGGCGTCGTGGCGCTGTAGACCGCAGGGGAACCCGTCCTGGCTATCCCTGTGAGATGGTCCCTACTGGGTATCTCCAAGGTGAAACCAGGCATCCCCGGCGAATGTGGGGGGCCGTTGTAGAGATGAGGCAAGCTAATGCCCAGAGTTGCCGAGTGTGATCCCTGGTTAGAGTAGGCACCGAGGTGAGAATTATCGAGTCCGCTGACCCTGGTCCACGACCCTGCCGCGTCGGGAATTGAACCCTGGTCCCGGGCCGTTCTCTGCTTCCGGGTCTGCTGCCTCTAACCAGTGAGCCACACCACTCCATATATATATATATACACACACACAGAAAAGCATATTTATTTATCCTCCAATCTTGTTTTAATTCAGAATCTATTTGGTAAATTGTGTTAATCGCTAGACTATATACTAGGAAGTTAACGTCATGTTGGGGATTCCCACATTATACAGGATACACAAATAACACTTTCCAGTGTATCAGCAAAATTTGTGTGATTCTGTGACTGTCCAATTGTATTTTGCCTGGCATTTAATAGACCCCTTGAAGGATCTCGGTTACTTCATTCTCTCTTTTCATCTTGGTTTTTTTTATAAGAGGAGACTAGAACATGTGCAAATAATCTTCTTTCTTTACATCTACTGGACATATCATTCAAACTCTCACTGTGAGGTACATGTTCTCTTAATTCTAATAAATTCACCCTAAAAAAGGCTGTTATGTAGGCACCATGAATGTGCGCATTTGACGTAGCACAGAATTAACGACAGCATCCTTAGAAAGAAACCATCACACATAAAATTACATATTATCTCTAAATCTGATCGATAATATCATATTATCAAAATTACCCTAGAATGCATAGGGGTATGCATGCACCATCTCTTACCAACCCACATAGATTGACAAAAGAGGGAACAAATGTGACCTCATTGTCATGCCCCTGATCTTTGATAAACTCTGTTATTGAGAACAAATGTATTCTACTCCAGGCACATCTAGATCATCGTGACCCACATATCCATGTGATCCATAAACGGGAAGCCCTTTGTACAGAAACAGTACTGATCTCTTAATTCTTGCATCCTATTCCATAGAATTGTAGAGTTACAACATATTGAGTAACATGTCTAGGATAGCTTTTAGATGTGCTGTCCCATTCCCAGGTTTTACAGTCTATCTTGTTGATTGCATCTCTGGCATCTTTTTTGCCTGAGTGTGAGATTTTAATGTGAGTGTAACGGGAAACAAAAAATGATCCATATAATTAGATACACGCTCTAAGAAAGCCCCTTTGTGCTTATTATTGGTGTTGAAGCTGGACTGTTTATTAATCTGGGTATTATAGGGAGGAAGTAGATGCTGGTTACTGGCACATGGTCTTTAAATTATTAAATACCTCACCATCGAGGGGCGTGGCTAGCTGCCTAGAATGGCGGCCGCCTAACGGGGAAGCTCCAGGAGTGAAGCGGCATCCCACGTCTATCCGGCACATTTATCCGCACAAAATACATCTCTGAAAGTGCGTGACGGGTCGAGGACCGAGTGGAGCCCAGCGGGGAATGTCAGAGAGCCGTAGGACGCCGGCGCGGTGAAAGTCGCGACACCGAGCGGTGAGGCCCTGAAGCGGCCACGGACGACGGACTATCCTGTTAGGGCCGGCCGGGCGGAAGTGCGGGTGAAGCAGGACGGAGACACCGGAAATCAGCGCGGAAAGTGCAACTGGGCGGTGATCGAGGTCGGAGGGGAGCGGAGGCACACCTTGCACCCAGGCGGGAGATCGGGGGAGGAGGCGGACTGGAACCGAGACCCTACAGGCAGCAAAGAAGGAAAGCGGAGGCAGAGCGGTGCAGGAACAGAAGAAGGAGCGCTGCGCCGTATCTGCCGATAGCGAAGGAGGACCCAGCGGGCAGCCAGTAAGCGGCGGGGGGGGGGGGGGTTGTGCTGCTGCTCCTCCCGTAACGTCCCTCTGATAGGCAGCGGCGAGAAACAACGTTGGGAGGCCGACGGGAGCGGGAAGGTGCTGCATCAAGGCCACATCGCTGGCACAGGGAGCGAGTTACAAATCTGACCCCAGCTGCACCAAATATAATTAAATTCGAGATCGGAATAGCGGCGAACCGCACCGCACCGCACCTCCCTAACACTGTGCACAGTGGGGGCAGTGGTGGAGGAAGCCAGCAGGGTGCCCCTGGTCCTACGGGGAGACTAACGTACGTTCAGAGACACGCAGAGAGGTGACAGGGAAGGCGCAGACAACAGAGGACATTGTGTAGAAATTACCATAAACAGGATCACATCCCTGATCACCCTGCCTGACACCAACTGGACTATTGTAGTGGCGCTCCCCCCCCCCCGCACCTGGTTCTCCCCTTCCCACGACTCTGTGGGGGAAGCATTAGATGGCAAGGCATCATGGCGTGAACTCAACAAGTTGAAAGGCACGCTCCAAACAGGCCTTACCCGAGTTCATTAGAAGCAGATCACCCCACATCCAGCGCTGGCAGCTGAGGATCAACAGACGACCAGGAGATTACGGTCAGTGTGGAGGAGGGGTGGAATACAGGAGAACCCTCAAGACACAGTGAGAGTGCAACACAGAAGAGGGGAAGGCTCCGATACAAGCATGGCAGGCAGAGGCCCTAAACATAACTCGACGCAGGCCAAACTCGATAAGTTCGCCTATGACAGGAACAATACTCCTCAAGCGGAACCCCGGAATTCAAGGGGAAACCGCCGGAAGGTGAAGGTGTGAAGAAGGCGACGTTGGAAGACGTGATGCGAGCCCTGGCTCAGGTACAAGTTTCAGTGGGATCTACAGCCACGGAGGTCACATTGATTAGAGCGGACCTCCAAAAAATGAATGAGAGAGTGAAACAGGTGGAAGTGGTAACGAAATCCCTGGTAGAGGACGTTTCTGACCTGCAAGTGGCGATGGAGAAGATGGCGGCGGAAAACAAATCCTTGAGAGACAAAATGGACGATCAGGAAGGACGCTCGAGGAGGAACAACGTTCGAATACTGGGAGTTCCGGAATCAGAAGGCAAGGGCGCCATGGACCTCTACGTGGAGGAGCTGATCAAGACACACCTGAACCCCAAGGGACTCTCACACTTTTTCTCGGTGGAGCGGGCCCACAGAGTGCCCGGTGGAAAACTGAAACCGGGAGCCCTGCCGAGACCGATCCTTGCGAGACTCTTTAATTTTCGCGACCGCGACACAATATTACAGGCGGCGAGGGTGTCTCCAGCCGTCAAAATCCAAAACTCAACGATTGCCTTCTTCCCGGACTACACGGCAGAGGTGGCACGCAGAAGGAGAACATTCCTGGAGGTAAAGAGGGCACTGCGGGCAAAAGAATTATCCTATTCCATGTTATTCCCAGCCCGACTTCGGGTAGTGGTGGAGGACAAAGTCTGGTTTTTCGATACGCCGGAGGCGGCGCAGGACTGGCTAGAGGGCTGGAGGACCGCAGGACGCCCCCGCCGCCAGCAAAATGGCTCCCAGAATCACCAAGAAGACATCCGGACGGGATCCCAGAGGTCAGGGAGAGGCGGGCAACATCAGTCGCCAACACATGGCTCCCTGGGAGCAGAAGGGGGTGTAGAATCATGAAATTTCGGTGAAACATGACATTGAGACGAGTGATATATTACTACCTGTTGGGCGCTCTTGGACACTGACCTGGGGAGCACGAAAGAGAGCAGGGATGCCGCCTGCTCAGGAGGACACCCCACCCCAGCGCGCAAGTAAACTGTTAAAGGGAGGGGTTAAGCACTCTGCTAAGTTGGGGAGGCGGGCGGTTAAAAGCCCGGTAAGCAGGGAGGCAGGGAGGGGGGTTGTACGGGAGTTCTGTTTGTTAGTTCTTGAAGTTCCACAAGTACGGCTGAAAACCACAATACTAATACTGCACTATAAGGGGCAAGCTAGTAGCGGGCGCGCCCGGGGAGTAGGACCTAACGCTCACTACTTTAGGAGTAGGATTGATGACACACGACCACAGCATACCTTCACCTGAAGGGGGAGCAATGGGATCGCGGGTGGAGCCTCTCCGACTCATGACCTGGAATGTGAGAGGGCTGGGAGATAAAATAAAGAGAGGGTTGGTGATAAATGAGGTAAGGAGGCGGGGCCCGGCTGTAGTCCTTCTCCAGGAAACGCATCTCACTGGTAGTGCTGTCAAGGCCCTAGATAGGAAAGGATATAGAATGGCGATACACTCTGAATTCACCACGAACTCAAGGGGCACAGGTATTTTAGTGAAGAAATCGGCACCATTCATTGTATTAAGCACCAAGATGGACACACTGGGTTGCTTTGCAGCGCTCCAGGGGCAGTGGGAGGGGAGGCTCCTACAGGTGGTTTCAGTATACATCCCCCCGGCACTACACTCAGTGATGCTACCAGTGTTGGGAGACTTTCTATTAAGCCTACCTGAAGGAGACATAATATTGGGAGGGGACTTTAACGCCACGATAGATACCCAGATAGATAGATTCCCGGAGTTACCATGGACAGAGGGGCCTTCCCGATTCCATGGCTTCCTGACAGCGATGGGTTTGGTTGATCTGTGGCGACATACACATCCATCTGCGAGGCAGTACACATACCATTCAGCGGTCCATAATAGTTTGACGCGTATTGATTATTTCCTTGCGCTGGGGGGCGGAATGCGACATGTAGATAATGTTGAGATACACCCCAGGGGGATTTCGGATCACTTCCCAGTCACACTCACATTGTCCACACAGGAGAAAACACGTAAGCTACATGCTACATGCTACATACCTTAAGACCCCCAAGGTGAAAAAGGCTCTCAAAATGGCGACTTCCCATTACTTTGCTGAGAACTTTGAGTCTGTAAAATCTCCTACTATCCTGTGGGAGGCATACAAGACTGTGTTAAGGGGACAAGCGATAACGTCCATTATTGGGCATAAACGAGAGCGGCAGAGTGAGCTGGCGAGGCTAGAACTAGCCCTACAAGACGCAACGGTGGCATACGAGACGGCTCCGACACCTGACACGTCACATGACTTGATTCTGAGGCAGCAACAATATAGGGATCACCTGAAGCAGCAGTCAGTCGCTCAAATAACTGAGACCACACATAGAATCTACAACATAGGGGACAAGGCGGGGAAAATGTTAGCTTGGCTAGATAAAAAGGGAGGGACTGCCAGGGGCATACTACGGATTAGAGATAGACAAGGGGTGGAACACACAGGCCCGAGGAGATAGTCGAGACCTTAGCGGACTACTTCCAGGAAGTATACACTCCTGATACTGTAGTTACGGTAGAGATGGCTCGGGAAGCGGTGAGTCACATACCCATCCAGTCCCTGACGCCGGAGGCGGCCGCAGAGCTAGAAGAAGACATCGTGGAGGAGGAAATACAAAGGGCAATCCATGCGGTGAAGACGGGTAAGGCCTCTGGACCGAATGGTATTCCGATAGAATGGTATCAAGCCGCGTCGGAGGGTCTGGCGGGGCCCTTGTTGGCAATGTATACGGATAGTCTGGAGAGGGCCGAACTTCCGTTAGACCAGCGAACGGCCTCCATTGTCGCAATCCCCAAACCCGGAAAACCGCCCGGGGAATGCACATCGTACCGCCCAATCTCCCTCCTCAATGCTGAGGTTAAAATACTGGCTAAGCTCCTTGCCACGCGGTTGATGTCACACCTCCCGCAACTCATACACCCCGACCAATCCGGTTTCATGCCGCACCGTAACACCGCTCTCAACCTGCGAAGGGCACACGGAGTGTTGGCCAGGGCAACCTCACTATCAGAACCGGCGGTTATAATGGCCCTTGACGCAAAGATGGCATTCGATATGGTTGAGTGGCAATACTTATTCAAGGTAATGACGCATATGGGTTTTGGCCCCAAATTCGTTGCCTGGCTCCGGTTGCTCTATAACAAGCCTGTTGCACAGGTGGTGGCGAATGGGCATATCTCCCGAACATTTCTCCTGGGGCGAGGAACCCGTCAGGGATGTCCGCTGTCGCCGCTGCTCTTTGCGATTGCGCTGGAACCATTGGCGACTATGATACGCTCTACCCCATTGCTGAAGGGGATCTCCTGGGCGGAGGGGTGGGAGGACCGCATATCACTATATGCTGACGACATGCTGGCATACCTGACGGATCCGGAGAACAGTATACCGGTGCTATTGGCGCTATGCGATGAACAAGGTAGGGTGTCAGGCTACACTCTCAACTGGGCGAAATCGGAGATATATATCTTGCGGGGCCCGCCCCCCACACTACATGAAGACTGCCCCCTGAAGATGGCAGGGACCTCCTTCCGCTATCTGGGTGTGCACGTCACTAGAGACCCAGATGAATTCTTTCAGAAGAACTTAGAGCCGCCGTTGGGACGTTTGAAGCAAGATGTTAAATCCTGGGCAGCGCTGTCACTGACGTTAGGCAGAGCCGCTCTGTATAAGATGATGTCTCTGCCCCGATTTTTATATATCCTGGAAAACACACCATATCCAGTACCACCGAGATACTTCAGGCGGGTGTCTGGGTTGGTGGCCGGTCTAATGTGGAACAATCGCCCGACACGCATTGCGCAAACAAAATTGCACAGGGGATGGTATGATGGAGGAATCGCGTTGCCAAACCTGCAACTGTACTATTGGGCCGCCCAGCTGAAACCTGTTAATCAATGGATACATACGCCACATGAGGACCCAGCTTAAAGGGCAGACAGGGCGCAACTGGGCACACACAGTCTACTGGCACCTCTTTATGATCGGCGTAAGGTGCACACACTCAAGGGTCCCACAAAACTTACAGTATCAATATGGCACACGGCACAGACAAAACTGGGTTGGAATGGGAGACTCACTAAGCTCACCCCGCTGTGGGATGCACGGGCACTGGGCAACCTGAGACGCAGTAAGGGGTTCACGCTCTGGGACAATATAGGGTTATCCACAATAGGGGATTTATGGGACAAGGATACAGTGATCCCCTTCGAACAACTAAGACAAAGATACCGGCTGGGGCAGACAGAACTGTACAGATATATACAGGTGAGACACGCGTTACTATCAGCAATCCCGCGAGACACGACGATCCCGGAGGCATCTCCCCTGGAGGATCGCCTTCTCACAGACTACATGCAGGAAAGGGCAGCATCGCTCACATATCGTAAATTACTGAATAATCTGCCTGACCCGACAGCAAAACTAAGAGATAAGTGGGTAGATGACGTAGGAGAGATGGATGAATATGAATGGAATGAAGCGCTGGGTTCACCTAAGGAGGTAGGAATATCATCTAAATTTAGGTTAGTGCAGCTCAAGATTCTACACCGGGTGTACTATACTAGGAAGATGCTACACACGATACAGAGAGCACAGCATCCCTATTGTCTTCGTGGATGCGGAGAGGAGGGAACACTAATACACACAATCTGAGAGTGTCCCCGCATCCAGGAATTTTGGAGACAAATAATGCATACTATGTCACAAGCGCTGGAGGTGTCACTAGTCCCCGATCCAAGGAAATGCCTGCTAAATGTATGGGGACCCAACGACCTTACCAGGCATGGGCGGCAATGGTCCACGATAGGCATGATAGTAGCAAAGCGCGACATAGCACAAAAATGGGGAGCGGTAGACACCCCCACACTGACACAATGGAGCATGAACATGGACAAGGTCATGATCATAGAGAGGGCAGTATACACTACCAGAGCGTGCCCGCGCAAGTGGAACAAGATATGGACCCCGTGGAATGTGTACAGGGGGGAAATATGTGAACCTCTGGAGGAAGATGAAGGTTTGTCGTCGGACGAAGAGAGGGAGGAGGACTAAGATCTAGGGGGTGAAGGGATGTGAATTCTAGGGAGTGCTTGCGGACAAGATTGGGAAGGGGAGGGGTAGGAGGGCGGAGTAATGCGCAACTTCCGAGTAATGAACTACTCTGCATAGTAGGGAAAGACTAGGGTACCGGCAAAATGGGGGCCTAGGGACTTCTCTCCTTCATCAGAAGCTTGAATAATGTGACATTGTACCGAGGGTATCGCGCCTGTCACATGTATGCCGTATAACAGATTGTGGTAACTTCTTGTTCGAATTGTTTTAGTTAAAAATATAAAACCAGACCTATCTGAATCCGACTGTGTAAGGTGACCTATATGCACACCTTGATGTACAACGCCGCCGTACCCCAGGGTTGTCGGCACTTGGGCTGTGTAACCCGGAAAGTAATGCAAGTATGGGAATAGTAGCGGCCGGCCCCAGGGGTTGTAGGCCAGTAGCTGTGTATTGGTTTTATGGTAAAATAAAGGTCTTTCAAAAAAAAAAAATACCTCATTATCAATTACCAAGACTTTATACAATAGTTCTAATTTCTTATGTACTATTGATTTTAAGCTTGAGAGAGTTGTTCTATCAAAAACAATATAATTATTTCTGTTTTCCAATTGGGAAAGTGCTTTTTTCGCAATGCCAGAGCGCAATGTTTCACCCATTTTCTGGTGATCTTATAACCACAAAAACGTCTTTACTCAAATCCCAAAGTACTTATTTCTGCTTTTCAGAGATATTATGAATAATTGTACTTTTTTCTCATCTCAGCTTTGGTAAATCTTTAGCTAGAAACAGTTCAAGACAGTCAAAAGCATTATCAGATGGTAATTGTGAAAAATGGTTTGATGTGTGGTGTAACCCTGCACTAACACGAATTCCAATAGGAAGAGTTGCAATTTCTAGGGTCATTCATGTCACTCACCATTTCCCTCAATTTAGATGCTAGCACTGGTAAATCACTCTCTGAGGAACTGCCTTGTGGGATATTACAAAAATATGTAGATGGTCCTTTGTGCCAAATTTGCATAAACCGTTTGTAATTGCTCATATAGAGGGCAAACAGAATACATTTCCTAACACTTTAATCTCAGGTTGATTCAGCTGCACAGTTTTTATAAATTGACAGTCATTTTGTCACTGTTGCATTTCCCATTTCCTCTGGAGCGTGTCTGCCCCCCAAAAGAGGCCTCGCTCTGTTTGTGTAGGTGGGCAAGTACATCGAGGCGCATCAGAGGTCCTTGAGGCAGTACAGGGCAAGGAACGTGCAGAGGGCGCCCCCTGGTGGAGACGGATAGAAGTGGTGCTTTTCAGACACAATCGGTGGCTCTTGTCTGAAATCTTGTCCCTCCCAACTCTTCAAAGCGGACCTCAAATCTCTTCTATTCCAAAGACACTTTCAGAACTAATTCCCTCCTTCTCAGACCCCGCCAGGAAGTTCTTTAGTCATTGTACATTTGTCCTATATTTTTGTTTGTACATTCTGTGCTTGTTGTGTTTGATATTGTGTTCCTTTTGCCTGCGTTGTTTTGATTCTACGACCTGCTACTTTTTGCCAGGAAGTTTTTTAGTCATTGTACATTTGTCTTATATATTTATATTTTTGTTTGTACATTTTATGCTTGCTGTGTTTGACATTGTGTTCCTTTGCCTGCGTTGTTTTGATTCTATGGCCTGCTATTTTTGTTTGTTCCATTTTTGTAACAGTTCTCTCATGTAACGTAACTGGTTATATTGTACAGTGCTCTGACACCTTCGGGTAAAGTCTGCGCTTTCTAAAAATGCATTAAATAAATAAAAAAATAAAAAAACAACCATACCACATCCCAGCAAGGTTCTTGTGCTACCAGTATAGCTCTTTCCTGGTGGGTCGTACCTTCAACGGTGTTCCACATTTTATACTCCGAGGATCTGAGGAGCCCTCCTCGCCCCTGGATAATTCTTTTCGTTTCTCTTCCAGAGCCGTCGTCGCGCCCGGAGTCTTTGAAGAAGAAAGACGTGGTGGAAATACTGTCTCACAAGAAAGCTTACAACACGTGTAAGTAACTACTCTGTGAAGTGAAAGATGACTATATACACCCAGCTCTGATATCACCGGGCTCCAACACCCCCAGCCACCCCTCTCACTTCCAGTTGCATTTTATGTATGTTCTCACTGCCTGTGCTGTAATTCTCTGCTGAGGAGCGCTGTCATTCTGTGCGCTGGCTTGAAGTAAAATGGTAGTCATTCTTCTATTTTTGTGAAATGTCCCGGTTTTTGGCTTTAAAATTCTGGCCACCCTACCTTTACGTGAATACACGAATTAGCTCAATTGTTTCCCATGGGGGACGGGATGTGACAACATTGTTGGGAATCTTTAGATACATGTGGCTCAGGTCCCATCGCATAACCAGGAGATGTGTGAAGAATCTGGAGCGACATCTCCCTTACATAAGAACTTCTCCTACCCTCCTGAAAGCACCCCTCGTCCCAGAGCGTCATATGTAAATCCTATACTTGTATAGCGCACGTATCACCCTGAAGGGGTATCTCGGCACTGGAGGCCGTTGGGAAGATTAAGCGAGCTATTGCCCAGAGTCGCATGGTGCTGGGCAGACCCCTGCCGCCGGAGCCGAGATCAAACCGTGATCTCCACTGTCCAGCGTCAGTCGCCCTGGCCGCAGCGCCATCAGCTGACCCTCTCCGCCCTCAGGTGAACGTTCATATACCCCGGGCCCTCAGCCTTCTGTTCAGGTCTCCGCTGCTCCCAGTTATATTCACAAATGTGAATACACCAAAGTAGGCACTGTTTACCCTACACTGCTCAGCCACTCACACGCTATGCGGACCTGGTTTGTACTTTGACCTACTACCAGAGTTCCAAGCAATCACTGCACAAGTCAACCATTCATGTCAAGTTCATTTATGTACACACATTCCATCCCAGCCATGCAATCGGCCCAAGAAGCATTCCTGTCGAGAAGTCTCAGTAGACTCAAGCAATGGATAACCATGCACCCCCAGGCGAAAGAAACACACTCTAAAGTCCTTAAATACACACATCCATACATACAGTGCACTGCAGACACACACAACAGCATCTACCCGTCCGCTGCCCAAGGTGAACTATAATTAAATCATCTTACTGAACAATATAACAGCTCCAAACCACCTGGAACTGGTCAAAGAATGCCAGAACCACAATAGGTGCCCAGACAGGGAAAGTGCTGGGGGGAGGGGGCATAGAAGTGGTCAGAATGTGCTATGCAAATGCATGAAAAACATATCATGAAAAACATGAAGGAAGCATTAAGCCACAGAAGGACAAAGTCCACCACCGAAGTCATCGTCTCGTGAACTCCTGAGCTATCATCATTTGAAGGTTGCCTTGTTATCATCATTCAATGTCTCTTCTGAGTCCACGTCTCAAAAACTTATCATGAAACACTGCTAACGCGGGATTACTGGTTACTAATTATCTTACCAAATCCCAAACTATGTCGACTGAATCGTTGGTACCTGTCTTTGAGTAAAAGGTAATCTCGCAATAAGTCAATCAATTTAAGAACTTACACCACTCTAAATGACCACTGACCAAATTTAAGTTTTAAAGTTTTAATATAAAGTCAAAGATAACTGAAGATACAAACTTCTCAAAATGAGATTCAGAAGATAAATCGGTATCACTATGAACATGAACTTCTTGAATAATCTAAGTCTGAAGAACAAAATAATAAGTACAAGCTCAAAGACCATAAGGGTTGTCAAAATAGATATAAGTTGCAATCTCAAAGTCATTACAGAAAAGAAAATTAAGGTTAGTCTGTCCCTACACTATTTTAAATGACATCCCTACTTAGCAAGATCTTAACCCTCTAGGTGTCAGCCGTGGTGACTTCCTAAGAAGATCACGCACTTCTCTTTGTCTCTTCTCTGATGATGGGTCTCTCCTGATCAGCCTATCTGCCTACCCATCCGCTTCCTTAGGCTCCCAAAATCATCTGCTCTGCTCTCCTCCCGGGTCTCTTTCCCTAATACCAAATCACATTTCTGATAGGAACGCCCCTTGGGACGCCCCTCACGTGGTACATCTTTGCGCGGTAAACTCCATGATGGTACTCTTGAAGACCCTCGTTATAGTTGACCTTGGTTCCCAGGCTTCTTCTTCAGTGCGCTGATACCCCCTGAAATTCCTGGAAACTCCTACAGGCCTGCGCAAGGCGCCACTGAACAAAGTCCCTTTCATTCGAGCTGATTAGGACCCTCGCACCTGCATACAGCTCATCCTGCAGTGGGCCTCAAATTCCAGACTCCACCATATCTTTAGTCATAAAACACTCTCAAAGCTCGGTGCTGGACACCTCGCGACCTCTTCTCTAACGAGCACATGACGATTTACACGACATGACATTATCTCCTCTGGCCTACTTGATTTACATGCAGCAGGTCCCTGCACTCTTAAAACGTTAACTTGATTTAAACAGCAAACATTCTTAACTAGCATACGTTTCTAAAATAACACATCTATAAAGCATATACTTTTAACCCTAAGTTCAATAGTACATTTGGAAGAACCATGTCAACCTTATCTCACATTAATTTAGCAGCACGTTCAGGTTTGCTGTGAATTGCCCTAAGGCCTACACATAATACTGGATTTTCAAAGTTACATTTAATTCGGACATGATTCTTTTAACATGAGAACATGAGGTTTTCACATATATTCCAACATTTCTACATTAATCTCACACCGTTATAATTATAGTTACTCTACTTAACATCCTATACATTTCACTACTGAATGTAAACCACTCTGTATATTTCACTCCTGGATATAAAACACTCGTGTGCAAAACATGTTTAAACTAACTACGTGCTTGTAAATATGGCGTACTTATACATTTTTTTCAAACTTGTGCTCTCTCAGTCCCCCCTTTGATGACCTTCAGGGGTCATCATCACCAAGACACTAAAAATGTAGAACCTTTTAAAGTGAAGACAGGGCAGTTCCACCTCTTTTCATACTCTCCAATGCTTTCAGACTCTTGTATTGAGAATCCTGCATTGCTGTCAACTCTTCCTCCTGTTTCCTCATAGTTCTCTGCAACCTATTTGCTTTATAACATTGATACAAACGCACCAATCCCCACAAAGTGATTACACAAATCACTATTATGATGATGGGTTTCAGTATGTACCAAACGATACCCTTTCCTAAGTTGGCAAACCAACTTCCAACTTTACCCATTCCATGGCCTACTTTTTCCCACACATTTACCTTTGCCAGGTCCTCAATTTCGTAGTGTATGGCAGTGATGTTTTGTATATATTTCTCTAGAGGCTTTGAATTGTCTGGAATGTAAGTACAGCATTCCTGGACCTTCAAGGCCTTACAGACTCCTCCCTCTTTTGCTAACAGAACATCTAGAGCAAGTCGGTTCTGAAGAACCATTGCCCTAATCGATTGCATCTCACCTTCTATCAGCATCAATGATCTTGCAGTACTAGCAGATAGCCTATCTACGACTGTAGCTAACCTCCTGATCTTAATGTCATTCATTATCAATCCTAAGAAAGGGAATGCAGCACCGAGTACATCTCCAACTACTTCTGCTGCACCCAGCCCTCGTTTCCATCTAGTTGATATTTCCTTTTTAGGCGTGTCTAAATTCTCAACATGATATATTTTAGGAAAGACAACAGCCAGATAGCATGATCCGTACCAATTATCTGGTAACTTCACATAGGCATATCTTCCACATACAAAATATACATTTGGTATTGCTTGCATCCCTTTCATAAAGTTCTTAGAGTAATACTCCAATTGAAAGGCATGTTCACAATGGACTTGACCTACATAAAAGTTTTCATAATATGAGTAACTCCTGTGAATGCACAGTTTTCCCCGTTTATCCTTATCCAAAGCAATTGGACCAATACTACCCTTTCTTTGATGTGCCCTCTCCTCCATGGTCCAATCTGTTTCCCATTGTCCTGATGCTTTCAAAATCTTCTGCCTCCTGTATCTAGTATCTACCTGTGCTATAAACTTTTTCTCAACTTCTGATATTTGACAAGTCAGATTGTTTCTTCGAGCATGTGAAGTATCTAACGTTTTCCATGGAATAAACCATTTGTGTAATCTGTCTTCGCTTTTGTAGTAGTCCCATTTGTTCAAATGCTTGAAATTCGGAACCTCTGGCAATGTCGAGTCGAAATTCGAGAAATAATACTCGAATCCTTCTCGTCCATAAAACATGCTCAACAATAAACTGCACGTTATTCCATATGTCAACGGAAGATGATGGTATCTGATACCCTCCTCCACTGAAGCTGGTAATTGCATACAAACGTAACAATCCTTTACTTCCATGGCATCAACATATTCATAAAGCAATTTAGCATAAGCATTTGACTTGTAATTTCCCTGTGACTCGTCGGTGTGAAGCCTTTTTATTTCTGCATCTAACAATGCTTTGTCTTTCTCATTGATGTTTCCCTTCTCTTTAATAATGGTAGTTTTCGGTGTTGATACTCCCTTATCCTCCTTAACTGCGGTTTCATCCCCTTCGTGTCCCGCTAGGAATGAAACAGTTACCACTAAAATTATAAGAGAAACCACTACTCCTAAAAGTGTAACAGCTATACATTTTGCCCTGCGGTTCGGGTTGCCAGCCTCCATGTTCTCAAACAGTGTAGTTTTTGACTTTCTTCCAGCATTCACTTCCTCTTCTTTTCAAACAAAGTCTTTCTCTCTTGCAATGTCTTTCTTTGAACACTTGGAAGTTTGACAATTTGTTTCCGCAAAACAGTTCAAAATCCAGTAGAAAATAGACAACCCTAGCCCTTCTCCATCCACTAAAATGAAACCCCTATCACTTTTCTTCTTCCTCTCGGCGCTAGGTTATCTTGCAACAAGTTTACAATTTCTTTTCAAAAGTCTTGTTTTCATCTAAAGTTATGTATGGCTCAAGGAGTGACACTACGTCTTCATAAATGTCCATCCGAAGTATCATTCCCTCAGGTTCTGGACAGTTCGTACCACAACATGGAAAGTCAACTTTTTCTAGGATTATTCTCCTTATTTCGCTCAAGACAAGTGGACGGACAAAATTGAGAGTTAGTGTTTTTTCGATTTCCACTCCTGGTACTATCAGTTCTACATCCACAATTACAAAGGGGTCCGTTCTAATCAAGATCACTTTCTTCACCTTTCCAGTTCTGCGCCCCTTTGAAGACATTCACAATATGGTATTAATCCACAACAATAAGCGCTCCTAGCATTTCTACTACTCGCTCAAGCATTTCCAAACGAAGAAGAGTTCCCTCCAATATTGGATATCGTGAACAGCAAACTGGAAACTCAACTGTCTCTAAAATCAATTTTCTTATTCCACTCAGGAGAGCAGGATGAACGATGTTGAGTGTCAGCAACCTTTCGGTCTCCGCTCCTGGTAGTAGAAACCTTATTTGCACTGTGATGATCGGGTCAGTTCTGATCAGTTCCACTTCCCTGATCCTCCCTGTTCTGTGTCTCCCAGACATCTGCAACGAGGTAGGTCCAGTCGGGAGTAGAGTATCTTCTACTAGGCACTCGCACCCTCCTTGATCTTCTAAGACCCTCCTCGGCTTGATCCTGGATATCTTCTTCTGGATCTGAGTCTTCGGATATAGGAGTAAGCGTTTCTTCCTGGGCCGACCTCAAACTTAGCCTTCTTCTCCTTGTTGGCCAAGTGGCAGCTCCAAGCCTTATTCTCCTATTCCTTGTCCTCCCACTTGGTTCTTGGTCGCTCCGATACGGATCTGAGTCTGAGTCGTATTCACTTCTGCTCTCTCCTTCAGTTGCGTCTTCCGTCTCACTGCCGTCCTGCCTTCGCTCTTCTTCTGAATCCGTTGCGTTCCCAACTTCTTCCGACACCCCCTCAGCTGCCTCAATCCCTTCTTGCGACTCTTCTTCCACTTCCGGGCTTTCGTCTGGGATGGGAGCTGTTCCTTCTAGAGGTGCTGGAACTCTTCTAGTATGGGATGCATGGATCCAATTTGGCAGCCCCCCGCACTTCACCGCGGTGTTCGTTATCAGGATTACCTGAAAGGGCCCACGCCAGCGAACATCTAGGCAGTTCTTCCGGACGTGTTTTTTAACTAAGACCCAGTCCCCTGGGTTCAGGTCATGACACAGGTTCCTCGCTGCTGGAACTTCAGCCGCATGCACCTGAAGGGACACAGAATGGATGGCGTCAGACAGTCCTTTACAATAATCCAAGATCAGATCATCTGTAATATTCAATAGAGCAGTAGTTGGAACTGTAGGAAGTCTCATGGCCCTCCCCATCAGGATCTCGTGGGGAGAGAGACCTGTCCTCCTATCAGGTGTGCTGCGCATGCTCATGAGCACTAAAGGAAGAGCATCTGGCCAACTCAAGGATGTGGATGCCACTACTTTAGCCAATCTATTCTTCAACGTGCCATTCACTTGTTCCACAATTCCTGAAGCTTCTGGTCGATAACTACAATGCAGCTTTTGATCGATATTCAGTGTGGAGCACAACATCTTCACTATTTCGCTGTTAAAATGTTTTCCTCTGTCAGATTCCAAAGAGGCAGGCACCCCGAAGCGCGGTATCAACTCCCTGAGCAACAATTTAGCCACTGTGAGTGTATCGCACCTACGTGTAGGGTACGCTTCAACCCATCTGGAAAATACGCATACAATCACCAACACATACCGAAGGCGATTGACTCTTGGCATCTCGATGAAATCTAGTTGCATTCTATTGAAAGGCCCCCCCGACCTCCCAATGTGACTCAGTGTGACTGGTGTTCGTTTGCCTACGTTCAGCTGTTGGCAAGTAACACATCGCTTACATACTGATTCTGCTGCTATTCTGAATTTCGGGCAATACCAAGTCTGCCTAAAAACTCTCATCATAGCATCCCTTCCTAGATGTACTGGACCATGTATTTCTCTCGCCATGGGATTAGCTAATTCTTCAGGTAACACAGCTCTCCCATCTGCTGAAACCCAAAAATCCATTTCACTTCGCACACAACCTGCTATTTCCCATGCCTTTTTCTCTGTTTCAGGTGCGTTCTCCTGCATTATTCTTAAATCCTCCCAAGTGTCTACAGTTTCTAACATCATACTTAATTCAGTCTTTTCTTCTGCACCTTCTATTTCCACCTTTGAGAAAGAATAACTTTGTTCCGCACAATAGCGTGCGACTTCATCAGCATATCTATTACCTTGTGACACAAAATCTGTATTCTTAGTATGAGCTACACACTTCACTACTGCGATGTCAACAGGACCTTGTAATGCTTCTATCAGCAATCGCACAAATTCTCCATTTCGAATGGGCGAACCAGAGGAGGTCATGTAACCCCTCTGAGACCACAACTGCCCGAAATCATGAACCACACCGAAACCATATTGGCTGTCCGTGTAGATGGTGACTCTCTTTCCATTTCCTGCTATGCAGGCACGAGTTAGGGCAATAATCTCTGCTACCTGTGCGGAATGTACTCCTTCCAGGCAAGCGGCTTCCACAACTCCAGTAATGGTACAAACAGCATAAGCTGCTCTCAACCGACCAGTATCGTCTCTTAAACATGAGCCATCAACAAAATAAATTTCATCGGGGTCAGACAATGGCTCATCCACAATATCTGGTCGGGGTTTCGTGCATAGTTCAGTCACATCAAGGCAATCGTGGTCTTCACATCCTTCGCCTTCTATTACAGTAGGTAATGGCATCAAAGTAGCAGGATTCAAGACAGAGCATCTCCTGAGAGTCACGTTTTCTGCGGCAAGTATAACTTGCTCGTAACGCGTGAGCCTGCTATTGGTCAGATGCTGCGTCTTCGTCCTGGTCATTAACAATTCAACTGAATGTGGTACATACACCACTACTGGATGTCCCATCACAATACTCTCGCTCCTTTCAATGCTGACACCCGTTGCAGCAACGGATTTGAGACATCCGGGCAACGCTGCGGCTACTGGATCTAATGTAGCCGAAAAGTATGCAACTGGTCTACGGGCATTACCGTGGGTCTGTGCCAAGACTGACAAAGCACATCCCTCTCTCTCACAGCAATAGAGTGAAAATGACTTTTCGTAATCTGGCATTCCCAGAGCCGGAGCACGACATAAATCGTCTCTCAGCAGTAAAAACGCCACCAGACATTCTTCATCCCATGGTACCGGATCACTCACCTCCTTGTGCGTCAGTTTCTGTAAGGGCTTTGCTTTCAGTGAGAAGTTAACTATCCACTGTCGGCAGTAACCCACCATTCCTAGGAACATTCTAACTTCTCTCTGTGTTGTAGGCGCATTCATTTTCATTATCGCCTCAATCCTCTCCGGGGACACCTTACGTTTCCCTTTCTCTAACCTGTGCCCTAGATACTGTACTTCTGTCAAACAATACTGCAACTTGCTCGGAGATACCTTATGTCCATTTTCAGCTAAATGATTCAGTAAGGCAATTGAATCTGCTTTACAAGCTTCCTCTGTTTCTGACGCAACAAGTAGGTCATCTATGTACTGTACCAGAGCCGAGTTCTGTGGCAGTACTAGATTCTCAAGATTCTTTTTCAGCAACTGATTAAAGATGGATGGGCTATCTGTGAATCCTTGTGGGATTCGACACCATGTTAAAACGCGATCTTCCATTTTAAAAGCAAAAAGATACCTGCTCTCTTCATCCAATGGGATTGAAAAGAAAGCCTGACAAAGATCTATCACTGTGAACCATTCTGCTTGACATGGTATTTGAAACAATATCACTGATGGATTCGGTACCACGGGACAACATGAAACGACTATGTTGTTAATCTTTCGTAAATCCTGTACTATCCTGAATTTCCCACTAGGTTTCTGCAAACCCATAATCGGGGAGTTACAAGGACTACCCACGATTTCTTTCAGTATTCCCTGCTGTATCATTGACTCGATCACAGGTTTTATTCCCGCAATCGTTTCCTGGGACAATTTGTATTGAGGCGTTCTTGGAAACTCAACATTTGGTTTTACCAATATTTTTACCGGTTCTACCCCCTTAATCAATCCTATTTCTTCTCCTGTGAAATCCCATACCTCTGACGCCACTGCATCTCGTAGGTCTTGGGGAAGATCTTCTATTGTCAGAGTAGGATATAGTTCTACACAAGATTTGGAATTGGCCACCTTAAAAGTAGCATCTTCGTCGGTAGTCTGTACCTCCACTCCTTGCGGGGTGCAGTATATGGTGCAGTTCAATTTGCACAACAAATCCCTTCCTAACAGACATACCGGACTTGAGTCACAAACCACAAACTGATGTTCGTTCATATGATTTCCTATTTTCACAGATACTGGTTCTGTCAAAGGACTGGTCATTCTTTTATTTGCGACTCCTACCACCTGAATTGTTTCCCCTGACATTGGCAAGTCTGGAACCACCGCTGATCTCAGAGTCGAACGAGTAGCCCCAGTGTCCACTAAGAACGTAGTGGGACACCCTGCCACTTCTGCCTCAACAAATGGCCCTCTTTGATCCACTTCTAGAACTGCCCCGAGGGTACAGTCCTCTTCACTGCTCACCCGTTGTCCTGTCAATGGATCAATGTAATAACATTTTTCTTCCTCGATAAACAGAGGCATTTGTTTAAAGACCTTTCCTCCAGCTGCTATCTTCGGTGGCTGTGGGAATTGGGCCCGTGGAGCCGAAGTCCCCCCTTTGGCCACATTACTGCTCGGAACTGTCACCTTTTGCACTGGGTCTTCTTGGACCTGCTCTTCTACTTCTAGCTCTCCATTTTCAGGGTTAAAGGGACACTCGCGTCGCCAATGCCCCACCTGGTGACACTGATGACACTTTGTCGTTTTCTTTAAAGTGGCAAAGTCTACCCTAGGTCTCTGCCCTTCCTCATTGTCCTTATTCTGACCGTTTGGTTTTCGTCCCATCCCCTGCTTCTGCTGGCCACCCTTCCCAGCGGCCTGCATTTGCACCACCATCAATTTCTCCTTTAGATTCTTGGCTTTAGAATCTATCTCGTCACTGCAGTACCTCGCATATCGTAAAATCTCATCTAGTGGTTTGTTCTGCCAACAGATTAAATGTTGCTGTATCATCAAACAAATATCAGGTCTCAACCCCAAGACAAACTTTGACACAAACTGCCCTATATCTTTGGGATCCATTACATCTAGTCCACTGTATTGCTTGAATGTTTTCAATAATCTTTCATAAAACTCGTGAACTGTCTCCTTGGGTTCCTGCCTTGTTCGGTCTATTTTTACCCAATCTATGTCCTGTGGTGGTACCTTATCTTTCAGCCATGCTATTACCCTTTCATACTTTTGCATGACAATCTCGGACGGTCCATTAGTCCGAGCATCCCTCACTGGTTCAGTATTTGGCCATTCAACACTAGTCTTGCACGGGGTCCACAAATCAGATGGGACCACGATGTCAAACAACGTGTTCAAATCTATCCACAGTACTTTCGAGATTTTGACAAACCTCTCTACCTGTTTATACCATTCGACTGGATTGTCCCGCAACTTCGGAAATGAGTTGGTAAATGCAGCTAAATCTCCTCTACTCCAGGGCACATGTACATAATTTCCGTTTGATATTTCTCGCAAAGGGAATGCCTCCATCTGCATTACCCTTCCCTCAGGGGTCATCACATTTGTACTTCGCCTAACTGTGCCCTTTTTCGACCACCTTTCTTCCCATTTATCCAGTTCCCTCCACACTCTTATCCCTGTTACCAGCTCTCTTATGTGTGTTTTTAATCCAGTAGTTCTCTTCTCATCTAGATCTTGGTCTGCGTACTGTAATCTGTGGTTACTCTGTAATGCCCTTGTCCTAGACAAATCCACGGCATACCTGTCTGCCAAATCAGTCAATTTCTCATGAAACGCTCTAGCTTTCCTAGTAATATCCTTTGCCATGAACAATAACTCATCCTGTTCATACAATTCTATCCTTTCCAAAGGCAATGTTCCATCTATTATCTCATCAACATCTGATTTTAAACTAGTAACATCAAGCCTTTTTGCCTTAATTTCAGCTTTTAAGACACTCAATTTAGCTCCTCCATCCGCATCTCTCCCATCCCAGCTCCGAGATCTACGTTTAGGTATTGGTGAATTATAGGGAGTCCTCCCCTGTTCCCATCTCTCTAGATCCCATGCCTTTCCATCTTCTCGGGGTGGGTGGTGAAACACTCCTTCATGCCTCCTAGCCTCTCTCTCCCCATCCTGGCTAGTTTCACGGGATGCAGGGTAAGATGTTCCATTACTCCCTCTTTCTTCCCTACTTCCCTGTGATTCCTGATTATTCGAGACGTGGCGGGACCTATCGCTGTTCTCCTTTCTCCAATGTTGAACGTCTTCCCCAAGTGTATGATGAAGGCACCTAAACCTATTCTGAAAAGCCCGTACCGCCTCATCTCCTCCTTTCCCCCAGAGACGGGACATTTCCTCACATTCTACAATCCTAGTATTTTGTTCCGGTTGTTCTCTCTGATTTGTAGGACATGCATCCCCTCTATTCTCTTGACTTTGGCCTTCCCGGCCCTGACTGCTTTCGCTGGCCCCACAATGAGATACAGTCCCGTTACCTCTGCTTTCCCACTCTGGTTCTGTTCTTGTCCTGTTACTTGGAGATACTACGGACCCGTCCCATTCCCTCAAATCAGCTCTTAACTCTGAAAAAGATCTTGGCCGTGGTCCCCTTAGATCCATTGGTCCTCTCGGACCTCCCTGTTCTGTATTGGGACCGACAGTTGTGTCTAATGGGGTGTTCCATGTTACCGAACCTGGCAATTGTTTCCATGCATTTGTCACATTATTCCTCCTTTCCATCTCAATCCTTTCCCTATCCAATTGCCTTTGTTGTTCCCCTCTATCTCTCTCAGAATTATAGATCGAAACTATGGGTCCTATGGTAACAGGCACTTGAAGAGCGTCTGGCAATCCCACAGACTCGACCCTTTCTGTGGTTGGCGTTTTCTGCACCACAAACCTTCCCACTACACTCTGTACAGTGTTGTTTGGAGGTGTTTCTCCACTTTTGATAGGTGTCCATTCTGATATAGGGAGTGGTGTATATCCCTCTATGTCATTTCCATCTTCCCTTGCGAGCCCTCTATCTTCTATTAACCCCACTCTCGGAGGTGGTCTATCCATTAACAATCTGTTTATCAGATTGTCCTCCGACTCGCTTTCCTCGTCCTCTTCCATGAGATTTCCTCCTCCTGACACCTCCCTCATTGGATACATTTTCTCCACCTCAATAGTCTGTACCCTCCAACGCTTTTCCTCCTCATCCCATTTGGAATCTCGCACTGCCCTTACCGATCGCATCAGTCTTTGTTGACGCCTGTTCAAATTTCGGTCGTGTGCAGCCTTAATCCATGCATTAAGAGCCTCAAACTGTGTTGGTCTGGGCGAGGGTTTCAATGAGGACATGGTTGCTTTTAGCCGATGTAACACCTCTAATTTAAACGTCCCGTACCTCGGGAACTGCATTTCCTCATTCCCTTCCGTAAGCTTATTCCAAGCCCCAATCCACAATATGGTATGCAGCCCCACATTCGTTGCCATATAATGAGCTGGCGTACCCTCCGGCGGAGCCTCTTCCCCGTAATAATGTTCACTTCGTTTACGTTTAAAAATCCCTTTCAAACACTTAAAACACTTCATGATTTCTCTTTTCTCCGCGTTTGTTTACTTCCTGATGACACTCCACCAATCTCAGCCCCGTTCTCACTAACTGGCCTATCCGTACGCGACTTTCCTCCGACGTCACTCTAGCCGCCCAACCAGAGCGCGGCTCTAGCTAACGTCACACCAACCGCTCAATCAGAGCGCGGCTCTAGCCGACGTCACCCGTCCCCCTTCGCAGCAGTTCCCCTCCTTACTCAGCTCGTCTCCTCGGTCATGCACGCATCCCATTCATACTCTGAAAAATGATTACTTCCGTCCAAGCGATCACCTTTCTTGACTGTACGCCCACAGTCTTTCTGTAGTTGTCACCTTAACTTGGCAAGATGTCTTTCCGTTTACTTCCAGACAATCGCCTTCTCCGATAGGTTACTCACACGCAGTAACTTTCGACCAGCGTCCGTTACTCATACATTCACTCTTACACTCCCCCTATCTTGGATCCACGGCGGTCAATGGTACCTCGTGACCTCCGTACTATGGTCGACAATTACCCTGGATGTTCGATACACCCAAAACCACTTAAGCTCTGGCCTGAACTTAAGATTTCACCAGTTCACCCGTTTACCAGGTTACCAGCTTACCAGGTTGCGCGCGCTCACAACCTTCTCTCATTCACACTACAGGCATTCAACTCCGCAAGACATTACAATACAAATACAACACAAAACACCGCAATCTGTTCACGCATGACCCTTTTTATACTCACTCTCCGATACTGCTGCTTTTCTCGCACCGTCTGCACCTTTCGGCACACGATTCTTCCGCTGCTCGTCTCTCGGCGTCTCGGGCCTTGGGGTAAACTAACCTCTCTAGATTACCTTCCTCAAGAAGATAACCATCCTCACTCTGCTACCAACTGCTAACGCGGGATTACTGGTTACTAATTATCTTACCAAATCCCAAACTATGTCGACTGAATCGTTGGTACCTGTCTTTGAGTAAAAGGTAATCTCGCAATAAGTCAATCAATTTAAGAACTTACACCACTCTAAATGACCACTGACCAAATTTAAGTTTTAAAGTTTTAATATAAAGTCAAAGATAACTGAAGATACAAACTTCTCAAAATGAGATTCAGAAGATAAATCGGTATCACTATGAACATGAACTTCTTGAATAATCTAAGTCTGAAGAACAAAATAATAAGTACAAGCTCAAAGACCATAAGGGTTGTCAAAATAGATATAAGTTGCAATCTCAAAGTCATTACAGAAAAGAAAATTAAGGTTAGTCTGTCCCTACACTATTTTAAATGACATCCCTACTTAGCAAGATCTTAACCCTCTAGGTGTCAGCCGTGGTGACTTCCTAAGAAGATCACGCACTTCTCTTTGTCTCTTCTCTGATGATGGGTCTCTCCTGATCAGCCTATCTGCCTACGCATCCGCTTCCTTAGGCTCCCAAAATCATCTGCTCTGCTCTCCTCCCGGGTCTCTTTCCCTAATACCAAATCACATTTCTGATAGGAACGCCCCTTGGGACGCCCCTCACGTGGTACATCTTTGCGCGGTAAACTCCATGATGGTACTCTTGAAGACCCTCGTTATAGTTGACCTTGGTTCCCAGGCTTCTTCTTCAGTGCGCTGATACCCCCTGAAATTCCTGGAAACTCCTACAGGCCTGCGCAAGGCGCCACTGAACAAAGTCCCTTTCATTCGAGCTGATTAGGACCCTCGCACCTGCATACAGCTCATCCTGCAGTGGGCCTCAAATTCCAGACTCCACCATATCTTTAGTCATAAAACACTCTCAAAGCTCGGTGCTGGACACCTCGCGACCTCTTCTCTAACGAGCACATGACGATTTACACGACATGACATTATCTCCTCTGGCCTACTTGATTTACATGCAGCAGGTCCCTGCACTCTTAAAACGTTAACTTGATTTAAACAGCAAACATTCTTAACTAGCATACGTTTCTAAAATAACACATCTATAAAGCATATACTTTTAACCCTAAGTTCAATAGTACATTTGGAAGAACCATGTCAACCTTATCTCACATTAATTTAGCAGCACGTTCAGGTTTGCTGTGAATTGCCCTAAGGCCTACACATAATACTGGATTTTCAAAGTTACATTTAATTCGGACATGATTCTTTTAACATGAGAACATGAGGTTTTCACATATATTCCAACATTTCTACATTAATCTCACACCGTTATAATTATAGTTACTCTACTTAACATCCTATACATTTCACTACTGAATGTAAACCACTCTGTATATTTCACTCCTGGATATAAAACACTCGTGTGCAAAACATGTTTAAACTAACTACGTGCTTGTAAATATGGCGTACTTATACATTTTTTTCAAACTTGTGCTCTCTCAACATAATTCACTAGAAACAGTCATGTAACTAGAACACACACAATTCAACAATGAATGGATTGTAATTAATGAAATGCAGGTGTTTAAAAATATTACTATAAATTGACCCTCAAGAGATTAACCTCTCCCATGCTGATGACGAGCTCCGTTTGTCATCAGCCACGGTGCTTGTGTGCTGATGACGAGCTGAGCTCGTCATGGCCCCTAGAACGCTCACACGCGGGCATAATTCCCCTGCTGTGCTGAGCGTTCTAAGGAACGGGCGTGGCCGTGACGAGCTCAGCTCGTCATCAGCACACGAGCACCGTGGCTGATGACGAGCTGAGCTCGTCATCAGCACCGCGGCGCTGAGCGCGCCCCCCGCCCCCCAGCACACAGCGGAGGGGTTAATTGACAACATGTTAGGAAATCACACCCATTTGTCGTCCAATTTCTGACATTGAATTAATACCCGTACAAGCAGATTACAACTAACGGGTACTATTCCATTAGTATCCCACAATCTCAGACCACCATATAACTAGGAACACAGAGTCCCAGGCCTAGATATCCATTTAAGATCCCAGTTCATCTTGGGAAGCTTAGTTCTCGTTCACCACACTTGAATGAATTTGCCTAATGAAAAATTAACCAATGAACTGTATTATGGAGTCCTACATGATACGGAGTCATCTGCTAATGTTATGTTTATGCCCTGGAATAAAAACGTAGTTAAATATCTACATGCCTCTCACTTGTTGACTGAAGCAGCACACCAGAGTTGCAAGGGAACTGCTTTGCAGCCCTTACAGAGCATTCCTATTCCCAGACATATGCAGGAGTGCACACCTTTTACACATAGATAAAAAGGAAGAACACACCTCTGAAACAATCCTTGGAGCCAGGCAACACAACAGATTTTGGGAACGTAAACAAACTCTGTTGGGTGTTTGGAAGAAATCCAACTTTTTTAGGGTAAATGTTGTCCTTAGAGGAAAATGTGACAAGTTTTGCGATATCCCCTGCGTTTCAGACAAAGGACATTGGGGAGGGGGTGATTGCCTGTTCAAGAGAGGGAGGGGATAATAAGACGAGGGTAATTTATTTGGTCTTGTGCTGAGCTGTGACAAATGTAGGAAAGGCCCACTATTTCTCTGATATGCAGACAAACATGGAGATGGGCACAGACTCGGAAATGGCAGTCTAGGAGCTATCCACCGTTTCTGCAGGAAGTTTCACTGCATTCATAGAAGACCGCAGGTGCCCATAAGCCGTCCTGCCCTGCAACTCACCAGGATTCATTTCACTGAGTGGGTTCCTGAAACAAATTCACCTGTTTCACTCATTCTGCACCCCTCTGTTTTCCCCACTGAATCCCCAGACATCACATTACCCACAGCACCCCACGTTGTCTGCTCTGCTGTACCCTTTCAATGGCCCTGTCTACAGACATTTGCAGACCAAGGCACTGCTGTGTTTTACAGAGGGAACGCTAATATTGTGCGGTAAGAGAAGATTTTCAGTCCAAGTGACCAGCCTGCTGTCTAAGTGTTCAGTTGTGATATGTTAAAAAATGTGCTTGTTGATTCATTTTGTTTTCATCCACCTCAAAATCCTTAAAATAGCTCAACTCCCCCTCCACTGTCTGTAACCATCGCCTGAGATGTCTAGACATGAACGTCTTGATTCTGTGAGGCTATCTCTCCAAAGCACTGTTCCGCAGAGCGCCAAACCAGAAACGGGATCTAGGCTAAACACGCGAATGGAAAAGTAAGACAAGCATTAAGGTGAAAGAATAAATTCAAATCAATTCACTTGAAGATGCACACGTACTATTTGGGGGTGAATATGTTTAAAATAATGTATCCGAATGATCATAAATGTAAAAAAAAATGGTATAAATTTTGTAATGTTAAGCATGTTCGCTAACCTTGCGTTGGGGACGCGTTACATGAGCTGGGTATAGCCATTCACTTGGATCCACCCATGTAATCTGACGCAAGTCCTGATGTAAACCCATATTAACCAAAGTCAGTAAACATGGGTTTGGGCCAAAATGGTGCGCCTAACCGGGGCTGGCATAACGAGTCTAAATTCTGCAGCACACCTACAAAGAGGAAAAAGCCTCTAAGGATATTTTTTGTATGAAGGTTTTCCTACACTAAAACTATTCTGACAATGACAGAGGCACCCTTGCGTTTTAGTGCAAGGCTGACTGCATTGGCCAGGAGAGCGGAACTGCGACATATCTTTGTAAATATGGCACATTCCTGCTCTCTCCCTTACACGCAACGCAGCACAGCAACTTCCCTTGATGTACAGCGTTGTGTGAAACATTCATAAATATGCCCCTCTGTATAATACAAGGCTTTCCTCGGTCTCGTGGCCGTCATTAAAAAGAGTAATGCAAGGTTAGCATGGCAGCGGTGTTGACTTGCCTTACATGTGAGTACTGTCTGGTCTCAGAGATCTGTATTACCGAAGACCAATTCCTCAAAGGTTGCAGACATCTTATATATCATCGGGTAATGCTTGATTGCTCATCAACAACTGCAACCAATACCAAATGTGGCATGTAACTTTTGTACTTACTACTAAAACTAGACTGTGAACAGTGCACTATCACCATTCTCTGGATCCCCTACCTTCCTTGCAGTGGGTCCCAGTACTTGGAATGCTGTGACACTCACTTTTGCAGTAACCGCAGTAAATAGTGACCCCAACCATGTTTCTGGTTGGCATTAGGGACAACCACAGATAGATGTCTAATGGAAAGGATGAAAATGTAAGTAAATTGGATAAAGGTTCTCAAAATTGTAAATTTAGAATTAGAAGACTAAGAATAAAACAATCACGAATGCCTATTGATTGTTGGGATTACTAAAAATGATCACAATTGCAAGTGCTGTGTCGGAATTCCCAATATCTGGAGACTTGCCGTGAAATTAGCCCTGCACAAGAATTTAACTTGAAAACAAATGACCCATGAATAGAAATTCACAGCTGACCTCCTTTCCAATTTCCTGAACCCTCTTTCCCATGAGCTTTTTTATCCAAACCCTCCTTCTTTCCTTTCATGATTCACCATCCTCTCATCCCAGAATCCCACTCTATTTTTGCTTTTCAAATGATTGGTGGGTACCACAGGTCCCTCTACCATCTCCCTCCCACTTTTGTTTAATATTTATATTTTATACTTGTTATTTTGTCACCTTTTGACTTAACCGTCCTTTGTTCTTCTTTATCAGCATTCTCATACTCAACCACATTCGCCCCAGTCAATCAATCAATCAGGGATTCATGAAGTGCGCTGCTCACACACGAGGGTATGAAGGTGCCGGAGGGGGGAGGGTGTGCAGCTGCGATTCAGGCGAAGAGCCAGGTCTAGGCTCTTCCTGTAGGTGTGCAAAGTGGGGGAACGTCTGATGTTGCGTAGGAGTTCATTCCAGGTCTTTGCAGCGATGTAGGAGTAGGCTCTTCCACCCGCTCTGGCTCTACGAATGCCAGGGATTTCGGTGAGGTCGGCGGGGTGGAGGTTTCTCTTGGGTATGTGGAATGAGACTGTTTCGTTGAGGTATTGGGGCCCGGTGTTGTGGAGGGAATAGTAGGCATGAGTGAGTAGCTTGAAGGTTACTCTTTTCTCGATGGGGAGCCAGTGGAGGTTTTATAGGTTCTGGGTGATGTTTTCATGCCTTGGGATGCCAAGGACGAGTCTGGTCGCGGTGTTCTGGATGATCTGGAGTTACAGAACAGGGAATTGTTGATTTCGACATAGAGGGTGTTACCGTAGTCCAGTCTGCTTGTTATGAGTTGTGGGTGATGGTCTTTCTGGAGTCGGGGGGGGGGGGAGATCCACGCGAAGGTCTTGCAAAGAAAGACTTTTGGAAGCCATGAGCATGGTTTTGGTATTCTATTTAGTTTACATTTATTTAGATTGCTTAAAGTTTTACTGTCATTAAGGGCTATTCATGGATGTTAATTTTAGGAATTCCAGGGAGGTGCTGGCTCTGGGTTGTAGGCATTGACAGCTAAACCAAAAATCTAAATAAAATGATTTAAACCATAACAGCTAGAGGTACCTGAAATCTTTGTGGACTGCCCACATTAAAGAAACTGCCACTTGCTGTCAAATCACTCTTGCTTGCGTTCAGATTTGTAGCTTTGCACTCGGTAAAAAAAAATCTACCTGAAATGCCACTTGTGTTCCAAAATTACCTAACAGGAACATCTTGCATTAAACTTTCTCCGCGAAATCATGCGATGTGTAGTAATGACGTAATCTCGATAATTTTGCGTCCATTTTGTAATGAGAAATTGCTAAAATTATGCCAATTACGCCGTCATAAATAAATATTTTGCCCAGGCCTAGAAATAATGCCCGCAGCCCAGTGCAAACTTTATTTACACAAAACTTTCATGTCTGGTATTTGCACCAGGGACCCCGCACAGTTTCACAGGATTCGATATTGCGTCCGTGATTCTTTTTTTTAATCGTTTTTTTTTCTTCATATTGATTATATACCAAAATGACTGGATGAAAAAAACAACCCTATTATTGCTAGGTACAGTGCTACAATTCTAAATATTTCTAATGTATACCACTAAGTGTCACGTTTACAATTGGAAGGTCCTTCTGTGCTGTCTAAATAGCTAAGAAAACAGCTGCTTACTAGCACAGCTGTACATTGCGAAACCATAATTAAGAGGACGATACCAATCGTGATGAATATGTCACTATCAGCAACGGATTAATGTAAAGCCCCCACACTTATGCCACTTTTAATGAAGAGCCAGCTGGTGAAGTGAGAGAATCATAGCAAAGTGAACGTCATCGGCTCACATGCCAGGCATATCCGTTATTTATTCTCTGTGCCTCCCCCACTGCATACTCTTTGGAACAGAACGTAAAACCTAGGCTGCTTGGCACAGTATGCTGAGAACACAGGCTTTATTGATTCACAGTGGAGCGACCCAATCAAAAGAAAGGATGCAAACTTGTGCAATTTAGGAACAAAAGGCCACATGTACGTTGTCGCAAACAACCCGAATCGCAGAAGTTTGCGACCGTAAAAAAGTCTTTTTGTATGTACAGAACCCTATTTTGCGAATCAGTAACCTATTACCAAAGCGCAAAATGGGTTCGCGATTCGGTATTAGAAAGGGGCATGTTAAGGGCGTCCCTTCCTAATTGCGACTCGCAGTGGTATGTAAGAATGTTTTGCGACCAAAACAGGGCCGGACTGGGAACCAAAACCGGCCCTGGCAAAGTGAAGGTGTTTGGAGTGTTGGTGGAAGTGTATACGGCTGCCAAGGTATGCAGGACCCATGTTGTGTAATGCTATGTATGTGTGCATGCAGTGTTTGAATTCAGTGCCTTTGTGTATGGGGAACCAGTGGAGTTCTCCGAGGTGAGTGATGTGGGTGCAGTGTGGTAGTTTGAGGATGAGTCTTGCTGCTGCATTCTGGATGATTTGGAGTCTGTTCAGGAACTGTTTAGTGGTTGCAACGTTAAGTGTGTTTCCGTAGTCGAGCCTGCTGGTGATGAGTGCCCGTGTGACTGTTTTTCTAATGTTCTCTGATAGCCACATGAAGATTTTTGGCAGCGCCCTCAGGATGTGGAAGGAGGCGACTTAGTTAACCTGGGCAGTCATGTCAAGTTCGTCGTCTAAAATTATCCCTAGATTTCTGGCCTGGCCAGCGGTGTGGGTCCTATGTCTGCTGGATTCCAGGTGGAGTCCAACAAAGAGGTCTTCTTTACGAAAATCACAGCTTCTGTGTTGTCCGATTCACCATTTCCTTTAACAACCATTGGATTTTCCATTACCATCCAACTCTAAATATGTCCCTTGAAAATTATTTCGGATTTAGTCAAGGAATTCGATTCACAGCTTTATTGAGTCTGTACGTAACAAGACTCTGAAGGTATCCATACACAGTTCACTCAAAGTGGTGCCATACCCCACCCACCACCCCCACCCTTGACCACTAATCCTAAACACACCTCCTTCAGCCCTTGTTGTTTACATCTTCTCCATATGGAGGTCCATCTTCCTGCTAGCCAAGTATTGACCAAAACGTCATGCCTCATATGCTCGGATCCACATTGATATTAATATCTTTTCTACGTCATAATATGGGATGCTGATGTTTTCTCGTCACTTCCATCCCCATCTCACCCACAGCCATTCTCATCGCACACCTGAAGCTCTCCCACCTGGAGCTGCGCCGCCTGCTGATGACTATGGAAAGCGAGCGCCTCGAACCATCTCATCTCAAGCAGCTTCTACTCTACGCGCCAGACGAGGACGAGACCCAGCGGTACCAGCAGTACCAGGACAGCCCCAGCAAGCTGAGCGAGCCAGACCAGTTTGTGTTGCAAGTATGTATGCCTCCAGTTGGTTTGGTGGACAGGATGCCGAGAGTCGTACGACTAGATTACGTACCACTAATCTTCACTTTGATTCCACATCTCACAGCCCAGTACTTACAAAAAGCAGCACCTCACCACTGCATTTAGTAAGAGATGAGATCAGGAATGTGGTTGAGCAGATAATGTGTATTAATTGCACTGAACCAGCTGGTGGCTAGTTAATTCTCAAGTGTATTTTGGTCACTTTTGCCAGATACATGATTCTGTGGTTATCAAATGATGTCCTGATTCTACGAGTGCTGACTATCTTAGTCCCAGAATATTTGCGGAAGGTACAGCATTTTATACAATAGTGCATGGAGATGAGATACTATTTTAATTCCCTTCCTGGAATACTTTGGGGTAGGTTAAACATTCCAGAAAGGGTCTACTTTAATGCTGGCCCATTCAACATATTCTAAATGGTCCGCGGGACATATCCCTACCTGATTTTCAGTTAACCACTGTCTATGTAAATGAGTTCCATTTAGTGTTAATGTTTGCAAATATTTTGTTTGTAATGGGTTTGTAAATATGGTTGTTATATTTTTGTTAAAGATCCTGACAATCTGGCATGAATGTGACCTCCAGGATCCATGTTGTACACCTGTGAAATAGCATTAGAGGGTTTTAAGTTAGCCTCTTCCTCAAGGTCGCTGCTGGCCTGAGGCAAAAAAACTAGGTATACCCATGAACAAGTTTTTTCCCCTACAATAAGTACCTCTTGAGTTTAGCTGGAATCTGGAGTTTGGACACTGCTGCGATTTATATTGCAAGGTCCACTGGTTCAACTGGCTTGCATTTGGGCGCTGTGTGGCTGGTGGTTTGAGTGGCTATGAGAGATGCAAGGATTATGAGCTACTGTTTCACTGTTCAGTGGAATCCAACCTCGATCAAGGAATGCCGGATCCATGTTTAATTTTTGGGGCAGCCACTGTCTTTTTAATTGAGTTCCATTTTTAATTAATCACATGTGAAGTTATTTTATTTAGAAATCCTAACAAAGTGACATCAATCCAGGCTTTCTGGACCTAAGTTGGTCAACCCTGTAACAGCTTATGTCCTTTCTCCTACTTTTCAGATGCTTTCGGTCCCAGAGTATAAAATGAGGTTACGCAGCCTCTACTTCAAGACCACCTTACAGGAGAAGATGGAGGAGATCAAGACTAGTTATGAGTGCATCCACCAGGCCTCCACAGAGCTAAAGAATAGCAACAAGATTGCAAAAATTCTAGAGGTGAGAAAAGCTGACCGTAAACACACACACACACACACACACACACACACACACACACTCTCCCCTCACCTCTCTAAATACCCTTTATTCTTCATTTAGGAGGAGCAAGTACGAATGATGCATAGTCCATTTGGAAGGGCACTAATTTAGAAAGAGGTGTTTTCTGTGCAAGGGAAGAAGGCTAATATTAGGAGGTGTGACCTATGACAGGAGGTATAATTTAGTAATCTTGAGCATGGAATATTGAAAGAAGAGTGGTCTAGGGTTAGGTTCTGTGGTGCAGTGCAAAGAAGTTTGATGTGCTGGGTGATGTTTTATCTACGGGACTCATGGTTTGGAGTATTCTTCTGATATTTAGTATGTTTGAGAGAGATGTGGTCAGCTCTTCTTTTTGAGAATGTTGTGGCGTTGTGACAGGAATTGTGATCTACTTACATACATATGTTCAGACATTAACCACCTGGAAGCATTTAGTGCTAAAGATAGACAGTGGCTGATCCCAACACACACAAGATGGCTGCTACAGACTTCTTTAACTTCATTTGCCACTGTCAGTATCTGCTGCACCAGGTGTCCTGCATTGCAGTGTTCTCTTATTGAGTTCTTGTTAAGCATGGGTTGGATTTAAATATGTTTATCCCTGATGTGTTTCTATATTACTCACCATACTGGCATCTTCTTAGGTAAAAGTTGTACTTGAGCAAACTGCACAAATACATTTAATAAATAAAAAAATACTAAATTAGCAAAAGTTAATCAGTCAGCAAGGTGGTTAATTTCATAACTATCTTGCTGCACATCAGGTCCCTAGTACTTGTCCACCCTTGCTCCAGGTCAGAGATTCTCACAGCACAAAGTCAGTATCTCCCTGATGCACCCTTTACTAGAGGACCTATTTTGGCCAGGGCAGAGCCAGGAACACACACTTAACAGTGGCATAATACAACATGATAGGCCACCCCTGCAGAATGTGATGAGGGTTCCCTGGGTCTCCCATATCTGATAGATACTCATTTGTCTTGGGCTGAATGAGGGTCCTGTGTAGATTCAGGGGCCTGCGTTAAAAGGCAAAGTTAGAGATCACCAACCTACCAACATTTTGCCAATAGGCCCCTATGGGCTTTCAGCTCCTTCTTGGACATGCTGGAGGGCTTCAGGGATAAACAAAAACATGAAAGAACTAAAAGGGGGTTAAGTGGTCTCACTGCAGATATCCAGGAAGCATTTAGGAAACCACAAATAACATCAGAGCTCATTAAAAGGCCGGGGATCGGCTCAAGGCCCATGCCCAGCTGGACCAGCATTAGGAGGGAGTTTGGAAGAAAATGGGTAAAGGAGAAAGGGCTTCCGGGGCATAGAACAACAGGCTGTTTGTTTTTTGTGTAGGGACTGAGCAATCCATCCAGGAAGGAACAGTGTTCAGGGAATTCTCTTCTGCATGTATATAATAACAACAATTTTTAAGACCGCTAAATTCCTTCACCACCACTTGTGCCACTCTCAAGTAGCATCCACGGTCACTGGTAAAAACAGGAAGATAGTACTTGTCACCTGATTGACTACTAGCACTTGTATACTGCTGCCTCTTCATGCAGTTTCAGCCGCAGGCAATCAGTTCGTGGGCAGAACTTCCACAACCTGAGTAGCACCAGCACACAAGTTTTCAGGGCAAAATGTGAACAGTAGCTTCAGAAAGTACTGTCCAAAGGGGCCAGAATATATCCAGGTTTTCAGGAATTGGGCACAAGCTCAACTTTGAAGGATATTCTAGGTATGAAAATGTGTCAGTGGCCTAATGGACGGAAAAAGTAGATATGCTTAACTTTTCACAGAGTGGCACACCAGACTAATTTTAGCCAGAGCTGGATTTGGATTTCAACCCTGAGATGGCAAGAAGGAATGCTGAACAATAGCCTCTACCCAGGGCAATATATTGAGTCAGTGCTCAAGAAACACAAATGACCTTCCTGAGCCCTAGAGGGACCATGGTAACCTAATCCAAAATATAAGGAGACCGAAGGAAGCGGCAACTCCATTTGGTCCTCATACATACAGTGTCTGGTAAAAGCTTAAGTTTAGAGGTGACCACAGTGGATTCACACAAGGACAGGCTTCACTAACCGAGCTTGTTGATACCCGCTGCTTAAGTTAAGATGAGATGCTCTTGTTGTAATGTAATGCTACTAATTGACAAGATGAAAATGAATAAAATCTGTTTACAAAAAAAAATGACAGGCTTCACTCTTGCTATATCCGGTCAATACTGCCATGAACCAGGTGGTCACACATTTGTAAGGGTGGGCTACTACCTAAGAAGATCATATGAGGGTGGCTGTGAGTGCTCTTCAATCAGGCAGACTTAATGCCTGCCTGGTGGCACCTTGGAACAGTTGCATGGTTTATCTCTTTTCAGAGGCCACAAGGCAAAAAGTTACCACTATAAAAACTTTAAGGGGGAAAAGAAAAAATGTAGCAGAACGGAGCATCTGGAACATGGATCACTAAACCTTTGTCCTCATGGGCAAATTTTGACACACTGGATGAAATCAGTAGCTTTTCTACCGAACAGTTGCTAAAATCTGTAACCTTTCAGCCAATGTATTTCAAGGAATGTGTTTTTTGTTTTGTTTTACTAAATATTTTCTTTCTTTTTTTTATCGTGAAACGTTAGGGTTGTAAGAACCCCTTTCAGAGGGCCACTGGGCATGCAGAGGATACTGGGCCCAGCCATTGGTGGTTGCGGCCTTTTACTCCTGATGTCCCTTGGCCTGACCTACTAGGCCAAGTAAATCTTCTGCAGCTAACTCTCAGTGGTAGTTGTGGTTGAGCAGGCAAGGTTCCCTCAAATGGGGGGGGGAATATGGAGATACAGATCAGTGAACACAAATCATAATTCAAAGTGCAGACTGCACGAACAATATTCCAATGTCCAGCCAAATAATTTTATAAGGAAAGGTAGTATTTAATTTCGAACTCCACACATGCAAAGGAATACAACACAATCACCCTTGAGGTCGTGATCTAGTTGTTGTCAAGCAAATTCCTGTCCCATCCTCCTTAGTGTAATAAGTTCAGGGTTACTCCCCGTTCACTGGTGGCTGCATCAGGGAATGCAAACAATTGAACCACACTCAAGAGATCATGTTTGATCGTTGGAGTTTCAGTCAAAAGTGTATATGGTGCCATACCCCTCTGTACCTCACTCCTAAGCTCTCCTCTTCCTCGGAGGGCACACTGGTCTTGGTAAGCAGGCCGGCGATGGTGCTCCATAGCAGGTGGTGTTGGTGCCTTTGGGCGATGTCCCCTCAGCCAGCAGGAAAACTAGCAGGCCTTGGCCCCCAGTCCTTGTCAGACAGGAGTCTTGCAGAGCTTCCCCTCCTCACACAGCGCATCTGGATGCTTGGCAGATGACAAGTTTTTGGGGACACTACTTATAGGCATTTTCCAGACACCAACAGTAATTTAGGGCCTGGATCTTTGAAGTTTTATGTTGGGGTTCTGCTTCTTTTGAAGTGGGCACTTTTCCTTTTCATCTTCCTTCATGATGGAGGTCTGTTACAGCATGCACAACTCCAAAGCTGATTGTCCACAACACAATTCATGGGAGTGACCAGGGTTTACACCTGGATGGCACAGTGACATGCGCATCAAAGGGTTAATCTCACATTCCAAGTCCTACTCTTTATAATTGTTTTATCAGCCCCAAGTCCCTTTCGGGGATGTGTCCAGGCCCTCTCCTGGTGATCTATCACTGACTCAAAGAGCAGTCTTTTGAGATGTAAAGGAAGTCTGATCCATTTCTTCAGTGTGTCCTCACCCAGCTCACATGAATGCAGCAAAACACTAATCTGTCTGGGAGGATTCTTCTTCTCCTCATATCTTATGTCTTATCCAGCCAGGCCTGGGTTCCCTAAAATGGAAACCAAGGTCCTCCATACACAGTACCATTGCAGGCACACACACTCAGTGTACATTCATAACACATTTTCTGTTCAGCACTAATACATCAATGCATTTGACCCTGTTGTACACTTGTATTCAGTACATAAACACTCAGTCTGCATGCATGGTTTAGCACTGAAGCTTTTCTATTTTTAACCAGGCTGATATTTCAAAACTCATCTACTGCCAGAACACACACACACACACACGCAAACACACACACACACACTATGTGAGCACTGCACAACTCTTCACCTTTCATTTATTGTACTCCACACAAGCACACATACACTCAGCACATGCGGTCCCTGCACACACTGAACAGCTCTACATTTCTCATGTAATGTATTCCTCTCAGGCATACATACACTTGGTACATATATTATCCACACTTGAATCCCACTGTACGTCTCTATCCCTGTACTGTATCTTTCCCAGGCACACATACATCCAGCTAAGAGTCACTACCGCTGCGCTTTGCATTAGCACACATTTACCTGATGTAGGCCAAGGGTGAGTTAAGCACACAGCAGATGGACTTTTAAAAATGGGAATGAGCATGTAAGCCTAACCCAGTGACACAGGCTAAAAAGTACCTGATCACTACATGGTACGCTGCCACCACGGCTCTTGTACTGCTTAACTCCTGGCGGAGGCGTTAGTCTTTCACCACTATGAGGCTAGCTCTTTGGGTGCCCTTCTCAGTCCAACTAGACAGCAATCCGTTAGACAGGTCTTTGTCATGGTGCATGCATCATCTGTGTTAGCCTATGACAAAAAAATCAGCATTATGGATCCAGTCAAATGTACAGTAGGGCACTCAGGGCAAGGGTACACGCCAATGCACCTTGGAAAGGCTGTATAATTCCCACCCATAACCATGTTGAGAAATAATCTCAATGCATGCACCATGCTCCTGACCTGCACCTTTGTATTGTCCCATCACTGAAAGCCGCTCATTGCTTTCCCAGTGAAGGGCAATGAACTTAGACCCCCCAAACACCATATTTGTTGTTGTGGGATATGAATAAGGTTGAACAGTGTCCTCCCGCTCCCACCCCCACTCTTCCCTCCAACCTTTAGTGCTGCACGTGGCAGATCGGTTTTCCGACAGCTAATGTGTGAACAAGGAAATTTACACATTAACTCCATGTAGTAGTTAAAACATAGTGCTAACTTACAAAAATGTGACACCTAGTTAGCCAAATTACAGCTGGCAGGTGAATATTAACCAACTGTTGATTGAAAGAGCCATGGCTGGGAAAAAACGTCAAAGAACGATATAGATGTAAAAGTACTACACCATGACACACGAGCAACGTCCAGGTGTTAAGGAGGCAGGTAAACAATTTTATTTCATGTTACAAGGGAAGTTTGACAGCTTAGTGTAATTTTGAAAGCGAAATTTCCAATCTTTCCTCCGAAACATATTGGGAGACTCCCATCCACACAACAGTTGTTTATTGTATTCATAGATTTCCAGTGGAGCAAACTGGAAGTGTCTGAAAGGTGCATTTCAGCACATCTTAGTGGAATAGTTCAAAGATGATCTAGTCTTCTACAAATGTGTTCCTTTACAAGACTTAGTGCATAGGGTGTAAATTGGCAGGTGTATGACCGAGATGCTCACAGGCATCTCCATATCTGCTCAGTGACACTATGTGCAGTCAGTCGCATGAGAGATGACAAAGTTCCTAAATGCATCAACAGTAACTTCAGCGTTGGAACCAATGGATTTGCTGTCCAAAAGAAGCTCAAAACTTAGACTGAAAGAGGCAACTGGTCTACAAGGCCTTCAGCCTTCTCTTAATAACCATCACTCTGCAACCTGCCAGTATGCGGTGCACATGTGTGACAAATGGGAAAACAAGCAGAGTCACATGCAGAATGGGCATAATGTCTGGAGCTAGGCTGGTTCACGTCAAACTACTCCCCTCTTAACTTCTGCCTAAAGATGATGTGTCAGCCTGCTGTGTTGCAGAACCAGGTCTGTTGCTGGGTAGCCCACTGTCACAGGCTACTGCATCTCAATTCCCAACAGTACAACTTACACACAGGCACGCAAGTTGATGTTAGAAGCACCTTACCAGTCCCTGATATTCTAGTACTGAGACAAGGACACAATGTCATATTCGCCTACACATGACTTGCAGCAACTGTCCAGTATTGGGACCCCACTTGCACATACCTCTTTCAATGCACCTCAGGTGCTGCCTTCCATAGCGCTTCATTTTCATATTCTGCACCCCCCCACACATCTGCTCTTCCAGACACTTCCGTGTTTACATGTTGCACCTCCTCTGTACTACTACTGAAAATACTCCACTAACCTTCAAGAGCCTGAGCTATTCCATAAATATTGAATGGCAAATGTGATTTGTGGCACTGAACGACAACTCTGTCTTTCTCCTCAGTTTGTTCTGGCCATGGGGAACTACTTGAATAATGGGCAACCAAAGACCAACAAGACGACAGGGTTCAAGATCAATTTCCTGACGGAGGTAAGATCACCCCAGGTGGCCAGTTTCTATCACTGTTGCTTCGAAGAACATCAATGTGACCTGTAATCATCACAGATTCCGGTTCACCTGTGTTTTTTGTCTCATTATTGATTCCCATATAAAGCAGACAATGCCCCATAGGGATTCCTGTTTCTAGAAATGCATGTCTCAGGTGGTTGATGCAGATATGTGGAACCTTCACTTCTAGGAATGCATGACTCAGCGGTGGACCTCTTCTCGAGAAATGCATAGCTCAGTGACTTGATGCCAAGCAAGAGGAACATTCATCTCTATAACTGGATAATTAAGGCATTGTTATAGTTATACAGAATTCTCAACATTACGACAGCAAGCTTGATGGCATTGATACAAGGATATGAAAACCATCACATTGGACTGCATGGCTTAGGAGTTGGGACAGATATAACACCTTCTACCTTTAGGACTTCGTGGTACAGGAAGTTTGTACAAGAACACAGATATCTTTAGCACTTGATGTTTCAGAGGGTTGTTCCAGGAATATAGATTCATTTTATTTAATTTATTTATTTATACCATTTGTAAAGCGCGCTGTTACCGAGCGGTGTCCTGGCACTGAAATGATATCTCCCCAAGGTGACAGTCCGGTTCTAAAGGCCAAAAAGCCAGGTTTTGATATTTTTCCTGAAGGCCATCAGGTTCATACTTTGCTTCAAGGCCAAAGGCAAGGCATTCCAGGCAGTGGAAGCTCCAGAGATGAAGCTTCTGCCTCCCCATCGTGCTTTCCTAATCCGAGTTGTCTTCACTAGCCCTTTGTTGGCCGACCTCAGCTGTCTGCCTGGCGTGTACAGTTGGAAGTGCACCTTTAGGATTATCTGGCTTGGGGGTGAGCAGGAATATAAATATAAATCCTTCCTCTGTAGGACCAGTGGTACAGAAAGTTTGTAGAACACAGACACCTTTACCACTGGATATTTCAGGGGACTGGTAAAGGGATATAGAACCATCACATCTAGGACTGCACGGCTTATCTGTGGGTACAGGAATATAAAGTCTTCACTGCTAAAATGTTATGCTTTAATAGTTAGTACAGTTATGCAGAAACTCTACTACTACAACTGTGTATAGGAAAATAGAAACCATCACCTCTAGGACTGCATGTCTCTGGGGCTGGTAAAGGTATATAGAAACCATTACCTCCCGGACTGAATAACTTGAGAGTTATTGCATGGATATAAAGCATTTACCTATATAACTGTTCGGCTTAGGTGCCAGAAGAGAGATATGTAAGAATTCACTGCTAAGAAAAAACTAGTATGTGATTATCAAAACCTTCCCCTCTAGAACTGAATATTTCAGGGGCTGTTACAGGGACATAAAAATATGCACCTGTAGGATTGTATATACAGGAATGGAAAACATTCACCTCTAAGAGTGCATTGCTTAGGGACTGTTTCAGGAATATAAAACCTTCACCTGTAGGGGTCTGTGGTTTGGGAAGTTAGTACAGGGGTATGGAAACCAATCCCTAAAAGCTACTTGGTTTGGGGGCCATCAGGACTGCTATAGGGCTATAGAACCGTCACCGACTCACCACTAGTTTTGGACACCTCCATTGGTTGGTCTAACACTTGGTGGCAAAGGGGGCTGATGGTGGGAGAAAATATCTTTTACCTGTTGGGATAAGATTCCATGGGGTTGGTTCAGCAATACGGAACATTGTGGCTAGGACTGAAACACTCAAGAGGTTACGGAATTTCAAACTTTGACTTGTCAGGTTTCGTACTGGGATTTAGATCTCTCCACTTCTATAGTTGGCTGGCATGAGGGTGTCATCTTAGATAAACTTTCACCTTTTACACTGGATAGTTCAGGGGTTTAGGTTTTTCATGGAATCATATGTAGGGTTTTCACTGCAAAGACGTGACCTTTGGGAGGGTCTGTAAAGGAACACAGAGCGATTCACCTGTAGGAATAAATGGCTCTGGGTAATGGGGCTTCACCACAGAGCTCTAAAATTCTACGCCTGTTTAGTCCGCAGTAGAAATGCATAAAAACCCTTTGGCGCAAGTAATTATAGCACATTTGTATTATTAATTTATTCATAAATACATTTATAGAGTGTCCAAACATTGGTGTGTTAAGCGCTAAGCAAGGAACAATGAGGTCAGTGGAAAAGAGACTGGGGGAGGTGGGTTTTTACTAATTTATTGAACACTGTAAAGTTTCTTTGTTCTTACTGGGAGCGAGCTCCATCTCATGTGGCTCAGGGAAGGGTTTCTTTTTTCTCCCACAATCCTTCTGTTAACATTAGGTACTGAAAGGGAGTGTTGGCTGAAACAAGGGCTGACCCTAGTTCTAACAGAGGTTGGATAGGGCTTTACTGTGAATCCGCGTGCTAATCCAGTCAGAAGTTTAAAGTTGATACTGGCTGCGGTTGGAAGCAAGTGCAGTTTTCTTAGTACAAGAGTTATGTGGACCTATTTGTGTGTTTAAGCCACAGTAGTTCAAGCAGCTACATTTTCTGCTTTTTAGATTTGGATTAGGAATTTTTAGCAAGGCTCCCACTTGAAGGGAGAAGCAGTAGTTGATTTGGTCTCCACCATGACGTGGGCCTTGGTTGCCTGATGATCTTCATAAAGAAAAGGAAGATCTTTCTCAATACCCTGAGCAGATTCCTTGACCAGGGATCTCCTGGACCAGATGATTCTAGGACTAAGTAGTTACTGGACCAGATGGTGCCTTTGGTCTTCTCTTCCATGGTGACTATGTTGTTAAAATAGCATGTTACGAACTGATGTATACTAACCTTATGTGATGTCAATAAAAACTTTAAATAAAATAAAATAAAATAGCATGAAGAGGTTTGACCTTTTGCTATGTGATAATTAAGAGTTGACAGAATTGCGTAGGCTTTTTTACTCACGTAGCACATAGAATTTCCACAAGAATGTCAGGGTTTTACACGTTACACGAGTGGGCAATTTCAAAAGTCTCTGTGAAAATCATGACTCTTGCAATATTGCATGAGATGGCCAATTTGCCATCTTTTCATTAGAATACCTTTCCATCGCAACTGTCCATCTTCGCAAGATATTTTTGCTTGAACCAACTCAGTGTAAATGTAAGAAAGAGACACAATTATGCCAGGCTACAGGTTGCCCAATATTGCGCTTTACACTTACAAAGTATGAATGTTCTGGTGGAAGAGTGCAATGTCTGACGTTTACTTCACCCTATTTGTTTCATCTGACATTTATGTTCCTGCCACTATTTCAATTGCTCATTTGCTTCATCTCCTTTTACTGAGTTACACCATCACTTTAGGCAAAGAATTAGGCAAATAACAATTGAAGAGATTTTATGAAAATCTAACAATCGAATAGATAATTTAAATAATTTATATCAATGTAGTATTGTTTAATTTAGCTTTACAGTTACCAATAATGTAACCAATTGAAAAAATAGTTTAGTAACATTATGTAAGGGTGAGGATACGTTAACTATTAATTGAATAATATATAATTAGGGTTCTCGGTTTGATGGTATTTTTTTTAACATTTTCGTTGGTATTTATCCTTATTTACCTTTTGCCCATCTTACTGGCATTTATCCATATTTATTTAGTGTTTTGATAATAAATGGAGCTTTAAAATGGTATATTTTCATGGTTTTCTAACTCTTGTATGTGCACTCATACATGGATGCCTATCAGGTTTTAGCAAATTACGCAGCTAAGTATAACAAAACACTACACTCACAGGTACATATTAGCGTTATACTACAAATATATGTTAACATATGCCTGAATTAAAGGAAATCTCATCCTGTTTTTTAACTCCTCACGCTGTCTATCTGCTCAGCTGTTGCCTGGAAATCATTAAAGACTGCATGGGGAGTCTCTCACATGAAGCACCATTTTCAGTATGTTTCCGCTTTTAAAAATAAATACAGACAGGAACACAATACAGAGAGGAAACACATTGTTTTCTGTCTGAGTTTACATGTAAAATATCTGTAAAAACGAAAATCTGGAAGCCTTATATATAATTTAAATTAATTACTTAGCAATACAGAGTTAGCGATAGGGTTAACATACTAAAATAATTGAAGACAAGAACATGATAAATAAATTCAGTGAAAAATAAGCATTATCATGTGGGCTAAAATAAAGCCCGTAAGTATTTTAATTTAATTTGGGATTATTGTAATTGTTTAGTTTCAATGTACACTATTTTCAAATTACTGGAATTTAGGTAAGTGTAAGGTGACGGTTATCATTAGGATTATAAGACCGTTGGTAGTTTATTAATTGAATTAAACAGATACAAAAATTACTATTATTAGTATTTATTTATTATAAAAACCTTAAATTTGAAAAATGTAATTTAGTGTAAAGCTGGGAAAAGGTTTAGAGTTAGACTAAGGCAATTTAGTATTTTAGTTAATAAATACATGTAACTTAATTCAGTAAAGTAGTATTAAGGAAATCTAATATAATTAAAATTATATTAAGGAAACTATTACCATTATGGTAAAGCATAGGCTCATGGAGATGAGCTAAAAGGAAGGCAGCCATAACAAAAGGGAAGGACACAAGATTAAGTAAAGGTAATTTCATTGTTATGGATCGGCAGGACAAAGTACTAATGGGGATGTGAAGATATTTACTTGATTTTAATTTGAAAATCATGAGCTTGGATTACATCTGTGTTTAGGCTGAGCCAATTTTCTCACATCCAACGTTTCATTTAATTGAAGATTTGGGTATATCTGGCTGAGTATAATATTTACTGACAACTAAAAGAGAAGCTCCATATTGTAGGTGTAAGATTGAAAAATCATGGCCTGCTTGTGTCCGACATCATGGAGGGGTTTTACATGGATGTTAGATAGATGCAGGAAAAAGCAATGTACCATATGAGACACTCCACCATGCATGAGTGAAAATATATTTTGTTTCATCACGCAGAAAGTTCCCCTTGAAATAATTTGAACCAGTGCTTGGCTTGCTTGGACTCGCCTACTACTTCAGGGGCTCTTCTTTGAAAATAAATGAATGGTCAACAGTGACTATATATATTATGTCTGGTAGTATAAGTAAAACTATCTTGTTTTTCACCACGTAAGAAAGTTAATTTTTTCTTTTAATCAATGAAGCTGTTTTGGTTCCCAGATTATATCTTGAACATCCGTCCAATCGGAGATTACCTCTCAATGTTATCTAGCAGCTGTGAAATTGCAGATGTTTAGTTCACTCCTACCAGACATGGCAAACTGTCTGCTTGTGAAAGATCTATTGTAAGCTTACAGTGGGCTAAGAGCCTTCCCATTGCTTACCTTTGGTTAGCTTTATTGTCACTCTCATTTGTTTGCTTCTTGTTTGATAACCTGCCTTCCTATTCTTGTGTTTTTCTCACCCCTCGGAGCATAGACTCTTTATATTCCTTTTTAATTGGCAAATTTGTATCCTAACACTGCTCACATTTAAGGAACTGCTTTTTTCTTTATCATTATCACTCCATTATCAAACCTGCTGTTAAATCATCTGACTTCCCAATTACCATTTTACAGTTGAACACCACGAAAACAGCAGATGGGAAATCCACCTTTCTTCACATCCTTGCCATGTCCCTGAGCCAACACTTTCCAGAACTGCTGAGCTTTGCCAAGGATCTTCCGACTGTGCCCCTCGCTGCCAAAGGTAAATAACCGTCTACTAGTGATCCTGACAATGTCCGCATCACCTGTTGTAAGGTGTTGAGGTTGAAATGCGTGCAACAACAGGAATGTTTTGAAGTATTCTCTAAGTGCAGGTTGGCTTTCAACAGAGGAGTCAATGGTTTCTAAGAAAAAATGCCAAAGCATTTATTTTCACACCTTCACAACTGCCTAAGTAGCCATCACCACCCTAGGACTAAAGTGTAGGCTTAACTGATACAGTAGAGTGTCCTTTTGCTCAAGAAGGCTTGTGTCGTCGTCTTCTAACATTACAATGTCCCTGTACAAAGAGCAGCAGGGGCTGTCTTGGAGCAATCACAGTGATCGGGACTGCATGCTGATGTCGTTTCTTAGTAACGTCATTTTCTTGCAGCAGAGCTAAGGGTAGTCATGATTATAGTACCATACAAATCTAATGAACACTTCTTCCCAGAGATTCCTCATCTTTGAAGTTTTTCTACACTTCAGAATGGATCTGGAAAATGTTTGCAGCAATATCACTCATTTCTGAATGCGCCTGGAAGTGGCATTGAGGAACAGAAAGAGGTCCATTCGATTCATTACTTCTGTTTCTATTTTCAGCTTACCACAGATGCAAGTTCCCAGTGAAGTTTTTTTTAAAAATCACCAATTTTGTGAGGATTTTCCTCAGTAATAGTTTTTTAGTCAGTGTCATATCTCTCAAGAAAAAGTAGTCCTAGACAGGGCCGGACTGGAAACCAAAACCGGCCCTGGCAAAGTGCTCGGCTGGCCCCCGGGGGAGGTTGGGGGTGCGACCGAGCTCTTTGCCGGGGCCGGTTTTCGGCCGATTTTGTTGCAGGGCCGATTTTGCAGCTATGCTGCTAAAACGGCCCTGTAACAAAAACGGCCCCTAGGGGCCCAAAACTGGCCTCCACCCTTGCAGCGCACCGGGGGATTGCCCGGTGCCCGCAACGGCCAGTCTGGCCCTGGTCCTAGAACCTACAAGGTTATCATCACATGATCAATCCTCTTTCATTGGTCACAAAGGCTACCATAGCCTTAGAATTCCCTATAGCAATCAAAAAGGATAAATAGATATTTTTTTTACAGAGATTACAACCTGTGGAAATGTGGACATAGCTGCTTTCACCATTCAATGTAGCTTTACTGGATTAATTATGGAGGCCTCGGAGGAACCACAATCTGCATAAAGTGTGACACGATTTCTGAAGAAGTAAGAGGGATTACTTTGGAACGGTGAGTCCTGCAAATAATTCAAAGTGGGAACTCCCTTCCATTCTCCAGAAAGCTGCCACCTGTCCAATTATCTCCCCACTATGAACAAACATCTTGAGGAATATATTGAAAAGTTCTTCTAAAAGAAAGACTACCACTATAAGAGAGTACGAAAATGTTATTTGAGATACTTCTTAATTTTTGAGAAAGGGAAACACTTCAACCATTACTATAACTTAATTTCCTCAACACACTCTTCCACAGACCATTCAAACCCTCGAATTCCAGGATAGCCTATTGCTTCTAAGCCCACAAGATAAATATTTTCTATTTCCAGTCAGAAGATTTCACAATAAATTCGAATGGAGGCAAAAGGTTTATGTATTCCTTACATTAGTGACTGATTCCTATAGCTATTTTCTCCAGAACTGGCAAAGAAACAGCAAAAAACTTGTGATTAACACTATGGTTGGCACTAAATGTGGCCACCACTACTACCACCCTCAAGAAGAGTAACAATGATTTTAGTTGAGAAATACGAGACAATGCATAAAGCTGTCCTGGCTATGGACAATATGGGGTGCTCTATCCACTTTCTTTCCACCTCCACATTCCAGAAAGGATGAAAAAGGGCTACATAGGCTTGGCTGCAAGAGAACTCCGACTTTTTGCACATAATGTATGTTTACATGTGATGGTCAACTCTGTCCGATTCGTATGAGCAACAAATGTGAAATCAGTAACAAAACACAATATCTTAATGTGGTCCAGGCTCTTTATTAAACTCTGTTCCACTTTCTGTCACAAATAACCCCATACATGCCTCAGATCAACTCCACAAGCAGAAAAGCAACTATGTTGACTTTATCCTTAGCAACATCAATTGAAGGCAGGTTGAAAAGCAACCAGATCTTCACTGCACACATTTGCTAGACATTCCTGATTGAATTCAGGTGTCATACGAAAACCCATTTACATGGGTATTACAACAGAGTGCCAGATGTAGGTGGCTAAATACCGGTCGGTAACGCCGAAATTCAGTAAATTTCAGCATTACCGACCGGTATTTAGCCATTCCTAATGTAGATAAGGAATAGGTAAATAAGGAATCGGTAAATACCGATTCCTATTGCTCTTGCATTTAAGGAATTGGTAATACCGATTCCTTAAATGCAATGTAGGAAGCACATTAAAGAGTGCTTTTGAGCCTTAAGAAATCGGTAATTACCATCAACTTGAAGTTGGTGGTAATTACCGATTTCCTTTAAAAAATCACTGTTTTGTTTTTTGTTAAGTGCCATGTGGCACACATTCATGCCCTTAGGGCATATATGTGCGCCACATGTGCACACATGCACATTTCAGGGGTGCAACAGGGTGTCCATTTGACACCCTTGAAAGTGCTCCCACTATTAGCGATTCGGTAATACCGAATCACTAATAGTGAATGTCTTCACATTCATTCCTATGGGCCTCCAAGCCCACAGAAATGAATGGGTAGGTATTCCTTATTACCGAATCTCAATTACCGATTCGGTAATAAGGAATATTAAGGATTCAGTATTTTTTACCAAATCTTTACCTACATAGGAAATACTGATTTCTTAATAGCGAATCGGTAAAAAACGCTATTAAGAAATTGGTTTCAGATTTACCTACATCTGGTCCAGAATGTTTAGTAGCCATTAGAAGTGCAAGGTATTTACCATTCATTGTGCTTATACTACTGGGTAAAATTATCGTCCCACAGGTGCCTCATCATCCCCCCTTTTACATAAAGTGATTGTTCACTTGATAATACTTTTTCTACTTATTAAATTGCAAGTCAGATCTGTCTTTTTATCCTTTTCTCTCCGTGGTGCATAAATTAGGAGCAGTACAAAAACAAAATCATGGGTGGTGCCTTTATAGACCTCAAACATCACTTCTAGGTTTGGCGCTACCCAGCACCCCATTGTAGAGACTGCTGTAGAAATGTTCTAACTTCTGTCTGTAACCTGGTAAGACTTCAAAGATGAGGAACCTATGGGAAGGTAGAGTTTACAAACACCTTCCGGAAACAAAGGCTGGAGGAGAAGGGCTCCGACGTAGAAGATAGTACATTGTGCCTTAATCGGCACGTGATAGCGACATGGCTATGACACAAGCTTTCCCTTCACCCTAAGAAGCAAGGACTCCAATAACATAGGAGGGATTACGAGATAATACCCAACTACTTAACGAATGAGTGACTTTATGAATTGGGATATACTTGCTCATGTTGGATAAAATCAACGAAGACACCCCAATTTGTAGACGTTTCAGTATCAGGATACAAAGATAAGCCCTGAAGAAGCCCGTGTTGGGCGAAACGCGTAGGCTGTGGATTTTATGAAATACAATAAAAGCATTTTGAAAATTACGTCATCGTTTGGAAGATTCATCACTCCTGTCATCTATTTATGTTTAAATGTATGGCATCTGAAGCCGTGAATATTTATTGATACACTTTGCCTCTCCACATCTGTGTAAAAAAGGTAGAGGAAGTATCAAAATGGCTGAAACCTTGCCAAAGGTAAGTAGCTTGTTAGTAGGTTGATGTTTGCTTCATGTAAGAGGTGACGCATAGCTCTACAAGTGATTCTGCCTCCTGCTCCAAAGAGGTGGTGACATTTCACCGATGTAGACTCCGCTAGATAAGAGCCAGAGTGATTGTATTTTCAAAATAAACCTGTGCAAAATCATTTGTTGTGTTGTGTAACAGAAAGTAAGATAGCACGGAGAACCCATAGAATCGTTTTATATTCATTTCCTATTGGGCAATAGTGATAGTTTGGCAAGGAATTCCATGTTGGCTGCTGTAATATCCTACTACTGTAGTAGGTCACACTGAATTCTTATAGGAACTCATCAAAGAAAGCCATAAAACTGTCCTTGGGAGACTTTTCCTGTGGATTGCTTGCTCTTTCATTCAAGAACCCCATCAGAATCCTCTAGGAATCACACAATAACCACTAGGAGTAAAGCATACAGAAAGGTAGTGGTCTGAGATTATGTGAACCTGTGCAGAGCGATCATCCTACATTGTTTTATATTTCCACTTGACCTGGGTTATCTCTACTCATACTTTAAGTTGAGCAAAATTGGAATGTGTCCAATCTCTTGTTATGTTGCAAGATCTCGCTCTGATACTAGGTTACTTAGGCTAGGTTTAAGGGGCTAGGTGGTGTTACATACTCAAGGAGGAAATGGATGAGATCAAGTCAGAAGCCAAGGTACCCTTGAGTTGACATTCCTTTTTGGTTTTATCTTCCTTCAGTTAATCAAAGGATGCTCACAACAGACCTTATTGAGCTGCACAGCACGATGCAGGACATCCGGAACTGCTGCCAGGGCACGCCTGCCACCCCGAAGGACAGGTTTGCCATCGTTATGAGTGTATCCTTCCCAGAAATTTGCTTACATGTGACAAAGACAATGAGCTGAGCAGGGAAAGAGGTCACAAAAGTACCCCTTGTAAAAACATACCTAACCATTTGGCACCAGAGACTGCCACCTGTGCCGGGACAATTTAGTCTCTGCCCAAAATCTGTCTTTCCTGATATGTCAGTACGCACATTTTTTCCAAATAAGAATCTTTGCAACAACATCAATCTGAAATTATGCTTCAACAATGTTGTGTCCCTCTTGGTCAGAATCTCCGTCACCCTCTCCTGCTGTACGATCCAGCATGCCTGCTTTGTAGTGCCAACACAACTGTGTGCTTCTGTGCCAACACACATTTGCAATTTTATGCAAACAATAAATACACAGAATCACCTGCGAACCTCAAATTTAGCTGAATTAAAAAAAAAATTCTCACATTTGAGGTCAATTTGAGGTTTGCAGGGGATTTGAGGTAGGAAAACATTAGGGCATCCACGCAAGTCACACCTCCCTGGACTACCCCAGGAGTCTAGTTTTCAGTAATGTCTGGGTTTTGTCGGTTTCCCTAGATAGTCGCCTAGTCCGAGACCAAAAACAAAGGTGCTCCCTTGCAAAGCCAAGTTGTTCAATGATAGATGACTTTGATGTCATCACAATACGTTTGGGGCCCTTTCCTGCCATGGGTACTTGGCCCACCCACACAAGTGAGGTATCATCTTTATCCGGAGACCCGGGGGGAACACTGGGTGGTAAAAAATTTGTATCAGCCTACTGATCCCACAACTTTCCCACACAGAAATGTGATGAAAATGTGATTTTTTGCAGCTAAATGTGAGGTTTGCAGGGGATTTAAGGTAGGAAAATGTTGGGCATCCATGCAAGTCACACCTCCCTGGACTCCCCCAGGTGTCTACATTTCAGAAATGTGTGAGTTTGGTTAAAAAAAAGGAAATCCCTCTGCTGTAAACAGCAAAGGGATTTAGTGCATGTGTGCTCGTGACGGGATGGTATATATATATATATATATATATATATATATATATATATATATATATATATATATATATATATATATATATATATATATATATATATATATATATATATATATAAATTCCCCCCAGGCCTCTCTCTAACACCATCCTAAATTTCCTGTTTCTTTTCTAATTTTTCTTCTTCCTCCTTCTTGCTCCCTTTTGTGTGTTTTGCTTACCATCTGGGTAAAAATCTGATGAAGAAAAATGAGTTTTATTCTCCATTACTGATAGATGGTGCCCATCACCTGCAACCATGGCCATGGCCACAAATTGAGCACTCCTTTCACTCTCTTCTTGAATGTGTGCATCTCTTAACCTCAACCCACTTCCGCCCTTGGTTTCTTCAGAATCGTCCCCCAGCCATGCTGTGTATCCTCTTTCCACCCTTATGTTTACCAAACTCAACACAAGGCTTTGTGAGTTTATGTGTGAACATTTACATCTTACTCTCTGTTACTGTGCAGAGAAGACATAGTCATTGAACTGCTGGAAGTATGGCCTTTGTGATTTATCAATAATTTGGCTTAATTTTAAGAGCTTATGCTCAGCAGACCAATAGCAGATGTCTTCCTATGCCTAACACAACAATATCCCAGCAGGTGAAAATTTCGCCATGTATTTTATTACCCCCCTCATGCATGTAAAAATTCACAAGTCTCTTCTTTATATGGCTCCACTAGTCTCTTCTATATATGGCTTCAAGGAGGACCCGTGGAGGTCCTGTACCTTTACCCCGGTTGTAATGCTACTTGGCACGCAATGACATTGCAAAAAGTAGAAAATAGTTGCTGCCACAGTTCCTCGCATGACTTTTATGTCCCATGAAGATACAGGTGGAAATTTAAAAGATTAGTGATGAAAAGATTGGTTACAACTGATATCTAGCACGCTCATTGCATCTACTAGCATAGTTCTCCACAGAAGTCACACCAAACCAGCTTACATAGTGTAACATACTGTATGCAAATGTACACACCCAACATGATGAAACATCTTCATTAGTGGAGTGAACAGAGGCGGATCCACTCACCTCCACTCTTTCATTATCCTTGAAGCTGTACATACTGATTATACGATTCACGGTTTTCCAAACTTTCCTTAACTTTTGGTACTCAGTCGTTCCTGGAGAACGCTTATCCAAGCATCCAGGCACTGGACACACTTCAACAGAAATCCATGGAGGAGTTCAGTAAAGTCTCATCATTCTTTGGTGAAGACCCAAAAGTCACCACAACTGAAACCTTTTTTGGTATTTTTGCTGAGTTCAAGAATAAGTTTGAGGTAAGTTGGGAGAGCACAGAGGGTGGTATTTTTCTATGTTCCAAAATAATGTTGTCAGTGGATGGGCAACTCTAGGAGTTAGAGGATAACTGAGACTGTTAACCAAGCCATGGCAATAAGCTGAGAACCTAAATTCCCAAAGAAAGATACTAAGCTCTTGCCTAGTGTATTGAGAAGGATGATTGCCCCAGCGCTGTGGTCAGGGCTCTGACAGGACCCTAAGGCAGGGAGATCATTGCAGGGCCGAAGATTGTACACTAGCTTTAGTAGGTAGAACACAGTCTCATGAAGGGGTAGTGTGTAAAGGACAACTGGCTAAAAGGCTGGGAAGAGACAACGTAGAAGGGAGAGTTGTTTGTGTGGCCAGAGAGTAAGGCTGGTGCCAAGGATAGTGAGGTGAAGTGGTAATGAAAGAAAAATGTATACAGTAGAGCTTAGAGCTGGAGTTAATAGCAAGAGGCATTGTGGGATGGGGAAGTGTCAGGGTGTGCATGTGGAGTAGCAAGGTAGGGCTTTGAACTTTTGAAGAACTATGGAGGGAAGAGTCTGGGTGTGTGGTGGGTACTGTCAGGTGGTTTTGCGCACTGGAGAAGTAAATAATTTAGTTGTGCATAGAGAGTAGCACTGTGCTGAAGTTATGGCCACCAGCAAAACTGTCTGCAAGAAACTGGACATCGGCTTGAATTGAGATGCTATCGAGTAAGTCAATATAAGAATCAAATCCCACTGAGGATTATTGGTATGAGGTACACTCTATGCTTCAGCTTATCATTGGCCACCAGATCTCATATACCCCACTGGTTAGTCTCCTTGACTAAGTTAAAGACATGCCATCAACCTCACTTCGTCTTACTGCTATGCTCTTGCTACTGGCCAAACGCCAACTTGCTAAACATTGGGGGAGGAGAGCTGTCTCTCAGGTTATAATATGCCTACAAGATGCCTCGTATTGCCAAGAACAGTGTGCCAATTACTGGGGTTGATGCCCTTACAACCCCGTCCGATTGATATTTGGGAACTGTTTTTATCATACTTGCAATCACGAGCCATAACCCCACCCTAGATATAGGTTGCACTGTACAGAGTACCCCAGATTAGAACTGGAGAAGATATTAGATAACGGAAGAAGGACAATGTATAATGTATCTCTAACCTACTACACCTCTGTAAGACTACCCGAGACGCTCAGGGTACATGTATCCCTCTGCCTTGAATGTCACAGTTAAGTGCTGTAATGGTCAATCATGACTGTGATGCTAACATTCATTATTCTGTATTCAGCTCATGGTAACCCTCTTCATCATGTCACCTGTGTATGCTGTATATGCTCCCCCCATTCCCTTCTCCTTTGCCTACTATCATTTTCAAGCTGTCATTGTAGTGTATGACGTTTAAAATGCCAATAAAGAAAAAAAATCAAATCCCAGTAAGAAACCATAAACGCAGTTGCAGAAACCAATAACACAATCACAACAGAGATGGGTGTTCAGGAAGACGCATTAAGGCATAGGAGGACAGAAAGAACAGAAAGATAGCTTTTTAATTGTTGCCACTTCCAAGCCCTATTGTGCAGGGGATTGTGCAAACCGAAAGACATTGGAAAAGTGATATTTAAATAGAGATTGAGGCTTTCCGACTTGCCCCATTCAATGAACATGTTCCACTAACCTGCATAGAAAAGTTTAGCGGTAGGTTCCTGGCCGCAAAGATGATATCTGAGACTTTATCAGGAGTGGGAAGGGTCTCTAGCTGGCACTGCTTAATCAGTGGATGCAGTCACAGCATTTGGAGATTGGGGTGGAGAACCAGAGCATTCTGCTTCGATAGCAGGTCTGCTTTGTACAGGAGAGGAGACAGATTGGCAGCCAGTGCAGTTCTCTCAAAGCACTCAATGCGAAGATCTACGTGGTCTATTTAGAGCAAGTTTAGCAGACGCCACTTGAACTCTGTGTAGTCTGTTAATCAAATACTCCGAAGCTCCCAGTAACAAAGCATTACAGTAGTCCAATCTACTGAGTATAAGACTACGTATAGTAAGCGATTTGGCTTGGACAGGTAGTAAAGGGAGCACTTTCCTAAGGCCCGGTAGCAATGCAAAGCCGTGCCAGTCACTTTTATAACATGATTTTCTAGAGATAACTTATCAAAAGACCCAAGATTGCGGATGGCATAGGCTGGACTAATCACCTCTTCTGTGGGGAGAGACCATTGATTTGGGGGGAGTTCCATAGGAATTTTTGTGGCTGAACAGCATAAAAATTCTGTGATGTCCCTATTTAACTTAAGGGAGTTCAAGTTCATCCAATTGACAATATTTACCATACACCTCTGAAAGGCCTCTACTACATCATGTTGCCACCCTTGATGGACAGGATCAACTGGGTGTCAGCTACATAGTTGACCAGATTGACCCCATACTTCTTTATCAGAGAGATTAGTGTACTTATGTAGACATTAAATAAGACAGGACTGAGCGCAGAGCCCTGAGGGACTCTCTGACCCGGGCTTTTAAAATCTGAGCAGTAAGGGGGGAGTACTACTGCCAGACACCTGTCAGTCAGATATGATTCCAACCACTTCAGCACCATACCCTTTACTCGAATTGTGACTAGTCTGGTTAGTGTGTTCCTTTGATTGACAGTATCAAAGGCTGCCAATAAGTCAAGCATGACTATGACTGTCGGCTGACCATTGTCAACCCTCATCCTTAGCTTGTCCATGGCTACGAGGAAAGCATGACCTGGCCTGAACTCAAATTTTTCGTCTTCAAGGAGACAGTGATTCTCCAAGGCTGGGACAACTTCCCACTCACGTATCCCTCTAGTCCCTTCACTTGAAAGGGAAGGAGAGATATCGGCCAATAATTACTCAGTATCATAGCGTCAACTGCAGGCTTTTTTGATATAAGGGTAACTATTGCCTTTTTCTATGAGCATGGTACAACACCACTTTCCAGTGCACTATGCAGCGGATCACTGCCAACCACTGTATAAATAAACCACAACTTAATGTTTCCATCCACAACTGAAAAGACCAGGAATCAATATCCCAGTCAACCTAGAGCAAGCTACCACTTTCTACTGTCAGACCAGGCAGAGATTCAGTGTGACTTCCACTATGAAAACAGATTACAGCTTACCTGTGTTATCCACATTGGTCAAATGATTAGCTAACTATGAACACAGAGGATAACACTGTTATCTACTGTGACAGTGAATACATTTAGGCTTTAGGTTTCATCAGTTCTATCTGCTTTCTTTGTTGTGATTTGCATGCTAAAATCTGGCCTCTCATCTACTTCAGCTCAAATGTGCAGAGGCACTGGGGTCTATAAAATACATCCTCTCTACCCAGGCTGTTGAAGGCGGCCTTCACGTATGTGATCCAAGTGACCTTGTCCACGGGGTCAAGAGCCAGACAATCAGTGAGGATCAGCCTGTTCAGATGAGATTTCTCTCCTGGTCCATACCTTGATCCAACATAACAATGGTCTGAGAGCAGTTACGTCCCCTTTATATTTTACTCAGCTCCTCGTGGACACAGAAAGGCTGAGTACTTTTGGGAACCTGCAACAATACGCCTTAAAAACATTTCTTCTTCAGTCTGGATATTATCAGCTTTTGTGAATCTTCGTATAAAATCTTAGAGAATCATTTAGCCTGGTAAACCTTGGTTAAAATACTGAGGAGCCTGGAGCCCAGCTTCTAGGCAAAACTAGCCACCGCACCCGTAGCATTAATAAGTTCCCCTTTCTAGGGGCTTACAGTTTTTATTCGAATCAAGCAGGACCCCGAGATAAAATTTTAAAAAAGGAACTTTAGCCAAGGGGTGTTTCCCACCTCAAATTTTTTTTTTATCTGGTGGACTGTGGGCCAACCACCATCACATATAACTTTGTAAAGTTTACTGCATGTTCCAGGCTAGCCATAAAGGCAACAAACTTGTCCAGTAATACACAGCAGTAAGTGCCATGAGGACCACGTTGTAGGCATACATGGTATAAAAACACCAATCATAAAATACCAAATCTATACCATCTGATTCCACCACTTTTAAGGTTTTTTTTAGGTCGAAGTCCTCCAGACAGCGCAGCTGTCTCTTATACTCACGACCTCTTGGGTGCATTCTGAAAGCTTCCCTGGGAATGCACTCCACCTGTTTACCACTGGCTTAGGGGTTTGTAACTTAAAATGTGCTTGCTTTCAATTTGCTAGCTCAATTTGTTTTAGGCTGTTCAGCTCAAGTTTGTCTCTTCTCTTCACAAAAGCCTATTTACCGTATTCCTCCATCAGTGCTCGATTTCTGTAAACAGGCCTTTAAATCTTGTACTTATCTTGACACATTTGCTGTGCATTCACAGACAGAGGTCAAACATGGGGATCTCTCTTTGAGGGAGCTTGGTGTTTACTTTCCTTTGTCTTGACTTCAAATTGAAAGGATTTATGTGAAAATCATGCTGGCTCTGGGCTAGTGCTTGAGGAAGGCTATGCAGTGGTATTTTTTTTATGGTACTCAACAAAATTTAAATGTCTGTAAATGAACTGTGCAGACATTTCATAATCGGAAAAGTCCAAACGAAGCACATTTTTGGTAATTCTGAGGTGTGGTGGAAACAAATATTTAAAAACTATCAAAATAAACCTGTACACCAGGTGATATTTCCACACATTATCGTTTGAGAGCTCTATACTTTTATCAGTGAAACTGTGTCTGCAAATGTAATGGTGATTTCAATTAAAGATGTGTTGTCTATAATGAAAGTGTGCTACCACACCATGCATATTCCACTCTACGCCACTGCACTCTACTTTGCACCACTCCACTTTACACTACTGCATTCTGCTCCACTCTACACTACTCCACTCCTCTCTACTCAACTCTGCACTTCTGTACGCCAATACACTCTGTCACTCTACAACACATCACCCTAGGCCATTTCACTCCAATATGCACAATTCCACTCTACACCACTGCGCTGTGTGCCACTGCATTCTACGCAACTGCACTCAACATCTCTGAGCTCTACTCTGCACCACTGTAGTCTACCCCACTGCTCTCTGTGCCAGTCTACTCTAAGCTCTACTCTACTCCAATCTACAACACTCTACTCTGCAACACTGCATTCTCCGATACTGAACTTTCCTCCACTCTACTATACTGCACTCTATGCCACTGTACACTGCAACATTCCACTCTGCTCTGCACCACTGTACACACTGCACTCTATCACTGTACTCTGCACCACTGCACTCTAAGCCATTGTATTCTACGCCACTTCACTCTAATATGTACCACCTTGATCTATGCCACTGCATTCTATGACTCTGCATATACGCCGCTGAATTCTATGCAGCTGCACTCTACACCAGTCCACTCTACTCTGCGCCACTCCACTGCTACCCCCGTTGCCATTGCACTCTTTTCTGCACCAATGAATTCTACTCCACTCTATGACAATCTACTCTACACCACTGCTTCCTTTGCCACTGTACTCTACGCCACTTCATTCTACGCCGCTGCACTGTATGCCACTGCACGCTATGGCACTATACACTACTCTGCAACACTCTACTCGGCACCACTACACTCTATGCCACTGCACTCTACTATGTAACGCTCTGCCACTGCATTATTCGTTGCAGCATTGCACACCAGTGAATTCTATGCCACTGCACTCTGCACCACTTTACTATACAACACTCTACACCAATGTATTCTACACCAGTCCACTCTACTCTGCTCCACTGTACACATCTCCACTCTATGCCACTCCAATACTTGACACTCTATGCCACTTCATGACACTCTGCTTTTCACCATTCCACTTTACAACACTCTATGCCACTCTCCTCTACGTCAAAAACGTTTGGCCGTGATGAACAGCATCCATGCTGGTGTACAACATGGCTAACCCAAATTGGCCAAACCAGTGGCTCTTGCACAGGTGAGACCTACTGGCTTTGCCAATGCTTGCCTTTGCTGGTCAGCAGTCTAGGATGAGTGCTATTTTTCCCTCTAACTTGGAATGATTTTTTTAATTTCAGGTTTAGGATTCAAAGCTGCTGTTTCTGTTTAATCCGTGCATGGTATATATTTGCTATAGAGTACTATTTATGACTTTATTTACCTTAATTAATGCAGTGGTATATCTTAATTCCAAACATTTTCGTGTCTGCAGACAGTGCAGCCTGGCTTGCCATTCAGGCTGTGTAGACCTCCATATCTGTGGACCATCATAGCTCAATTGTCTCCCATACATTATATTCCTTTTGCTCTGGGATCTGTTGAAGGCTGCTAGTAGGCAACAGCAGGATCATTCTTTCACGCTGCAGTGGCATGTATCTTTATATTTATTACTTTAATTCTAATTCAACATCTCCAATGCACTACCCTAAATCTCACACTATACCTCTTGCAATATATCCTCTACCTCCATTCTCTGACTCATCTCAAAGCTCATTCTACTACACTCTCCAATGCACTACCATATTTCTCACCCTATACCTCTCTCAATATATCCTCTACCTCCACTCTATACTCATCCTAAACCCCATTCTAGTACTGCTGTGAGCTCCCAAAAACCTTTCTAGACACTTCCCTCTTCTATCCCTCCACTATACTTTTTCAATCCAAATAACAAACTCACATGTCCACCGCTCAATTTAATTTCATATCTCCCTATACTAATTCTCCACCAATCCTTTTTGAGTTCCAGAGTAGCATGCTACTCACCGAAAAAGCGTGTTGACGCCTCATATGGGGTAGTAAGCGCTATATAGATGCAGTTACAATTACAATTAGTTAGGCGTATCTGATCCTCTGCCCTATTTTAGGCGAGCAGGATCAGCTTGTGCTTTTGTTTCCTGCACCTTCCAGAGTGCACTTGACAGAAGTGGAATCAGCAGAAACTGAGGGTGCTTCCTGTCACTGCACCTGCTGCCACAAAATAGTCAGCTCCTAACTTAGGGTCCATACTCCAACCTGGTCTGAAAATGATATAATGGACGGTAGTAGTGTTTTCTGCCAGAAGCTGAACGCTGGTCCCTTAGATGAAAGGGAGAAGTGCCTTCATTACAAGGTTGGCCACACGTAGCTCAAGCACATTTATGTGCAGGCACTCCTCTAGTGTGGACCCAAGGCCCTGTGCAGTCGTGTCACTCAAGTGGACTTCACAGCTCAGCAAAGGGCATTCATGACCACAGATGTCTAAGTTTGTGGCGGGCTGATTGATGACCCATTAAATTGTTGGAGGGATCCGTCGTCCATCTGGGCAGGTCTGAATGAACAGAATAGAAGATCTGCTCCTGAGCTGAAACCGGTGTGACCACTAGAACCACTGATGGGCCCTCATCCACCATTTGGTGTGTGGCATCAACAGGACACACAAGGCCATGAGCCCAAGCCGCACCACAATCTGAGTCTGAGACAGGAACTTTTGAATCATCTCCCAAATATATGCGACCCTCTGAGGGGAAGGAAAGACCTTCGGGCAGGTTGTGTCCAGTGCTGCCCATTTGAAGATGAGCATAGGAGTGGGGTGACACCATTCATGGCAAATTTCAAATTGTGCAGGAGAGTCATGGTCTGCTAGCATGACCAGCACCCGGGACTCCACTTTCACAAGCTCATCATCTAAGCAAAGAAATACATGGGCTTGTGACTGTCACAGTGAAGGCCCCGCAACAACCAACAATTTCATAAAACGCACTGACCGGGTATCAGTCTAAATGGTATAGCCTTGAATTGATTTTGCTTGCATCCCATCTTGAGCTTTAAGTAAGGCCTGTGGGCAGGTAGGATGAGAAGATCTCAGTGCTCCAAAGACACCAACTAGTACTCCACGACTAGGTCCAGTACGATTTGGCACAGGGACAGTCTCTTAAACTGTTCCTAGACCTACTAAATTAATAAGTTCAGAGGGCGGAGAACCCAAATGCGTCTCTGACCTCCGTCTTTCTTTGAGACCAACAAGTAGAGGGAGGAGAATCTGGTGCCCATATTTTTCTTGAAGCACCACCTCTATGATCCCTTAGCTTAACAGGGCAAGAACTTCCATCTCCAAAATTAATACCATTAAGCATGTCGCCATGGAAGGAGGTCTGTCTGGAGGAAAGGGCAAGATGAGAAGGGCACAGCCCTTGCACATTACGTGGATGACCCAACGATCTGTCATTATACTCTCCAAATTAATACAAAATGGGAAATCCTATACTTCACACTGAAAGATAATATTTTAAGGGGTGATTTGGAAATATTTTGAGGCAGACGGATCGACAGAGGATGGCAGAAACTGGATATGCTGCTGTTTGTCGTCTTTAAGTCGTACCCTTCCCCAGATGGAGCGGTATAACTCAGGTGGAGTCTAGAAAGGCTGAGAAGTCTGTCTCTGCCAGGAGTAACCATGAAACTTTTTTATATAGTTGGTGGAATAGTCAATCCATGGAGAGAAGATGCAGCATGGAAGTTGCATCTCCTCTATTTTTTAAGCTCTTCATGGATGAGTCGGCTTTCTCTCTAACAGCCTGTCATCATTGCAGTGCATGTCCATGAGTGCAGCTTGGACATCTCTGGAGAAGCCAGTGGAACACAAACAAAGGCTCTGGTGCAGAGTGACAGCCATACCCATGGATCAAGCAAAGGAGTCCTTAGAGACCAGGCTGCAATTCAAGATGTATTTGGGTGCATTTTGTCTGTCTTTTCCCATCTCTGTAAACATCTTTTCACGTGGTTTAGTAAGCTGATTGCTGAAAACTTTGCCAATTCCAACAAAGCATAAACAAATAATCCTAGGAGGCAGGTGGAATTAAAACTGCAGAGGGCTAGGCTGCCAGAAAAAAACCATTTTTGTCACATAGACTCAAATGTCTTTAATTCTCTATCAGGAGGCGTAATGTCATTGGAGTTTATTTTTAAAAAGAACATTTGGAAAACCATATGTTCCAGTGATGGGCAAGAGGATAAATAGTGTGGGTCACCTGAAGCAGACTGGCTATCTGTCTGTGGACTGTTGGGCTTCAAAAGGGACCACTGGGCTCAAACAAGGTTTTCGCTATGCGGCCATGTCCGAATCTAAAATGGCCTCATTGAATGGAAGCAAAGGCTCCGCCACTGAGGAGGGTTGCAACATGTTTACAATTTGTTTTTACTTTTCCTCCATAGAGAGTAAAGACAATACCACAGCTTCAGCTGTTTTCTCTACTACAGGGGAGATAACAGCTGAATGGAGGAACGTTGCCTTTACAGGCTTTGACTTCTTCTTAGTCCCCAAGGTTGGAGCCTTTGTAGGCATTAAGGGTGGGGTCTTAGCCGCTAGAGTCATCAAGCCCACAAGAACATTGTACCCGTGGGGTACGGCCCAACCTATGCAGGGGCCATCTTGAAAAGATCCGACATAGCATGCTGGAAAGCCTCAACCCGCGTGGGTCAGCCAATGGATCCAGGAACTCTGGTCTCATCTTTTTCAACATTGGGATGTTGTCCAACACTGAGGAAGAGTTCGGCATCGTGGGAAGAATAAGAATTTTCCTTCATATACAGCTTTTTTGGGGGGAAACATTTTTTGGAAGATTGTTCCGTTACAGGTGGTTTACCTGCAGGTGAAGTAGATCAATTAGAACTGTGGACCCATGTCATTGTGGCATGGAAACACAGGAACTGATTCCACCATGCCTGTTGGAGTCTAATATAGTCTTCTACTATCATATCCAAAGGCGGAGTCACAGTTGATGCCACATGGGGCCACCTTCTGCCTCTGTGGAGATGTTGTTGGGGAAAAGCTTTACTGGGGGAAGTCTGAAGCATGGACGGATAATTTGTAAGATTAGGAATCTACGGGAAAATGTAGCCTCAAAGTAACAGTTCACTTTTTGACCTTTCTGTGAAGCTCCTACATATCTCTCCAGTTTTTAATTGTTTAACTTTATCGGAAACATAATTTAAAAGATTACAGAGGTTTTAACCTTTAAAAATTATTTCAATGTCTTGAAAGAAATTTGCATTTAGATATACTTTTCCAACAAATTAATATTTTCTCTTCGTAAATTGATTTAGGACGCTATACATGTGGGAGCAGTCATTGTTTGTGAATTCCATTAATCTAGTAGAGCGGTTTGATAAAAGGTTCAAAAGTTCAAAATGTATTACCATTGTAGTGGCATTCCCACTAACATGTGCATGAAACGTATAATCACAATAAATGACAAAAGGGAACACTTTAAAAAGTTATTGACTTTACTGTTACTATAAAATTGAACATATAAAATATCCTAGAGCTAAATACTGATTTTAAAAAATCATTTAAGACTGTGTAGCAGGCTGATAATTATTCAAATTGTGCAGAGTTCGCAACTGTGCACATTGTTTAGGGAGTACTTACAGAGTCAATGGGTATATCTAATGAAAAAGATTTGTTAACTATTACCAGGTGGGCCCTTAAAAGTGAAAATAAAATCAACATGAATCTCCACCTAAGCAAATCAAAGACCAACAAAACAAGTGATTTTTAGCACTATTTTTATAGTGTCTCTAATATTTTTATGGTTTTCTCCCAAAAACTTAGTGAGTCTAATGGATGGCCTCCTTAATCATATACATAGAATTCTGTGAAAAGATGGCCTCCAAGAAGCTTCCTCAGCTTCATAAGGAGGGGTACCCTACCTCTGGAAGGTGGGAGAAGCTTCTAGAAATTTCCTTTGAAGTCCCCAGGCATCCTGCTTGCCCTGACTCCAGATTAACTACAGGTGGTATGCAGTCCTTTTTGTGGAGGAAGGATACAGCCTATTCAAGTGTAAGTAGGGCTGAGCCAAGCTTCACTCTCCCATCCTGCCAGTGATGGCTCATCCACGCACACCTAAGCTCTCTATTGTGTGTGGCTGTCTAGGAGGAATCACAAAGCTCAACAGTTAACTACACCCAGTCATGTGATCCAGAGACAGGCTACAGGCACTAAATGGCTAAGGCAGGAAAGTGCTAACATTCTAAAAGTGGCATTTTCAAACTGTAATTTAAAACCTGCCTTAGCCATATGTTAGGATTTTTCATTATAATTCCAAAGACACCAAACATGAACTGCTTATCTGCTCCCATTTGGAAATTACAGCTTAATAAATGTAATAAGGTAACTCCAGTGGTATCCTATGGGAGAAGAAGGCCTTGCAGTAGTGAAAAATTACTGTAAGAGTTTTTCACTACCAGGACATATAAAACAGAAAAGCATATGCTACACCTTTTAAATACACGGCATCCTGCCCTCTGGGCTTTCCAGGGCCTAACCTAGGTTTAACTTAAATGTATTAAAAAGGAAGGTTTGGGCCTGGCAAAGGGTTTATTTTGCATAGTTGAAATGGCAGTTTAAAACCCGCACACACAGTCTGCATTGGCAAGTATCAGACATATTTAAATGGCTAGTTAAGTAGATGGCGCATTAAGTGCTGCAGGCCCACTTGTAGCATTTAATTTACAGGCCCTGTGCACATGTAGTACCGCTTTACTAGGGACTTATAAGTAAATTAAATATGCAGATTGGTGGTAAGCCAATGTTACCATGTTTTAAAGAATGTGAACTTTAGCACTTGTTAGCAGTGGTAATGTGTACAGGTGTGCAGAGTCCCAAGGCCATAAAAAAATGAGATCAGCAAAAATAGGGGGAAGGCAAAAAGTTTGGGGATGACCACCCTAAAGCTGACAGGTCTAACAGAGTCTCTTTCCATTGGCTGAAGATTAGACTGTAGTCTACAAAACAAGTGTACTGCTTTGACTCATTTTTAGTGAGAGTTGACTTAGCTAGGAATTGTTGGAAGGTTTATGTTTACATTGATTTACAATCTAATATTTTCTTCTTTGAGCACAACAGATAGTGTAAGATTCATGTGCTTTTAAATACATGTGTTACTATGAACCCATTTAGGACTTTATGACAGCATTCTACGTGTCTTCATTTAATAACTGGTTGCTTTATCTCTTGTGGTAATTTCTATTATTGAAAAGCACTTGATTGTTGTTTTACTGCATTTATCTCTGTGTCAATCAAAAACCTAATGAAGTTGATAAAAAAGGCAACAGGTGAGTAACTTTCCCACTGTTTTGGGCTACTTTAGTGTAGCTGTATGGAAGAGTTATTGTGGTTTCTTTCTAGTGACTACCGGTGAGGTTTCTGATCTCTACACTGTCCACTAATGTTTTCTGGGAATCTTCTTTTTCAGAGGGCGATAAGTGACATCCAATCTAGTGAAAGCCTGCGGATTCCCCACGTGACATCTCCACTCGCCTGGTGATACCCTTGGTTCAACATAAATGCCAGGCCTTTCCTGCCAACTAAGTGCAATTGGTTTTTCTCCTTGAAATCATTTCCAAGGAGAGACATTGACTCCACAGAGTACGGAGGCTGGAGTATGTGCAGACCATGGTATGCATCGGAGATTTTGGCGATTTAAGACTCCATACTGTACTAGATCAATTTCTCTTGTAGAAATATGTACTGGCATCAATCTGCCAGGTGGATGTCTGGAATCTCAGAAGGTACGATAACTCATTATCTCCAAAACCACAACATCTGTCCGTGGACCTAAGCAGGTGAACAATACAAATAAATAATTTGGACTGTGACCTCTTGACCCACCTCAGATTCACTATGATTTGTCTTTCGGTGGTGCTCTGGCTCTTTGTCATTTCCTACCTGCCTTTGTTGGAATGAGGACCTTTTGGCTGTCCCTTTAAGGACTTTGACTAGGGCAGGTGAACAACTCAGTGGAGGATAACCACGCTTCACATATCCAGCCATCTGGCACCACCAGTACCTGTATGATCACACCTTGCTGGAACCTTACTTCCTGCATCAGGCAGTCAGCAAGGCCTTAGATGTATTTATGGGAAATTGTACAAAATCTATGAACTAACCTACACTATAGATATACTCTAGCCGAGTGAAGGGAGGCTCCACATCCCACAAAACAATAGTAGACCGATTCCTTCCCAGCATCAATGATGTGGCATATTTCACCACGTGCTGTATGAGAGTAGGAAGTTAACTGTCTTTGGCCCTGTGAGGAAAGAAGACTGCTAGGTCATCCTCTCAACACTTATTATGTGACGAGTGATACTATAAGTGGTACCTACCTGAGGGGATGTGAAATACCTTATGTTATTCCAACTGCTCCTACTTTCTTCTTGCATAAGGTGGAAGAGGGTGCTTGTGATAATGCAAGCCTATCGATGGTATCATTGTCAAGAGACTGGTGGCGGCTTATCACTGCTGCCAGTGTAGGAATTGGAGGGCCAGTCCTAGTCCCACTGCTCATGGGAGAGAGATGCCAAGATAGCCCATATATAGTACAAGAAGATAGACATGCAAGCCAGCCTGTGCTAATGTGAGGTAAGAGGCAACATCATCTTCATGTGCAATGTAAGGTCATCCTGTGAAATGAAGAGACAAAGTAATGTCATCATATAAATTGTGTGGTGTGGGAAACCATTCTATGCCTGCTGATAGTGTTAAGGGGCAGAGAGGTTCCCATAATGATAGTGTGAAAGGAGAGAGTGGTTCCTATCATGAGATTGTGAAGGGAGAGTGATGTTCCCTTCAAGCTAGTGTGAAAGGAGAAAAGTTATATTATGATGTGGGGGGGCAAGGGTTCCTTTCATCACTGATGGCTTGTGGAGATTCAAGACCTAATTACATGAGTGTTAGGATAAAAGAAAGCTTCCTATCACTATTAATTGTATGATGAGGCAGCAGCCTTCGCATCTCGTTTAACAGGAGTAAAAGAGCAGTTACCGTCAAAACCTCCTTATCGTCCGCAATAGAAGGATGTTGCAATACCTTTTCATCATCACCAGTAGGAGAGCATTATATTACAGCTGATGAATTGAATAGTAGGAGGCCTGCAAGCTGCTGCTAACAGTGAGAGGAGAAAGTGACTACTTTAATGGCACAGGTAATCTATCAAAAGAGACAATTTTTCCAACACTGGTACATGTCTGATGTGGTCTATGACTTTCCCATCAACACTAGTATCATCCATCCTAATCCCAGACATTGCCAGAAAATTACAGGAACATAATCCATTCACCTATAATAAGAGGAAATCCTTTTCCCAAAGAACGGAGCCTATGAAGTACTTGAACATATAACCTTCAGACATTCGATTGAGAGTGAGGGGTCTCTGCTACGGTGCCTCAGTTTATTTATGAGAGACCACTCATCGAAGGAAGAAATGCTCTCACATCTCATGTATTTATTAGAGGTTTGAACCAAATTATCATATCCAACTTTCTTCAGTTGTCAAACAACGTGTAAGTGCCAGTTGTACACAGTGAACTACTACAGTCCCCCATGTGTATGTCTGGAAAACAATACAAATCAGTTTCCTTTTTAAGCTTCGAACAAGCTCTGTATTTGCTGTAGAACCTATTGGATTTCTGATAAAAGATAAAACAGTGTATACTCTGGTTTCTGAAATTATGATTGCAATGTGGCTGTGAGAATGGATGTGTTATTTTAAGGTATACTCCTACATTAATCTGTAGACTGCTGATTTACTAAGAGGTACGGACCACTGGCCTGGCTGCTATAGGCTAGACCAATAATCATGGGCACATTTTTTGTTTGGAGAAGCAAATCACTCAAAGAATCTACAATTTTCAGGATACCTTCACTGGTCCACAGAGAGGAAACAGTGGGGAGGTGAGTGATCTGTATTCTAGTTTTTTGTTTTGAGAGGCACCCTTAATGTGCAGCACATCAGTCAATGCAAAATTAAAATATTTTTAACCCTTTCCACAGTCGGGATGTAGTTCTCCTTATGGTACATTACAGGGAACATTTTAAATGTTTATTAAACTTTATAATAAATTAGTAAAAAGTATGTTCATGCTAAATAATGTAAATTAATTGTATGTATTTATTTGAATGTAGAACAAAATAAAAAAGAATGCCACAGCATTTTGAATTAAATCTTTCCGTAATGTAAGTATTACATCTTTAATTATTTAGATAAATTAAATGAAAATTAGTTTTAAAAGTTTAAATTAAAAAATAAATTTTTAGTGAAAATAAAACATTTTTTTATTATGCATTCAGAATTATTAGAAGTAATGTGTAAAATTAATTAAAAGTAATTTACTGATATTTTAATAAAAAATTAAAGCTACACGAATTCAAGCCAGGTTGTTAAAATATTTTATGGGTAAATAATAAAAAAATTCTATTTTCAGAATTTTTAAACCTATATTTATGTGTATGTTAACTATTTTAAATAATGTCATTTACATTTATTTCCTATGGGGTATCATTTTAAGTCCCTGCTTCTATTATTTTCTATTGGAGTGTCCTGCGGTATCAGTTGTTGGCCACGTGTGGTGCTTGACTTACTACTGTTTCTATTTTCACTGTAGTAACTTACACTCGTCACCGCCCCCTTTTTCAGGGGCCGAAGACATGTAAGTCAACACCTTTGACTAACTTTATTCTCAAATTTTGTGAACAACCAAAAGTAGTAAAGTTACTCAAAAGTGTAAGATTAAACTACTTACAAGTGTAAGGTACTTTACTGATGAGCTCCAGTTGTGTTTAATGGTCATCTAGAAGTATTTCTCAACATCAGTAAAGCAGAAGATAAACCGTTGTGATACAAAATATCCTTTTACATACTGTGCAGTTCTTCAACTATAGTATCCTAGTGTTACAATAAAAGATTGAAATGTAAAGAAATGTTATGTGGTCCAACAAAACATTTCAGTTTTTACCTTTATAGTGGACATGCATTGTGGGAGTGTGCACATTACTGGTGCCTGCGTTGCTCCTTTGGGAGCATTCCAGAGGAAATGAATTATATGCTTTAGCGTGTCTATCCTTATTTTAAGTACTACAATATTTGTACAGCCTATGGTACATGTGAAAATGAAAATGCCTTTTACACAGCATCAATCTGTTTCTTAGCATGTTGTATCTCTAACTGACATAGTCGTGGAAACTCATGTTCTGCAAGGATAAGGCTTCAGTATCCTGTCGACTTTCTGATCCACCTGCTACAAGACAAGCCCTGTACTTTTTCAATTAACCCCACTGCCGTATTTTCAATTGCTATCAATTCCACCATCTCTCCCTTTTGGCCATTGCTTAAGTCGCTTAATAGTACAATTTCCACATCACCGTCATTTTTTTTCCATCACTTACTTGCCAATTTCACCCTTTCACCAAAATCACACACATGTCTACATTTACATCACTCCTTTCTTCCTTAATCCTTGCCTCCTCTATTCTTTCATCTGCATTCGATTGTCCCTATCCCTTCACCTCTCAACTGTATAATGCTCTAGCAGCCTATTCTGATTTTCTTAAAGACGCCCAACTATTGTTTTTTTTAATTTTTACTAAATGTATAAGTATATCATCAGCAAAATATATTACCTCACTAACCAGTGGATTGTGGCATATGCCATCTTGTAAATGGTGAATGGATTTATCCTTATAAACTCCAAGCAGATCATGAAGCACAGAGAGAATGTGGCTAAGGTTGGACTACCTTGTATTCACACTGCTAGCATGAGTCCAAAGTTAAGTAGTTGTGCGAGACGAGAGCTCCAAGACAATTGTAAATAATTGAACAATAGTGCATATGTAAATTGTAAGGTGTAGAACTGATTGTAGAAGGGGTATTTACTTTGAAGGACTCACCTACAGACAGCTGTAGTTGTCTGTCAGATACCTCTGATTACCACATAAATACACTACAGTGCGATAGAGTGTGCCTTTAGCCATCCCCCTTCAGTCAATGACTTCCAGCCGCAGTATTTTACTTTAGAATTACCCCCAGGCATCAGACTGAATCCAGAATTTTTTTCATGAGCAGTAACCCTGCGTGCCGGTAGGTGGCTTCTTTTAGCTCTGTGTGGTGTCGCTGGCATTGTCGAGGCGGAAGTGACGTGTGTGGTGCCCTTGTAGGCGCCACCCCAGCGTGATGACATCAGTTCTTTTCTTTCTGCGCCAATCAGCACAGATCCGGAGAAGAGCTACCCCTCAGACATTTTTTTACTACACTTTTTTCGACTTTTGTCAAAGTTTTTTGAGGTTTTTGCTCCTGGTGTGGCATGGGTATTATCAAGGAAGGCTGGATTCAAGCCCTGCAGGCAGTGCCTGCCACTGATCAATGTCAGTTACGGACACTCACCTTGTATGCTTCTGCACCATTTGCTGTGCCATGAACCCGAAAGCAGGGAGTGATCCCTCAAGCGCCTGGTGGCTTGACGTGTAACAATGAGACGATCAAGGTCCCTCCTGAGAGGAAGGTCCCGAGAACGGTTTGTGAATCAGAGATCCTAGTCTCACTCTAATTTGTCACTCGGGTAAGTCACACCACCGAAAGAAGAAGAATTTGAAGAGATCTTCTGTTCCGTTACCACGCTGCCAATTGCCCAGCACTGCTGGAGTGAATAATATCCCAATCCTCTACCCACACCGCAGTCACCCTTCACCCAATATATATATAAGGGTAATAGGTAACCCCGGTGCTGGGAGAAGGTGGGGGAAATATAGGGAATAACAAACAAACTTCAGTCAGGCAGGACCTCCTTCTTTTCTTCTCTACCACCCAAGGAACGTCAGGAAGGCACAGCTGGCCCTTAGAACGAAGTAAGAGAGAAAGGAGAATTAACAAGCAGCAGGAGCGAGGAATCAATCTTTAACAAACACACATAATTAGGTGCACACAGTAACAGATATAACTGATCTTACCCCTTTAGGCTGGTTGAGTTGTCTTCAAGAAGGAGGAACACGATATAGCCTGACTCCACACAAGAGGTGGTAATAGTATCCCACAAAAAATAGTGCTGTAAATCCAATAATTCAGATCCCCGAAAATGACACCTTCTTAAGAAAACAAACGTGAGGGGGGGGAAGAAACACACAGTGAGCCAAAAAAACAAACAAACACGAATGCGAGGGAGCGGAGAGCACAACAAACCACTGACTTTGCGCCTGCCCGAGGCCACGCAGTGGCCATAGAGAGGGCGGGCCACTAGTCTCGGAGGGCTGTCCCGCCCCCAACAGGATGTTCAGCTTCTCCTCCTCACTGGTTGGAGGAGGCGGCTGGCCGTGATTCTCGTCCAGGGTGGCGGGGAGGGGCCTCCGTGGGTTCTTATGCTTCTGCACCACGTTGGAGGGCCTCTTTGCCGCCCCGGACGCCGTCGGTGCTCTTCGGGACACTCTTTTGGGTCCCCTCCCCCTGTAGTCATTCGGTCTGAGCGTGTTTGTCCCATGACGCCGGGGGTCGTTGTGCCATTTTCCGTCGGGTCCTTAGGTGAGTCTGGGATGCGTGAGCTTTGCTCTTTGTACCTTCGGGGTTTGTGGCTCTTTATGCGTGTGTGTGTATGTATGGGCACGGCATCCCGGCGGTGTCTCGGTTTGGGCGCTAAGAACTGTGCACAACTTTGGGCCAGGACCTACTGCTGCCAGTGCCGGGGGTCAGTTCTGGCGTGTTTGTGGCGACGGTTGTGGACATTTTAAGAGCACTAGTGGATAGTGACCGGTGCTTCTGAGTAGGGGCCCGATGCGGTCAATTTTGCTCATTTTCTCCGGAATATCCGGTGTGTGGAGAATGCGGTGCTCGATTTATATTTGATTTGTGCTTTCCTTTGTGGGTGTCGGGGGCAAGCGGGGCATGGGGGCAGCTCCCTCCTGTACTATTCGTGTGGCTCCGACCACTGTGTAGCTCGGCATGGGCATCGTTTTCCTTGTCACCAGCGTTGCGCACTTACAATGTTTTGTCGGGTGGTGGGCCAAGTCCTAATTTCCCTCCCCACGTCCCGTGTCTGCGGCCGGGGTGGGGGAGATCGGCCCGGAGTCAGGCCTCGCAACTGGCGGGACACGTGGTGGTGCAGAAACAGTATGCCCGCATATATGTCATAGCAATCTCTGGCAAACAAGGTTTTAGGTGGTGACTTCGCACCAGGTACTAGTAACGGTCCCCTGGCATGGTACCAGACGTGCAAGGGAGGGTCCTAGTAGATCCTTATGGGACCCGAGGTGCCCGACGGGGGAAAGTCCAGGCACGTTGGTTGTAGCGGAGGCCCTTCCTTCTCTTTCGTGGGGTTTGAGGGTTGTATCGTTTGGCCCTATTGTATCGTTTGGCCCGTTTGTATCGGTTGTATCGTTGGCCCTATTGCGATGGGTATTTCAAGCGTTCGATACGGACCTTCTTTTCAGTTTCACGCAGTCATCGGGGCCATGAGGAGGCCATTTTGGCAACCAGGGCAGCGGTAGGTCACTGCCTTTGCAGGCATGTCACGGCCATTTTAGCCCAGGGCATCTGTTTATTACCCCTCTGGTGGGCAAGGGCGGCAGGTAGCGGCCATTTGGAGACACGTAAGCCCCCCCACGCCACTAGGACTTGGTCGCATTGGCCCGGCCAGCTTGCCTCATCAGTTACCGAGTCATGCCTAGTTTTCGGGTGTTCGCTATATTCAGGCAGTTTGTCCTTATAGCTCGCGTTCACGTTCCGCGGTTTTGGACTATCCCGTGTGTTTCCTTAGTGTTACGGGTGTTTCATTTTATATCTGCAGTCCACTGGTTGCGTTTCTTGGTTACACGAATGTCTGCACTGCTACGGTCCTTTTACCGGGAGCGGAGGCGGACGGTGTTGCCCCCTTGGTTCGGTGCCGGCCATGCTTGTAAATTGCCATTTTGTGTCGCCTTACGCTCTGGTGTCTCGGGATGTCTGTGATTTTCCCTTTGCCACCCACCCTGCGGTCCTTCCAGCGTAGTCTCCCCTCGCACGCCCTAGTCCGCCCTATGCCTTCTTCCTGTTGCGGGGCCCTGGGTTTGCCTAGCTTGTCGTGGACATAAGGTAGGACGTTTTCAAACAGGTATTGTTTGGGCGACGTGCAAAGAGCGAAATGTATACTGCCAACATCTAATTTTATTAAGCGTTGGACGAAGTTACCGTGTACTCCATCGGGTAAAAGCAGTGTCTTTCCAGGCGTATTATAGTCTCCGGTAGCCTGCTCGGTGTCTGCACTAGATTTGCACATGCTATCAGTGTAGTGTCCGTGCGGATGAGGGTATGCAACCTGCTGGGGTCAGTCATGCTTGAAGGTATTAGTGCAGGCACTTAAAGCACTTCGTTTGCAGGCGTGCACCGGGAACTAGCCACGGACTATAAGGTTCCGGCGCCTCAAAGATGGACACTTTTGCAGATGGTATTATGTTTCAATGTTTTTATCGATCATTTACCAGCATTGGTACAGCATCAGCAGTGCTCGGCATTGTGCCTTCTGCTCCGGGCGGATGTATGTTGTCGTTATGTTTATGTTTATGATTTATGTTTATGCTTGGGTCCGGTTTGGTGTGCACACCAGGTGCACCGGTTTCGCAGGTGTGGCGTGCGGGGGCCCGGAATGGCTACGGGTCACTGCATTCAGGTGTATTTGTTTGCATAGGTTTTCAGGTCGGTGTTGTGATTTGGCTCAGATTCATGCAGCGCACTGCTTTTGTTCTCACTGATGGAAAACGAATTACACACAGATGGCAGGGCAGACATTTTAGTGTAGATCACTGGAGACATGCAGACGGGAGCGTTTCCTATGGGCAGTGCAGTCACTCATCCTCTGCTGGATGGGCTGGTTGTGCCGCCCTTCTGTCATACAAAGGGAAGATGATGGGACGACATTACGACTTATTTCACTCCTCCGGTAACTGCGGATGCCGTCCAGGCTGCGTCCGGGTAGCTCCTTGGTTTATGCCTCGGCTATTTTCGTGGGAATTGGGTTACAATTGACTTCCCCAATCATGCTGACTTGTTTTCAGCCACAGATCTTGTGGGCAGAGGAGTCGAGTAAAAGGCACGTTATCCATTTCAGCTACACGCGCGTGTTCATTATGGCGGGTTCGCCTTTAAGTGGAAAGGCTCTTTCGGCTTCGTCGAGCAGGATCAGGTTAGGCATGTTTGTGCTTGGACTGAGGGTGGTCGACTTGCAGGGGTGCGCGCATTGTATCTGTATGGCGCATCGACATCCCATGCCCCACGTCAGGTCGTGACTAACAAGTGCGACGACCATTGCATCTTCTGATGCTATGTGTTTATGTGCAATTTATGCTGTTTGGAATTTTCTCACTTGGGTTTTCTGTCATTAAGTGTGACTAGCTTTCCGTGCACATGTAGTTCTAGTCGGTTGTGGTGTATGCGAAGCTGTTATGCGGCTGGATTGTTCTTATCCGCTTGGGCCGGGTCAAGATAGCTGTGTTTTGGCAGTCTCCCAGGTCAGCCCTGGGCTCTGTTAATAGCTGTTTTTAAATAAAGTGAGGGAGTTCTGATCCATGCATCCTACAGGCCTGTTGGCCCTCCCGTGATGGTGCTTTTAGCGGTGGTCGTTGCCTGTGGGGTTTTGTTCCCAATCGGGGCATCGCCTGATGGCTGCATGAGTTCTTCCCGCATTCTTCTGGGCTGGCTATCGCGGGAGTGTATATAGAGCCGAAATCACTGTCACACCTAAATCATAGAAAGGTCACTTCTGGCAACATGCCTCATTGGCAGCTAGCAGCTCGACGGCAATCTGGCGGATCTGGCGTCGAGATTCGAGTATAGGAATGCGCTGCATTAATTAGACTGTGTTACCTGATACCGGAGGGAAAAGTTTTCAGCGTGCCTATGCGAGGCGTCACCTTCACTAAGAAGGCTTTGTGGCCACCCTCCCTTCCATTATCGCTACAATATGCAAGGTAGTGTGCCCCCCCCCCGATATCACTGTCATCAAAGATTACGTCTGCTCCATAGGTCGGGCTTGAAAGCTCAGCAGGCTGAGTACTGCTGGCAGGCGGCCTAAGTATTGGTAGTGCCTACATATGATATACTTATCTCTATAGGGCCTTTACAGTTCTACTTTCTGCCTCCGGCGCAACGAGCATCTAAGTGGGGCCTTAGTAGAACTGCAACACTGACGTAAAGTTTTTTCATTATATTCTGTGTAGACCTATAGTCCCTTTCTGGTATGTTTCACGAGGTGGTGATTAGTAGAAGTAGTCACAACGGTGGAGCCTACTTTTGCTTTTGCTCTAATTTTCATAACAGATCCAAATCGCGCGATTGGGACCTTGACAGGGCCCAGGTAATTGCAGGCAAAGTCTTGTGGTTAGGTCCCCCCCCCCCCCAGAAGCTAGTTGTTCGGTCCAGCTGAGATTAAGCCAATTTCTGTATGGCATGTTTTACCAGGTTTTATTCGGTGCCATTCCGGTGGATCGCTTGTATAGGGTTCTAAGAGCCAATATTGGGTATGAAGGAGTAGTCAAATGACAAATCATAGAAATATGCAGAAGCAAAGTTGAGTGAATGTCATCTAAATCACCAAGGGGCAAATATACCTTCCATTTGTGCCATGCGTGTTAGCTACTATCATACCTGACACCACTATTTATAGTAAGTGAGTAGTAATGCAGCAATGTGATATTGGTATCATTGCCAAAAACAGGTTAAGTTCTACGGTTTGAACAGATGTAAATAGAACACAACAGTGCAATCAGTGTGCCAAAGGTGGCAATATTCAGTCACGCTTTACGCATTTGGCGTCTTTGAGGTCGGTCCTAATACGTTAGAGCAGGCACCCCACGGAAGGTCTCGGTCTTGTGTGCCAGGGGGGCCCAGAGCCGCGCGTTGACTCGATATGGCTGTGTGGAACTTTTCTTGGCCCCCGCAGTATTAGTAGTACGTCCGGTATGCAGCCGGCAGCGTTTCTCTTTCCACATTTAGTGGAGTATAGTTTTCACCCAATGCTTGAGCCTGAACTGCCATTAATACCTATAGACGTGGGCCCCTAGTAGACTTTCAATAAAGAGTGCTCCAGAAGTAAAGTTGCAGCCGCTGCGATACCCGGAATGTCTCCGGTAAGCGATACTATTTAAACATTGCGCACTGAATTACCCGTCTGTACTGGCCAAAGTCTAGTTGCACAAGCGTACATATAGCGCAATTTCACAGTTTAAGTCGTCATCTGCGCCTCAGCAGAAGTTTGACGAGACTGGGTGTAGTCTGCTGAGGCTTTGTGTGTAGGTGTTTGGCTGATTTCTGTGGCTGCGCCGGTTCTCCCATCCCATAGTTAGGAGCGCTAGCAGCAGGGGAGGTCGCTGTATCCTACGGTCTCTTCTCTGGGTATGATCCGCGTACCAGGTAGAGCCCGCACTATTGCCGTAGGGGGATTTGTCCCGGGGGTATATGCTGATTAGTGGCTAAGGGGCTTTGTTTAGGCAGCCGTGCCTGCCTATAGATAAAGTACCTTAGAGGTAGCATGGCCAAGCGTCATGATGCAGGGCGGGATTCCTAAAGGGTGCACTTAGTCTTAGGCCCAGCGTTCGCTTGTTGGTGGTCCTAAGTTCTCCTCTGACCAAGCTGTCTTGGAGGTAGCATGTCCAAGCTGCCTCCAGTCCTCATCTCAAGAGGGCAGGTGTGGCCCGCCTTTAAGTCCTGTCAATCCTGTACTGACTTATGTAGGTATTACCCAAGTTAATATGAGGTGTATTGTCCCCCTTGTCCCTGCGCTTTCTCGAAGTTTAGCAGCTTTAGCGTTCTTCGCGAGCGCACTTTCGCCATGTTTTGCGATGAGCGGCGTTTCACCAGTAGTTGCAACTTAGCTGGGTATACTGGAGGGGGCCTGTGGTGAAGGGTGGTGGTTGAGTTTCAGGGCATGTGCTGTAATGCATTATGTTCTTTAGCCTAAGTTGCCTTCAGTCTACAACCCACAGTTGGGGTTGAGTTTCGGGGCATGGGCGGCTAGGCCTATTGTTCTTTAGCCTAAGTGGCCTTCTGTCAACAACCCGTGTGGGCATGTGTGCCAGCTGTTACGCCAATCCTGTATTGGCATATGTATGACATCACCCGAGTTGTATAGGATAAGTGGTACTGACCCCTTCTTCGTCCCGGTGCTCTTGAGCATTACTGCACATGCGTTCATAGTAAGCACACTTTCTCCATGTTTGGAGGAGGATGGCATTTCACCAGTAGGGGTAACCTCGCGGGGTTTGCCTGCTGCGCTTGTTGTGACGGGTTGGTTGAGTTTCAGGGCATGTGCTGTTACGTCTAGGGTGCGATTCGAAGCGCCTTCAGCGGTCAGGGGCCCCCGCTCTTCTCGTCATTTCCGGTTGGTATGTCTTCCCGTTCTGGGGATGGCTACTCCATGGTTGTAAGGACTAAAAGACCTAGGGGTACCCGCAGATAGTGGCGGGAGGCCTGGGTGTCTCAGTAGGCATGTAAGGTTCATGCCAGCATCAGGTATCTGCGAGGTGGTATGGGTCCACCGCGCTACCGTCGCCCTGGTCTTGTTCAGTTTGACAGACTAACTGCTCTGCAGAGCAAAAGATTGCGGGTTCTTTTCCGTAAGCATGGTGGTGGTGCCATGAAAAGGTTCACCCAGCGTAGGGGTCTAGGCGTGTCCAAACAATGACAGGTGTCAGGACGAAGTCAGGGTTGTTGGGAGGAGGATGGTGTTCACCTCACGCCTGTAGGCTTAGACCTCCTCCTGCGGGACAATAGTGGCAGAAGGCCTGGGTGTTTTATTTGGCATGTTAAGCTCATGCCAGCACCAGGTATCTGCGAGGTGGTAAGGGTCCACCTCTCTACCGTCGTCCTGGTCTTGCTTAGTTTGACGGACTAGATGCTCTGCAGAGCAAAAGATTTCAGAGACCTCCTCCTGCTGGACAATAGTGGCAGGAGGCCTGGGTGTCTCATTAGGCATGTAAGGTTCGTGCCAGCATCAGGTATCTGCGAGATGGTAAGGGTCCACCGCTCTACCGTCGTCCTGGTCTTGTTCAGAGACTGACTAGATGCTCTGCGAGCAAAGATTGCAGGTTTTTTCCCCGGAAGCATGGTGGTGGTGCCTTGAAAAGGGTCACCCAGCGTAGGGGTCAAGGCATGTTCAAACAATGACATGTGTCAGGACAAAGTGAAGGGTTATTTGGAGGAGGATGGTGTTCACCTCACGCCTGCAGGCTTAGACCTCCTCCTGCTCGACTTGAAAGAAGCACTCACGAGCAAAGGTCAATGTCAGTTACGGACACTCACCTTGTATGCTTCTGCACCATTTGCTGTGCCATGAACCCGAAAGCAGGGAGTGATCCCTCAAGCGCCTGGTGGCTTGACGTGTAACAATGAGACGATCAAGGTCCCTCCTGAGAGGAAGGTCCCGAGAACGGTTTGTGAATCAGAGATCCTAGTCTCACTCTAATTTGTCACTCGGGTAAGTCACACCACTGAAAGAAGAAGAATTTGAAGAGATCTTCTGTTCCGTTACCACGCTGCCAATTGCCCAGCACTGCTGAAGTGAATAATATCCCAATCCTCTACCCACACCGCAGTCACCCTTCACCCAATATATATATAAGGGTAATAGGTAACCCCGGTGCTGGGAGAAGGTGGGGGAAATATAGGGAATAACAAACAAACTTCAGTCAGGCAGGACCTCCTTCTTTTCTTCTCTACCACCCAAGGAACGTCAGGAAGGCACAGCTGGCCCTTAGAACGAAGTAAGAGAGAAAGGAGAATTAACAAGCAGCAGGAGCGAGGAATCAATCTTTAACAAACACACATAATTAGGTGCACACAGTAACAGATATAACTGATCTTACCCCTTTAGGCTGGTTGAGTTGTCTTCAAGAAGGAGGAACACGATATAGCCTGACTCCACACAAGAGGTGGTAATAGTATCCCACAAAAAATAGTGCTGTAAATCCAATAATTCAGATCCCCGAAAATGACACCTTCTTAAGAAAACAAACGTGAGGGGGGGGAAGAAACACACAGTGAGCCAAAAAAACAAACAAACACGAATGCGAGGGAGCGGAGAGCACAACAAACCACTGACTTGAAGCTACTCCGCGATTCCACCCGAATTCCTCATAACGAGGTGGATAGGGTACTAAACAACAGGAAGTCCTGGAAAGGAACTCGGGAACGCAGCCGCGTTACTCCCCTCGTCCCCTTTGCATTCAAGGTCCAAAACAACCCACCGAACTCCAAGGACATGAAAAGGGTACAATTAAAGTTAGCCCAGCGGGGGACAACCGCGCACACCCCCAATCCTGAGGCCACGAATTGTCCATAAAACAAAGGTCCAGCAAATAGGCACAGGCGAAGCAGGAGCTGTTGATCGCAGGAATCCCAGAGGCAAGGAACCGGAAATGAAACTAAGCGCCGGTGTCCTGTAGGCAGGAACTTAAAAACCGGCTGCCGGTAAGAGAACCCGATCCCGCATGTGCACCCAATTGCGCATGCAGCCAAGACAAAGGAAAGATTTAAAGGGAAACGTCACAAAGGAGGAAAAGGCGGGGGGACCCCAAATCTGATAACGTCCTAAATCCCAACACCGTCGAGTTCTCCACATCCGTTGACTGACAAGATGAGGGAGCGTCCACGTTAGAGAACTGAATCTGCAGTTGAGCCAGTGCCTGGGCCGTATCCGAGCCTCCCAGAGTTCTGGGCGCCTGAGCGACCCCTTCCCACCTAAAAAATAAATTAAATCATGCTATATGCCTCATATTTGGGCAGCCAATACCCTCTGGCGTGCCTTCAGGTCCCAAGGATTCAGCAGAGGCCCCTTCTGGTTCCACGATGGCGGCTTCAGCCCCGGCATCAGTTGGGACCCTACAATCCATTCCTGGATACGGACCAATGCCGGTCTTGCCGCTTCGACCTCCCCCGGAGCTGGTTCTGATGTTGATGCTCCCGGTGCCACCGGCGTCCATCGGCGCCATCCCCATTCTCATCCCCAAATATGACATGGAGCCAGAGGGGCATCGTCACCGACTGGAGCCATGCCTTCCAGGCCAGAGCTCGAGTCTTATTCTTATGGGCTAAGACTCAGGAGGAATGGAAGGGAGGAATACCAGCATTATGACATCTTGGACGGGTGTGAGGATCTGGGTGAACCTATTTCACAAAAAAGGACACAAGCATGATTAGGTTTCACAATTTTTTGTTTTCTCTTTGTCCGTCTAGTCACTCTTTGACACACAAATAAAGTTTGACAAGATGTTCTCACACAACTGCCAGGTGTCACGCTTCATAATTGGACAGCCCCATTCGCTCCAAAACCATGGTTTGATGGAGAGCGGGCCTACATCCTGGAGTTAGGGAGGCACTTTTCTAACAGAGAATCCATCAAACAAATTAAAAACCTATGTGGTAAGCCAGTATGGCTTTACCACTTGATATTAAAAACTGGGAACGGAGTATAGGGAAATAAGTACTCCAAACCCACTAAAATGTCGACATGTTTATGCCAAGGCGACTCCTAAGAGTCTACGGCATTCATCAGGGCATTTGTGGGATCCTATAGAAGTATACACCATTTGCATACATTAATCAAAATGAATGAATACTTGCTACTAGCGTTTCTCACAGGTTCTCTGGTCACCTATAAAAAATAGAATAACGTGTGACAATATATATAGACAGACAAACTGAGACTTGACGTCCACCATACCCAATTAATAAAGTACAGTACATACAGTAATTGTGTACTATCACTCAGTGAGAGCTTCTCACACAACTCTTACTCGTACTAAAGGTCATGGAAGAAGGAGCCCAGGGAACCCTGAGGTCACACATCAGGTAGGGAAAAGAGATGGGGTACAAAGTTCTGCAGTAAAGTTTCCAGAGAAAAGTTATTAAACCCTTCTACGTCCCCACTTACTACACCAAAGTGCGTTCCTCTTAGTCCACCTACTGCTCTCAGCTCTTCCTTCCGGCAATAGAAGATGGCATTACACATTTCCGTTTTATATCACGTGTTATCCACACATGTTTGTAATCACTTTTAATTAAAGGCGGCCTGTCTTGGCCTCGTGTTAATGCTGATCAGCGCCAGCTGCTATCCCCGTGCGGTGCTTCTAGGAGACTATGATTCATATGCCTGGGAAATGTAGTTTTTTCCATGTAGGCGTGGTGAAAATACTCACTCGCGAATGCTCCGAATGTTGTTTGCGAAGAGACATGCCCGAGTGTTCCATGTGAACGGGCATGCCCCAAATGTTCCTTGGGCTAAAACCAGTGTCCTTGAGGGATGTAGTTCACTAAATGTGACCCCGGGGTGATTTCCCTAGTGTATGTGTGTATAGCTTTGCCCTCCCAAATAATAGAAAATCCTGCACCCCCACACGGAGGCATGCACACAGCAACGCAATAAACACCTGGAAAGGGATTTCACTCTCATAAAATGAGGCACATCAAAAGACAGTTTTCAGGGGTTTTATTTGTGCAACACTCTCTAACAAAAAGGCTTTCCAAGATGTCAAATGAACAACATTCACACACACATATATATATATATATATATATATATATATATATATATATATATATATATATATATCCTTCCAATGTGACCCTCAGACCTCAGATGCGCGCTGCTACTGGTGCTCAGCGTAGGGGCCGGATCAGGGCCCAAAAGACAATTTTGCAACCAAGGACGCGGCACTCTGGGTTGGGGGTTTAACTAGGATTTATTAATCTCTTCTGCTCGACCAACGCGTTTCAGCCTGCAACGGCTTTGCTCACGGTATATATATATATATATATATATATATATATATACATATATATATACACACACACACACAAATAAGTCACATTCAACTCCACCATTACATGGAAAGAGGGTATGGACTGCAGTTGTCCTGCAAATCCAGTTTATTGTTAATCTCCGCTCCAGCTCGCCATGACGCGTTTCGGTCATCAACGTGACCTTGATCACCTGAGGAAGCATTAGCCACTCAGGGCTTAAATCCATCATGACCTCCGATCACATGTTATGAGTAAATTCATAAACATGAATAACAGACTTTGCAGCATTTTATAATTCTAGTAGTGCATTTTATACAGTGACAATCAATACCACCACTTTAAGTTCAGTTAGATAAACATTAGCATATTGCCACATTATTTACATTTTTATCCCGATGTTCAAATACATGTTCAAATACATCAATTGTACCAATTTTATAATTCACATGCTGAGGGATTCCTACATGCCTGGGTTTTGAATACTAGCCATCAAATGTAATGTGTTATATATAGTACAAATACAAATATTTACACATGCATGATTCGGATGTGTTTGACAATACATTCTACAACCAGTAACAAACAAATGACTGAATCCCAGATGAAAAATAGAAAGGTGGACGCATATATTATCAATGACTAATGCTTTATATTAGTGTCTCCCATGTGGTACAAAAAATCCAGAGGGGAACGGATCACTTGTCATGCGTAACCAGGGTTTTCAATTTCTCGTTCAGTGTACCAATAAAAAACCCTAACAGGGTTTTTTATTGGTACACTGAACGAGAAATAGAAAATCCTGGTTATGCAGGACAAGTGATCCGTTCCCCTATTGATTTTTTGTAAAACGATAAGGAAGCTGAATGGATCACAGCTTCTTCTTTCTCCCTCCTTCTTGATTATATATCCCATGTAGTACAGTCAAATAATCTATGAATCTGGTTTGATTGGCACTCCCCAACTCATTTCATGATGGCTATATGATGGCATAAATGTTGCATTAAATTCTGACATCTAATTGCTTAAATTGGTTTAAAAATCATAACCATAACTTAATTAAACTAGATCTAAAGTGCTCTTGTGCTCAGTCCGTCTAAAGTGCATAAATGCTATATAATGTAAAATATTGATATAATTATATACACCCATGTTATTGACTCATGTGTCCTTGTGATGGACACGAAATCTAAAATCCAAAATAATTTTGTGAATAATTAAGTAAATAAATAAATTGCAGCTCTAGAAGTCTATGCAGAGATACTCATATGATACATTTAAATCTATATTCATCTTGGTTGATACGCATTGAGGGTCTTGGTAAATATTCAAAAAGAATGTCGAGTAACAAATATCCATCATTTAAAGGAGATAATGACATAAGCCTATGTCCGCTTATCTATGTACAAAGATGCAAATAAATACCAGAATGTAAATATTCAATATCAACGATTCAGGGAATCAGGGAAGACTGTAACCACAGTCTTATCTAAGTGCAGAGATGCAAATAAATACACAAAAATATTTAAATATTCAATATCAACAATTCTGAGATTCAGGGAATCAGAGAAGACCGTAACCACAGCTTATATCTACTCGAATATATATAATAGAATCATGTCAATGAATGCATAAATACACAAAAATATATCCATACTACTATTATAAAGAGAGAGCTGAAACCTTTGAGGCAGGTAAGCTCAAGAAGTACAGCACCAATCACAACACCCAATACAGCATTGTAAAGGGGAGTTGCAGCAGATGGACATAGGCTATACAGCAGCCCAACATATACTTTGTAAGGGGGAAAAAACATTGTGGGGCAAAGTAGTCCACAGGAGTGGCACCAGCTCAGAGGTGGGCGTGTGAAAAGCCATTATACAGCGTGCGAATAGCGTTTTGGGCGTGTCATTTAGCGTTGTGGGCGTATGCAGTCTGATACTCACGCCTGCAGCATCGGCGTCAGGATAGCGTTCTATCACGTCGCGAATAGCGTTTTGGGCGTGTCGTTTAGCGTTGTGGGCGTGTGCGGTCTGATACGCCTGCAGCATCGGCGTCAGGATAGCGTTCTATCACGTCGGGGCGTCGGTGGGAGCGGACACTGACATGGTGTGTGGAGTGTGAGTGCCCCGCGTGTTTATGTGCGTCTAGCGTCGGCGGGAGCGGACACTGACGCAGTGTGTGGCGTGTAAGTGCCCGGACAACGTCGGTACAGGCGGGAGCGGAGACTGACGCGGTGTGTGGCGTGTAAGTGCCCGGACAACGTCGGGACAGGTGGGAGCGGACACTGACGCGGTGTGTGGCATGTAAGTGCCCGGACAACGTCGGGACGGGCTGCTAGTATATATATAATTCCACAACGACTCCCACCTATTCCAGGTCAGTCCAGCCGCACTTCTCCTCATATGTCCGAAAAACGACACAGTAGCCACCAGTCCAGTTCTCAATAACTTCATTGTTTTTCTTTCATCGTAGCAACGCCTTCCAAAGAAAAGCCTACACATTTTGGCTTGCGCCTTCAACTGGGCTATCCCATACAACCCACAACCAGTGTTTAAAAAAGCAACAAAGGACTCTTGCGCCCACACTCACTACTTCCTGTTGGCAACATCTAAAATGCTAAGAGAGAGATCTTTGTCAATGGGTGTCAGTTGTAGGAGAGTAGGATCTGCTTCTTACAGTTACCCCCTCTTTTTGCTGATGTTTCACTGTTTTCGACTTAGGCTGACTTGGATCCTGCTATCCAGGACCCCAGTCAAGCTGCTTTCTCCTCTAAATTGATTGCATGTACTTTTGGTACACTCCAGATTGGATTCTGGGGTACCCTTATAAGTCTCTAGTATATGGTATACTGTGTACCCAGGGCATAGGTACCCCAGAGGCCTCTCAGGGGCTGCAAAATGTATTATGCCACCCCTTGAAGACCATTCGAACTGACAACACAGGTCTGCTACTTCAGCCTGTTTAAGGTGGTGCATGCACCCCTTACTTAGATATAGGTTCACTATATCTATCCTGAATCACTGCACATAAACCAATCAGTCACCCCTATGGCAGGCCTTATTAATCCTGAAAGCAGGGTGCTGAGTTTTATGTGAGAAGGTGACCATGCATGAGCAGAGCCCCTCTGCAGCCTTCGGAACCTATTTCCCGGGGTTGTTTGTGATGCAGCCAACCATATAAATTTAAGTGCATCATAACCTCGTGGTAAATGCTAACTTTAAAACGGCTGCTTGGAAATATGTTGTGTTTGGTGTCAAACACCTTGGAATCATACCTCCCCGCCAGTAACTGGCAGGGGAGGTATAATTCCACACTCCTAAAGGGACACATGTGACACACTGGTACACCCGGTACCAGCTTTCTCGACCTGGGCATCACAAAGTGGATGCTGCCAGCCACAGACACGAGTCTGCCCTCCTGCTGCTGAGCCAAGCTTGAGCAGGGGAAGGCTTGACAATAGGTTTCCTGTCACAGGGAGGTGTGACCACCTCCCAGACAGGATTTGGTGTATTGGGGCTGGGTGGGTGCACTCTGAGAGTGCCTGACAGTCTACACTGGGGGCACATTTGGTGTCCCTGTGCATAGTGCAGTTCAAACTGGTTGCAGGAGCCATTTAGCCCTGCTCTGGCGCGAAGCTGGACAAAGGATATGGGTGTAACCACCCCTCTGTCCTGACCCTCCCATAGGTGGGTCCCCAGAGTTGTCCCACCCCTTCCTTGGGTATAAAGTAGGAACCCTGACTACAGGACTTTAGATTTTTATCTGGACTAAACTCTGCAAGCAGAAACCAAATACTTTGACGATCTACACTACGCTGGATGACTGAAGACTCTCCCTTGGAGTAAAGGAGTTACTCCCCTTCGAAGCAGGCACCTTTAACGCATCTGACCGGTTTGCATCTCCCGAGCTCCTTAGGACTCCGAAGATTTCTGCAACACAGGAGGTGGGTTCCTGAGCGTCCCTGAGGTCGATCTGCCCTCTCAGCAATTCTGAGACCAGTATCCCTCGTGGGGACCGTGCAAGCCAGCCCCCTGTGCACCGTGTACTTTTGCAGCCGCATATGCTTTTTGGCGATCCCTGAGGCTGTGCTTTGGGCTACATGTAGTCCTGACCCTGAGCAGTAATTGCACTGAAGATTTCCGGCCTACACTCCACAAGTGTTCCGTGCTCTGGTATTTGGTAATTCAGCTCGAGGTCCCATTGCGATCCCTGGTCCGTTGGCCTGTGGGTCCCTGAGAATGTAACTTTGATTTCTCTTGGGCTTTACGGTTGCTCCAGACGTGCCCTGACTCCCCTTAGCTTGGAGAGTCTTCTGAACCTTGCTGGTCCACACCGGGCCTGCTTTCCTCTGCCCGCATGGGCTGCATTTGCCAAGGCTTATTGATGTTCAATCAGGACACTGACACCTCAGCACTCGACATCCTTCGTGGGACAGCTCACCTCTGGACTTTGGTCATCGTCGACGTCTCCTGGTCCGCGTGGCTCCAGAGTCAAGCTCCCCGTCAGCTCACCTGAAGCACCAGACATCGGTGGGCATTTGTCTACCGAGCCCCTGGTCACTTTGAAGTGACCCAGACTCTGTCCCCTTTACTTTCAGGTTCTTCTCACCTCGGATCCAGGCTTGGATTCCACCTGACACTTTTCTCCTTCCCGGCAGCAGCACTTCTTTGAGTCACACCACTGAAAACAAAGAAGGTTTCCGATATCACTTGAGACCTATGCACCCGGCTCCCCTGGAATAGGTAACACAGGTACTCCGGTACTCACAAGGGTGCTGGCCTTAGAAGCTTCTATGTTCCAAAGGGTTTGCTTGAAGTCCTCTCCGAAGTGTACTTAATCTTTAATTTTCCAACTGCGACTTTCCCATCGAGTTGTACGTAGCTCACGTCTGTGTTCTCAAACTGCACCCGTCCTCCCTGGGTCCCCTTTGTCACTACTTTGGGTGGTTCCTTGGGGTCCCAGCGATTATACGTGCTGTCGGCACTGTTTCTAGTTAAGTCGTGATAGTTATACCACTTTCTTAGTATATGGTTTGTTCTCCCACTGGAGCCCACTGGGTATTGTGCTAATTACTGTTGTTCTAGTGATTTAATATTGTGTGCTTTGTGCTCTAATCTCATAAAGAGGTTAGTAGAGCGTGTTTAGTAACAAATACATATATGTTATATTTCTCTTGTGTAGTTCTCCTTTCATTTGGTTATTCAGGAGGTTACAATCTGGTAAAACAAGCTGCTTTACATTCCTTCGAGACTTAGCCTGAAGGCTTCTCTCTACAGCTAACACTAGGATAGCTTTCTTTAAAGGTTGTCTTTGACCTAATCATCAATAAGGGTCGTTTGGACTGGTGCAAGGTGCCCACTTTAATTAGTGGACAGCATATACCAGGCCAACTTCTCACATCAGCCATAATGGAATTATTGTTACAAAGGGCAGTTTACAGCGGTCTCATGGGTTCACTCCACAGAATGAATTAGGATACACAACATATACCAAAAATAGGAAAATAAGTGTGTGGAGGGGCGGGACAAAAGAAAAATTTAAGAAATCTACACTAATACATAAATTCCCGAGACTGGGAACATGAATGTTCCTACATACAACTCAGCTGATTGGCATTGTGATTTCAGAATAATAAGATTGTAATTACAAATGATGCAATGGGTCCTATATGAACATATCAATCTGCATGACATAAATATATCAATATAATTGCTGTATAAATATCCTCATAAACAATGAATTGTAATCATGCAGAAATCCAAGTCCAAACTATAAAGTGCTAATGCTTCTATCATATTGCACAAAACCCATCAAGTGCACTGAGATGGCGAACCTCTATATAAAGTGCTCATGCTGCATATTGCACAAATCTCTAAAGTGCATCGACATACATCAAATGTCTCCGTAGGACAAAATAGCCCACACCGTACATACTACTCCTCTTCCTACTGGAAGGGACGTAAAGTGCAATTGCATCTGTAAACAACCAATTGTTCATAATTCGCCACTCTAAGAAATATCCAAATAAATAATCTGTAAAGATTAAATATGTTCACTAATCCAGTCACGAGTTTGTACAATGAATAAATTAATGCACTGTGCCCATACAAATAAGTATGAATAAATCCACCCCTAATCCTCTAAATCATAGAATTCTAAAGACTGCTCTAGATGACCCCGATAGCGCATGGCTGCACCCCTGAATATAATACGATCTCATTACATGTGCCTCAGAAGTGTAAAGATCCCATTATATTATATTGTAATGTACTGCTGTAGAAAGTGCAAGTGTGTATTAAATAGACAACTAACAATGGTACACATAGGTCATATTGGAAAACAATGTACATATATATATATATCAGAAAGACTATCGGTGGGAAACGCTTTGTAGACTGCAGGCACTGAAGAAAGCCATTTGCTGAAACCGGTCTGCCTGAAAACATCTAATAAAAGCAGCCTATGAACTCCAGCTGTACTCCTGCTGTGTCCTTTGTCTTCTACCGGTGGGTGAGAAGTGTCTGAGTTAATATATATGTATATTTATATATATATATATATATATATATATATATACACATCTCACCGCTTCTATATGCGAGATCAAAGGGAAAAGCCAAGCAAGCTATTAAAAACATCCCAGGAAAAACAAATTATTGTAGAGGGGTTATCACTACTAGTGTATTTAACACACCCCTAACCAGAATTATTAATTGGTCAAGGAACAGGATACAAATCAAGGCAGACTCATAAATGGACAGGGAGTTCGGCATTGATGTTGTGACCCCATGGTTTTTCTGTACCAAGAAGGATGATGATATATAATTCACATTTGCACAATTCTAACTCCCTGTTACCTCTAAGTGGATGCTCTTTAATGTGTTTCAAACCATAATATTGAAAAGAGGTCATGACACCTTGATGCTGGTCCCACAAATGCTTAGCCACGATGTAGGTGCGATTCTGATGTTTAATTGCCCTGATGTGCTGCAAAAGCCTGAGTTTTCACCAATTAATTGTGCTACCCACGTAGCGCAACCCACATCCACATTGCAATACATGTACAACGTATTCAGTGTCACAAGTAATCAATTCTTTGATTTTGATCGTTCTATCCTCAAGTGTCTGATATTCCGTGCAAATCAGTCCAAATTTGCAAGCCTTGCAAGTGGCACATTTTCTAAATCCTATATTCTGTCGGTCAGCCAATTAGATTCTGAAAGATACATGGATCCAGTTAACAAATCTCCCAAGGAAGGGGCCTTCCAATATGTAATCTTGTGGTACTGACCAATTACATCTTTCAGATGCTCATCATGTTTCAAAATGTGCCAGTTTCTATTAATCACGAAACTAATCAAACTATGTTCCATATTGTAGCCCATAAAAAAGGTGTAGTTTGATCCTTGTTTACATTTGCCTCTTTTGTTAGAGCAGATGAGGCTTCTGTACTCAACAACTGTCCCTTGTTCTTTGTTAAAACCCTTTGTTTGGCTTCCATCGGGACCCTCATTGGATACCCTCTTTCTGCAAATATCATGATCATCAACTTGGCTTCATTCTCAAATAGTTCATCAGTCGAACAGATTCTGCGGGCCCTCAACTGTCGACTGTACGGGATTCTCCACTTTAGAGAGCACGAGTGTCCACTGTTGCCATGTAAAATAGAATTACAGACAGTATTTTTACGGAAAACTTTGGTTTCTAATGAGTCACCAGCCACTTGTAATTTTACATCCAGGAAATCAATCTATTGCGTGCTCCAATTCGCAGTCAATTGTATATTATAGGGGTTCGCATTAAGAATTTCAGTGTATTCACAGAGATGCATCATCTACCTCCCATATGATAAACAAATAGTCAATAAAACATACCCACATGGCAATCCTGTCAGTTTACTTCAAGTTGTTTTCTGCCCAATCAACTTCTTTCTCCCACCATCCCATGTAGATGTTAGCATACGTGGGTGTGAAGGCTGCCCTCATCACAGTCCCATGCCTTTGGAGATACATTTTCTTGTAAAAAGAAAGATGTTGTGGGTTATACAGAGCGAGAGCATGGTGAGAAGCATCATAGTGTGTTGAGTGAGTGCCAGAGCCCTGGATCTCAAGAAATACAGACAAGCTTCTATTGTAATTTGATGAGAGATGGATGTATAAAGGCCACAAACATCCAATGGTACCATGATGTACCAACTACACCACGGTATGTTGTTCAAATTCCCTAAAAAATCATTGGTGTCCTGGATGTATGAGGCAAGGCCGGTGACATAATGGCAAAGAAATAAATCTAGAAATCTGGAGGTATTTTCTAACAAGGAGCAGTTCATGCTAACTATCGGTCTCCCTGGACGTTCCAGAAGATGTTTATCTATCTTCGGCAAACAATATATGACAGGCATCCTAGGATGGTACGTTTTTAAAAATTTTAATTCCTCCTGTGATAGCAGCCCTTGTTGAACCCAACCCTCTAGCAAAATGTTGTACTCTTTTTGATAATCCTTGAAAGGATTAGTTCTTAATTCTTGATAGTGATCCTTGACCTTAAGTTGCTTTGTCATTTCTTTTGTGTATTGATTGGTTCTTAAAACAACAACATTTCCACTCTTGTCCGAGGGGTTGACCATAATATTCTTGTTGTTCTGAAATACCTTTAATTCAAGCCAATCTTGTGCAGAAAAGTAACTCCATTTGTTTTGTCGTGCTGGTGTTCTCACTTTGTTGATATCATCAATTAAAAATTCATGGTAGACATCAAAAAAATTGCCCACAGACAATTGAAGAGTAAATCTGCTCTTGGGCCTCAAGCCACAATCAACAGTTTGGTCCATAGAAAATCCTATTTGGTTAAGCAAAGAGACCTCCGTGGTTTCAGACAAAGTGCCAGAGTTATGAACTTCCTTGCCTGAATCCAAGGCATTTATTTCCAGAATACTTGAGATGTCCCCACCAGTAAAATCAGTGTATCCATCTGTCACTGATTGGATGTTACTGGAGGGCCGGGAGTTCTTCATTGCAAAATATGTATGCAATTTCAATTTCCTCACTAATTTATATGCTTCACTCCGTAGATTGATAAAGTCTGGTCCTACTGAGGGGCAAAAGCTTAAACTATAATTCAGCAACTGCATCTGGCCAGATGTTATGCCAGAGATGTTGACAACTGTGTTGTTCTTGTTGTCTTCCATATCAATTGGAGAGCTCGTACTTATGCTTCCGTCACCTCTTTCACTTTGCCTATATATATATATATATATATATATATATATATATATATATATATATATATCTATATTCTGTCCAAAAGTTATCAACCTGGTGAGTAGCACTCGATCAGCAGCTTTTTTTATGATAGGCAGGGACGAGAATCCGCTTGTAGGAGCCGCTCCGTAATGGAATTGCCTTACGCGTTTCGAATCTCCATATGCTTCTCTTCAGAGGCTTGAACGGAGACAGTGTGTGCAAACGCTGAACACAATTCGCCATTTTCATATTGCACACCCACCAATGGGAAGCTCGAATGAGACTGTGCATTGTGGGGAATGTGGTCCGGATAGCACACAAATCTTTCCTGTATGGACCCTGCAAGTGGGCTCGTCCTCAATCCTGTTTGCGGCTGCTGACCCACGTTGCCGACATGATGGTTACCATGAATGGGATTGGCTTATGCACACATCCGTTCCGTTAAAGCCTCTGAGGAGAAGTTGAGGAACTTCGAAATGTGTCAGGCAGTCCTATACCGAACGGCTGTTTCAAGTACTGCAGGAGGAATCTGTCCGTACCAATTAAAGGCTGCTGTCTTGCTGCTGTTGCCCGAGTGTGCTGCTCGACTGGTGGACAACCTTGGAGCTGAATATGAATATATATATATATATATATGTGTGTGTGTGTGTGTGTGTGTTTGTGTGTGTGTGTGTGTGTCTGTCCATCAATGTTTCCCCACTTCAAAGACGCACTCCACAGCAGATCTAGTAAAAGCAAAAGGCATTTCAATTCAGTTCTTTGTTAGCCTTATGCATTTCGGAGCACAGCTACTTGATCACAGGCTGCCAGGGTGCACGCAGACATATTCAAAGGCAAAACTTCTCAGCACATTTCAATTGACCTTTAGTAGGTTTCACAGGTGGGTTAACTTGTGTTCCTGGTGGGATATGTAGTCCCTTTCAGACAGTGTTCTATCACTTGTAGACTCTACGCTGCAACACTGAATATGCATTTTAAAATTACCCTCCAGTGGGCCTCCAAATTATAAATGCTCCATAATTTGTGGTGATCTACTGTCTCAATCAGCTCCGGGTTTCAAGGCTTTCATGGTCCCAACTTGGGGAGGTGCAGTCTTCGCGGCCGGACTGCCGTTCTTTAACATGTCCATCAATGTGTCCCCTCTTCAAAGACGCACTCTACAGCAGATCTAGATGAGAGTGCTTCAGCTAAACATTCTCAGCAAACTCAGCAATTGCGGCAATCTCAGCAATTACCTGAAATGGTGCCTTAATAGTGCTCACCTTATTCTCCACTGCAAGGTTTTATCAACATTTTGGGACAGCATATTTCGAATTTCTATCAAAACTATTCAATTGCCAACTAATAAGAGAATTCTCCATTCTAATTGCTGGTTTTCTTAGTGCTGATACAATAAACCGTATGGACAAAGCTCTCTTGGACCTCCTGCTCACATCCGCAATAAACATTGTCTTCAGTAAATGGAAGGACATACATAAGGCTTCATTCAAATGTTGGATGAATTTGATTACACACATCAGGGGGGCAGATAACATTGCTCTCCAAAACTCACCTTGGAAACCATCAACCAGACACATGTAGGACAAGCTAGATGTGTATTTCGCCACCTACAAACCACCATGATTTCCCTACAGATACTGTTCAAATTGTACTTCATAACTCCCCAGCCATAAAATGTGTTTCAGGCGGTTTATAACGCACTCAGGAATATTGATCTGATACCCAACATAAGCTTGTGTAGGCCAATCTTTCAACTCTTTTAAGCTCTTTATAACTATATTAGTATTCTTTTCGTTCTTCTTCTTACCTCTTATTTGCTTTTTAATTTTAATTTTCTTTCACCTCAATTCGAGAACTATTCGTTGATTATTCATTAGTGTACAGTGCTTTGTATCACCTCGTACTCCACACTTTTTGTATACTGTTTGTGACAATACCACCTACTTATCATATTGCTGAAGTTGCTACATCTATCCAGCTGCTGTATCCCATCATTTTTCTTCTCTGTACACAGTTTCCATTTGGAAATTCCTAATAAAATCCTTTGAAATAGGGGGAAAAAAAGAAAAGATAAAAAACCACTTACCTTTTAAACGGCCACCGTCTTACTGTCGCATTGCCGCTCTTTTTAGTGAGGTCCGAACCAGAAAGCACCCCAGCTCCCCATAGCCAATCACAACGCTGCAATGCAGCATTGTGATTGGTCTGGGACAAGGAACCTGTGCATGTTCCTCACCAGGCTGTGCATTACAGCCTGGTGGGGAAGATGTAAAGTGCGCATAACTCTTTGGCCGGCCCATCACTGCCAGCCAAACAGTCATGCCCACTCGGATGTGAAAACTACTGCTCTCCCTGTGACCCCAGCCTCGCTGCGCCCTAACCCAGCCCTGTAGCAAAGAAAAATTAAATGATAATAACAAGATTATTATTAAAAAAAAAATCTGCTCTGCGAGCAGTTGGGTGATGCTCCGCCACCTTAGTGGAAGAGCCACCCCTGTTCGGCACTTGCTTTATAAAGCTGAGGCCTACTGTCTTTGCTAATGCTTATTTTAATTTAATTCTGCATGCAGCAGATTTTTTCAGTTGTACAAAATAGAATGTGCTTTACAGGCAAACTAAAAGATTTCACTAATTCTGAAATCTAGTGGAAGTTTTTTCTTAACCACACAGTGTTCCAAATCCATGTGACACTGAATTACTGGAATAAGGAATACAAAAGCAAAAAAGCCCCGCAATCTGATAATGCCAGCACAAAACGAGGCTGTGTAAATGGGAAACAATGCTTTTAAGTGTAAAAACACACAGAAGTGGGGATTAAGGACTGGGTATTTCCAGGGTGTTGCGCAATGCAAACAATGCAGCAGTTTTGAAATAGAAAGCATTATAGTGAAACATAATAGGCCTATAACATAGCAAAGCGGTGACTGAAAGTTCCGATTTTATTCAAGACACAAAGGTGAGTTGTATACTACTTAATCTTGTATGTGCTAATTACTTGTTTTTTACATTGGACTACACACCACACCTGTACCGTTTCTAAGCTGCAGCTGACAGATGTTAGTATTACCCAATTTATGGCACTCAATTTACGAACCTAACCTGAATGCCGAGTCTGCATAGCTGGAATTGGAACTTATAAATAGATGTCTGCAGATTGCAATGGCATATACATCTTGCTCAGCCATACTGGTAGATAATAAAATAGCAGCCAACTTAACTACAAAAGGACAATAGTCCCAGAATCCTTGTGAAGGGAATAAACTTTAGGCAGTCAGAAGAAGAATCACACAGTGATGTCGCATTGCTCGGTCTGCAAGTCCTCTTTTCTTAGCCGATTTGTTGATGTGTCTCTGTGTTGAAGAAGTTGCATTAGTAACATACCCAAAAGTAACAGAAAAAAACACTTCCACGGTCAGTGCCCATTCGGGGAGCCACAGGGCAGACAGAATCTACTGGCCAACAAACCGTCACTGCTGGTTAATCCTACCGTACCGTACCATAAGTTTCTTTATTCAGCACAAAGCCATGAAAGTACATAAAAACATGATTTAATAAAATCAATTGTTACAATACATAAATAAATAAACGAATACAATCATCCCAGCAATACAATTCTGATGATACATCTGCCAGTGGATTCCTCACCTTGTGACTATCCCCCTGCGCAGCAGCCATTCGGAATATTTTTGTAGCTCTCGACGCCGGCGAGGTCATGGACGACATCACAGAGGGTACGACTCAGCTGGCGACCCCGCTGACTCACTGGATCCATAATAGGGCCTCATCGGCGTGATGACATCAGTTCCCTTTTTTCCGCGCCGTCGACGCCAACGGTTTTTTGGGACTCTCCGTAGTTACTTTGTATATCTAGCTGTTTTGCTTTGTTTCTCTTGTTTCCTTCGAAGATGTCTGCGAGGAAATCAGGTTTTAAGCCCTGCAGGGAGTGCGGTAAGCAGATGTCCATCACTGACCCGCACGAAGATTGTGTTTGGTGCTTGTCTTCTGACCATGACGTCGATGGATGCCCATGCTGTAGGAAGATGAATCCAAAGGCGTTGAAAGAGAGAGAGGCGAAGCTCTTTATGGCCAAGATGAGAAAGGATAAGAAAAGAGGTAGGAGAAGGTCGAGGTCGAGGTCTCGTTCCGAGTCGAGGTCGGGCTCGAAGTGGACGTCGGGGCACTCGAAGCCGAAGAAACATAAGAAAAAGAAGCACTCTTCCCGGCATCGATCTGATAAAGAAGCGGCGCCGAGATCGACCTCGACTTCACAGGAAGGATCATGTCTCTCCTTCGTTATCGAATCCGGTTTCACCAGAGAAGTCGGCTTCACCTGAAGTCTCTCCGCGTCAATCACCGACACCGGCTCCATCATCGGATTCAGTCCATTCTCCGGCTCCAGATCAGGAACATCCTGTGCCAGGAGAGCAGGTAAATTCAGAAGAAGTTCCGACATCGGCGCTGGCTGGCCCGAATACAGGAACACCTGCTTCGGAGTCAGTACCAGGAGCTTACCCTCCATTCCCAGCTCCAGGACAAGACCCATCGCATTACCTTAATGCCATGTATGGAGTCTTTTATACGGCTTTGTACCCCTCTGGTACACCTGCGAGTCCCATGGGTCCACTAGCTTTCAATTTGGGGGTTCCTCAGGCCTATGCCCAGACCCCCTTTATGCCGTTCCTTCCGACGGCGCCGTCATGGAGTTTCCCGGGGCCGAGGGCTCCAACGCCATTTTCATCTTCACCGGCGTCTTCTGTTCGGCCTCGTTCGGCACAAGCGGCGCCATCGGATCCGTGCACAACGCTGGCTCCGAATCCGACGGAGTCGGTTATGGATCCGTCGACGTCTGTGCCAAGGATACGATCCAGGAAAGAGGCCCAGAGGGTTTTAGAAGAGGATAGGTATCGTGAGGAAATGGAAGAAGGTGAACTGCATGATTCAGATGAGTATTTTGCTGAATTGAGAGAGGCCAGTGGCCTGGACATTTCTCCTGAATGGGAGTTTTCTCCTGATTCTGATGCTCCTTCAAAAGATGTAGCACCTTATCATGTGGTTATTAGAAAGGCGGCTGAATTATTGGACATTCAACTCCCTACTACTGAGTTCAAGTCAAATTTATTAACAGAGGTTCTCCATTCGCCTTCTTTGGTTGTTGAGCCTCTCTTGCCTTTCAATGAGGCTATTCTTGAACCTGTGCTAGAGGTTTGGCGAAAACCTCATTCTGCGCCTGCAGTTTCCAGGTCTATAGCAAGAAGATATAGGGTGGCTTCTGCCGATTCCGGAGTTTTTATCTGCTCATCCTTCTCCAGAGAGCTTAGTGGTTCAAGCTGCATGCTCAAAGAGATCTTTGGGAGCTTTCCCTCAAGTTCCAGCTGACAGGGAATCAAAAAGGATTGATCAGTCTGCCAAGAAGGTACTATCCTCTGCGAGCATGGCGTTGAAATCTACGAATGCTACCTGTTTGATGGGTAGGTACATCCATGCTTTGATGGACTCATCTAAACAGTTGCTGCCTAAGCTGTCTGGGAAAGACAGGAAGAATTTTCAAGATGTTTTAAACGATACCCAGGCTTCTGTACGTCAGGTCGTTTAGAGTGGGCTAGACACAGCTACTTGGTGGCAAGGATTATGGGTTTTGCAGTGGCTACTAGAAGAGGTGCTTGGTTGAAGTCTACAGATTTTTCAACAGATGTTCAAGCTACTCTGTTGGACTTACCATTTGATGGTTCAGGACTCTTTGGTAAGAAAGCGGACGCTGCCTTAGAGAGGTTTAAAGATAGCAACGCTACAGCAAAATCACTTGGCTTGCAAGCTCAACCTAGAGGCTCTTTTCGAAAACACAGAGGTTATGGGAAGTCAGCCTTTCGTTCATATGGCCAGCCTCGTCAGCAGCAGCAACAACAACAACAGAATGCTCTATACAAGTCGTATAGAGGAAAAATTAGAGGTCGTCCACAAGGTCACCAACCCTCCTCCTCCTCTTCCTCTACCTGACCCTCCTATCACCGCAACAAAGCAGCCCTAGATTGTCCCATTCCGGATCATGTTGGTCCTGTAGGGGGTCAGCTTACTCATTTTCTGCAGGATTGGGAATCGTTCACTACAGACCTATGGGTTCTCAATCTTGTAGAAAATGGGTATGCTCTTCCCTTTCGGGAATTCCCTCCATATTACCCTCCTTGCCAAGGTGCTTGCTCAGAAGAACATCCCCTTCTCCTACAGGAGGAAGTTCTGACCTTGCTGAAAAAAAGGTGCGATAGAGGTGGTTCCAGAGCAGGAAAGGGGTCAGGGACGCTACTCCCGTTACTTCCTGATTCCCAAGAAGAATGGCAGGTTACGTCCAATTCTGGATCTCAGGGTCTTGAATCTTTATCTGAAGCAAGAGAAGTTCAAGATGCTTACCCTTGCGCAGGTTCTTCAGGCGCTGTTGGAAGAAGACTGGATGGTGTCGATCGACTTGCAGGATGCGTATTTTCATATTCAAGTTGCACAGGAAGTATCTCCGTTTCACGGTGGGATCGCAACATTATCAGTTTGCGGTCCTTCCGTTTGGTCTTAATACTGCACCTCGAGTCTTCACCAAGGTGATGGCGGTGGTGGCAGCCAATCTCAGAAGATCGGGGTTTCCTGTTTTTTCCTATCTGGACGATTGGCTGATCAAAGCGGAGTCGCCAGAGAAGGTTTGTCATCATCTGCAAGTGACAACCCAGTTGTTGTACAAGTTGGGGTTTTCGATAAATGTACCCAAATCTCGCCTGGTGCCCTCACAGCGCAACCTGTTTATAGGGGCAGTACTGGACACTACTGTCTGTGGAGCATTCCCTCCTCCTCTAAGGATTCTCGACATTCAGGAGGTCGTTCCAGTCCTGAAGGTCCTCCGCCTGCTCAGTCTGATGGCTTCCTGCATTCTGTTAGTCAACCATGCACGCTGGCACATGAGGGCGCTCCAGTGGTACCTCCGCAGGCAGTGGTATCAGCACAACGGAGATCTCAGGGAGTCAGTAAGGATCTCCAGAGAAGCTGCAGCGGATCTGTCTTGGTGGAGCGTGGAGGGCAATCTGTCTCAAGGAAAGCCCTTCCATCTACCTCCATCGGTGGCCACAGTGATTACGGATGCATCCACTCTAGGGTGGGGTGCTCATCTGGGGGACCTGGAGATGAAGGGTCTTTGGTCTCCAGGGGAAAGGTTGCTTCACATCAACCTTCTAGAGTTGCGGGCCTTCCTCCCCTCCCTTCATGGTCAGTCGGTTCAAGTCCTGACGGACAACACTACCGCGATGTGGTATGTCAACAAGCAGGGAGGAGTGGGGTCGCAGTGTCTCTGCAGAGAGGCTCTGCGTCTCTGGTCCTGGGTTCAGGACCATCAGATTTGTCTGATGGCAAATCATCTGGCCGGGGTTTGAACGTGCATGCAGACAGTCTCAGTTGGCAGTTTTCTTCCGACCACGAGTGGAGACTTCATTCAGAGGTAGTTCGTCACGTCTTTCGGATGTGGGGAACCCCTCAGGTGGACCTGTTCGCCACTCACGAGAACGCTCACTGCACGTCATTCTGCAGTCTCCAGTATCCGATGCAGGAAGCGTTAGGGGACGCGTTTCAGTTGAGTTGGGGCTCTCAACTCCTTTACGCGTTTCCTCCCATTCCCTTGATTCCTCGGGTTCTGAGGTAGATTCGCCAAGACCGGGCCCAAGTCAGATTGATCTCCCCGGATTGGCCAAGAAGGGTGTGGTACACAGATCTTTTCCACCTCTCCTCGTGCCCGCCGCTCCATCTCCCTCTCAGGGCAGACCTCCTCTCTCAGATGGAGGGGTAGGTTCTACACCCTCACCTCCAGAGCTTACACCTTCATGCCTGGAGATTGAACGGGGCAACCTGAATTATTTTTCTCTCCCGCCGGACGTGGTGGATGTTATTCTTTCAGCCAGGCGGCTTTCCACCAAGTCAATTTATTCTTATAGGTGGTCCAAATTTGTTTCGTGGTGTGGAGAGAAATCTATTGACCCCTTAAGGGCCCGTTTGTCCAATATACTTCAGTTTGCTGTTTCTTTGGCCCAGCAGGGTTTTGCTGTGTCAACTGTAAAAGGTTATTTGTCGGCCTTGTCGGCATTCCTTTGTTTGCCGGACCAGCCGTCTTTGTTTTAGTCACATATTGTGTTACGTTTCATTAAGGGTCTTACCAACAAATTCCCTCCTACTCCTTTTATTGTGCCTCAATGGGACTTAAATCTTGTGTTAACCTACCTAATGGGTTCGCCCTTTGAACCTTTGCACAAGTGTCCCATGAGACTTCTGTCTTTTAAGACTGTTTTTCTTGTGGCAATTACCTTGGCAAGGAGGGTAAGTGAGCTTCAAGGTCTGAGTTCCAAACCCCCATTCTTGACCATTCATGCTGAAAGAATGGTACTGGGACCAGGGCTGCTTTTCTGCCTAAGGTGGTAACTCCCTTCCATCTGGGGCAGTCCATTACCCTCCCTACCTTCTATCCTCCCCCTCCCCCTTCCAAGGAGGAGGAGCGGCTTCACCGCCTGGACCCTAAGAGGGCGGTGAGCTTTTATCTCGATAGGACTAAAGACTATCATGTGGACGACCAGCTCTTTGTTGGATTTGCTGGTTGCAAGAAAGGGAGAGCAGTGCACAAGCGCACACTTTCAAGATGGATTATCTTGTGCATTAAGATCTGCTACGCCCTGGCTGGTAAGGAACCTCCAGAGGGTATAACAGCTCACTCTACTAGAGCAAAGTCTTCTACATCTGCTTTGTCTAGGGGTGTTCCTGTTGAGGACATTTGTAGAGCGGCAACTTGGGCCTCCCTCCACACTTTCGCGAAGCATTACTGCTTAGATTCTGAGGTGAGGCGGGACGGCCACTTTGCGCGTTCTGTCCTCCAAGATTTTCTGATATAAAAGAGTGGACATCCTCCTCCGGGAGTGGGGACTGCTGTGGGATTCTATTCACAAGGTGAGGAATCCACTGGCAGATGTATCCATCAGAAGAACAAGTTACTTACCGTCGGTAACGCTATTTCTGGTGGAAACAGTATCTGCCTGTGGATTCCTCACATACCCACCCGCCTCCCCGTTGTCCACTCTTCTATACCTTCAAGTATTTATGTTGTATGTTACAATGGAATGTTTAATTGTTTTTACCTTTTGAATTGTTTTCACACTATGTGTTTTGGTTCAAATACTGTGTATTGTGTATACTATACTTGTTTATGCCGGTCCGTCCGTGTGCCTCGGGGGCACGGAAAAAAGGGGCGGAACTGACGTCATCACGCCGACGAGGCCCTATTATGGATCCAGTGATGTCAGCGGGGTCGCGAGCGGAGTCGTACCCTCTATGACATCGTCCATGACCTCGCCGGCGTGGAGAGCTACAAAACATTTCCGAATGGCTGCTGCGCAGGGGGATATTCACAAGGTGAGGAATACACTGGCAGATACTGTATACACCAGAAAAAGCGTTACCGAAGGTAAGTAACTTGTTCTTTAGCAACTAATTTACATACAAAATATGTGCAAACCAAGTGATAAAAGCAGGTTCACTGGACTGCAAACATTTGGACCTTAGTCTCCACATATGGAGCAAACAACGTGAGGCCGCAAACACTATGGATTGCCTTGCATCGCTTCCAAATATCTTTATTGCTATTATGTAGTCTCGTATTTCCAAAAGCTGACATTTATTCCGATATTCTGGGCAAAAGGGCAAGACATGCGCGATAGTCTCAACGAGTCCAGCACAAAGAGGGCAGGTTCCTTCCATATCCCTATTTGGTTGCTGCCATTTGGAAGTAAAGGAGCATACAGGAAGAGTCACATAATGGAATTTCAAATATAATGACTTCGCTAAAAGGGGCTCGACCTTATCAAGAAAGGTTTCCAATTTAAAATCTACTTTAAAATCAAGGAATGCAGCAGCTAGAGAACCTGATCCCACTAGCCCAATGTATGTGGATGTCTTATACTGTCAGTACAAGCACTTCAAGGCAACCTTGGATGCCCTGCTAAGGTCTGCTGGAGTGGGCCAAAGATTCGCACAGCCTAATTGGCTAAACGTTTGCTTGATATACCTGACCCGTGGTATTTTTGAGGCACCAGGTGACCTAAGAACATCCTCTAAACCCTGCCGATAGACTAATAACTCTGGTGTCACCCAAATTATGCGCAAATACAGTAGTGGTCTAAGACCTATTTTGGCACTGAGTGCTCGGAGTCCGAAGTTTAAACGCAAGGGAATGAGCGTGGAGCTGACAGGGAGGTTGGTCAGCGAGCGCATAAAACAGTTTTCAACTTTGTCCAACAAGGTGCAATCCGTGTGGCCCCAAAGTTCCGCACAATATGAAGCAGCCCCCACAGATGCATGTTATACATTTGTAGGTTTGGAGAAATAGGGAGACCTTTGTTTTGCAGACACAAGCCTTGGTTTCACAGCAGCTCTTTGAGTACTCTTTGGAGCACTGCCTTCCTTGGGCAAGAGAAACTTGGAACTGGAAAAAAGGGGTAATTTGGTTTCCACTTTTATACTTGTTTGCAAACAAGGGGTGTGTATTCACTGTCTATGGTCATGAAACTGGTTTAGGGTGGTTCCTTTTTAAATGTAAGGTTTTGTGGTAGTATAGACAGAGCCTTTGAGTAAGGTGATAGCTTTCACAGCAGTTAGTAAGGATGCTGGCTCCAAGAAGAAGTATCCCAAACACACACAACCAAGTTTAAAGTTTCTGAACCTCACTGTCATCATCTTTCCTGAAGTAGCAATCAAGGACAGACAACAGGACAGGCCCTGCCTAGAAACGTCCTCACCCTGAATCTGCTGACTCACTCCCTCTTCCCTACGATCCTACAAATAACAGTGCCTGGGGAAAATCTAATCATCAATGCTCTGCTAAAATGTCCTCATTGAATTTCTGTGGGTCACCCATTCTCCATCCTCCTTCACTTCAGTGTCTGATTTTTAAACCTTGAGCCACAGGAACGTAGGCAATACATTTCCCCTGTTTGAGGAAGTTGTCCTCATCCTCTCTATTGTGCCATGTGAACCCACACACACCCAGATAGGATCCCACATGTCCCAGCAATCCTACTCCCATCTCATAGCTACCATATGTGTGCCACATATCTACCTGCATACACTTGTCTGACTGTATCAGCGAAAGAGTTTGGATGTTACACAGAAGCGTAACTTTGCACAAGAGGAAGTGGTAGACCCCAATCCTCTCTGACACAGAACAGAAAAATTAACAAAAATCAGTATGGGTCCACCAGCGCTTCATGTGAATAACAGGACATGGACAGAAGCCCTATGTTGACAAAAGAGGGAGTTCTTTGTCCTGTCCTCAAGATCACAGAACAAGTTCTGGAGCTTGGCTCTATCACAGACAGGCCTAAGCATCGTCGCACAAGCTAAGCTACCATGTAAGCTGGACCAGAAAATAGTTGGATTCCAGTGCATAATGGAGTTGGGTCCCTCAGAGCATAGATACATACTTCTGTTCCACACAAAGGACATTCCTGTCCCAAAACCATGGTTCCTTTTACTTATTTTCCTCAATTTGTGGAAGGCACCAATATGACTGGGGCTAAAAATAATGTAAAGAATAGTATTGGATTCTCACTTGGATAGGTTCGCTTTTGTGTCTTTAATAAAATGTGAACTCTGTCATTTCTTAAGTAAACTCTGCAGAACAAGCAGAGGCTCCTTTTATGCTTTTATATCATACTCACTACTGCCAATAAAGGATAGATGGTTCAAATTCATGGTCTCCTTCATTGATCAGGAAAAATTGAAGAAGACATTAAAAGGTGTGGTTTTCTTATTGAAATAATAAGAAAAGAATGCTCACATATCAAATGTTCAAGCTACATATTCAATTAAAGTTCTAACCACGCCCATTCTGGACTAATTAGCGCAATAATGGCACTTAATGCTTACGAAATTAGTCTTAGGGTCCTCTCGTCCAATTTTGAGTTAGGCAGACCACTAGGTTTACACCGACGGGGTCAAATTTACTCTGTCAGCATAAACCTTCCTCTGGTAGCCCGACAGAGTGGGGGTTGTCAGGGAAGAATATAATACAATGCGTCCTATTTAGGGTGGGTGGCATTTTTGTGTGTTTTTTCTTGTCTGTCACCACCAGATAAAACTTGACGATGAGGGACAGGATAAAAAATAATAATCCTTACACCATGGGAAATATCTCCCATGGTGTGGGGGCGATTGATTCTTTTTTTATTTAAAAAAAAACTGCTTTGGGAGTTTTTTTAAAAATTAATAAAAGTTAGAAAACATTTGAGGGCCTAACGTCATGTTTGACGGTGCCATACATCAAACTTTTGCAACATTGACAGGAAATGCTGTGAAGATGGTTCCAGCCAATGCAAGTAGATGACCGACAGGCCAGCGGACATCTTTCAATTTGGCAGATGGCCTGACAAGAGGCCGCGTCCGAGTATGGTTGGCATGCGGCAAGATGGCGATGGCTGCCTCGTATTAACTGCGGAGTGCCCAACCTTGACAGCAGGATAGAGGCCTCACGAATTCGAGCCCCCTGCTGGCCATTCCCCAGCTTTACTGTGGGGTGGCGGGGCCACAAGCACTACAGCTGCAACTGAGATGAGCGAGGCTGTAGATAACAAGATGGCACCTGGCCAGCTCTGAGAGACTGTGACTTGCGTCTTCACAGGGCTTTTCACCACCCACGACACTGAACCCCCTAGCCATCCTGCTCTGCTGCTGCAGACTGTGGGAAGCCACACCTGGGAGGAACAGCGCGGATAGAGAGGTGAGGACTGTGAGGCCCTATCGGGACCGACTAGTTGGCCGCATCCTGTGCAGGGCCCGGGGGATGCTGCTACCCGCTTCCTCTCCAGCCCCTGGGCTTCAGTGGCAGTGGAGCAGGGACACTGCGCAATCACCTGAGGGGTACCATGTGGAGACAAGCCCCTACACATAATCTCCCACACAAAATGTACTTTTTCCGGACGGGAGTTGCTTCACTCATAGAGCCCCAACGCTTAGAGCCCCGCCCTCGTGAGACTCCAGCGGTCAGATGGCAGTGCTTGGCTGACCCCCCGGGGGGGGGGGACCGCTAGCAATACCCAACACTGCCAACTGGTGGCGCTTCACGCGAACATAGTAGGAGGAGCTGGTGGAAGAGCGCGGACCCACCCATCACTGTGGACGTTTCTTTGGGACCCCCGATGAGCTGAAGTTACCCCTCCGCAGCAATACAACTATGCCATTACTGATGACTGTGTTTTGGGCAAGCTAGCCCAGAGACTCACGCCAATAAGACTGATCTATTCACTGTGTGCCAGATGCACACCATTGCGCTCCCTCAGCATCAACCACCATGACATACTCAACCTTTTTTTCTGAACGCACCCTGGTCCGAGGGGTGGTAATGATGGCATTAGCCCTTGGCTAGTAAATCCATGCAAGTAGACCAGGGAACATACGGCAGCTCACACGCAGACCTCACCTGTCTCACTCCAGGCTCCTTGTACTGCATGGATAGCTAGCTAAATCCCCTTACATGACTCATATATTTCCACACCTCAGTAGCATATGGAGTCTACGGTTGGGGCAGAGGAGGGGCTTGGAAGTACTCCCTTGTACCCAGGGGCTATGGCAATGGCCCAGGCGAAAAAAGATCGTACATTAAAAGACATGATAACCAAGCCTTCGGGCAACATGGCAGGAGACCGCCTCTAAACGTCTGTCTCGGGCCACCTTCAAGATGGTGACGGCACAATGGAACCAGTGACACGCTCCTTCCTCAAGGCCCTGTTCGCATCTTAGCAAGATGATCTGCAACCCGTCAAACACGACCTCTCAAATGACATTAAAGAGGTCCGACTGGATCTTGACACAGTAGGGGAAACGTGTCTCAGCTATCGAGGACAATGAGCACAGCCGCAAGGAGGAAGTGGAACATCTACAAGAAATCATTCGCCTTTCAGAACAGCAAATTGATCTGCAAGCACACGCTGAGGATTTGGAAAAAACATGCAGCGGAACAATATTTGCATTAAAGGAGTACTGTTGAAGGCGGAAGGTTCAGACATCACCCTTTATAGTAGGGATCTTTTTCTTCACATACTAGAGGCATGGTCAGACTTCAAGGTTAAAATCGACCAAGTGCACAGAGTTGACCTACCAAGAACGGACTCGGCCCCCCTGGCCGACATCTTAGCTTGTATCCATAACTATCACTTAAAATAAAACATCCTGAGAAAGGCCCGCCAGCAACATCCAGTGCACTTTAGGGGAAGCACACTGATGCTTCATCAGGATCTGGCGGTGATTACTCTACAGAAACAACATACCTTTCGGCCAGTCACTTCCCACCTGCAGAACACTGGAGTGACCTATTCTTGGGGACATCCATTCTGGCTTATCTTTCGCCTAGATGGCAAGCTACACCAAAAGAGACCATTGGAGGAAATCTGCTGGATTCTTGGTGTCAACGAATCCACTGCCGGAAAACAACAGATGAACTCCGTTGACCGTCAGGTGTGCTGATGCTCTTGTTGGCAACGGCGTAAAACAAGGGGGGACATGCGTCCTTATCCAGAGACAATTTCAATGGAACAAAAAGGAATACTGGAATGGCTGACGGGCTGGATGGCCAAGGCAGAAGACCCATGATGTTGCTGGGCACATTGCATCAAAACCTATTTTTGAGTTGGCGGGGCGTGGAGATGGGGTCTGGTGGCCACAATATGGGCGAGGCGTGGAGATGAGGACTTGTGGCCACAATACCGACCAGCTGTCACTGTTTCCCGAAGGACCTGTAAGTTTGATCTGACAGTTACGGACGTGATAAACCTAGCTTTTATGTCACTATTTGTTGTTAGGTCTGTTATTTGGGGAATGTGCTCGCTTTCGATGCTAGCTCACTAAAGACCAGATATACCTTCACTAGGGCCAGGTGGAAACGGAGAAGAACACATTACTATTACGGTTGGGATGCTGAGCATCAGCACACTCCTGGCGCACCTCTGGCCCATATGACCTATACTTCAGTGCGGGTCCTCACATTAAATGTGAAGGGCCTTAATACCTCAGTCAAATGTCATGCGGTCCTAATTTTGTACCCTCAGTTACGCTCTTCTTATACATTACCAGAATCAGAGAGAATGCACTAAATGCAAATACAGAAACATGTGGGTGGTGGAGAGATGCACACCTTTTCTTCTTTATAGTATTCAACGATAATTATAAATTCCACTTTTAAACCTTGTCGGCGTGCTCGCTCTCCGCGCTCCGCCCATTTGCGCTGCAAACAAGTCAAAACACAAGGGAAACACGTTTATGTCTCCACTAGCTGCACAGCCTATTCAAATGAATTTAATGAATTAAATTCTTGATCAGTCATTTAATTATTTCAAATTTTAGCCAGTAATTTTCATCCTACTCTTTTTGTCTTCAATCCATTATACCCATTGCCATGGTTGCTTTGCTTTTCAAAAAACACAGAAGAGAACGCTGCTTCCTCATGCCACAAATTTATTGTAAGTCACCCAATGCATTTCGGGAATAATCCCTTCTTCGGGGGTTTCTAAAGTACAAACAAAAGTGATCTTGATCAGTTCAATGATAAACATTCTCATTAATATTATTAAATAGAACAAACTGACATCTAACATATTTCTTGATTATTCGACCTTTGCACAAACAATGGCTTTCATTTTTATGTGTCTTTATAAACAGTTCCAAGTGCTCCCCATATTTCATATTTAAGCTTTGAACTTTCAGTAACCTCTCTTATCAGCTTTGCTACTAACTACTCATTAGTATCCCACACCGGTGCCTTTACATAAAGGCATCCCAGAACGGAGTTCAGACTGCTGGTGGGGTTGTGGCTCACAGGGCACACTACTGCACCTGCTTTGGGATTGCCTTAAAATAATGGAATATTGGACCAACATTCTAAATGATAGACACACACTGCGACAAGCAACTCTCCAGATTTTCCGCTTGCACAATTCTATGGCAAACTATTCCACTTACCTTGCCATTAAAATCTCAACAGAAGAAGCAGATAGGACTAGCTGTAGGGGCGTCACATCAGAATTTTCTTGCGCACTGGGGAACAAGCCGCACACCCACACACCAAGGTTGGCTTCCCCACTTATGGCACATACTAGGAATGAAAAAAAACATTTTATCCCTTACAGCTCAGAAAGTCTCATTTGGGGAGCTCTGGTGACCAGTCATTGCCCTCCTCTCAAAGGAATTCCGGGAACTCACTTGTCCCATGTATTTACGCACACTCCGTTTGACTGAAGTTACTCCCTCTGTTCCTTCTGAGGATACTAATTTGGCAAACTTTCCATTGTCAACTTTGCTGCACTCGTAATCTTTTCTTTCACAGAGTACTGAGGGGGTGGGTGAGGGGGGTCTTTAGTTCAGGGGGATTGTTTTGTTAATTATTATTATGGACACAACTATATACGTCTAATGTTGAGCCCTGCAACGCTCTTGTTGTTGCTACATTTGATACAATATGAACCATAGAGATTTGAACCATAAAAGATGTTAAGTGTAGAAGCACTGTAGGCTGAGAAAACATGCATTAAGGGAAAGAAAATTGTTTATTTATTTATTGATTTTTATAATTGGATCATTTAGACAACTGCAAAAAAAATAGGACTAGGATAAATTCCTAGTCCTACCTGTTGATTGCACTCTTGAGGCCCTTTAGTATTAATGAAAGGGCTGCAAACACCTGCATGGTCCTTTATGCAATGTGGGCTGCTCTGGTGCAAATACGCACCGGCATAATCAGGCATTGGTGATCACCCATGTGTAAGGGTTGGTGGGCCCAGGCAAATGAGAGAAAACTTTACTATTGTGCCCATGTCAAATTACTAATGGACGCATAATGAAACACACTGTCAGTAGGCACACTAATTGTGCGTCTCATAGGCTGAAGAACATAGCAAGTGTGCACACCAAGGATGACCCTTGGGAGGGTGAGAAGAGAGTTACCAAGGACTCTCTCAACACCCTACAGTGGTTCACTGGACCCCTTTACAGGGGATACCCTGCCACCCATTGCAAGTGAGGCTGGGTCAAGGCAGACCCTACAGTCTGCCTTTCACAAATGTGCTGTTCACAGTGTAGGCATGGGTTTGAGTGTGCACTGCAAACAGAGCATTGACTATAATAGGGCACATTGTTACAGTCTGCACCCAGCGCACTGTGTGCCACAGAGCAGAGCGTGGCGAGTGTGCGTTTTTTGAAATATGGCCCCACGTTGTCTTTCCGTCTACTCAACATATGCTACAAAGGTAGAAGAATTACAGTTGTTGGCATGAAGATATAATTTACATGGTCATTGAGGAAACATATAAAATCTAGAATAAATGTGGCATATGCAAAAACCAACGTCTTGTAGGATTTACTAATACATGAAGACCTGGAAGTTTAAAGCAACACAGCAACTATCTCAGAATGTACAGGGTCTTTCCAGGCAGGACTTCATGCAGTAAGATCTAGATTCTCAAAAAGAAATGAAGCTGTGACTTTACCCAGGACATTTAGTAAAGACTGAGTGAATAGAGGAAAGAGGAATGCCAAGTTTATAAGTGCTTCTAGAACAACTGGAAATCATGCCTTAGATCTTCAGAGAAGATAATTTACAAGCCCCTTGCGCCTCATTTACGCTGCCGTTGCGTCACTTTTGTGATGCAGCAGCGGCGCAAATCCTGCGCCATGGTGTGGGGTACTTACAACGTGACGCATCTGGGAGATGCGTCATGTTGTAAAGCCTTGCGCCACATATAGGCGTTCCGGCGCAGGGGGGTGTGGTTGTTACGGCGTAGGAACGCCTCCTAAAAGTGGCTGAGTGAAATCTACAAGATTTCACTCGGTCACTTTTAAGCCAATGCTGCATCAAAACCCTGCGCCTGCTTGAAGCAGGCGTAAGGCTTGACGCAGCATTGGAAGAATAGGGGCCCGAGAGCATTGCTGGAGCTGCGGCGCATCATGGGTGGCGGAGCTGCGGCGCACAATTACGGGCGCATCCCTGCTAATTTGCAGGGATGCGCCAGTAATTGTAAATCTGCCCCCTAAGGTTTACCACAAAAGGTGGAAAAGCATCAATTATCCCATCAGACCAGTTGTGTGGGAACCCATCCATGGAAAAGTCTCAGGAGTTGCCTCTAGTTGGGAAGAAAAGTATGCACTGTGAATTACAATGAGACTAAACACAGTCTATAAAGACTTGATCCTCGTAATTGTTACATTTTCGGAAGAGTTATTACTGATGGTGACAAAAGTTGAATTGTATGTTAGATCTGGTTTGCCAATATGCCTGCACATTTTCCCCAGATCCGTCCATGCATCAAAATCCGGTGTCAACGGTGGAATTACCAAAAACCTTTGTTCAGTTACGCTAGTAATCTACTTCGAGTTAGCACTTGATGACTGATGTAAGACATTGCAAGGGAACCATTTATCTATAGAAGAAACAAATATTGCAACATTTGATTTGTAGAACAGTGGAGCATTAAGGTGCCTGCAAGCAACTCTAGACAGTTCAGGTGCAATGTGACCATCTGCTAACACCTTGTTCCATCAGCCAGGAACTGGCCTTGGAGTGCCCCATCCTGATATAACTTCATTTGGGTGAGTACCAAAATAACTTTAGCATTCTATGTGTCTAGGTGGTCCTACCACCGGATTAACTCTAAGCAGGCTTCTACAGATAAAGGACCTATTTATAGGTTCACTTTTATTTTATCTATTTAGGGGGAAGGTGTTATATAGCACTCTATTACTCTGGAGTCTGTTGACGCAGATAGCAGGATAGGAGAATCTCCAAACGTCTGAATGACACTAGATGTTATTAATAAAAACCCAGGTTTTCAACGCTTCCATACATTTTAGTAAGGTGGTCTGGGAATGTATTTCTAGAAGATTGGAATTCTAGGCTGGTGGCCCAACTGTCCAATTTCTAGTATTTAAAGAAGTTGCAATAAACGTGGCTTTAATGGTGGACCTCAAGTTAGGGCAGGGAACTTATTTTTTTAATTTGCTAATACAAAGTGGGACTAACCTATTGTAGATGTTATACATCATGATGCTATACACCATGCAGGTGTTTTATTTATTAGTAACCATGCAGTTTTTGATACGATTGGAGACTGATTCCATACTTTTAGCACAAGATGGTTCTCACTGGAGTATTGTTTTGTAGGTGGTTGATTTATTTAGCAGGCAGCCCTTGATTTACAGAAGTGTATTAATCCTGTTGTGACTGGAGAAAAGCATTCACAGACATGATCATATGTGCGAAGCACAAAAATGGAAAAATATTTCTCAGGATGCAGATGTTGAAAAAGCAGGATTGTGTGTCTTTAGAGATTTGCAGATCTAAATTTTGGGCAGCGTCAAGATGTTTGCCAAAATTACAAACTGACTTGACTGGCTGATGACAGTCTACCAGCTGGGATGGCCTAAGAGCCTTATCTGAAAGAGAAACGTTAGTGATAGATTCCTTCCCTTAGACTATCCCCAGGCATCACACTGGATCCGGAAAGTTTTCGTCAGCAGTACCCCTGCGCGTCGGAGGGTGGCGTTGTGCAGCTCCGCATCCGTAGCTGGCGTTGTAGGTGCCGAGATGACGTCACGGAGACTACTTAGGCGCCACCCTTGCGCACTGACGTCAGTTCTTTCTTTTTCCGCGCCAGCAAGAGCAGATCCGGTTAGAGCACGTACCCTAGTAATTTTTTGACTAACTTTTGAGACTTTTTGTATTTCATTTTTGAGTCTTTGACTCCTGGTGCCACGTAGGGATGCCTGGGTTTAAATCCTGTGGGGCCTGTCGCCGTATGATGTCAGTGGCTGACCACCATGGCGCTGTCAGGAGCGATACCATGACTCCCGGTCATGTTCCGTCCGACTGTCTGGCCATCGCTCCGAATGCCTTACAGGAGCGGTCCTGTAAGCTGTCGTTTCCGCGCCGTTCGAGGTCCGGGGGTCGATCGAGGGACCGACTGCGGCACCATCACCATCGCTCCTCGGGGTTGAAGTCTTCACACTCGGAATCGGGTAAGAGACGTCATAAGAAGAATTCGAAGAAGCTTTTTCTCCAACGTTCCCCCGTCAGTCTCCGGACGTGAACGAGGGGGCCGGGGGTACCACCCTGCGGCTCCTTTGGAGCCTGTGAGTCCCACGGCCTACCCACCTTATCCGGATACGTCGGAGACTCCTGCCCAGATGCAAGATTTTCTTGCTGCCATGGACCATGTTTTCAGGCCTCGGGCTCCGGCTGGTGCTCCTTCGGGCCCCGCGATCCCAGCTGAGGGCCATCTCTTGCCGCTGGCTCTGCTGCCGGCACCGCAAGGTCTTTCGCCGGCGGCTCCGGTCCCGGCGCCGCGAGGTCCTACGGCGCCGCCCGTGGCTCTGTTCCCGGCGCCGCAGTGGATTCCGTTCGTTCCATCACCGCCCTTGCCCGGGTTCCCGGACAATTTTGCTCCAGGTTGTGACCCTAATTGGTACACAGAGCCGGACCGGGGTCGACCGGTGCCGTTCACGGTGCCGTTCGACCATTTACCTTCCCCTGTCCCTCCCCCACCACCGTAGCCTGCCTGAGGACCCTCTCTCACGGCAGTGCGGGTCGGAACAGGAATGGACAGAAGAGTTGGAGGATGCAGGTAGCCTTGACCTCTCCTCTGACCCTGGTTTTCTTTCTCCTCCTGCTGTGGCTATGGAGGGGGGCACCACATACACTGTGGTGCTCCGTAGAGCAGCTGAGGCCCTTGACCTAGACCAGCCAATGGTGACCCTCAAAACTAATCTCCTCACTGAAGTACTTCAGCCGGCAGCAAGCTCTATGGAGCCCCTGCTACCGTTCAATGAGGTGTTAACTGACGTATTGATGGGCACCTGGTCTAGACCAGCCACAGGGGTTCCCGTGGATAAAAATGTAGCCAAGCTTCTTCGCCCGGCCCCAGGTGACCCTGCTTTTTTGACAACCCACCCAACCCCGGAGAGTCTGGTCATCCAAGTCTCCACTTCCCAAAGCGCATTCCCTACCACTCCGCCAGATAAGGTAGCCAAGAAGCTGTAACAGTTTGGCAAGAAATAGTTTTCATCCGCCAGCTTAGGGCTGCGGTCGGTGAACACCGCATGCCTCTTGGGCCGCTACTCCCACGCTGTGTGGGACACGGTTGCGCAGGTGCTGCCTCAGTGTCCGGAGGAGGTTCGGACAGTGCTTTCCCAGGCTGTTGCTGAGGGAAAAGATGCAGCAAAGTTCACCATCCGGTGTAGACTGGACACCGCAGTTTCACTGGGTAGGGCGATTTCCATGACAGTGGCCCTCCATCGCCACGCCTGGTTGCGGTCCACTGGGTTTTCAGGGGATGTTCAAAGTTCTCTTATGGACATGCCCTTTGAAGGTACGCGCCTGTTTGGCGATTAGGCAGATAGTGCGCTGGAGCATTTTAAGGATTCCCGGGCTACGGCCAAGTCCTTGGGTCTCTCCACCACGCGCCCGGCCACGTCTGCTTTTCGTTCCTTTCGTTGCCACGGAAGGGTCGCCCAACACGTTCGTTCAGCCAGAGCCTGCACAGAACCAACCTCAGTGCAGCTGCGGACGTGGTTCCCGCCGCGGCGGGACAGGGGGCCAGAGTGCTGGTCTGTCCACCTCCACTCCCGCAGCATCCGCCTCAAAGCCTTCCTTGTCCGAGCTTTGGGGTACACCCCACGCCGGTGAGCGGCAGGATTTGCCATCACCTCCCCCACTGGCGTTCCGTTACCTCGGACAGGTGGGTTCTGCAGATCGTCCGAAGGGACGACTCCCCTTCAAGACTGTCCCTCCAGCCCTGCCACCTCAGTGCCACCGCATGTCAGGGGACCATTTTCGCTTCTCTAGCAGGAAGTCACGGCCCTCTTGGCCAAGGGGGCCATTAAGCGCGTTCCTGGGCCAGAAGTAGGACGTGGTTGTTATTCCCACTACTTTCTGGTCCCCAAGAAGGAGAAAGGGGGCCTGCACCCCATCTTGGACCTCAGGAACATCAACCGCTTCCTCCGGAAGGAGAAGTTCAAGATGTTGACTCTGGCTCAGGTCTTGGCTGCCCTCGACCCTGGAGACTGGATAGTAGCGTTGGACTTGCAGGACGCATATTTTCATATCCCCGTCCTGCAGATCCACCGGCGTTACCTGCAGTTCACGGTAGGCCAAGAGCATTTTCAGTTTGGCTTGCTTCCCTTCGGCCTTACCATATTCCCTCAGATGTTCACGAAAGTGATGGCGGTGGTCGCAGCTCATCTGCGTAGATCAGGGGTTCCAGTCTTCCCCTATCTTGACGACTACCGTATTTTCTGGCGTATAAGACTAATTTTTAACCCTTGAAAATCTTCTTGAAAGTTGGGGTTCGTCTTATACACCGGGTGTCGTAATTGCCAGTGTCCCAGTGCCAAGTGAAATGAGCGTGTGTTGATCTGTAAATTGTGTCCTTCGAGTAATGTGCAACGTTACAGTGCACAGCATTAGTACAGTGTACAATTGAATTCTGTTTTCCTTACAGATTGGATAAATTCACTCCCTGAATAGAGCAGCTGGGATTATTAATTGATTTTTAAAGAACCAAGGGACCTACGCGGCCTTTTGTTCGCATATTGGGTGAGTGAATCACAACACAATAGAGGTTGGATAGGCCTTTTGAACATATTTGAGGTTGGATGGGTCATTAATTCCAATACCCATTGACCCATTGAAGAAGGGTAGTCTTATACGGCGAGTATAGCCCAAACCCTATCTTTTTTTTTTTCACAACAAAATTTTTATTTTATTGATCAGGTAAGGCACATATGCAGTTCTCCACAGTCAGGAGATCCCTGCCAGATACCAAAACATGTACGAGCATCTCACAGACCCAATCAAAAACAACCCCACCGCCCCCCCCCCACCACCCACGTCCACCCAGTAACCCACCTACCCACCCCTTATCCCTCCCTAACCCAGTGCACGTAATCCAAACCCTATATTTTAACAAGAAAAGTAGGGGGGTCGTCTTATACGCCCAGTCGTCTTAAACGCCAGAAAATAGTTGTTGAAGGCAGGCTCGCCCCAGGCAGTTGTCTCTCACCTCCAGACTACGGCCGACCTCCTGCATTTGCTGGGGTTCTCCATCAACGTGCCGAAGTCGCACCTGAGTCCCTCTCAAAAGCTCCCCTTCATCGGAGCGGTTCTGGATTCAACGCAGTTTCGTGTTTATCCTCCCAAGCAGGGAGTCTGGGATATTCAGGCTATGATTCCGATCTTTCAGCCTCTATATCGGGTTTCAGTCAGGATGACCCTCCGGCACTTGGGCCTAATGGCCTCCTGCATCTTGCTAGTGCAACATGCCAGATGGCATATGCGGACTCTGCAGTGGGACCTGAAGTTCTAGTGGGCACAGCACAGGGCAACCTGTCCGATCACATCCAGATCTCAGAGGGCACTGCACGACAATTGCAGTGGGGGCTCACGAATCGCGATTGGGTCAATGGCAGATTCCTCTCCCTTCCCCAACTGGAGCACATAGTGGTGACGGATGCGTCCTTCCTGGGATAGGGCGGCCAATTGGGAGAGGCGGAGATCAGAGGCCTCTGGTCTCTGGCGGAGTCCCGGCTCCATATCAACCTTTTGGAGCTTCGGGCCATCCGACTTGCACTGAAAGCATTCCTTCTCTCTGTCCAGTGAAGTGTAGTGCTGGTGTTTACAGACAACACCACCGCCATGTGGTACTGCAACAAACAGGTCGTGGTGGGATTGTGGACCCTATGTCAGGAGGCTCTGCGCCTCTGGACATAGCTGGAACATCAAGGCATTACCTTCTCTAAACGCCAGGGCGAATTAACTCAGCCACCGGTGCATGATGGATCATGAATGGGGTCTGAACTCGGACGTGGCGCAAGGTCTATTTCTGCAGTGGGGAGAGCCATGGTTAGATCTATTCGCCACCAAAGAGAACGCGCAATGTCATCAGTTCTGCTCGTTGGAATTTACAAGGCGACACTCGCTCTGCAACGCTTTTCATCGTGAGTGGAGCTGCGGTCTGTTGTACGCCTTTCCACCTATACCACTTATGCCCAGAGCGCTGAAGAAGATTCGGCACAACCAGGCCCAAGTCATCCTTGTGGCTCCAGATTGGGCACGAAGATACTGGTATCCCGAGCTACTCAGCATGGTGATCGATCCCCCGATCCGACTGCCTCTTCAGGAGGATCTTCTGTCGCAGCAGCAGGAGACAGTCCTCCACCCAAACCTGTCCAGCCTCCACCTCCATGCATGGAGATTGAGCGGCGACAGCTGACAGCTTTCGACCTTCTACCCGAAGTCTGTGATGTCATTCTGGCAGGCAGGCGTCCCTCCACTAAAACGGTATACGTCTGCAGGTGGAACAAATGTGTGGCATGGTGCACAGCAAAGGCTGTGGATCCCCTTTCTGCCCCTCTTCCAGAGGTTCTTCTGTTCCTTCTCTCTTAGTAGTAACTTGTGCATCACATATATTGGGATTGTTGGTAATTAGCAAAATCTCTGCTTTGGTAGGACTGAGTTTTCAATAATTTATTTTCATTCACTCAGAGATTGCTTTCAAGAAAGTGGGTTGATCTGAGAGGGAGATTCAACTTTTATTTTTCATGCTGACGATTATTTATGTAATATGAGCCTATAGGTATGTAGTCATATTATGGTGATTGCAGAGTTTTGCTATAGGTTGGATATATTTGTTGGCAACAGGGAAGAGCCCTAAAGGACTCCACGATTTCAAGGGGAGGTCCAGCAAGGGAAATGGGGCAACTGTATTATTTGGGTTCTGCCACACAAAAAATGCCAGGATAGAAATTATGTTTTTTAACCTGGACGTGTGTGACACGACAGAGCAACATCTGATGGTCTTTGGTATCAAAGGCAGTGGAGAGATCTAGGAGGATGGCAACTCCAGATCCTACGATGTCCATGATCATCCTGAGGATGTCAATTGCTGAGGACATGACTGGTTTCGTTCCGCAGCCTGGATGAAACCCTGCTTGGCTGAACTCCATGTACTTTGTAAACTTAGAGTACTTTAGCATTGAATCTTTTTCACAGATTCACATGTTTGAATATTCCCCGGCTTCCTCCTGGGAATCCTTGTTAGCCAATTTAAAAGCAGTGCATGCAGACATATGCACAATCTATATCACTGAGAACAGCCAGGGACAGGTTGTTAGTTTGTCTGACTCTTTTTGTAATCTAAACTCCAGCCAATGAGGTGGAAGAACAATCTGCTCCACTTCACTTGCCCAAGAGGCTCCAAATGGCAGATTTGATGCTACTCGTCTAGTGAGGAATCCTTAAGAGCTCTTCTCAATTTTTCAAACAAGTCTCCAAATTTCTACACACTTAAATAATTTTCCTTCACCAGCTGCAGCAATTATACTGTAACCTGTAGTTGTTCCTCCACCATGCTAATTAGTCCAACAACATCAGCAGCCACCACTAGATTGCAAGGTGGTTTACGGACGATCCGCTATTCTAGCTAGGTTAGGTGTCCCACTGATATGTGCTATAGTTGGTAAAAATCTATGAATTCTTTTACAACACTGAAAATCTTGGGCTCTGGAGATTGAAGAATTAACCTTCTCAGAATATACTCTGGACAGACCCTGCCATTTGATAACAGAATCCGGGAATCTCAGGAATTATATTGCTAATTACAATTATTTTCTCAAGGCGGTACATTCTTGAGAGATCATGTGCGTGTGTGTGTGTGTGTATATATATATATGTATATGTATATATATATATATATCCACAGAATCCGATCCATTCCGCATGAGAGCGCTCGCCAGCGTGTGCTCAACCCGAAGGCAGGATCAAGGCCCCAATTCAATTATATACAGAAAGGGCAGCACAACTGGATACTTTTTCAAAGTTGCTTTATTTCACAACACTCCACCAACGCGTTTCAGCCTCACGGCCTTTCTCACGGTTAGTGAGTCCTTTTTTGCTTTCACATTATATACTGTCCCATATTAGCCGTTAAGTGGCATTATGGGATATGTAGTTTTTAGCAAAAAAATTTTTTGTAACATATAAGACAAACAAAAGGACTGGTGTGTTAACATCACTAGTATAGTACTCAGCGCCACAAGTAGTGTTTGCTCAGGAATTACTCTGTTTCATGGCTTTCAAATTATAATGAAATTGGGTTGTAATGGGTATAGTACCCTGGTCTTAAAGTCAAATTCAGCTGAGTTCACTTTCACTCAAGATGTATGTGGAGATCTTCTCCGAAGTTCATGCCTTTGGGCTGTTTCGTTCGGAAACGGACAATGAAGCGGGATTCCATTTGTCGCAAAAGACGGACAGTGTCTCCTCCTCTCTCTGTTTTAGACAGCATTTTCAGTCCGAAAAAGGTCATGGCTCTCCAGTCCCCATTTTGACAGGCAGTCAAGTGCTTGGCGGTGGCATACAACATATTCTGGTTTTTCACAGCACGTATGTGCTCCAATATTCTTTTTTTCAGCATGCATGTTGTCGACCCAATGTACTTCATACCGCATTTACACTCTATCACATACACCACATTTTTTGATGTGCATGTGCATGTTATGTATTGCTTAATGGCCATTTCTTTTCCATCTGGTTCTCGTACTGTCTTTGTTTTTCTGCCTATTTTACACGCTTTACATGACGTGCATGGCTTGAAGCCCACATTCTGTTCCATCCACCATTTGGGTTGTTCTTTTACTTGGAAGAAGCTTTTTACTAGCAGATTTTGCAAAGACGTAAGATATATATATATAGTTTAAATCCTCACTTCTAAGTATTGTAAATAACAGGTGTTACTATTATCCAGTGTAATGGTACCCATCTCATCGTCCTTGGAAAGATGGGTGGCCAAGCCTGGCTTGGTGTGATTGAAGCTCAAGAGCCTGAGATTACTTCTGAATTTGTTAAGCAGCAGGATGTCACCAAAAGTGACATGATTGAGCAGACCTTCAGATTGGAAGTGAGGGAATATTCTAAGTTTCATGCATATCAAAACTGATAGATTAAGCGTCCTCCAAGTTCAATCATGCCATTCAGTGTCCTGCTAATATCTTGCCTTGAGGCTGAATGACTGGTTGTGTTATGAAATGACGATTGAGGAAATTACCATTAGAACTACAGACTTATTAATGGGCTCAGTTTGTTGCTTTACTTTTTGCTAAAGATAGAGACATATGAAAGGTTATTTAGAGTTTATTCGATTGAACCAAAATTTTACCCAAACATGCTACAAAGTCTTACACACAATATGTCTGTGCCCTAAAGAATTGTCAATTAAAATACATACAATACAAATATTAATATTAACGGGTTATAATCTGAATGCCTTCACACTTAAAAATTATTTGCAAAATACACTTCAAATACCACCCCAATAAACAAGAGAAAAACCAACATTATATTTCCCATTCTTGGAGAGAATCATTCCTTCCCCCTACTCTTTCCACTTGCTTACAGCTGCTAAAAATCTACTATGGAACACGCAACATCTATTACTCTCATATCGTATAAGAATGTTATAGCTTCTGACCTCTTTCTTATATCATATTCATTTACAATAGGCATTATCAGTTGCCGCCTGAAGTTAACAAAATCTAGGCAATCTATTGAAATATGCCTATTGAAGGTTTTTATTTGTAACCCACACTCACAGAAGCGTTCCACATCCATCATTTTCCCACTAGCAAAAGAATAGGAAAACTACAGATTTAGCCCCACCTGATATTTCGTAATCTCTGTTCACCAAACTGGATTTGGGAGTTTCGCGAGATACAGGAAGTATGTAGCTCCCTGCCAAGAATTTCTTTAATACTGTGTCAAACTGCTTGTGTTAAGCTAGCTCAGATCCTTATTTCTAGACTCTATGGCAGCTTTTCCCTTTAGGTCCTTTTCACTGTAGTTTATTAAAAACTCAATGCTAATTTCTTTTAACATTGAACAAACAAGCTAATTCATGTAACTGGCACCTAGTATCTCTTGCCTCGTGCAATTCACTGTGACAAATGCATTTCATACAAAGCAAGGATACTTTATCTATTGAGTTTACTTGCAATCTTTCCACAACTGTATAGTTATATTGGCTGAGATGTTATACCAGGAGGTTAAACCAAGTTCTTTATGAATAGCTTGTATTATCGAGGATGAAGAAAGATTTAAGAGATTTTTTAAGCAACTTCCCTCTGTTTTATTCAAGTCACGTCATAAGCTTAGGCATATGATTCCTGTGCCATACAGCATTCAAGGCTTTACTGTAGATACATGAACCACAATCAACGCGATCAACCGAAGTACCACAAAATTCTCTCTCAAATTTCTTTACCCCCTCCCCTCCCCACAGATGTACAGGATATACCTTTTAGGGAGTGTATGTGAGATTCCCAATGCCAAGTATACGAAAACATCATGCCCAAGAACTTGTATGCAGAGGCCTCTTCCACCGACAGAACCCCGCTGAGCCACATATGTTTTTGTTTTTTCCCCATTACAAAAATATTTGTTTTGTCACTATTATTATGTTATTTGCCTTACAATAAATATTAGAATCTTGCAGTTTTCTTTGCAGACCCACCAAGGTCACATCCAGAATAACAAGAACGTTAGCATATAGTAAACAGGGTATGTGATGACCCCCCTCCTCCATCCTGCCAGAAAAGGAGACGTATTTGAACAAGCAGATTGATTGGCCCAAAATAGGGCAAACAACATTGTGGCCAAAACACAACCCTGTCAAAGGCTGCTATATATTGGGATTTTCCATTAAAGGGTCCCATTAGTATCCAACTCCACTGTTGCCCAAATATTATGCTGTAGTTCTTTCAACACTGCCAGGAGAGCCTTGGGAATGCCTATCCCTGCCAATTTCTGCCAGAGCAAATTCCTATTAACTAAATCGAAAGCGGAATGAAAATCAACAAAACAGCAAAATAGATTTCCTCTTGTTTGTATTGCTTTCTGTCCCGTAGCCAAAAGACTAAAACAATGGTCTAAGGTGGAATGTTCACCCTTAAATCCACTCTGCTCTATTGGTATTAGGCTGTTATCCTCAATCCAATCCTTCAAATACAGGAGGATTTGCTTGGCAAATATTTTAGCTCCTTAATCAATTAAACTAAATTTGTATTTATTTTGGGGGTTCAAGGGGTAATTTTTTTGTTTTTTAAATTGGTTTACTTATAACAACCTTCCAACACTCTGAAAATGTCCACTTATTCAAAATCCATCAAAAGTAACAGGAAAAAAACTGGTCCACCAGTCCGGGGTAGATTTGACTATAATAGCCGTAACATGATCAAGGCCAACAGCTCTTGTTAGATTTATACCAACTATTACCCTTTTAGTGCTGACAGGGAAGTATAATATAAAAGATGATCTGGATCAACTCAATCTCCAATAATTGCCAAATCTTTGGCTGAATACAACTTCAGTAAGAAACCACTTCAGGCTTCTTCCGTTTTTTGGGGGGGTTAAAACATCCTTACTTTTGTTTACTCGTTCCTTTACAAGCTCCCAATTTTTGTCATATACTTTGGCGCTATTACAGTCAACATCCTATCCCAATTTGTTCTACATTACTCCATCTTCTTTTTTGTTTAGTTAATTTTGTATACTCCATTTTTCTTTTCTGAATAATCACTTCTCTTGCCGGATTTGTTTCTGCCCCCTTATATTTCTTTAGTTTTCTAAGCTGTTTTTTCAGATCTTGGCCCTGAGAATTAAACCTGCCAATATGTCGTGTCTTAATATCAATTATACAAGCTGGTTGTAATTTCCTCTTTAGTGAAAGGTGGCATTCAGCCTCCTTACTTACTACCCTATTATACCAACCCAGTATACCTTCAATATTAGTACTTCTCAGGTCTACAGTCAGTTGCAAATTAGTAAGGCAAGGTGCGACTTACTTATACAGGTAATCAACCGTCTTGGAAACTCACTTCCAAGAGAATTACTTGATTGTTGCAAAGATCATTTAACCACAACTGAATGAAAACGTTATCAATGTGACCTTGTAAATTTCCTGTGGGAAATGTTTTACTAGCCGATATATCGGCTGGAGATGTGCAATTTAAACAATAAATCATAATTATGCTATAACTTGTTGCATCTTTTTGGCCTCTTTTCGCAAAGGACAATTTGAAAACTTGGCCATTGGTATATTGTAAAACTCTAGCATATCTACCAGGACTATATCTGTTCGAGCTCGATTTAGGCGCATATTATAGACCTCCATAATAATAACCAGGGCTTGTTCACTAATCACACACAAATTGCAGATATCTTCTCAGACCCAATTTAACTGATCGCTACTTGATTGCTTATCAACCCAGTCTATATATACATTTCCCTCAAAAAATAGTTCATAATTAAGAATTTTGGCATAATGATGTGTCATCGTAAATTGCAACCACTCATATTTTGTTTTTACTCTTGTCATTTGTTTGGCAATCTTTTGTGGAAACAAGCGATATTAAACTCCTAGTCAGACACCCTGGACCTTTAAACTGAGCAAACTGCCAGGTCTCCTATAAGTAAACTTTAGAATTTTCGTGAAACATTTTGTTCCAGCAGTCCTTATCCATCAGTCTCCATGGTCCATGTATACCCCATGAAATTATCCCAAGGCTATGTGGCATACCCCTTGTCTATTCATTGATACGGAGATAAGAACCATCCTCTCACATGGTCACTCTCAAATCAGGAAAATCTATTACTCAGCCTAAGATCCGGGATGCTACCTTGGTAAAAACCTTACACCCTTTGTTGGGCTGCTCTGCAGCTCACAGGTGATCTATGAAAATGAACACTACCTGGCCATGTATGATGGTTAGGAAAGCATTCCACTTATCAAAGCTTATATCCTCTCTATGCACTATCCTAATCCCCTGTGAATTTTATTCTATCTCAGAATTCATTGTAAGGCTTTGAATTCGATTTGAATACAATACTATTTTAGATATCTCTTTCCCTTCCTTAGTATTTACAAATGCAACTGGCTGCATGTCATTAGAGGCAATCAACTTTAAAGATGCACAATTTTTAAACATCTGCGGGAGGTTAGATCTATTAAGTGGTTTCCATTTTTTATTTCTGTTACGTAGTATAGTAAAGTGTAGGACTAGATCTCGTCTACCTACATCCCTTTCCTGTAGATTTTCAACTTTCAATCTGGGAGTATCTACCAGAGTTGCTGCCTTGACTACAACCTTTGTTTCCTAGTTGGGGGTATAGCAGACCTCAAATGTATTTTCGATATGGATTGCTAAATCTCTGGGGCTTTACTCTTACACATATTTGATCCTCTATTCAATTGGTGAGACACTGAACTTCTATCTATCTGTATTTATTTTTTGTGCTCTACCCTCTTTTCCTCTCTCCCTTCTTTTTCACTTTCTTGTTTATAACTTTCCACATTTCCCAATAACGCACTTATCTCTTAATTGCCCTAACTTTCTCCTCTTTTTATGGCTCCTAAAAGCTCTTCTTCTGCATATTTTACATCTTTGGTAAAAATATTGGGCCCCCTCTTATCTTCACAAGCTTTGGTCTCCTAGAAATGAACACCAAGGTTTCACTCTGTTTAATGTTTACACCAGTACCCCAGCCGAGGCCGTTCTACCTTTTGGAGTCCACTTAGTTACCTATGCAGATGATTCACAATTGGTGATCGGGCTTAACAAAGCTGAAAGCTCTCCATCCTGTCTTCCTCTCTGTTTGGAGGAAATTTCAAAATGGATGAGGCACTCTTTTTTAAAACTCAATGGAGAGAAGACAGAAATTATGATCCTGGGCAATCAGTCTCCCCACGACCTCGCGGAAAGATGGCCCGCCTCCATGGGTCCCCTACCCTCACCCACAACCCAACTAAAGAGTCTGGGGTTCCGGCTGGATTGGGAATTAACATTTAGAACCCAGGCCCAAAAGACAGCATCCGTGTGCTATGGGATCTTAAAAATGATTCGGAAGGTTCTTCCCCTTCTCCCTTTCCAGGCCAGAAAATTAACAGTTCAGGACCTTGTGCTCTCCAGGCTGGATTATGCCAATGCCCTTTATCTGGGTGCCCCGGCTACCACCTTATCCAAACTTCAAGTCACCCAAAACCGGGCGGCAAGACTTCTACTGGATATTCCGAACCATCACTCTGCCAGACCAGCCCTAAAAACTCTTCACTGGTTACCTGTCCAAGAGAGAGTGAAGTTCAAAAGCTTATGCACTGTGCATAAGCTGCTGTTCAAGGCCGGCCCTCCGATCTTACAAGACATCATTCAGCCCTATGAACCTTTAAGATCCCTTTGTTCTGAAAATCAGAACCTGGCCATTATTTCCAGGTTCCGTAAAGCCAGAAGCGGAGGTCGATCTTTTTCGGCCAATGCCTCTAGACTCTGGAATGCTCTTCCTCCATACCTAAGATCTGAACCCAACCACCTTCGATTTCGGAAAGCTCTGAAAACACTACTTTTTCCCAATTAGGAGAACCCATTCCGCTACCACTGTAAGCGCTGGGATGCCTCCGGGTAGCCATGCGCTATACAAGTGTATCTACAATACAATACAATACAATTGAGGCTAGCACCTTCATATCTTCTCTAATATTCTGTGGGGAAGCTACTGGCCTTACTATGGCCGACATACTCTCGTTTATTGACCACATATCTTTTGCTATAAAACTTAGAAGCGAGGTTTGTGATTTAATTACCTCATTGATCATTGCTTCCAGTATAACATGCAGAGTCTTTTCCATAAGCAATATTACTTCAAGTAGCATTGAAGAAGATACACCAGGAGGATCAGTCATTGTAAAACGATGTTGGCTTCCATTGTTCAATTTCATTGCGCCTTTCATCACTCCCACAACATTAAAGGAAGAGGAAAGGGCCAGAACTGTCAGGGGTAGTGTATTGTATGGTGTAGAGGCTCCACTTGCACTACGATTACCAGTATTCCCATCTGCATAAGGCACACTCTGGTTGATTGTCAAGGGATGATCAGGATACTGAGAACTAAATAAAAATAAGGAAGAAGACAAAAGTTGTTTTGGGAAGGGAATGCTACATGAGGGCAGGAAGAGGAATCCAATATACTGCATGATTAATTTGTAAAAGAGCACACATTACGGTAGCTCGATGTATCTACTTGTATAGATAAACTTCCAGAGTCAGGGCACTTTTTTTGCTTGAAATGTTTTCCTACAAACTCCTTTATTGAAGTAGCTAGCTTTACACTTGGTGATGGTCCATGAGTTGTAATACGACTACCAACAAAGTCATTCATTGGGCCTTCTCCTGTGTTGTCCCCCAACTTCTCCTTTCGTATTATCTTTCCTTTCTTGACTTGATTTTTCATCCTCCTCATATTATCATTCAATGTTGTACTTGTTATTCCCCTCAACCACTTCCTTAAGCTGCCTCCACCCTCAATACCTTTGGAAGGCCGTACAGTTTTCCCCCATGCAGGGTCCACAGGTACTCAAACCCGAAAATGTGTTATGTCTTTTTGTATTTCCAGATAATTGTCCTTGTGCTAAAGCTCAACCTCTCTGCCGCAAATCCACCCTCCTAGCTCCCCAGGAGGGCATACACAGTTGAGGTAGGCTTAGCTCTTTGGGGGGTGGGTGCTGCCGGGGTTCACGCACAATGGGACAGGACCTAATACTTGAAGTAGCACATACCTATCAGGTGTTTTCACCCATGGACCACCAATTGTGAAGCAACTACTTTGGAACTGTGATAGGTTTGTGCCAAAAGTATATATGTAGAATCCTAGGGCAAGGAAATCCCAGAATCCGATATGGCGTTTTAGATATAGTAAATCCGATATTGAGTTTTAGATATAGTATTCAGTATTTATTCGTTATCATAAATACAAGTGAACACAAGAACAGCCACACGTGCTTTGCCCAAATGGCCAGCAGGCCAAGAGCTTTTTCAAGGCTGATTGGAAAAATGTGTGAACATAAACAAACATAACAATACAAACCGGTACATAAGTGACAAACATATAGTCCAAGATCAGCTGGAGGCCCAAAGCAAATAGAATAACGTGCAGGTATGGCGAAGAAAAGGTAGGGTAAGATGAGGGTAAAATGACATAAGGAGGGCAGAAAAGCAGTCATATCCCGTTGTGACGAAAGTGAGGCAAAAAGGGTGGTCCAGGTAGGGAGGCGGGAAGTCAGGTGCGATTGAGGTATGGGTTGAGAACACAAAGTCAAAGGCTGGGTTTTATACACCGCAGTAGGGGGAAGGGGGTCAGAGTTGACAGATTTAATAGACTGGAAAAAGGGAGGAAAGTAATAGGGGAGGAAAGAAACAGGTTACTGAGTTACTACACGTATAATTAGAGGCAAACTGGCAATATTCAGCACTGGTATCGGAAACTAGTACACATAAAATTGAGATACATAATTGAAAAGTAATAGACTGATATCATCAGCAAGGATAACCAGTGTGTAGTCAAGAGTATAACAGACCGGAATAGAAATCTGGTAAAGGAAGTAATTCATTCCGTAAAAGGCTTATGTCCTTCGGCTGCCCGTAATACACCATCATATCAGGAAACCCGACTCCTGTGCCAATCGTCCTCTAACATGTTCTTTAACCCTTGAGTGCTGCCGTCAGCCGTTGGACGTCGCGAGCACTACCTCGCTGGTGCTGCGAACGTACAACGGCCGATGTGGCCCCGCCCGTTTTTCGGAAGTGCCGCACTGCTGCGAAATCGCGCCCGCGGCAAACGGGTTAATCTCATTCTTTGCTTATCATTCTTGTTATTTTGATAAACTGTCCTTTTAGTCATGGGTGCAATCTCATTTGAGACAAAAATACAAATCAGATTGCACCCATGACTAAAAGGACAGTTTAACAAAATAACGAGAATGACACAGGAGTCGGGTTTCCTGGCATGATGGAGTATTACGGACAGGCGAAGTACATAAGCCTTTTGCAAAATGAATTATTACGAAGTTTTAAAAAAAAGATGAATTGTTTGAAAAACGAGGCTATCACAAAGGAGGAGATGTTCTATTATTAGAGGCACTAACTTGATGAGAACGTTGGCGAGAGTATGGGGGTTTGTGAGAAATACCATGGGAAGAGGGATGGGGTAGATTGCATTCTGGGATATGCAGTAATATTGTTTAATACAATGGAGAACGAGAAAGAAAGTGTATCACATAGAGAATGTTGTCAAGCTCAGTGCAGAGTCTTGGCGTAAATATATGCAATTAACCACCTGGGGGCAGTCAACGAGGGCGGAAACACATAAAAGAGGTTTGTCCACCGACAGTTTATATTTAAACGGGACAAGCGTGCCTTGGCACACCAGAAAATAGGAATATTAAGTGACAGAACTCAGCATGTCATTTTAGATGGATAATCAGTGTTTTAAGATAGAGGATTGATCAGCATGTCACGGTAAGCATGCACAAGTCGATACGTTCTGTGCTTTTGAATAAGTGGTATTAGTTGTACCTGGGAAAGGGGGTGGATTTACTTAGCATGAACGTGCTATGCTAGATATGTGAGAATAATACGGGAATTGAATGTAGTAGGCCGGTGGCAACATTCTGGGCACAGGTCAGTTTAACTCGCAGCGTTTGTCTTATCGTTAACATTTTTTATGGCTAATGTTACCTTTGTGTACAATGGATGGATTTTGTTTTTAAATTTAAGTGAAATGTCTTATTTGGAGAGAGACGTTTAAAACATATATATGCTTGTATTTGTAGATGCCCCCTGACAAACGGAATCTTTTCCCCGAAATGCATTGGGTTGTTATAATAAAATCATGGCATGTGGAATCCATTTTGTGCTCCTGAGCTTTTGTGAATCGATGCGGAGTACTGATTGGATAACATGAATTGAAAGAAAAATTGAAGAAAGAAGGTTAAAAAAATTGTGAAAATGGAGAAAATGGAATATTAAATAAAAGGAATTTGATTAATTGGATTCAGACAGTACTGGGCTGTGCAGCTTGGTGGAGCCAGTGATGGTTCCCTCGTGGTTTAGTAATGTTGCAGCGTGTTGGACCCGGCCTCGTGGCGCGGTCCGCTGCTGTCTCTCCACACCCTGCGAGCGCAGGCCTGCACCCTGAGTCCCCTGCGCAGCCTCCCCGTTAGCGTAACCTGCACCCCGAGCCTGGTCGTCCTACTCCCGATAAGTCCGACCCTCGTAACCAACGACCAGGCCCGACTATCCCGTCCCACACCCGGCTCCGAGCGCCTAACCATTGCGTGCCCCACAAAGGCCCGGCAGCCATTTTCCCTTCCCGAGATCCCTGTGTTCCTGGGCCTAGCGTGATCCCGGCCCCAGCGAAACCCAGACTCCCAAGGCGCGCCAGTTCCAGCTGGGGGGGTAAAGGGCTCCCCGAGTGAGATAAGCCAGGGAGTTTCGATGGCACCTCCGGCCTCCCCTGAGAGACCGGTATCTGTCACACCTCTGGCCTTCCCTTGTGGGCCAGTTTCGTTCACACCTCTGGCCTCCCCCCAGTGCTGGCTCCAGACCCGCTGGCGTCTGGGACCCATCGTCAAAGGATCAAAGAGCCAACCGCCGGACCTCGCCAACGACCAGCCCCCCAGGGCATGAGACCTCTGCCTGCGAAGGTCCGGACATCAAAGGGCCAATGGACTATATCTGGGCCCGCTCGACAACTAGCGGGCAGTTGTATCTTGGACCTGAAGCCCTGCTGATCGGATCGCGGCTGACCCTGAGACGAACTCAACCTCGCATCCTTGATCCCTGCTGACGCTGTCGCGGCTCCCTCTTCGCAACAAGGAACTGAACCACCTGAGCCCTGCTGATGCTGTCGCGGCTCGAGCTGAACTTGCAACCATCGGAGCCCTGCTGACGCTGTCGCGGCTCGACCTCTCTAAGACCTCGGAGCCCTGCTGACGCTGTCGCGGCTCGAGCCTGAACTCACAACCATTGGAGCCCTGCTGACGCTGTCGCGGCTCGACCTCTCTAAGACCTCGGAGCCCTGCCGACGCTGTCGCGGCTCGAGCCTGAACTCGCAACCATCGGAGCCCTGCTGACGCTGTCGCGGCTCGACTTGCAAAGACCTCGGAGCCCTGCTGACGCTGACGCGGCTCCTCAAGACTTTCTCCGGACCGAGCCCTGCTGACCTCGTCGCGGCTCGAGGAGTACTCTGGTCTGGCTGGACCATTGAGACCACCATCACGACCCGAACAGACTCGACGTGAGGGAAGCAGCCAGTACAACCATCCTCCCGTATCCCCCGGCTCGAGGATTGAGAGCTGTGCGTAGGGTACGCATCGTACTGGCCCAAAGGCTAAAGACTGTCCCGCTTCCCTCTTCCCGAATCCTCAAGAGATTCTGTGATCCCTCGATCATTCTGTATATAAGAGTGCTTCTTTCTTTTTACTGCATATAAAGAACTTGTCATTGAAATCCAACGTTGTGGTGTCTGTTCGTAAGTGTGGTGGGAGCTCAGTGTGTACGATCCTAGACTCGAAGTCCTCCCCGGTGAGGACCTCACAATAAGACTCGGCAAGAACTGTGGGAGAGGTGGGTCCTGGGGTGGTTGGGTGAGTACAACCTGGCCCTCTGAGATCGCCCCTTCTAACATTGGTGGCAGCGTCGCGATAAGAACCTACGTCTAGGGATCGTACAGTACTGACACACTACCTTAACGAAGAACAACCATGAGCCTCACGAATGACAAAACCACCTTCCAGATGGAGCTTCTGGGAGACTATTCGCACCGAGAGCTCAAACAATTCTGCAAGGATCTCCATATACCGACAACGGGATTAAACACTAAAGAAGACCTTCAACAAGCCCTAACAGCCTGGGTGGAGAGCGGAGCAACACCTCCAGCACCGACGGAAGTCGATGGAGAGGGAGCACCCCTGACCGAAACCCACGCCCAAGAGCTTGAGAGAGCGGAATCCCCGACGCGGAATTCCAGCACGGAGAGAGGTCTGTCACGAGAAGAGATGACCGACCGAGAACGCAGCCGAAACCACGAGCTCGAACTAGCCCGTCTGAAAATAGAAGGAGAGCTCAAGCTGGCAGAGAAGAAGCTAGCCATCGAGCAGCTGCGGCTGCAAGGAGAACTAGAGGAGGAGAAGAAAATCCAGAGAGAACACGAAGGCAAAAGACTCCAGCTGGAGCACGAGCGTGGCCTGAAGGAGATCGAACTAAAGGCCCGAAACGAAGACAATAGAACATCGGGGACCCGAGAGGCCGTCCCCCCGGTGGAACCCAAAGTCCACATCCCCAAGGATGTGGTCAAGGAGTATTACAAGAATGATGACATCCAGCAATGGTTCAAGGCCTACGAGGTCGCCATGCCCTCCCACCGAGTTCCGCAGAAGGATTGGGGGGCCGGGCTGTGGGGGCGATTCCTGAGCGAGGGGAGGGACACCCTGCTCGATCTACCCTCCGCCGAACAGGCCTCTTACAGCCACATGAAGGAGGCCCTTCTCACAAGGTACGGACTCACCCCTGAAATGTACCGCCAACGCTTTAGAGAATGCAAGAAAATCCCCGGCACCACCTGGGTGGAATATGTAAACTTCTACAGCAGGGCCCTGGAAGGGTGGATCAAGGGCAGCAAAGTATCCACCTTCGAGGGGCTCATCGACCTCATTGCCTATGAACATTTGTCCCTGAACTGCTTTGTGGAACTCAGACAGCACCTTCTGGACAGCAAGTTGGCTGACCCCCGGAAGCTGGCCGTCGAGGCCGATCGATGGGTGAGCACCAGAGTCCCCCGGGGGCCCGGAGGAGACTCTGGCCGAAATGAACAAGGATCCTCCCGCCAGAGGGGAGGGGGGAATCAGAATAGACAGAGGGGATCCCAGGTAGGGTCCCCGCGCAGTCCCCCCAGAAACCAGCCCGGCACCTCGCCTCCCACAGCGTGCGCAGGGTTTCCCCCAGCCAAACCAGGGCTCTGAGTCAGCCAAGCCTGCTACCATTGCCAGCAACCAGGGCACTATGCCAACGACCCCGATGCCCGTTGTTCAAGAAGCCCACCGCTGCGGGGCCCCCAGCGCGCCACATCACCTCAGTAGCCCTAGAAGAGGAGGGGGAAGAGGAGTTCGAGGGGGCTGACACAGCCGCCATGATGTTAGTCTCCCTGGGAGATAGGGAGATGGTCCCAGGAGCCCCCCTGCCCGACAACACGGAAAAGTACCGACAGCAGGTGACTGTCAATGGCCACCACATAGGGGCGCTCCGAGACACCGGGGCCAGTATCACCGCAGTCAAACGTCACCTAGTCACCGAAGCCCAAATTGTTCCCCACATCTCCTGCAGGGTGATCGCAGCTGACAACTCCGTCCGCACCTGCCGAATTGCTCAAGTCCCTTTCGAATGGGGGGGCGTCTCCGGAGAGTTATGAGTGGCGGTCCGTTCAGACATGCCCGTGGACTGCCTGCTCGGCAACGATCTAGAGAGCTCCCCATGGAAGCCGGTTGAGAAACGGACCCACCTGGAGATGGTGGGCCTGCCCGAATGGGCCTGTGTGAGCACCCGGTCGATGACCGCCCGGGCGGCTCACCCCGAGGGGGTGAACCTTGAGACCACACCGCCAACCCCTGAGGACCCCGAGGTCCCCGAGTCCTTTGGAACCACCGAGCTGTCCCCCGGAGAGAGCTCCCCCCCTGACGCAGGCCCCCTCGGCCCTGACGTCGAACAGACCACGAGCCTGGACGACCTTCCTGAGCTGGCCCAGTGGCGCCAGGAAGGAGGACCGTCCCGAGAAGAATTCTGCCTAGAACAGACCTCCTGTCCGTCCTTGGTTGGGCCGCAGCAGCAGGCCGCCGCCCAGGCCGCCGGTGACCAGTCCGGCTCCCACTTTATCTATTGGGAAAACGGCCTCTTATATAGCGAACAAAAAACTGCCGAGCTAGGGTCAGCCCGAGTGCTGGTGGTACCCCTACGCTTCCGCGGCTTCCTCCTCAACCTGGCCCATGATGTGCCCCTGGCGGGACACCTGGGACAAGACAAGACGTATCATCGCCTGGTCACCCACTTCTACTGGCCAGGCATGCGCTCCGATGTAGAGGCCCACTGTAAGTCCTGCCCCACGTGTCAGTCCAGCGGGAAGAGCGGAGGGAAGCGCAAAGCCCCCCTCCAACCCTTCCCCGTGGTCAGTACCCCCTTTGAAAGGGTGGGAATCGACATCGTGGGCCCTCTCGACCCCAGGACCTCCTTAGGTCACCGCTTTATCCTTGTCTTGGTGGACCATGCCACCCGCTACCCCGAAGCCATTCCCCTCCGAACGGTGACGGCCCTCGTAGTGGGGCGGGCCCTCATGGGAATCTTCTCTCGGGTGGGATTCCCCCGAGAAGTCGTAAGCGACCGAGGGACCAACTTCATCTCGAAATACATGAAGTCCCTCTGGCAACAATGTGGAGTGACCTACAAGTTCACCACCCCTTATCACCCCCAGGGTAACGGTCTGGTGGAGCGATTCAACCGGACCCTCAAGGGAATGATCATGGGTCTCGAAGAGCCCCTGAGGCGTAAGTGGGATGTCCTCCTCCCCTGTCTCCTCTTCGCGTACCGCGAAGTCCCCCAGAAGTCCCTGGGGTTCAGCCCCTTCGAGCTCCTCTACGGACACCCCGTTCGAGGACCCCTCAGCCTGGTCAAGGAAGGTTGGGAGACGGCGGCCCCAGAGCCCCCTCCGGATGTGTTTCGCTACATCCTGGCTCTCCGTAACCAGACCAGAAAGTTCCGAGAACTGGCCGTGGCCAACCTCGAGGCCAGTCAAGAAGAAATGAAACTGTGGTATGACCAGAATGCCACTCTGGTCGAGTTTCAACCCGGACAGCAGGTCTGGGTGATGGCCCCCGTAGAGCCCTGTGCCCTGCAAGACAAGTGGACAGGGCCCTTCAAGGTGGTGGAGCGCAACAGTCAGGTGACTTATCTCATCGATGTGCAGTCCCCCAGGAACCCCTTGAGGGTCCTCCACGTGAACCGCCTCAAGCCCCACTTCGCCCGGTTCGAGTTGAGTTTGCTCCTCGCCACGGATGACGGAGAAGAAGAGGAAACGGAGCCTCTCCCCGATCTCCTGTGTGCGAAGGAAAACGATGGCTCTGTAGAGGGAGTGAGTCTCTCCTCCTCCCTCACCCCTGAGCAGCGTGAGGACTGTCGCCAGTTACTGGGACAGTTCTCGGACCTCTTCTCCCTAACCCCCGGCGTCACAAGCTGGTGCGTCCACGACGTGGACACCGGAGATAGCCCACCGGTACGGCACAGAGCCTACCGCGTCCCTGACAGAGTCCGGGCCTGCATCAAGGCCGAAGTCTCGAAGATGCTAGCCCTAGGGGTGGTCGAAGCCTCCGACAGCCCATGGGCTAGTCCTGTGGTTCTGGTTCCGAAGGCAGCCAGTCCCGGCGCTATTCCCGAGCTGAGGTTCTGCGTTGACTACCGCGGGCTCAACGCAGTCACCAGGACCGATGCTCATCCCATCCCCCGAGCAGACGAGCTTATTGATCGCCTAGGGGCTGCTCGCTTCCTTAGCACGTTCGACCTGACCAGCGGATACTGGCAAATCGCCCTCACAGAGGGGGCCAGAGAGCGATCCGCTTTTTCCACCCCGGATGGTCACTACCATTTCCGGGTGATGCCCTTGGGATGAAAAACGCCCCCGCCACCTTCCAGAGGCTGGTGAACCAGGTACTGGCGGGGTTGGAAGAGTTCAGCGCTGCGTATCTGGACGATATCGCAGTCTACAGTTCTCACTGGTCCGAGCACATCCAGCACCTCTGGGCGGTGCTGACAAGGGTCTGTGGTCTACCTCGGGCACCAGGTCGGAAGCGACCTCGTAGCTCCCCTCCAGCCCAAGATCGATGCAATCGTAGCCTGGGAAGCCACCACGACCCAGACGGAAGTGCGGGCGTTCCTAGGGCTCACGGGGTACTATCGAAGATTTATCAAAGGGTACGGCAGCATCGTAGCCCCTCTCACTGAGTTAACCTCCAAAAACCAGCCAAAGAAAGTCAGCTGGACCCCACCTGCCAGGAGGCGTTCGAAACCCTGAAAAACGCCATGTGTACTGCTCCAGTCCTACAGGCCCCCGACTACTCCCGAGAGTTTGTAGTCCAGACAGACGCGTCCGAGCATGGCATCGGAGCAGTCCTGTCCCAGATAAACGAGGACGGCCTGGACCAGCCAGTGGCATTCATTAGCCGGAGGCTACTCCCTCGAGAACAAAGGTGGAGCACCATCGAGCGGGAGGCCTTCGCGGTGGTTTGGGCCCTGAAGAAGCCGACGCCCTACCTGTTCGGTACTCACTTCCGGGTCCAGACCGACCACCGACCCCTCCGGTGGCTAATGCAGATGAGAGGGGAGAATCCCAAATTGCTGCGCTGGTCCATCTCCCTCCAGGGGATGGACTTCACTGTTGAGCACCGGCCTGGTGCTGACCACGCCAACGCAGACGGCCTGTCCCGATTCTTCCGCCTCAGCGAAGAGAACCCCCAAGAGGATGGGTAGTTCTCCCCGCCTTCAGCTGGGGGGGACGCGTCTTGGACCCGGCCTCGTGGCGCGGTCCGCTGCTGTCTCTCCACACCCTGCGAGCGCAGGCCTGCACCCAGAGTCCCCTGCGCAGCCTCCCCGTTAACGCAACCTGCACCCCGAGCCTGGTCGTCCTACTCCCGATAAGTCCGACCCTCGTAACCAACGACCAGGCCCGACTATCCCGTCCCACTCCCGGCTCCGAGCGCCTAACCATTGCGTGCCCCACAAAGGCCCGGCAGCCATTTTCCCTTCCCGAGATCCCTGTCTCCCTGGGCCTAGCGTGACCCCGGCCCCAGCGAAACCCAGACTCCCAAGGCGCGCCAGTCCCAGCTGGGGGGGTAAAGGGCTTCCCGAGTGAGATAAGCCAGGGAGTTTCGATGGCACCTCCGGCCTCCCCTGAGAGACCGGTATCTGTCACACCTCTGGCCTTCCCTTGTGGGCCAGTTTCGTTCACACCTCTGGCCTCCCCCCAGTGCTGGCTCCAGACCCGCTGGCGTCTGGGACCCATCGTCAAAGGATCAAAGAGCCAACCGCCGGACCTCGCCAACGACCAGCCCCCCAGGGCATGAGACCTCCGCCTGCGAAGGTCCGGACATCAAAGGGCCAACGGACTATATCTGGGCCCGCTCGACAACTAGCGGGCAGTTGTATCTTGGACCTGAAGCCCTGCTGATCGGATCGCGGCTAACCCTGAGACGAACTCAACCTCGCATCCTTGAGCCCTGCTGACACTGTCGCGGCTCCCTCTTCGCAACAAGGGACTGAACCACCTGAGCCCTGCTGACGCTGTCGCGGCTCGAGCTGAACTTGCAACCATCGGAGCCCTGCTGACGCTGTCGCGGCTTGACCTCTCTAAGACCTCGGAGCCCTGCTGACGCTGACGCGGCTCGAGCCTGAACTTGCAACCATCGGAGCCCTGCTGACGCTGTCGCGGCTCGACCTCTCTAAGACCTCGGAGCCCTGCCGACGCTGTCGCAGCTCGAGCCTGAACTCGCAACCATCGGAGCCCTGCTGACGCTGACGCGGCTCGACTTGCAAAGACCTCGGAGCCCTGCTGACGCTGTCGCGGCTCCTCAAGACTTTCTCCGGACCGAGCCCTGCTGACCTCGTCGCGGCTCGAGGAGTACTCTGGTCCCGAACCGACTCGACGTGAGGGAAGCAGCCAGTACAACCATCCTCCCGTATCCCCCGGCTCGAGGATTGAGAGCTGTGCGTAGGGTACGCATCGTACTGGCCCAAAGGCTAAAGACTGTCCCGCTTCCCTCTTCCCGAATCCTCAAGAGATTCTGTGATCCCTCGATCATTCTGTATATAAGAGTGCTTCTTTCTTTTTACTGCATATAAAGAACTTGTCATTGAAATCCAACGTTGTGGTGTCTGTTCGTAAGTGTGGTGGGAGCTCAGTGTGTACGATCCTAGAGTCGAAGTCCTCCCCGGTGAGGACCTCACGATAAGACTCGGCAAGAACTGTGGGAGAGGTGGGTCCTGGGGTGGTTGGGTGAGTACAACCTGGCCCTCTGAGATCGCCCCTTCTAACACAGCGCAACGAGACGAAGCGCGGAGCAAGTTTTGCACGCCTTCAAAGTTTGAAAGGAGTAAGTTGGTGTAAAATGGGTTATCAAAAGGTGTGCATCTCATCCCTATTCTGTTCAAGTGGGTGTAATTGCCAGGTCGACATGGCAGCTACAAACTGCGCGCAGACCCTGCAGAGGCAGGACTGAGATACCTTTTCATGGCTACTTGTGTGGTTGGCACAATCAGTGCTGCCGGCCCAATAGTAGAATTTGATTTACAGGCCCTGGCACACTCTGCACTTTACTAGGGGCTTACCAGTAAATCAAATATGCCAATCATTGAAACGCCAATCCATAACAATTTACAACAGGAGCACTTGCACTTTAACACTGAACAGCCGTGAGAAAGTGTGCAGACACATCCATCAACAAGCATTTACAATGCAATAGGTCTCCCAGTATTAAAGTTTGAGCTATTGGCATTGTATATTACAATGTGTTACATTAATTTGTTATCAAAATCTGAATTGTTGTATAAAGATGATTTGTGTCACGTGACTTCCCTACCATCTCCTGCATGGCCTGCTGCCTGCAATGTCGTAATGCAAGAGGATGTTCCTGAAAGAACTTTACAATCTACTTCAGCAAATGTGACTTTGCCTATTCACTGGATCAACAGGTGTGAATGAAAAACTCCGACTCATAGCTTCACAATAAAGTTAACAGTAACGCCAGGGCTGTAGCAAGCACCCCCACCTGCAGAGACACGCTTTGAAGTGGTGGGCGGCGGGCAGCTGGCTCTCAGTCACTCACGCCTTCTCTATGAAACTGGCTGACAAGTGACCCAGACTTTGTTATTTCTCACGAGACGTCTTATTTCCTTTTTGCACAAATTACACAGAGTGCCGAGGAGTAATGGTATTAAAGAAAACAGGAAGCGGAACATCTGAGCAGCTGCTTACACCAAGAGAGTTCCTCTACAGATGTTCCAAATGTTTTCAACGTAATCCCTTCTAAACAGTTCCCTTGGGAATTGTTTTATGCAGCTCATGCAAAATGTGTACTCTGCCAGCGGCAGAAAAAGTGAAAAATACATGCATGGGCGCTGTTAAATGTCATCTCATCTGGGGCCGAGTCTTGAAGGTGTGCGCTAGGGACGGACGCAGCTGGGCGCCTCATTTAAGCCCTTTCACTGTCATGTGTACCTTTAACTCGGAATTTCTCAAAGATTGTGGATAAGCTGCATTGCCCACAGTTCGGAAACAGTGAGCATTATTGCTTCTCTGTTTCCCAGCGTTGCTGCCTGCAGCTTGTGTACTGTGAGAAACTCATAGTTAAATGCATGTACCTTGGAGAACGGAACAGCAGCCCTCGCCGTGCTCTGCTCCATCGCTGCTGTTCATGCTACCTGCCTATCTTGAATACCACTTTTCTTTCAATTGTGTTCACCCCTTGCGTCTCTCTCTGCACCAGTCACACATACAGTAGTGTCGGTGTCACACATACAGTAGTGTCGGCCCCGTCTCTCAGTATACTGTCATAAATTTTTTCAGGCTGTCTCCATAAGCATTGCCTCGCTTACTGTCTCTGTCTATTTTAGCCTCGCTCAGCATTCTCCCTTCTCTGTCCATCCCCCCCGTTGTCTAGCTGCCTCTCTTCTCTCTTTGTGTCTCTTTGTATGTCTGCCCATCTTCCTCTAGCCTTTCCTGCCTCCCGTTCTCTCCACTACACCCTTGTTGTCTCTATGGTCACAGCTGTATGACGTTATGTTTTATATGTCCCTGTCAGCTTGCGTGCCTCACCCTGTCCTTGCCACTGCCCAGGTAAATCAAACCTTCCAAAATAAACGAAACCGTGTGTTTCCTGTCCCCCCTGCAATGGGACATATTCTATGTGTCTCCGTCCGAGCCCTAAGTCCTCCCCCGTTTTTGGGCGCTGCCTCTCCTGTGTGGTAGATTTTCCTGGGTAATTTGTGCTGGCATGGTTTGAATGAGTCTGGGTGAGCGGAAACACAAGCTGCGTTTTCTTTGCAGTGCATAAAATTATGAAACGTACCACATTTATTAACAACAGAGCGGTGTCATGCAGTGCAGCCCTGGTGAAAAGCAAAACATGCTAGAGGGTACTTTAAATCAATCATAGCCCTTTCATTCCTAGTCGGCACAAGTGTGCACATTTGCAATACGCTGGAGAGCAGACCGTTCCAACTTTTGAATGTAAGAATTGGGGCATAGCACATTAGTTGCACTTGTTTTCCCCACATTCCAACTCGAGCAAACTCGGTTTTTACACCGTCTGCCCACGTAATTTGCGCCAGGTTTACCAGTGAGAATCATGGCGGCAAAGCCTGCAGGCACGCAGAGTTGGTTTCTTGATCTGGGTACACATGACTTGTTGCACTGAATCAGCAATTGTGCCGGACTAGGAATGACGGCCTCTTCACGGAGTAAAACGATGATAATACGGAAAATGGATGGGCACATTATCTGACTTCTGTTTTAGCGCAGTTCGAGAAAGGCTGCATGGATTACATTACCTAACGTGGAGGTGAAGAACACTGGTTCTGATCCATTCCCAACATATGACCTACCACCAGCAGATATTGGCAGTGGCGTAACGAAACCTGAGGGGGCCCCCCTGCAAAGCACATGGAGGGGGCCCCCCCATGGCATGGCCCACCATTGCCCCCCCCCCCCCCCCCCGGCGTGGCCCACCATGTACCACTTTGCCCTACCACCCAGAAATCTAGCATATTTTGCTTTGAAACCTCCAACATTTAAATGCTAAGTCACGCATAAGAGGCACAGCGCCTGCCTTGCTGTCAAGCTTCAGTAGTGCTGGTAATGCTCACTAGAATATAAGGATGGCAGCGCGCTGCTCCAGACAGCCTTGGAGGCTGGGTAGTTGCTGCTAATTCACTGGTTGCCACATTGAAGAAGATATCCGGAGCGGTGGCACAGCATTCTTTCTGAAGTCAGGAGGCAGTGTCCAATCGGCACATGCTGCAGGACGTCACTTTTGTGGGAAGCCTGCTTGGCTAAGAATGCTGCAAATCATAATAATGAGCCCTTGACCGCCGCGCTCAACCCAACGAGCCCCAGCGGCCACTGGAGCAAACACAGTGCAGCTTAGCTGTTCCTGCTGCTGAGGCGCTTAAGTGAGGGAGTCTAATCTCGGGCTGGGGTGTCCGACGCACTTTTGCAGAGGGAGTGAATGGTCAGGACCTTAAGGATGTAGGTGGCTGGCCTGTAAAACCAAATTGCCAAGGCTCACATGCAAGTGTCATTTAGACAGTGTGTGCCAGAGTTTTTAAATGATAATCTGCAAAAAAATCTATTTTTTTAAGTGCGTAGGCTAACACGAGATAATCAGTGCCTGGCAGTCGGTGTAATTCTGCGCCGGCCACTGAGGCTTTTGTCAGGGGGTCAGGCTGGGACTTTTAAGTGTGTGCTTCAGCTGTCTGTCAGGTTGTCTTGGCCAAATTCAGTGCTGGGTACGTGCCGTCTGCAGCCTTTAAGTTGCATCATGGACGATCGGGAGCTCACACTGAGCGCATTGCTGCCCTTTCACTTCAAGGTAAACTCATGTCCACCTATTTATTTTGCATTGTAGTTCTACTAGTGGGAGACACCATTTAAAAATGGAAATATCAGTAGTTTACGAATTGCAACCTAACATTACCTTTTAACAAAAAAAGTGCAAAATATCGAATTGTGAAAGATCTAACACAGATCGATCTTGTCACTGGAAATGGCCACAAAACCTCCGTAGTTTGCCAGCCAGCCCTCTTTTTCTCATTCCCTACACCCAATGCTATCGGGGGTTACAACTTGTGATTTACAAGGATCCAAGCTTTCCCACCACACCCACAGTCTTTACTTCCCACTCCACGAAATGGATGTTCTGCAGTGATCTCGAGTCGGGGTTCTGGTAAATCAGAAGGATGACAGCACTCTCATTATTCCTATAACTCTGCTCTCCCCTTCTTAGACTACGATCTTTCTTTTATGTCTGGTGCTTAGTTTCTCGTTGGGTGTAATTTCTTATTAATTGCATGATTTCGCTCACAAGAAAATGTCACTCATAGTCATTCAAATGTCACTCGTAATTATACTGAAAATATGAAAATGTCACACATCGCAATTTCAAACCTTGGCAGCTAGGTTATCTATTTACTGATCCAAGATGTGGCGTGCTGTAAATTAAAAGGAACCAAAATCAACTGCGCAGGGCTTTTCTGCAAGCGGAGACTAGTGACCCCTTGCCCTCTTACCTTAACAGTCCGACGACGGTCACGGTCCTCCTCGCCTCCTCCCCACCCCGGCCCGAACCGAACCACCCCCTGGCTGCTGCAGTGCTGCGTATTCGGAGTCAACTTTACTCAGACCGTGTGTGAACTGAAGCAGAGGAGACTCACTCACCTGAGGGCCTGGGCTGGGGGCCTGCTGCTGGACTTGGCCTGAGGAGGCTGCAGCTCAGACTCTAGGGCGGGGCGAGGCGAGCGCTGGTGATGGGCAGAAGGCGGGCACCGCCACCGGGCAGAACTTGAAGGCAGGCAGGGGCTGGGGGGGGGGGGGGCAGTGCAAGGCTAGCCAGGAAGGGGCCGGGCAATTTAAATTATGGAAAAAGTCCCCGCCGGGCGGTGACGGACTTTGGACGGACAGTCCTAAGTGTGGGTGGGCCTGGCTCTGTCTTCTCTTGACTATGGCTATGCGCGCCCCTGATACCACACATTTGCGTGTGAGCTCATTGCGCCGCCAGCGATTGCGCATGTGTTGTACCCCTGTGCAGACAAATGTAATGAGGGCACGCGCATACGCGGCGGAAAGTGAAAGTCCGGACACAGGACTCTTGGGGAGTAAACAAGTGTGTGCGCGCCCGCGCGCATCCACCCTGTCTGCCGCCATTTTCATCGACGGACAATAATAACTGCTCAGGCCAGGGCGGCCCCGGCACAATTTATAATTGCATCAGAGCGCCGGCTGGGGCACGCTGCAGAGCACAGTTCTCCAGAGAATCGCGACGACGAGAGACAGTTGTCACCAGTCGGGTGCCCCGCAGTCAGTGTCAGTCAGTCACAGTGTGCACTATTAAGAAAGCCACTAGGCTCAGTAGTCTATACTTAATATATGATCTCCATGCATGAATTTAACCCTTTGTATCCATGCCTTTGTATGTAAAAATTGTACACGTCAGGAAGAACCAGCATGGTATAAGCACTGTAGGCAGATAGATACACCAAATAAAACGCTATTTTTCCCTACTCTTGTCTTTTGGAGGGGCAGGGAATTGTATGAGGAAAAGTTTAGCGGGTGGGGGAGTTATCGGCTGCTCCTTTAACAGTGTGCAGGTGTTGATATGTTATGTTTATATAACTTTTTTATAACGCATAACTAAACATCCACGGGGCTACCTAATACTCATATGGGATTGGGATAATGCACGTCACACCCGGGCCCCTGCCCCATCCATGACGAGGCCCGCCTACTATTTTGTATAATTTCAGGGGCCCGGCCGGGCCGTACCTGTCCTGACCCATTCCTGCCTGCATGCATGATGCATCAAGAGGCCAGCCGCCAGAGTGAGACTGGCGTCAGTTTAAATTACTGTCACCATCACAGGCCCGGCCGGGGCCCGCCCCGCAATTTGACCGCACCAACACAGTCCTCGAGCCGCAGGGCCCCGTCGTCCGGGGCCCAGAGTCTGACTCTGACAACAACATAGGTGCCTCAGGCTCACGGCTGACGGGCCCCGGCCGGGGCCTCCCACCACCACCATTTCGAATTTCACAATTCAACTGACTTGACTCTCGGGGCCCCGGCCGGGGGCCCCCGCACCATTTCGAAGACTTGCAGGGGCCCCAGCCGGGGGCCCCCTGCCCGCACCATTACGAAGACTCACGCAGGGGCCCCAGCCGGGGCCCCGCACTATTTCGAAGACTCCCAGGGGCCCCGGCTGGCCACTTCAAAGACTCACAGGGGCCCCGACCGGCCACTTCAAAGACTCACAGGGGCCCCGACCGGCCACTTCAAAGACTCACAGGGGCCCCGGGCGGGACCCCCGTGCCGCACCATTTCAAATGCTCGCTGGGGCCCCGGCCGGGGCCCGCGCTGCGCACCATTTGTCAGAGCCTACTAGTCTGTGAGGCAGTGCGGCACATGTGTTAAGTCAGGGGGCCGGCGGGGCCCCCTGGAGTGCGGGGCCCAGCGTGGCCCCCCCGCAACGCGGGGGCTGCGGGGGCGTTTGTTACGCCCCTGGATATTGGCCGCCCAGCCAGCACTTCATCTCAGCGAACCTGCTCCTGTACTCCCCAGCTGGTCGTGTGCGCGTGAGGAAAACTACCGTGGGGCGGGACTTCCGTTTCCTGCTGGAAGCCGCGCCCACGGAGTGCCTGCCCAGGAGAGGAGCGGTGGCGGCTGAAGTCCGGAGTGGCGGTAAGTGGGGGCGGGGGGGCGCTCGGTGCACTTGTGGGTGTGTGTGTGCACGCGTGTGTGTATGCGACAGCGGGGGTAGGTTCTCTGTATGTGTGGGTGCGTGCGTGCATGGGCGCTTGTGTGTGTGTGTGTGTGTCTGTGTATGCGCATGCGTGTTTGGTGAAAGAGCTTCCCGGGAGACAGCAGCTGAGCGCGTTCGCGAGCGCGTGCCCCGCTCAAATAGCCTCCTTGAAGAGGCAATGCGCGCGGCCAGCCCTGTCTCCTGGGAAGCATAGTCACTGACAAAAGATCTCCTGGCGGACACAGCGCTGACGCGCTGTTAAACGCCAGGAGACCTAAAAACCGAGTCAAAACCGGGAGGAAGAAAGCAACAAGACAGGGGAAACACGCCAAAAGATGCCAGGTCTAACAATCATCAATACAGCAACTCTGTAGAGAAGTGCTGTAGCTATCCATTATTGGAGCACAAGCCCTAGTGAAAAGAGCCTGTACAGTATATACATACAGCAGCCCTGCCAAAATGTGCTAGTGCTGAATATCATTTGTATAATTACCCTGCTTACAAGTTCTGGTGCCGCTGATCACTAGTATGCCTGTCCTGCTGAGGCGTGCTGGTTCTGCCCATTAATGGTACAGCACCATTGCCGAGTAGTGCTGGTGCCATCTATCATCAGTCCAGCAGCCCTGCTAAAAAGTGAGGGTACTGTCCATTACTGTTGCACCAGCCCTGGTGAGTAGTGCTGGTACAGTGCATTATATATACCGCAGCCCTGCTGAGAAGTGCTGGTACAGTGTGTTATATATACAGCAGCCCTACTGAGAAGTGCTGGTCCTGCCCATTCGCGGTGTAGCCATCCTGTGTGTGGAGGACTGCTAGTGCTGCACTAGAGTTGCTGCTGCAGAAAAGGGCTGGTACTGCCCATTAATGATAAAGCACCCATGTTGAGTAGTGCTGGTGCTATCATCAGTACAGCAGCCCTGCTATGAAGTTTTAGTACTGTCCATTACTGGAGAACCAGCCCTGCTGAGAAGTGCTGGTACAGTGCATTATATATACAGCAGCCCTGCTGAGAAGTGCTGGTACAGTGCATTATATATACAGCAGCCCTGCTGAGAAGTGCTGGTACAGTGCATTATATATACAGCAGCCCTGCTGAGAAGTGCTGGTACTGTCCATTACTGGAGCACCAGCCCTGCTGAGAAGTGCCTGTACAGTGCATTATTTATACAGCAGCCCTGCTGAGGAGTGCTGGTCCTGCCCATTCGTGGTGTAGCCGTCCAGTGTGTTGAAGACTGTTGTGCAGTCCAGTACTTGAGTTGCTGCTGCAGAGAAGTGCTGGTCCTGCCCATTAATGGAACAGCACTACTTCTGAGAAGTGCTGGTGCTGTGTATCATCAGTGCAGGTGCTGTCTATTACTGGAGCACCAGCCCTGGTGAGAAGTGCTGGTAGAATGTGTTATAGATATAGCAGCCCTGCTATGAAGTGCTGGAACAGTCTTTAACTGGAGCACTAGCCCCGCTGAGAAGTGCTGGTACAGTGTGTTAAATATACATCAGCACTGATGAGAAGTGCTAGTCCTGCCCATTAGCGGTGTAGCCGTCCTGTGTGTGGAGGACTGCTAGAGCAGTCCAGTACTAGAGTTTCTGCTGCTGAAAAGTGCTGGTACTACCCATTAATGGTACAGCACTCCTGCTGAGTAGTGATCGTGCTGTCTATCATCAGTACAGCAGCCCCGCTAAGAAGGACTGGTACTGTCTATTGCTGAAGCATCAGCCCAGGTGAGAAGTGCTGGTACAGTGTGTTAAATATACAGCAGCCCTGCTGAGAAGTGCTGGTCCTGCCCATTCGTGGTGTAGCCGCCCTGTGTGGAGGACTGCTAGAGCTGTACTAGAGTTGCCACTGCTGAGAAGTGCTGGTGCTGCCCATTAATGGCACGGCACTCCTGAGTAGTGCCGGTGCTGACTATCATCAGTGCAGGAGCCCTGCTAAGAAGTGCTGGTACTGTCTATTACTGGAGCATCAGCCCTGGTGAGAAGTGCTGGTAGAATGCGAGCTATATACAGCAACCCTGCTGAGAAGTGCTGGCCCTGCCCATTCATGGTGTAACCGTCCTATGTGTGGAGGAATGGTAGAGCAGAGCAGTACTAGAGCTGCTGCTGAGAAGTGCTGGTCCTGCCCATTAAAGGCACAGCACCACTCCTGAGTAGTACTGGGGCTGTCTATCATCAGTACAGCAGCCCCGCTAAGAAGCACTGGTGCAATCCTGCACATATCTACAGCAGCCCTGTTTACAAGGACTCGCTCGTTCTGTCTGCTACAAGTGACCTCACTTGTTTTCACTCCTCAGAAGTCTTCAGTAATTATAGTTTTCATATGGCTTGCTGGGTGACGAGTGGGCGACCACACCCCGGGTCCATGTCATCCGGCAAATAATCGGAACACCAAATTGGAAAATACTTGTAGAATTGTGTGCTTAGTTTAAAGACTCGCAGCGCCCCCTTTAACTGGGTTATGTAACTGATCAGGACCTGATGCCCTTGTTAACAAACCCCGGAATTCTGCACGAGTCTGCCGGATACCCTGCAGCAGGTTTCTGCGTTGCCCAATGGCACCGGGCTTTCCCAGTGTTCTGCGGTGGAAAGGGCGCACTTCCGAGCACAGTGCTGAGCGCACCCCGCCCGGCCCGACCTCCGTCCGCCCACTGTGAACCCCTGGACTCCCGGAACAGAAGACACGTCGTCTCCCTTCCACTGAGGGGGCCGCCGACGCCCTGCATGAGGGCTTTACTCCCAGAGGAATCGCTGATTCATCTCCGAAGAGATCACAGCGGATGTGGATCTGACAAATCAGTCGTGGTTAATTTGCCGAGTTTACCTTGTTTTCCTTCTTTGGCCCACCCACATAAACAGTTTCTGCACAACAGGTCTCCGTCGGGCCACATCGAGCGCTTTATTACCTCATCTGCTTATTTATTAAAGGCCTTGTTAAGAGGGAAGAAACATGTTCGCACATGGATACATTTCAGAAGGCACAATCAAATTCAGTGGCGGCTCCTCCACTGCCAGGAGCAGCAAAGAAAGGAAACAAGCATTTGCAATGCAATAGGTCTCGCATTAGGAAAGTTTGAGTTATTGGTATTGTAAATGGCAAAGTTTTTATTTATGTTTCTTTTTTTTTAAATAGCTAAATTAATAGCTTCGTCATTTACAATGCCAATAGTTATAACTTTCGCAAATGTGATACCTATAGCATTTGTAATGCAATATGTTTTGTATTTACAAACCGCGAGAGGACAAAAAAAAGCTCCGGAAAACCGCCTCCTCCCAGGCCTTCAAAAGGGACCTCAAAGTTCTCCTCCTCCAGAGACACCTCCAAAAGTAATTCACGTCCTCTTGCTATTGTGAGGAAGACTTCCCACTACTGATAATTTCTACTTTCCATGACCATGGAAGTGCCTTCCCAGTGTATGCCTGTGATTGGAGGGTCTGCCTTTTTGCAGTATTTTCTATGTACTTGTGTTCGGTGCCCTTTTGTAACATGCACACACCACTCTGCCTTTGTAACATACGGTTGCTACCTCTCACATGTCTTTACCTTCGATACGTGCACAAGTGCCACCTTGCCCATGTAACGCTTGTTCCTGAGCCTGAGTGTCTAGCACTTATTGCAGGACTATACCTCTAATCATACTCTGTTTTCTCTTATAACTGCATACTTGTCACTTTCATTTCCTCTTGTGCACTTTTGACTACCTCATGTATTTTGGTTGCTCACAATTTTTACTCAAGTATTTTGTTTGCTCACGATTGTCACTATTACCTTTACTACCTCATGTATTTTTGGTTGCTCATAGTTTTTACTACCTCATGTATTTTTTTTGCTCACAATTGTCACTATTACCTTATGTAAGTAACGTATGTTTTTGCAACCTGTTCTTTTGTAATGTTTCTCATTATGTTTCATTTCTGTTCCTGTTGTGAAGCCTCCGACGCCTTCGGGTAAAGTCCGCGCTATTTAAAAATGCATAAATACATGAATAAATAAATACCGCCTTCGGGTAAAGTCCGCGCTATATAAAAATGCATAAATACATGAATAAATGAATACCGCCTTCGGGTAAAGTCCGCGCTATATAAAAATGCATAAATAACTAAATAAATAAATACCGCAAATCAAACATCCTCGTCACTCTGCCGGCATGCGACCAGGAAGTCAGGCAGGCCGGCGCGACAACCGGAAACAGGAAGTAGGAGGGCGGGAGCCTACCCCGCCTCCCACGGAAGAGCCGCGATTGGAGCTGTGTTTGGAGCACCGGAGCAGGCAGGAGCCTACCCTGCGCCCCGGTGCCGAAGGAGGGAAGAAGAGTCCTGCTGCCGGGCCCTGCAGCTGAGGAGAGCCGCCGCACGAAGGAAGCCGGTGAGTGGGTTGCTGAGCGGGGGGGGGGGGGGAGCATGTGTGTGCGCGCGCGCGTGCGGGGGGGGGGGCGGGCTGTGTATGTGTGTGTGCGTGCGTGTGTATGTGTCTTGGAGTGCGTGTGTGTGACTGTGGGGGGGGGGGGGGTGTGTGAGCGAGTGTCTGTCTGCGCGCGCATGTGTACGGCGCGGGACGCGACGTGCGCGTTCGCGCACACGAATCCAGCAAGAAAAGCTCGTGCACCCTCTGGTCCGTCCTTCCCCCCAGACTGATCGCTATTGGTCTCCAGCTGGACAAATGCATCCTTGCGGATGCATTGCCAGCGAGACCCAAAAAGTATTGCTTTATGATCAAGAATATGCATTTTATTAATCATCTGGCAGCCGAGTTTTCCATATTTCCGAAACTACCCTTAACTGCACTATTTTATCCAAATCACACATTTCTTCTGTGGAAATAGTTTGGATGGTTCTGTTTTTGTGCACCAGTTGCATTTCACCAAATACCTGCATGTTATGAGCCCTTCATGCACTTACATATAATGCACTGGGGTGTCTTGGTGGGGTGGCTTCCCTCGATTCTGCATCCCCATAACTGAGTTTGTACAACAGAGTCCCACAAAAAAGAGTCCCACAAAAAACATAAAAATGTGACAAATGCCAGCAGGAAAACTGCACACACTTTACAATAAAAGGGTTGTGAACGTGCATATAAAAATACAATTGCAATTTTAAATGTATTTTCTCATTTTCGGATAAAAATGGGCTAAACTTAATTCACAGGGGAATTGACAAAACCCAAGATTGATGCCCAAAATTCAGGCCATACATTATAAATGTCTGTTTACATAAACATTCTTAAAATATTGAGCTTCGAGTGTGCCTTCGCCCCATTTCTAAGCGCTCCCAGGTTCATTAGATATGGAAACTGAAGTACGCAAAGTTGAAATAACTTGCCCAGTGTCACACTGTGCCAACTGGGAAAGTAGGGATTAGAATACAGATACCCTAGTGCCTTAATCAGCAATGTACCACTGTGCTTTGTACATTCAGGGCAGTGGCTCGCACTGCACCAAGCCCTTCTCGCTACTTGGCATGTCCTGCCCCCTCTCTTCAAGATCTGCCTGGACTCGTTCCCCTGCTCTACCTCCTTCCCCTTGACACAGCTGCTCTCCTCGGATCTGAGCTCTGAACCTAGGCACTTGCACTCGTTTCTGAGGCCCACCTGGCACAGCTCCTGCTGAGCCACTTCTAGCAGCACTAATCCAGTCTGTCAGATTCTGCTTCATTAACATTAAATCTCCCCCGGGCCTCTTTCCTTGAGTGGCTGTTCCTGGTTCTTCTTGCCAACTCTAATCTGTCCTACTACTCCTACAGCAGTCCTGCTTGCACCAGGTCTGAAGACTTTCTTGCTGTGCTACTGCTTGTAATGTTTACTTGGTGTATGTGATAATTGCCAGCTTTGAAATGAACCTGTTAGTGGAACACAAAGGGCCTGGCATTTCATTATGGTAAACAATTGACTAGCATTAGTTGTAAGTGATTCTGTGACGCACTCGCATATGAAGAGTTTTGGCTTCATGTTTACATCGGGCATAGCCACATGTACTCTGTATGTTGCTGTTCCTCAGTGCGAATGTTCCTGGTGTTTCTGGGGCACGGCATTGCTTTCAGACGAGCTCATGTTTAGGCGACGGATGTAAACATTATGTCAAAGCTGAGCGTTTGTGACTGTGCCCAGAAAGCTTTTTCCGATGTACCTCTAATGATTCTGTGCTCCTAATTAAACGTGAGCAGAGCTTCATAGCAGACTCTACTGTCTACTATGAGGTTCATTTCAAAGCGGACAGTGATCACGCGGACAAAGTAAACATTACTGTAAACCTAAAAAAATATTGATGAACCCTGTGCAGATTTAATTTCATTTTAGTGTTGGCCGAGATCACCCGAATGGAGTAAAATTGCCTACATAGTAACATCATTACTTAAAAGTCGGCCGCTTTACATAGCCAGACAAACATGTTCAAAACGTCTGGATATATTTAGGGGCGCGATGTAAGCACTACTTATGCACTCTGCTAAAAAGAGAGGGATCCATTCCCAAAAGACGAAAATATTACAGCACATAAGAAAACATTACACTAACAGATCGGAAACTATTTATGCTTCGTGTAAAAGTTCTCCACGTTACACGTTGTGGAAACAAAAAACGTACTTAGGAGCAGAATAAACATTACTTATGAAAAGCAAGGATAAAGGCAAGGTAGATGGTCGCGTGCGGGGGTTGGGGGGGACAGACAATAGCGCGACAGAGCTGGATTAAGCAGCAATGGGTTGGGTGATTGAATAATGCTGGCCGCCCGTGTTCTTGTTATAACTGTCCTTTAACCAGTCAAAACGAAACCTAAGAGCCGCGCGCGTGAGCTTCTTCCGTAGACAGCTCACGGCTCTTAGGTTTCGTTTTCCTAAGCCCATGGCAGAGTCGCGCTCGCACACATGCGCGCTCACGAGGTCAAATCCGAGATCCGAGACGGAAAGCGCGTGCACCTCCCTGTCCCAGCGCGTGCACCCCCCCATTTACAAATACTATAAATGTATACTAAAGTATACACGAGGTCCGTTCGCTACGCTCCACCTAAAAATAAAATATTTTTTTACTATTACAAGATACCCGCAGACAATTTTGTCTGTCAGGCCTTCCAAAGAACTACCAGCAAGACCTATTACACAGGGGCGGTGGGTGACATTTGAAAGTGGTGGGGCGCAAAGTGATTTGCATACAGCACCGCTCGGGTAACCATCACCAAAATCCCTCCATACAAAGGTTACATGCTAGATTTCATGTAACAAAACACATGACTGCAGACTAACAAGCTTCACAAACAATTCACCCTAAAAGGCACCCTTATAGTGACTTGTCACTGTAACCAACTCAGGCCTATGTATTCTGCTTAAGCTTTCCCACAAGGCAACATTCCAGCATATAGTCATAAAATTACAAACGTGCACACAATTACAGCAAAAATACTATCTCTCAAAAATGGATCTAAAAAGGATTCTCAAAGGGCAAATCTTCTATGCCCATGATTTGTCAGAGGGGTAACCAACACCAAAATGTTTGCCTACTATGGTAATGTGCGAGATTCCCTTTAGCAAATGCTCATCCGGACGCTTTAATACAGAGTAATAACAATCCACCCTTAAATGTTAAAATATTATTATAAAATAAGCTTTTCACTATCAATATATCAGGCCTACTACCTTTATCATAACTTTTCTTGATACTCATTCATGCTTAAAAACTACATAATTGGCTTGTTACCATAACCAACTGACACCTAATGTATTTGGGCATAAGCTTTCCTGCTTAGGACAAGCATCAGGTACATAGTAATAATATGAAAAATAGGTAAAAAATTACAGTTGTCAAAACAATATAAAATATCTTCTAATATAGCCTAATAAGTATTATAAAACTGCAAATCTTCTGTCTCCATGCTTTGTTCAGGTGAGCAAGCAACATCAAACCCCTTGCCTATTACAGTAATCTGCAAGATTCTGTCCAATAAAGTACCTGCCTACAGGCTTTAGCACAGTATAACAATCCACCCTTAAAAGCCAATTATCTTGAATTATTTCAGGCCTACTTGCTTTGTCAGACCTTTTCATTCTAAACAGATCACAGTTAAGGAATCTGATAACTTTTCCTAGTATACCGATAAGGCTATAGCCTTTACCACAGGAATTACACTAAAACAAACACAAGCCTAATGAAGTGCAAATAAGCTGACAACCATCATGCATACAGTAATAAATCTACACATATGTCCAAAATTACAGTTGGCAAAACAATATACATCTCTCAATAGGGCCTAGCAAGAATCATCACAATGAAAATGTTCTACCCTCAGGGCTTGTCGGAGTGGATTTGGTATCCTATATTACTATTATTTTATGAGATTACATGTAACAAATAGCAGTCTACAGCCTGAAACAGCAGGATAACAATGCACTGTTAGAGGCCAAATGGCTGTTACAAATGATTTTGACAATAAATAAGCTCGGTGCCCTACCTGTAACGGTTTCCAGGAAGGTTCTGCAGGAGCGCCAAGAATCCGAAGATAATTCCACAGTCCTCCCCTGCGGCCTTCCGACTCTATCAAACACTAGAGTATCGAAAGGCTCGCCAGGGGAAAACAGGGAGACAAAACAAGGAAAGGTTGGGAAGGAAAAAAACGAAATCTTGACTTGTAATCTTCCACTTGGTAGTTGTACACGCTGTATGGGTTTATTTTGGTGGATGTAGAGCTGAAATAAAGATGCACGTTATGAAACAACAGTGTCTTGTAATCATGTGTCTCTATGCTTCCTGTCTTACTGTTACATACCATCAATGTTTTGTCTAAGCTTCTGAACGGATGTATAAGAGGTAGGGAATTCTTCTTGAACTATAAATGGATGGATAGAACAAGATTAATGACAGCTCGCCCTCACCTATACACCTGTGATGAAAACACCTAAACACAATGTTCTTACTTGGAAAGCTATACAAGATGTTCCATAGACTGTAGAAATCAAAACACACTTGATTGTATTTCAATTGCCAACTCCAATGCTGTGTATTAACATCTATAATACGAAAACACATGAATTAGAAATCTATGCTTTTTACACTTCAAGAGATAAACAAATAGACAGCGCACAGCGCTGTTACCGTATTTCTTCAAGTGGTGGAACTGGAATCCTGTACCCTGGATGGCGTCCACGCAAGTATCCCCAAACACGTGTGGATACTGGCCCCAACAAAGGATGGTGAAAGGGCCAGCCGATATACAGCCAAGTCAAATGAGGGAAAAACAATGGCGGCAATGGGCTTAATGTTAAAGGAGGAGAACAAGATCAGCCCAATGATATGTGTCACACCATGAAGAAATAAAAAACCTAAATACCTAAAAAAAAGGAAGGGAGCCCCACACTGCCCGGCTGGACGGCGGAGAACCAATCCCGGGCGTCTAGCGGAGCAAAGGACAGAACGGGGTACAAAGAAGGTAGCGCCCGGCTGGACGGCGGAGAACCAATCCCGGCCGTCTAGCGGAGCAAAAGGACAGAACGGGGTACAAAGAAGGTAGCGCCCGGCTGGACGGCGGAGAACCAATCCCGGCCGTCTAGCGGAGCAAAGGACAGGACGGGAGTCAGAAGCACAATGCCCGGCCGGCCGGCAGAGAAAACAATCTCGGCCAGCGGGCGGAGCCGAAGGAGAAGGCGCCTGCAAAGTAACAGAGCGGAAGATTTGCTCAATGGCGGGATCCTCAAAGATCAGGGGACTCCGCTCTCGATATAACAGGCGGGTGAAGAACAACAGGAAACCTGGAACTCGAAAACAAGGCGGAACTGAGAACACGGAGCTTGACGCAAGAACGTAAAGCGTCGCTCCAAGGGTTCAGGAAGCTTATGTAGGGAATTCACTTAAAGGGACAGCACCTCGGGGATCTCGGGGCATGACACTACCTTTGTTATAACTTTTATATATATATATATAGGCCAGACCTATGGCATCTGGCATAACTTTTCCCAGCGTACCAATCAGGTTTATAGCAGTGATTGTTGGCTTGTCACCAAACAAACTCAGCCTTTTTGTTTTGTTATACTGAACGTAAGCTTTCACACAGGGCAGCCATTAATCATACAATCATAACATTGCAAATGTAGACAAAGTTACAGTTGGCAAAGCGAAATATTAGCTCTCCTATAATGGTCTAAAATGGATTCTCACAGTGCAATTTTCCTACACCCATAGTTTGTCAGAGGAGCTAATCAACACTAAACCCTTGCCTACTACAGTAATCTGTGATAACCTATGTAACAAAATACCTATATGTTGGGTTTAATGTAGAGTAATAAATTAATCCACTCTTAGATGTCTACTGAGTTTAACATATGTTTTTCACAATAAATATGTCAGGCCTACTGCATTTATTGTAACTGTTCCGATCAAATGAACCTTTATCAATGGTTTGTTACCATAACCAACTCTGACCTATTATCAATTAAAAAATCAATACATAACTTTATTTAAACATAAAAATAAAATCATAAAAGTAGAATACCACATAGTTTAGTAATCAACAGTTAAAAAAACATAGAGTTCCTAGTATGTAATGCACATTTTAGATGGCTCCCAACAGCAAAACAGACATCCTGCTCCAATAACATCTGTAAAAGACACAATGCTAGTCTATATTTTCTAAACTTGTAATGCTTTACAAGAGGTAACAAAAACCCTTTAGCATAAATGCAATAAAATGTGCATCAGAAAACAAAATACAATAGAGATCGATCAGAAAATCCTCACTGAGGCATTCACAAACATTTGCACTATTGTATGGACACAGGGTAAACAACATTAGATTGCGTGTCGACCCAACTCAGAATCTAAAAAACACAAGTTCTTTCTCAGTTACCTTATAGATACATGGATAACTGTTTGGGTGGAGGTTTCTGGGCTTAGGTGCTACAAGTGTCAGGGCCCAATTGTGCTGTGGCACATTCCTCGTTAAAGGCTTCACCCAAGAGCCATTGTAAGTGTTATCTGAGAGGAAAATTGAAGAATAGTGCCCTCACGATTTGTCAACAAAAGTTCAAAAAGAAAATTCAAGCGTTCTTTTAAAGTTTCACGTGCGTGTTTTTTTTTGTCACATCTGCGGAAAAGGCTGCACCCTTTTCCGCAGATGTGACAAAACATTTTTTTTAAAATAAAAACCACGTACCTGATACTTTAAAAGAACGCTTGAATTTTCTGTTTAAACTTTTGTTGACAAATCGTGAGGGCACTATTCTTCAATTTTCCTCTATACTTACCTTATAGATACATGTAGGGTATCATTACGATGTCGGTCAGAAATCCTCCGACTGACTGTCGGATTCCCCTAGATTATGTCGGAACCCATCGTAATCGGTCGGTCGGAATTGTTTCCGACTGACCAATTACGATGTTCACGGTGGGAAGGGGAACCTTTCGGTCATTCCGAATCAGTTCCGACCAGCTGATTCATACAGCTCTACGCACTGCGTATTTGAACGATCGAATACAATGTCAGATTCTGACAGCCTTTCCGACTCGGTCTGTCTTACACAAAAAGGCTGTCGGAAACTGACTTTGGGGGCCCTAGCTGTCCCCCTCCATCCTGAGTCCTCTGGTTTGGGGTCGAGGGGGTACCCAAGGGACCCCCCGGTAAAACCATCTACAGTGTGGCCGGCACCATGGGGGCCCCATGACAGGGCACAAGGTTTTCCGCAGAAACCTATTTTCCACATAGGAGCCCGTGTTGTCGGGCGGAACACAGGCTCCCATAGGAGTCAATGGGAGTCCTTCCGAACGGTGTTCGGAAGCATCATAATCGGTCGGGCGGAACCGCTGAACGCGTGTCAGTCGGAATCGGATCCGACAAGGAGTCAGGCGGTTTAGTTTCCGACCAACATCGTAATGAGGCCCTTAGTATAGTTCCACATCAGGGGTAATCTGTAAGATATCATTGAAAAAGTTCAGAAATCTAGCAAACCCTCAATTATTAACTGCCTGCTCTCTCCTCTACAGATAAATCACAACAAACTTGCGACCATGGATCACATATATGGAATCAAAATTCTTTGTATATGAAAAAACATTTTTTATTATTTTTTGATACTGATATCTATCATAAACATTTTATCACTTTTCTTTTTTTGTTTTTGACTCATCATTTTAGTTCAAAATCATGCATAAAACAACACATATATATACAACATAAAAAAACATAAACACATCACACTAAATCGGTCAATTTTCTTTTGAGGTAGGCAAAGCGGTGATTTTGACTACGCGCGTTTCGGCATTCAGCCTTCATCAGGTGACCGTCATTCGCACATACAAAAATATACACTAAAGAAAAAATACAAAAGAATATATATAAATATATATATATTATATACATTGGTCGCATAATGTTAAGGTACAAAATATATTTACAAATATCAATAGAAGAGACTAGGTCAGTATTTATATAAAATTACATCGTATATACAATTATTTCCATACGCAGCTCATGTATTTTATTAAATCTAACTACTTGTTTCATATTGAATGCTTACATTATTTGTCAACAAATGGTGTTCATACGGTACACACTCTAATCTTGTTATATATCGATCAACTTATCTTCGACACATGTCTTTTTCCTATGCGTTGAGATCAGATAGTGTGGACAGGAAAAACCTGTCCCACTAATAATTTCACTATATCTTGTGTATGGGTTCACTTTTTATTCCTCGCGATGTCCGTATATATACAGGACAATTACTATAAGCTGACCAAAGCAGTAGAGCTAGCAAAGAGATTAGTTAGAAAGAAGTGAGAAGATACATACTTTAGAGAAAATCCATTATTCAGGGAGTATAGGTACACAGGTTATCAACAGGTGACATAGCTATACCTATAGCTGATAAAACTAATCTGATTAGCAATGGTTCGCCAAGGAATCTTCTCCATTACAGCCACTCTGTTTCTGAGCTCTCCAGCACGGTACCCCTCCCAATTGGTCATGCTTGGTGCCGCCCAAACTAACTGTTGCTGTCTGGGCCACTATCAACACAGAGTACCTTCCTGCCCAACAGCGCCCCAACATAGTCACCCAACTCCTGTACAAAATAATTAACTTTTGGAATACTTAACAGTTATACTCTGAAACAACTGAGCAACTACAGCATGATCACTCAGACGTATTGGGTTTTCCTCAAGCAAACCATCAGGTACATCATAGTAAAATTACAAATTGGTACAAAATTACACTTGTGAAAACAATATAAAATCCCTCCTAAACAGCTACTAAGGTTTATTTCAGTGCACATCTTCTATCCCCATGGTTTGTTTGGCTGGGTCAACCAACAATGTTCCCTCTCATTTTTCTTTTTCACGTGCGGCAACAGAATATTTGTGTGCACACCTTTCTAGGTTGTCTGCACAGCCGAGTGATCAGATGTCTAACAAGGAAAATTGACTAGCCACCACTTGAAGGTTGATAAGGTCTGGTTAATAAATCAATCTTAGTCATTGATGGGTTTAGGCACAGAATAAATCATACGTGCATTCTGTTACACATCCTTGCACTCATGCATCCATTCCTCACTGACTTACTCTTGCTTTCACCCATTTACACAAGTACAATAAAATGCACGCATAAACTCAGCAACGTATGCAAGATAAATAAAAAAGAAAAGCACAAAAAAGACAACATTCTATCGCCTAAAAATGTCAGATTTTTAAAAGACTTCTCATTTTTCCTCACTTCACCACTTCCCCTACAGCCGACTAGGCGCTGTTACGGGGAGAAAGCCGCCTCCATATTGGGGGTAAGACCGGGTTGCCGGCATAGTTGTTGGGACCTCCCGCCCCGCCACACCTGTATTTAAGTCGCGCTTACAACCACGCGCGCTACTAGAATTGGGTGCTACATGAGCCCCCTCGCAGCCATCGCACGCCAACACAACCTCAACATCATCTCCTACGCCAACGACACCCAGCTAATCCTCTCCCTCACCAACAACCCCGCCACCGCCAGAACCAGCCTTCACAAAGGGATGAAAGACGTCGCCCAGTGGATGAAGAACAGCCGCCTGAAATTGAACTCAGACAAGACGGAAGTCCTCATCCTGGGATCATCGCCCTCCGCCTGGGACGACTCCTGGTGGCCCCCTGCCCTGGGCACCACTCCCAAGCCAACGGACCACGCACGCAACCTGGGCTTCATCCTGGACTCCTCCCTCTCGATGACCAGACAAGTCAACGCCGTCTCCTCATCGTGCTTCAACACACTGCGCATGCTCCGTAAGATCTTCCGATGGATCCCCACCGAAACCAGGAAGACGGTCACCCAGGCACTCGTCACCAGCCGACTGGACTACGGGAACACCCTCTAAGCAGGAACCACAGCCAAACTTCAGAAAAGACTCCAACGCATCCAGAACGCCTCCGCACGACTCGTCCTGGACATCCCCCGACACAGCCACATCTCCGGCCACCTGAGAGACCTACACTGGCTCCCCGTCAGCAAGAGGATCACGTTCAGGCTTCTCACCCATGCACACAAGGCTCTCCACGACCTGGGCCCCAAGTACCTCAACAACCACCAGACCTTCTACACGCCCACCCGCCAGCTACGAGCGACCAGCCTCGCCCTCGCCGCCGTACCACGCTTCTGCAGAGCCACCGCCTGAGGAAGATCCTTCTCCTACCTGGCAGCCAAGACATGGAACTCCCTCACCATCCACCTTTGGCTGACCAGGACCATCTCTCCTTCAGGAAGCAACTCAAGACCTGGCTGTTCGAGCAGTAACGGACCCTTCTCCCCCAGCGCCTTGAGACCCTTCCGGGTGAGTAGCGCGCTATACAAATGACATGATTGATTGATTGATTGGTGCTATCTCCTGAGGCGGAAAGCCGGGAGAATTAGTTGTTGCTGAAATTTTTTAAAAGACTGTTCTCATTTTTTAAATTGCACAAACCTACCTCTCCTCACTTCACCCCTTCCCCTACAGCCGACTAGGCGCTGTTACGGGGAGAAAGTCACCGCCATATTGGGGGTAAGACCGGGTTGCCGGCATAGTTGTTGGGACCTCCCGCCCGCCGCATTGCGAGAAAGCAGGGGGGCGGCGCCCAAACGCTTCTATACAGGAGCCGCCACTGGGCTGTGAGGAGACGCTCCTCCACCATTATGGAGGAGTCGCCCCTGAGCAGCACTACAAAGACTCCAATTAAGTACTTTCCAAATGCAAGGAATTGTTTGTGGTGTGCAGTGTTTGTAGGTCTCTCGGAGAGAAATCTAAGTGTGCGCACCTGTTAGACCTGGCACCTTGGCGTGAGTCTCCCTCCCACTTTTTGTTGATGTGCCTCAGATGTTTTGCTGGTGTTCGCTGCTCAGGGCACTGCGCCATGGCCAATCCGTGCCGCAGTGCAGGTGCTCCCGATGTAAAGTGTACCTGTAATTGATTTCCATGATTGGCTCATTGGATTTACTGTCAGTCCCCAGTAAAGTGCACCAGGAGTGCCAGGGCTTGTACATACCAATACTGCTAGTGGGCCTGCAGCGCTGGTTGCGCCACCCACAGAAGCAGCCTTTTAAAATGTGTCTAGGGTCTGCCATTGCAGAACCTGTCTGCAGTCTGGTACTGTATTGCTGGCTGGGCAAGTGCACACACTTGCCAGCCTCTAAACCTTCCCTTTGCTTCAAATTAGTCACCCCTATGGTAGGCCCAAGGACAGGGTGCATTGTAAGTGTAAGGTAGGACAAGCCCTGGTGTGTGTGGCATGTCCTAATAGTGAATTACAGCCAATTTCGTGTTTCACTATTGTAAGGCTACCTGTTCTCTTAGGCCAAGATGGGCTGCTGGAATTATTACACCCTATAAATCCCAGCAGGCTCAGGGAACATAGTAGAAGGTCAAGTTTAGTATGCCTGAACTCAGAATATTAAAATACTTCTTTTAGTAAAGTTTATTTTAATATCCTGTGTTTGCAAATGCTACTTTCAGAAAGTTAGCATTTGCTTGCCTAACCATTTCAGCCCGCCTCTGCTAGGATGTGTATCTGCTGTCTGGGTTGTGTGAGTGACAGGGCTGGGGGATGACAGGTGGTGAATGCAAGGATTACACCTAGGTGGGTGGTGGGAGTGCCCATGGACTCTGAATAGGGCTGTGCTCTGCCACCACAATGCTGGCTCCACCTCCTGGGGAGCGAGTGATGACTCAGCCCGACACCTGGCCCAGGAAGGGGGAAGCCTGTCAACAAAGTACTCCTGGCTGCCCCTGTCCACACAATTCTGGCTCCACCTCCTGTGGAGCGTCTGATGTGCCATCCCTGCTCCCTGAAAGGAGAGACCCGAGTTTACCCAACACAGTGCTCAGAGACTGAAAGAAGTTATGCAGAGGCCCCCCCTGGCCTGCCAGAACAAAAGAAAAGCTGTATAAAAGTAGGAGCCCTGCTCCTAACAAACTAGATCCTGTTTCCCACAACGAACCTCTGCCCAACTAGAAGGACTAAGAAGAAGCTGGAAGGACTGGTCTGCTGTCTGCCTTGCTGAAGAAGGAGAGGAAAAGACCTCAAAAGGACTTTGCTGAATTGTGCTTGAAACTTTCTCCAAGGGCTTGTCTGAGCTTGCCCCCTGAACCGAACCCCAGGACCAGTGGGTTCCTTGTGTCTTCGCTCGTCTTGAAAACTCGAGCCGTGTGTGCCTCCCGCCGGAGCTGAGACTGCGCCCCCCTCGCCCCCTCCTAGGGCTGTGGCACTCGGGAGCTTGCCTGCCCTTTTACCCGTGAGAGCCCCGCTCGTGTAGAGCCGCTCTCTGTCCCGGGTCAGGCCGCCTGCTCCTCTGCCCCGCCTGCCAATTGGAGTGTGCCGAGGTGCTGTCTCGCCCCCTCCCGCTGGAATTCTTCTTCGGACGGTGATCGACGCCGAGACAGCCGCCCGTACGTCGGAACGTACCCTGCTGTCCTGCTTCACCCCCCTAGAGACTTTACAGGCCGTGCCGCCCCCTCTACAGGAGACCCCAGTACAGTCTGTACTGACGGTCGTGGGCCACGCCTGCCTGTGTGCACACACCCGCTACCAAGTAAAAACTCGGAGTCACAGCCAAGAAACGAGTCGCCCTTCCCGTGTACGACTCGTCCTCTGAAAGAGAAGAGAACGTCTCAAGGTATTTTGCTGGCTGCAACAGGCTCGGGGCCTGCAACGTTTTCTTTCCCCGTGGTAACTGTGCCTCTTAATCTGCCTGGTACGCTCCTTACTGTCCGCCTGAAGCCGCTGACAGTGTGCGGCGCGTACCCACCCTTCGCTTCCTCATGTGCGCCTCCTTGAACGAGTCGCACCCGAGCCGTACGACTCGTACTCTGCTGGAGACCCCGCCGCACCATACCCGGCGAACCACCAGAAGCGTGAGAGACGGCAAGGCCGGTTCTCTCCGCCCTATGACGCGCACAGAGGTGTCCCGAAGCGCACAGCCACAACAAGAGTTGCCCCAGCCTCTGGAAAGCAGGCCCGAAGTGTGGGGACATTGTTTCTGGAACCCCAAGAACCCAGAGAAGCACCCTGAGGTGGTGTAGAAGCTAAGAACAATACTTGCCATTATCTTATATCTGTGGCCCCCAAAGCTAAAGAAACTTTATAAAAGGTCTTGTGATAATTTACACTGCATAGCTATATATTTTTACATAAAGGAACCGTATTTTTACAGAACCTAAGCCTGGTGTTCATTTGTGGGGGGAATCAGTGTGTTTTACTGTGAAAGGTCATAAATGCTTAACTGTAGCGCCCCGAAGTTTAGCCTTGTCTGCTCGCGCCACACTACCTAATAGGGTGAGCAGGGGTCATTCTGAGGAGTAGTTCCCTTGCCCTGACTAGAGTGTTGGTTTCTGCCTGGCTTTGGTGCCAACCTCAGCCAGCCAGGAATCCCATTTCTAACACTGGACGCAGCGGTTGGGATTTCGAATTTGCATTTGTGATTTATTTACAGTAAAATTGCTGATCACCACATAGTGAGAGCAGACCTATAATGCAGCCACAGATTTCTGTTCTTTTAATTTTGTTGAGAGATCTCCCACTTTTGAAGTCATGCCTGGTTCACTCCCCGCTGGGAGGGCACCCTCCATAATCTCTGCAATTGATGAAGTAGACTGGGAAGACCAGGGACTGGAGAGTTGCACAGTGTCTCAACTGAGAAGTTTTTGCGTGAAGTTTAGAGTTGCCCAAACAGGATGCAAAAACAAAACCCAGATCATCAAGGCGTTGAGAGCCTGGAAGGAGTCAAGAGATCCCTGGAATACGGTGGTAGTGGAACCACCAGAAAGCATTGTTGATGTTAGCAGAATCCTGTCGTCAGAGGAGCTGGCAGACAGGGCAGCAACCAGGGCACACGAGATAGAGATGGCAACATTAAGTGGACAAAAGGAAATGGAGAAGCAAAGATTGGCAATGGAGGACAAAAAGCTCCAGATGGAGCATGACATGAGATTGAAGGAGTTGGAGCTGAAAGCAAAAAGTTTGGAAACAACTCCCTCTGGTGGCAGCACGACGCCGGTGCAGGTAGAGTCCAGGGTGTACATGCCAAAAGATGTGGTAAAGGAATACTTTAAGGGGGATGACATAGGGCAGTGGTTTAGGGCCTATGAAGTGCCCATGTCCTCCCACCGGTTCCCTGACAAGGATCGGGGAGCGGGGTTGTGGGGGAAGTTCCTTAGCGAAGGGCGAGACACACTGCTAGATTTACCCTCTGGAGAACACAATTCCTATTCCCACATGAAGGATGCCTTTATGACCAGGTTTGGGTTAGCTCCTGAAATGTATAGACAGAGGTTCAGGGGTTGTACTAAGATTCCTGGGGGTACGTATGTGGAGTATGTAACCTTTTTTTGCAGAGCACTGGATGGTTTGGTAAAGGGTAGTAAGGTGAATGATTTTCAAGGGCTTCTTGATTTAATGGCATGGGAGCACTTGTCGCTTAATTGTTTTCCTGAGCTACGCCAGCACCTGATTGACAGCAAGCTGTCCAACCCGAGGAAGCTTGCTGAGGAGGCGGACCGCTGTCTCAGCACCAGGGTCCACATGGGTCCAGTGGGAGACTCAGCCAAAGGTGGGCAGGGTCCCCAGCAGAAGAGTGGGGGGGACAGGGGTAAACAGAAAGGGTTCCCTAAAGGCCCCCAAAGTAATCCCCAAGGGAACCAAGGGAAAGGTTCTCAACCTCCCCCACCCCCGAAGCAGACCGGGGCCCCGACAGGTAAACCTGTTCCAAGAGGGCCCTTCAATTGTTACAGGTGTGGTGACCCGGGTCACATTGCCACTGACCCTAAGTGTCGCCTGTTTGGTAAACCAGCACCCACTGGTGCTCCGCCCCGGCAAATGACTAGTGTTAATTTTGGGGAGGAAGTAGCAGTCCCAGGGGGTGGAGATCCTGTTCAGATGACCCAAGTCTCTTTAGGAGACAGTGAAATGGTCCCTGAGAACTACCTGCCCACTAACACTAGGAAATATGGGCAGGTGGTGACCATCAATGGTAAGAAAGCGGAGGCTCTTAGAGACACAGGAGCCAGTGTGACTGCCGTGCGGCAGCACCTGGTGTCTCAAGAGCAGGTTGTACCCCATGCCTACTGTAGGGTTGTCAATGCTGACAACTTAGAGAGTCAATGTCCAATGGCTCAAGTTCCCTTTGAGTGGGGGGGTCTCTGGTACTCTGCAGGTTGTTGTGAGAACGTCCATGCCTGTAGACTGTTTGCTAGGGAATGATCTGGAGAACTCCCCTTGGGAAAAGGTGGAGAAAACAGCTCACCTAATCAATGGCAGCCAGTAGGGGTGCTCAAGAGATCCTGGAGCCTGGAGGAGAGGCCCAGGAACCGGCCTTAGAGAGAAGGCGCAGGGGGCGTGGGAAACCGGCCCCTGAAGTTCCCACGGCCCAGGAGGAAGCAAACCTTGAGGGGGATGCCCTGGAGCCTACGGGGGAACAGATTGCTGAACTTGGGGACCTGCCTGAGCTGACCCATTGGCAGCAAGGAGGCCCCTCCAGGGAAGAATTCTGCAGGGAGCAGAAAGAATGCCCTTCTCTCAGGGGTATGCGGCAACAGGCTGCAGACCAGGCCAATGGTGTTCAGTCTGGAACACATTATGTGTACTGGGAGAATTAACTCCTCTATTCTGAGCCTAACGTTGCTGAACCTGGGTCAGCCCGTGCGCTGGTGGTACCCCAGAAGTTCAGAGTCTTCCTACTGGGGCTGGCTCATGATGTGCCTTCAGCAGGACATTTGGGGATGGACAAGACCTATGACAGGCTTGTCACCCTCTTTTATTGGCCCCAAATGCACAGAAGCTCAGATGCTCACTATAGGGCCTGTCAGACTTGCCAGGCAAGTGGTAAGAGCGGAGGGAAGCACAAGGCTCCTCTGCAGCCCTTTCCCGTGGTCAGTACTCCATTCCAGCGAGTGGGTATTGACATTGTTGGGCCTCTGGACCCCAAGACATGAGCAACAGGTTCATCCTGGTCTTGGTGGACCATGCCACCCGGTACCCTAAAGCCATCCCTCTGAGGACAGTGACGGCCCCCGTGGTGGGACGGGCACTGATGGGAATTTTCTCACAAGTGGGATTCCCTCTAGAGGTGGTGAGTGACAGGGGCACCAATTTCATATCCAAGTATATGAAATCCCTTTGGCAAGAGTGTGGTGTAACCTACAAGTTCACCACCCCTTACCATCCCCAAGGAAATGGGTTGGTTGAGAGGTTCAACCGAACCCTAAAAGGCATGATCATGGGCCTAGAAGGTCCAATGAGGCGTAAGTGGGACGTCCTCTTGCCATGCCTGCTCTTTGCTTACAGTGAGGTGCCACAGAAGTCTCTAGGGTTCAGCCCCTTTGAGCTTCTGTATGGTCACCCAGTGAGAGGACCTCTGAGTTTTGTAAAGGAAGGCAGGGAGCAATCTCCCAGGAAACCTCCCCAGAATGTATACAGTTACATGCTGGCCTTCAGGAACCAGACCAGGCGATTTAGGCAACTTGCTGAGGCAAATCTGGAAGCCAGCTAGGAAGAGATGAAGTGGTGGTACGACCAGAATGCCCCTCTGGTGGAGCTTAAACCTGGACAAAAGGTGTGGGTCTTGGCCCAGTGGAGCCTTGTGCACTTCAGGATAAGTGGACAGGTCCATTTGAGGTTGTGGAGCGCAAGAGTCCTATCACCTACTTGGTGGACTTGCAATCTCCCAGGACCCCTTTGAGGGTCCTACATGTTAACCGCCTTAAGCCCCACTTGGAGAGGTCCGAAGTGGGCATGCTGTTGGCAACTGATGATGGAATGGAGGAGGAGACTGAGCCTCTTCCTGACCTCTTGGTAGCCTCTGAGAAAGATGGGTCAGTGGATGGAGTTAACCTCTCACCCACCCTGACGCCTGAACAACAGGATGACTGCCGCCAATTGCTGGGGCAGTTTCCAGATCTGTTCTCTCAGGTTCCTGGTGTCACAGATTGGTGCGTCCATGTTGTGGACACAGGAGACAGCTTACCTGTGAGGCACAAGGCCTACAGGGTAACTGGAGGAGGTCTCCAAAATGCTTGCTCTTGGGGTGGTTGAGTCATCCAGCAGTCCTTGGGCCAGCCCAGTGGTCTTGGTCCCAAAGGCTGCCGCGCCGGGAGCCACACCTGAACTCCGGTTCTGTGTGGACTACAGAGGACTCAATTCAGTCACCAAGACTGACGCGCACCCCATCCCCAGAGCTGATGAGCTCATTGATCGGATAGGGGCTGCCCGGTTCCTCAGCACATTTGATTTAACGTCTGGGTACTGGCAGATCGCCTTGACTGATGGGGCAAAAGAGAGGTCAGTATTCTCCACACCTGATGGGCATTTCCAGTTCCGGGTTATGCCATTTGGGATGAAGAATGCCCCGGCCACCTTCCAGAGATTGGTCAACCAGGTGTTGGCGGGACTGGCTGAGTTCAGCGCCGCCTACCTGGATGACATTGCAGTGTTCAGCAGCACATGGGAAGAACACCTGTGACACCTCTGGGAAGTGTTGATGGCACTGCGCAAGGCAGGCCTCACGATCAAGGCAAGCAAGTGCCAGATCGGGCAGGGCTCAGTGGTGTACTTGGGGCACCAAGTGGGGAGTGGCAAGGTGGCACCCCTGCAGCCCAAAATTGAAACCATCCTGGCTTGGGAACCCCCCAAGACCCAGACTGCGGTGAGAGCCTTCCTGGGGATCACTGGGTACTACAGGAGGTTTGTCAAGGGGTATGGCAGCATTGTTGAACCCTTGACAGAGCTGAATTCTAAGAAGCAGCCCAGGAATGTGATCTGGACTGACACCTGTCAGGAGGATTTTGACACCCTGAAAACTGCCATGTGCACGGCGCCCGTGCTCCTGGCTCCTGATTTCTCCAAGGAATTTCTAGTGCAAACAGACACTTCAGAGCATGGTGTAGGGGCTATTCTCTCACAAATGACTGAGGAGGGCTGGGACCAACCTGTAGCCTTCATCAGTAGGAGGTTACTTCCACAGGAACAGAGGTGGAGTACAATAGAGCGAGAAGCTTTTGCTGTGGTCTGGGCATTGAAGAAGCTAAGACCCTACTTGTTTGGGTCTCACTTCCGGGCTCAGACAGACCACAGGCCCCTCAGATGGTTGATGCAAATGAGGGGTGAGAACCCAAAACTGTTGAGGTGGTCCATCTCCCTACAGGGTATGGACTTCACGGTGGAACATCGCCCTGGTACAGATCACGCCAATGCTGACGGTCTGTCCAGGTTTTTCCGCCTTAGTGATGAGGAACTCCCTGGGGTAGGGTAGTTCTCCCCACATTTCAGCTGGAGGGGACACGTGTTAGACCTGGCACCTTGGCGTGAGTCTCCCTTCCACTTTTTGCTGATGCGCCTCAGATGTTTTGCTGGTGTTAAGAGTACTCAAGCTATACCTCACTGATGAGAACTAGGCAGGTCAAAACTGGTCTGGTGTGGCTTGTTTTTTCATATTAAGACAACCTGGTCTGGAAGTTGCGGCTGGACTGTTCCTATTGGAGTATGATCATGGCTGATTTGCATACGGCAGGTCTCTGTCTAGGGTGAGATAGTGAGTCAATAACAATGTAGTAGAATGCAGTCAAGCAATTGCCATTGCTAAGATTAATTCTTTCTCCCTAGGCGTATCAGCACATCTAAAAAAATCTACTCGCCCACTGGCTATGGCAAGTCAGATTTTATCAGGCCAAGATATTTTTAGCACCTACTCGTAGGTTCTGCAAGTGAACTTAAGCTGGAAGGAAAAGGTGTTCTGTTCATTCATAAAGTTAATGAGTAAGCCTTTAAACTTGTTTTTATATCCACACATTTGCTGTCTGTTCAAGACAGAGGTCAAATGTCAAATTATCTTTTTACTAATTGTTTCTTATCTTATCCTAGAAAATTGTGTTTACTTTTCATTCTCTTAAACAACTTTTTTTTTTTAATATATGTCAGGAATTACGGGAAAAAAATTGTTTTGCAATTCAGAACAGTGATGCAAACAAAGAGTTAAATAGTAACAAAACAAATCAGAACACTTTACTTGGTGATGTGCAAATGACAAATATTTTCGGAAACTCCATTTCCAAACATTATACACTTTTATCATTAGAACCACATCAGTGGGAAATGGGGCCATTTCCATGGAAAATCTGCTGATTGCAAATAAGTGTGCTACAACTTCATGCTTCAGGTATGTATTTATTAAAAGGGATAATTTTTAAACATGATTTCACCAACATTCCTGCCCCTTTCCTGATAACAATGCAGTTGATGAACTAAGAGGCAAGTCAGCGGTCATGTGTATCCTATATGTGGCATTGATTTGTATTATAATTATGGAGCAAAATTTTAGTCGATTAAATCAAACAAAAGTGTTAGTCGATTAAATCAAACAAAGGTGTTTTTTGTACAGCAAAACATGCTGAACTTGCTATTTGAAGGTGCTCTCATATGTGATAAAGAAAAATTGTCCTTCTGTGAATTAAAATATTTGCCCAGCAGAGCCTAATTTGAAACCAGTTGAGGGGTCAAGAGCATTATAATTAGGTTGAGTAGATTATTCAAGTTAATAGACCTGCAGGTTTAGTAAAATTTTTAGGATTTTCTGAGGCCTGATCAGGTATTTGCCAAGAGGCGGTTAAGTCCTTTGTGTGCACAAACAAGAGCACAAGGTCATACTCACCTAATCGTGTTCTTCTACAGCTGGCGTCAATTAAAAATGAAGCCCTTTTTTCCAACTCTGGTGTGGACATTCTCCCTTCCCAGACCATCTCATTTTGCTGCTAGGCTCCTGAAACTCAAGCACTATCAGTCTGTCTCTCCAGCCCTCTGGCTAGACTTCTTACATTCCAGCCTAGCCCTGTCTATGTCCCCAGCTATAGCTTCCACACTAGTCTTCCTTTATCCTATGCAATGAGCATTCAAGGCCCTAGCACCCATGTTAATCTTCTGTCGCTCTGGCCGTGGCCTACGCATTCTGTATCCGTTGCCCTAGCCCATAGTTACTGCAGGCCTGTTCTATGTACTTTGTGTCTTTGGCAAACCCCAATGTCAACTTTCTTCACTCCAAACGTGTCCTAGGCAGTCTAGGTCCCCCGTAGCAGTCGTTAAATTTCTATCACTACGGCCCTGTCCTAGGCGGTCTCTATCTCCTGTCCACCCACTATGCCTCACTCCTATCACTACAGCCCTGTCCTAGGTGCTCCTATGCTAGTCTTCAATCACTCCAGCCTTATCCTAGACAGTCTGTGTCCACAGCCCTATCATCTATGGTTATCTACTGTCACTCCTGCCTTGCCCTAGACAGTCTGTACCCCCAGCCATCCCCTATGCTTAGCTTCTGTCACTTCAGCCCAGTGGCATAACAAAACTTGAGGGGCCCCACTGCAAAGTGTGTGGAGAGGGGCCCCATGCTCCAGATGGGAACTCTCAGGCCAGGTGCCCGCTGACCATGCACAGTGCTGGATGGGGCCCCTGGAGCTCAGGGTCCCCCCCCAACCATGACAGTCAATGTTGCGCCACTGCTCCAGCCATGCCCTAAGCAATTTTATCTTAGGCTCTAGCGCCCTATGTTAGACTTCCACCGGTCCTAGGCGGTCTGTGTCTCTGCCCCTAGCCCCTATGCTCGTCTTCAATCACTCCAGCCGTGCCCCAGATGGTCTGTGTCCCTGGCACTAGCCACCTATGCTAGTCTTTCATCACTCCAGCACTGTCCTAGGCAGTCTGTGTCCCTGGCCTAAGCCCCCATGCTAGTCTTCCATCACTCCAGCCCTGTACTAGGGGGTCTGTGTCTCTGGTCCTACCATCTATGCTAGTCTTCAATCACTACAGCCCTGTCCTAGGCGGTCTGTGTCTCCTGCCATAAAACCTATGCTGGTTTTCCATCACTCCAGCCCTGTCCTAGGCGGTCTGAGTCTCTGGCCCTATCATCTATGCTGGTCTCCCATCACTCCAACCCTGTCCTAGGCGTTCCGTGCCCCCAGCCCTAACATCTATGCTAGTCTTCCATCACTCCAGCCCTGTCATAGGCGGTCTGTATCCCCGGCCCTATCATTTATGCTAGTCTTCCATCACTTCAGCCCTGTCCTAGGCGGTCTGTGTCCCCAGCCCTATCCTCGATGGCAGTCTTCCATCACTCCAGCCCTGTCTCCTAGGCGGTCTGTGTCCCCTGCCCTACCCTCTATGCTTAAACTTTCTTGACTATGGGGAGATACCTGGTGGCCTCCTGAGTTGGGTCCCACCCCCACTCCGGTTGCGGAGATCAAAAATCTTGGTGTCTGGCTGGACCCTTCCCTCAACTTTGTTGGTCACACCAAAAGGACGGCGGCGTGCTGCTTTGGCATCTTGCGCAATCTGCGACCTGCCCTTAAATATTTTGATGCCGCAACCCGTCAACTTGTGGTACAAGCAACGGTTTTGGCTCGGCTGGACTATGCCAGCTCCCTTTTTATAGGGTTAAACCAGGCCGAGCTAACCCGACTTCAAAGAGTGCAGAACGCAGCGGCCAGAGCAATCGTAGGTCTTCCTAGGTTTTGCTCGGCCGGTCCCACCTTGCGAGCCTTGCATTGGTTACCCGTTAGGCAGCGGATCCACTTTAAAGTACTGTGCATATCTTTCAAGATTCTGAAGGGCCTACCGCCTCCCTTACTGTGCCAACTTTTGTGTCCTTACATCCCGGGCCGCACTCTGCGTTCGTTGGACCAAGAACTAGCGGCAGCCCCTCGGTTCAAACTCAGTCGGGCGGGGGGTCGCTCTTTTAGGGTGCGGGCAGCCGCGCTTTGGAACGCTCTCCCCTTGAAACTCCGGACCCTTGGCGACTTGCTTTCCTTCCGCAAGGCCGCTAAAACCCTTCTGTTTTCTGAGTTATGTTAAAATCCATACCCCCATTTTTAAATAATATTTTCTGTTTTCTGTTGTGTTGTGTTCGCCACCTTGTCGGTGCGCCGGGACGCTCCTTCGCTGGAGCAGCCGTGCGCAATACAAATAGCCCTAACATAACATAACATAACATAACCAGTCATGTCTTGAGCATTCTGTGCCAGGGCTTAGCCCCCATGATAGCGACCTTTCATGTCAACTGTACCCTAGGAAAGTTGGCTCCCCACTTGATAGAAATAAGTGCTTTTCTTCACCTGCCACAAGTGTATTCCAAAGAAGTGTCAAATAGAAACACACTGTGCACTGAAAATGCTACACACAAACTAAAAAACTTTCCCTCGGAGATGGTGGGGGAAAGGAACGTTGTTATAAATAGCCAATCAATGGCAATAACCCACGGCCAGACTGCACTTCCGTGTTGGGCGGAAAACTTAGAACTTAATTATCGTTTCCTTGGCAAGACAGCAATGTAAACAAAAAAGAGGTGGTGTGGTGTTTGCCAATGTTATGTTTTGACAAAAAGGCGGACCTGCCCCTATAATACAATCCGAGGCGGCCTTCCACCTCCCTTTCACCACCTCATGTCAACACTGAAGTACACGCTCCTTTGTTTGGCCTGCTGGGACATTACATTGTCAATGTTACCCAATCAGGGTGGGCGAGTCCAACAGCGGGAGGGGAGGGGGGTGGGATTAAAAGAGCTCATGTCGGGAAGATGGAGGCACAGCATGAAACTCGCCTATGCACCAGACAATTTATGCAATTTTTCAGCGTGGCTGCGTGAATCATGTGTTAAAAAGCCCTGGGAAGAAAGCACAGTAAGAAATAAAAAGTGGACTTGAGCAAGATAGTAGACAACATGTACTCTCTACCAAAACTAAGATGTATATAAAATGTAAATTGATACTTGTATAGCGCACTACTCACACGCAAGGGTCTCAAGGCGCTTGTACTAATACCGCTGTGGAACCCATCCTGGCTTTTCCTGTGAGGAGTCCACTCCTGGGCACCCCCAAGTTGGAGGCCAGGCATCCTTAGCGTTGTGGGGGCCGTTGTGGAGATTAAGCAAGCTATTGCCCAGAGTTGCAGAGTGGGACTCCATGATTGGAATAGGCACCGAGGCGAGAATTATCAGGTCCGTGGAATTTTGAGCCCAAGACCCGCCAAGACAGGGAATTGAACCCTGGTCCCGGGCTAGTTCTATGCATCAGGGTCTGCCGCTCTAACCATTGAGCCACACTTCTCCACTAATGTATACAACAAAGGTATTGAAATGAAAAATGTTGTAGCTACCAAGTACGTTCCTGTCATGTGTGACGCCTTCAGCCTGTCCTGTCTGTTTTAGCTATTCGCAAGTTACATTCTGGGCCTTCTAGCAGTGCACGTACATAGACTCAAAAGTCCTAAAATGCTACACGTGATGACTAAAAACAAGGGACTTTGTTGAAGGTGTCACGCGCGATGCGGGATCACCTGGTAGCTTTTATTAATATCCGTTCTGAAAAGTTACATGGTAAGTGCCACTGCTAAAGCAGTGGGAAGGTTTTGTTTTGAACACAAACAATATCCTGCATGAAAATAATCACAACGGCACTACCCAAAAGAAAATGCCGCCTGGGACTTCAAGTCCCTCCAGAATGTATTTTTATAATAACATGTTGAAGGTTTGATACAACCCAGAATGTTCTCTTGGACTAAAGGTTAAACCCCCGCTTCCTGGCCCACCTGCCAAGCGTCTACCGTAAGCGCCTCTTAAATGAGGTCACGGATTTCACACTTCATGGGAACAAACAGTGGCTCAGTAGCTCCTCTGGGCAAACTGATGAGGCAAGACGAAGCAGCTTGGTGTGGTGGCTTTCGAAAGAAAGTTGTTATGAAAGTGATGAAGCAAAGCTTCGCATATTTTGCGATCTTGCCGAAGTCATGAACCTCGTTTATGTGTAACAAAGTAATAAGTGTAAGTCTTACTAACGTTTATATTTAGTTTAAATAAGGATTAAGACGCTTGCCTATATGTTTTACTAAAATAAGTTACTCGAGTCACTTAAAATGGCTGCCGCTTGTATTTAGTTACTGCGCATGCGTCAGCCACACTCACGTGTCCTGACGCGTCTGCAGAAGTGGAGGGAAATTTATGCGCATGCGTAATACATAGCTGTGCCCATCATGTGGTACTGCTCGTGCCACTGCTCTTGTGATTGTATCCATGTAGCTAACATATAGACTGCATAAGTATATTTTATGATGATAAGTTGAAAGTACAACCCTGTGATGTGATTTCATAACGTTATGTTTGTGTATTAATTTGTTCTCGCTTGCTTTTCATGTACCGCGGGGAATGGGGGTCCGAACTGATTGGGAGCCATATTGACGGTCTCTTCTGCGCATGACCAGAGAATACTGAAAGGTGGCAACTTTGGACAGTGGAACTCAGCCAGCTGGCAGCCACAGTCAAGATGTGCCTGGGAAAGCCACCTCTGCGTTACGAGAACGGAGAATGTTGCTCCTCATGTGTTACAATGTTAATTGTCACTCGTATTCTGCACAGTTTCTCATGAGAACCCCAATCTCTCTAGGCGGTACCCAAGTATGCTAATATAGGCTCAAATTAGCGTGTTCTGATTGGTGTGTTACCCAAATCCTACCTTAGGACCAATCCAAATTGAGGGATTCTGACACTTTGCAACATTGGGGGGTGGTACACCGTCCCAAAAGAGTATATCTACCCTGGGTTTACCTAGGGAATTGTCCGACTTGTCTGGTTTAGCTGACCTGTCACTGACCCATCGTACTCAATAGGTGACTGAAGATACAGAGAGCTGCGGAGCACTCTGTCCGAAATTGACCATAGACTAAGGTTTTACTGAACCTTAAAGTGCTGGCGAAGCACTTTGCTGGGAGTTCGCTGACCCAATCGGGGTCTTGATCGATAGCTGCAGAGAGGGTGGAACGCAGGCGTTGCTTCCAAACTGCGGGTGCGGTCCTGTCCTGAGCGGTCCAGTCCTGAGGGTTTGCTGTCCTGTCCTGAGGTCCTGTCCTGATTCCTAATCTGAGGGTATCCTGTCCTGTCCGGGGTGTCCGTTCTGCACCTGCTGTCCTTTGAGGGGTATCCTTCCTTGAGGGTTTCCTGTCCTTAACTGACCCGTGGCCAGGGTTTGGTTTCCACACCAGTCTAGGTAAATACTGCTCTAAGTTCTTTAAACTTGCACGTTTCTATATTTCTACCTCACGCTACAATAAAGTGACACCTTTGCATATGTTGATTTTTCCATGCTTTACCGCAAACTATTGAAACATAAAGTCATTTGCATAATTTTCTTGATATGTTCTCATGTCATCCTACCTTGTAGAAATTATATTTTGCATTGCAGTTTGTCATTTTCTGATATGGTCTAGAACCTCCTTACCTAGACTGTTTAAAGGTCCCTTTACTTTAAGTTTAGCGTGTTACTCTTTATAGGCCCTCCTATAGTAACCCATGCATAGTCTGTCCATGCTAAAACATTTCTGAGATTATATAGTATTTTTCCCCACTTGCATTCCATATTACATTTGAATGGTTACCCTGTCGTTATTTCTCTATAGTTATATCATTTACATTATCTTGGTTATTGAATGCCTTATTCTTGTATATCTCATAAATGATAATAACGAACTTTAGATAAACATTTTAAAACTTCCAGTTGTCCGTGGTCATTTTAAACAGTATTGAATGTCATTTGAAATTGCATTTGCTGCCTTTCCTTTTACAGCTAGGCCCCTGATCCATTGAAGTCATAGGTACCCGTGTCGGTGGATGGTAAGACGGGTACACTGAGTCATAACAGTAGGGAACACACACACAATTGGTAGCAGCCCGTGAAGTCGCCTGGTCAATGAATAGTGTGAATTGAAAGTATATGGGCCCTGAAGCCGGAAACGGCGTAATCATTGGCTGGGTGACCTCGCGCGCTCTATCAGTTTTCTGGTAAGCAGAGGTATGGTTAGGGACTAGCTAAAGGTTAGGCAGGATTAGTTAGACTAGTTGAGTCGGAAGCTGCTAGTACATTAATGCTGCTAAAAGAGCGGCTGTTCTGAGAGAGCTGATCATTCTCTTGTGAATACGCTGCTGAAATTCATGAATTGCTGTATTGTTATTATTCTTGTTCTTATATTGTTATATGTATTAATCCATGCATTTGTAAACCGTCTCGTATTGTGTTGTCCGAACTCCCCGGGGAATTGAAAGGGCAAGTGGTGAATAGAATCCATTGTCCTGAGGTCACAGGCTTAAAGGAAAGTTAGGTGCAGGTTAGGATAACCGGGAAGCACTAACTAGGGTTTTTCTGAATACATGAGTGAATAAATGGCAGTAACGAGGTTCATTGGCAAAATTCCCATAGTGGCGTAACCTAGTAAGGGTCACATCGGAAAAGTAGCAGGTTCCTCGGAGCTAGGGTGAAAGCAGAGGGGTCCGCTGGGAAACCTTAAACTCGGAATATATCCCGGAAAGAAGTGGATGAGTTTAGGGGAATAACAGATTCACCGATGCTAGAGTGAAAGGTAGGCGGAAGAGATCTGCCCGCAGCGCGTGAAAAGTAAATGGAAGTAGTTTACTTGCAGTAAAACAAAGCTATCCTGTCTAGACACTTGAGCACTGTGGCAAATGTGTATTTGTTGTAAAATAACCAAGCACTGAGCACTTTAAAAGGAAAGAAAGTTTCCGTTACCTTGTGAAGGGAGGGAGTCAGTCGCGAAGCGTCTCTGACGTCACTCCGTGCCGCGCTGGGATTGGTAGAAGCAGCGGGCGGGTAGCGGGGCTGGAATTGTAAAGGAGGGGTGAAGCGCCGAGGAGTGGGAACTGTCTCACGAAGGGGCCGCGCACCCATTGGCCGAAATTATTTGAACGCGCGCACCTCATTGGTTGCACGCAATTGCAAGGCGCGTTCTGATTGGAAGTAGCTTTGTAAACAAAGTTAAGCGTAGAAATCGTATGTGGCACTCGTATTGTCCAGAGACTAGACCCGATCCGAGAAACCAAGGGTTTGAAAGGGATCAGTGGAAAGCCAATAGATACGATATTATGTACGGAGGAAAGAGGAAGATGTCCCTTGTAAGTAGGGTAAAGAATTATTTCAAAACGGACAAACCGATTAAATCTAGGGAAGGCGTTGTTGTCCCGCCACCAAATACTCCTGCCTCATTCATGATGTTTGACCGAGGGTACAACACCTGTGTGTGGTTGGAGAATTGGGTGAAGTACACAAAAGATGACGGAGTATTGGCTTTTCCGTTAGACGGTACTTTTAATGGTAGAATTTTATTCAATTTGAGAACCCGCATGAATGAATTACATCCCAGACCGAGACTAACGCAGTATGAGGCATTAGAGGAATGGGAGATTGAGGCTTTTGAAAGAGAGAAACCCCGAATGGACAAAGGTCTGACTAAATGGTACCCCAGGCTGAAACAGGAGACCAGGGATAAGAGGATGAAACAGTGGAGGCAGAGCATGATTGTTGAAGGTCTGTTTCCCATGATGCCAGCAGGTAACCCTTCTGGGGGAGAGAAAAGGACAGAAAAGAGTAAGCATTGGGGAGCTCCTGGGGAGTCAGACGATGAATTTTTAGATGACATTTTTACGAGAAGTCCGCCCCCTTATAATGAGGGAGCCCGAACTTCCAGTGCAGGAGAGAACCACCAGCGTCCATCTATTAAGGAGGAGGACAGATCCCTATGTGGGGGGGGAGGGGGCCAGGTATTGCCCTATTTTGAGAAGCCCGAGCCCCCAGAGGTACGAAATATATATCCCAGTATGCCCGTGAACCAGGAGGAAAAATATTCCCGTGAAAAGCTCTTTTACCCCAGACCTCTTTATGAAAACGAAGAAAAACCAGTAGGTTCAGGAGTACCCTTTTTGCAGCCTCCATATGGGGAAGAGCGTAGGTCATTTGGCACAGGAACTTTGTTCCCGAAACCAAATTATGGTGGGGGTCCAAGTGAGACGCATCCTACTGCCCCGAGTTTTACGCCTCAACTGACCCCACAGATGATACCTGACCGAACCTTAGGAAAAGTATTAGATGAAAGGGAGCAAGAGGCCATAGCTAGACAGAGGTCAGAAATAATTCAGAAAATTTCCCAGTTAAATACCAGTCCTGAAGCTTTGACTATTCCGGTAACAATCGGACCAGTGGTTCCATTGTACGGGAATAATCAAGGAGGTCTGAATCCTCCAGTTATGAACCCGATAATGGCCCCGCCGAGGCAAGAGCCCCTATGGATAGACGATCAGTCCAGTGAGTGCGAGTCTGATGTTGTGTTCTTGGACCTGCCAAACAAACAAACCGGGAAGGGAGTGCAGAAGAGGCATAATCCTTTTGATACGAAAGAAATTAAATTAGAGTCAGCAACAGGTACCAGGAGTGTCTCTTTGGTAACGCCAGAAGAAATTGAAAATTGGAGTCGTGAATTAGAAAAACAGGCTCCGCAAACGAAACCTTTAGACCTCTACAAACTGAGAGTAGAAATAGAGGAATTAATGGCAGGAAATGTGGGGTTAGACAGATTGAATACCTATTCTGAAGAAGAGTTGCTGTTTATGTGTAAAAGTCTTACCCGGAGTACTAGGGTGCTCCATGAAAAACTGACCGACACTGCAGCTAGTATGGGGATAGATATATCAAGATCAAAGCCCTTGCAGAAACCATACCGAGCTGAGTTTTCCGACAAAGATTTAGAAAGTCTGAATGTGTCAGGAAGAAAATTGCAGATTAAAGAGTTGCTTGCAGTTTTGCAAAAATGGGGAGACGTGGAAAGGTGGAAAACGAGGTGGGCACATAAGAAAGAGGAGGCCCGATCCAGACAAGCAACCCCTGAGTTTCCTTTGAGAGAGGTAGATAAGCCCGAAACTTTATGCCCCATGCGCGAAGTACCCGGTGGGAGGTATGTGCACGTTCCATGGTCCAGACAGGATATTGTGTCCTTTACTAACGATTTCCCGAAATTGCGGGAGAAGCCAGTTGAATGGTACCGGCAAGTGGAAAGGTTTGTAAAGGTACAGAAATGCCTGTGGAAAGACCTGGATGGGTTTTTCGACATTGTGGTCCCAGTCGATCTATGGACCGAGTGTAAAATAGCCATAGCCTGGCCTAGTGAGGAATACCCGAGAGATGAAAAAACTGGGGAACCATCGAAAGAAGTGATGAGAAAATATGAGCAAGTAATTCAGCATCTGAAACTAAAGGTCCCAGCAAAGGAAACTGATTGGACCAGGATAGATAGAACAACGCAGGAAAGAGAAGAGACAGTGCACTCCTATTATGAAAGGCTGTTACAGGTGTTTAAAACATACAGTGGTATAGATAACATAGAGATGAAGGACATGACGCACTTCATTTACAGGTTTGTAAACGGTTTAAGACCTGAAATTTGTCAGTGGATAAAAGATAACAAAATCTGTTGGCACTCCAAAAAGGTAGATGAGGTCCTGCGGTACGCAAAGTACTGCGAGGACGAGATGGCAGAAAAGAAAAAGGCTCTCAAGGAAAAGGTGATGTGGGCTCAGGTGAAGCTCGCAGAGCAGCAGGAAAAGCAGTTGAGTAACATGGTCAAAAATGCTAAGAATGAAGGCCCTGGGGAAGGGGGAGGAGGCAAGCCCCGGCCCAAAATGAGCAGGGAAGAGGCTATGAAAAATTTCCCTGCCATCAGTGCGGCGAAATTGGGCACTGGCGTAACGAGTGTCCTTACTTGCCCGAAGATAACCCTAAAACTCCTGATTTAACTCCACAGACGCAGAAAGAGAGACCGAGAAAGACTCAACCCCAGGTAAAAACAGTTCAGCTGCCCCGAGCACCAAAGCAAGTATACAGGGGAAAACAGGCAGAGGGAGATGAGATAGAAGTCTGGGAAAGCAATGAGAACAGAAATGCAGCAACTTCGCAGTATCTTCTAAATGATACCTTCCTTTGTGATGACCAGTACTGACGGGGCCTGAGAGGGGAGGACGAGGAGTGCGTACTTGGTGCCTCCTTGTCGGTAGACCAGTCCGGACCATACATTGAAGGAAAGGTTGACGGAAACGATGTCACCTTTCTGTTGGACACTGGCGCTACCCGTTCTACTGTGAGAACAGTGGACGTTCCAAACCTACCCCTCTCGGGAGAAGCCATCCAAGTAGTGGGTGTATCTAATCAATTGATTAGTACTCCTGTTACCAAGCCCATGGAGATATCAATTGGAAACTTTAAGGAAATGCATAGATTTGTCGTTTGCGACACCAGTCCAGTAAACTTACTGGGACGTGATTTGCTGTGCAAAATGAACTGTACCATCTTTTGCACACCAAAGGGTGTTGAAATTCAGACCCCAGATGAAGACGGCATTTATAAATTAATGTTAGTCCGCCCTGACTCGGAAATTAAACGAATGACCATGCAGGATTTACCCAAAGAACTCCAGGAAGCAGTGAAGCCGGAGGTGTGGGACTTTACTGGGAAAGATGTAGGGTTGATGAAAAATGTGGACCCCATACAGATAGCAATAAAGGACAATGCGGTATACCCCAATACTAAACCCTACAGGATGAATGCAGAAGTGAAAGCTGGTGTTGCTGTGGAAATCAAGAAATTGTTAGAAGGAAACATCATACAGGAGGTGATGAGTAGCCCATGTAACTCTCCGATTATGGGCATTAAGAAACCTAGTGGCAAGTACAGAGTAGTGCAGGATTTGCGAAAAGTTAACAAAATAGTAGTTCCCTGTTGCCCTATTGTCCCGAACCCAGCAGTGATTCTGTATCAGATTCCCTGGGATGCTGAGTGGTTCACAGTGATAGACTTGTGTCATGCATTCTTTTCCATTCCTTTGCATCCAGATAGCAAATTTCTTTTCTCATTTGCCTTCGAAGGTCACGTGTATTGCTGGAACCGGGTCCCTCAAGGGTATACAGAGAGCCCCTCTATCTTTAATCAGATCTTGAAAAAATGTTTGGAAACTTTGGTCTTACCTGGGAACTCTGTCTTAGTGCAATACATAGACGACCTCTTGGTGGCGTCTAAAAGTCATAAGGATTGTGTGATTGACACCATTGCCCTACTGAATCATCTGTGTGAAAAGGGACATAAAGTGTCCCCTGACAAATTACAGTTTTGTGCAAAATCGGTGAAATATCTGGGGCACCAGATAGAAAAAGGTGTCAGAAAAGTGACATCGGAGAGAGTGAGGATAATTCAAAAGATGCAGTTACCCCGTACTCAGAAAGAGATCAGAATGTTCCTGGGCGTGATAGGATACTGCAGGCAGTGGATTCTGGGATTTGCAGTCCTAGCCAGGCCCTTGATAAAAATGACTAAGAGAGGAACACCCGAGATTGTAGAATGGGATGATGAAAGCTTAACAGCCTTCACCAAACTACGAGATTGTCTGTGTACTGCTCCTGCATTGGGGATGCCAGACTATTCCAAAGAGTTTGCCCTATTCTGTGACACTCGCGATAATTGCGCATTGTCAGTCCTAACTCAAGACCATGGCACGACGAGAAGGCCTGTGGCATATTTCTCTGCCACCTTAGATCCAGTGGCTGCTGGATTACCAGGTTGTCTGAAAGCAGTAGCTGCTACCTGTGCCAGTTTAGAACAGAGTGAGTCAATTGTCATGGGACATCCGGTAACTGTGTATGTTCCGCATGGAGTGGTAATTTTGTTGACCAGAACAAAAACACAGTATCTCACCCCTAGTCGGCTGACTAAATATGAGAGGATTCTTGTGGGTGCTGCAAATGTAAACATTGTTAGGTGCAGTATTCTGAACCCAGCCACCTTACTCCCTGACCCAAAGGATATGGAAGGGGGGGTGGATGATGAACACGATTGTATTGACCTAACAGAATTCAATACCAAGCCACGCCCAGACATAAAAGAAACGCCCTTGCCTGAGCATGACAAAGAATTATTTGTAGATGGTTCATGTCTAAGGCATGAACAAGGAGGCCTGAGTGCTGCCTATGCAGTAGTATCCTTAGAGAAAATTGAGGAAGCAGGTTATCTATATCACATCAAGTCTGCACAAGTAGCCGAATTGATTGCTATGATAAAAGCTTGCCAAATTGGGAAGAACATACGCATAACAGTGTATACTGACAGTCAGTACTGTTATGGGGTTGTGCATGACTTTGGCCAGTTGTGGCTGCAGAGGGAGTTCCTGACTTCATCGGGTACCCCTATTCGAAATGGAAAAGTTATTCAAGACCTTTTAGAGGCAATCCAGTTACCAAAGGAACTGGCAGTGGTAAAATGTGCTGCTCATAAGAAGAGCATGGACAAGGTATCACTGGGAAACGATTATGCTGATCGAGTGGCCCAATGGTGCGCAAGAGATCGGTATATCATGAATCCAAAACGAGGGGGGCCAGGAACCAGCTGCCAACTTCAGGTGTTTGAGGAAGTGCCTACATGGGATGAGGTGAAAGAGTGGCAGCAGGCGGCACCTTGGCAAGAAAGAGAGAAGTGGAAGGAAGATGGATGTAGACCAAGACGTGTGGATGGTGTCATTATAGGTCCAACTGGTATGCCTGTGTTACCTAGACACCTACTTAGCGCAATGGCGAGGTTGATACATGAAGGATCACACATTGGTAGGGACGCCATGATTCTAGTGTTCCAACAGACTTGGTACAGTAAGAAGTTCAGGAAAGTAGCAGAGTCCCTCTGCCAGAGGTGCCTGTCATGTCAGAAGATGAACCCAGGGAAGAAGACTGTAGTGGAACTGGGGAAAATTGGGAGGTCCGGGGGTCCCTTTGTAAGGATACAGGTTGATTTCATCACCATGCCCCATTGTGAAGGGAAACGATATGTCCTTGTCATGGTCTGTTTATTTTCAAAATGGGTGGAAGCTTTCCCCACTCCCAAAAATGACGCAAAAACGGTAGCTAAATGTTTATTAAAAGAACTGATACCTAGATTCGGGGTGCCAGTCACTATTGAATCAGATCAAGGCTCACATTTTCATAATGACGTCATCGATGAACTCTGTAAGGCCTTTGGAATTGCACAAAAGCTACACTGTGCCTACCGTCCAGAGGCTTCTGGAGTGGTGGAACAAATAAATGGAACTATCAAAAACAGACTAGCAAAACTGTGTGATGCAACTAAATTGAACTGGGTGAAGGCCCTGCCCTTGGTCCTAATGGGACTCAGAAGTATTCCTGATCGCAAAACAGGCCTAAGTCCCCATGAAATAATTATGGGAAGAATAATGAGACAAGCATGGGTACCAGGAAGCAAACTGTTGAGTATTACTGATGATTTGGTACTTGAATACTGCAAGAGATTGGGTGACCAAGTGCGTTCTATCTCTCGCCAGATCGGAGAAGACGCCATCCTCAATCCAACGACTCCTCTCCACAAACTGGTCCCGGGGGACTGGGTGAAGATAAAGAAGCACACTCGGAAGACCTGCCTGGAGCCAAGGTGGGGAGAAAAACGTCAGGTGATTCTGGTTACTACCACAGCAGTCAAGTGTGCTGGGGTTCCGCGTTGGATACACGCCAGCCACACCCAGAAGGTACCACCAGACGAAGTGCCTGAAGCTGAAGGACGTCCAGCAGAGGACTCTGCAGGAGCCAGACCAGAAGTAGCTGACAGCGTACAGCCCAGTACCAGTCAAGCTGCAGAATCAGCAGACGTTGGCCCAAGAATAGTTGACAACGAACTACCAGGAGCCCAGCCTGCTGAAGGGGTCCAAGGAGCTGAGCCAGAAGTAGCTGAAGACGAGCTGCCAAGCATATGGCCAGAAGAGTGGATTCCATTGATTGACCTCACTGAAGACCCTATTCGAACAAATGAAAGACTTTGGGAAGGTAGAGAGTGGACTAGTCAGGAAAAGCAAGGCATAGGCGAAGAGCCTCAGAATCTTGAGATTCACATCAAAACTGAGGAAGGAGAAGGTCAGACAGGGACAGAGCACGTACAGAACCAGTGAATAAGACGGAACAAGTGACCGATACTGAACAAGTGAAGGATCTTGAACAAGAGAGGAATACAGAACAAGTGATCGATACTCCTCCACTGACACCTGATATCGGGAAGGGACAGACTAGACATAGTGTAATAGTTCAAGCAGAAGAAAGTCCAGAGATCGAAGTGCTTGAACAGGATCAGATAGAATTAGAAGAACGTGTTCAGGAAACAGAATCAGAGACACTTGAAGAGCAAACACACAGTATACCTGAACAAGGCCAGATTAGTACCCAGGCAGAAGAAACAGATACTAGCCCTGGAATTAGTCAGATAGAAGAAGAAGAAACTGAAGCAGAATTGCCACAAGCTAATGAGAATAAGAGGGCAAGAGAAGGAAACGAAGTCCAAGTACCAACCAAGAGACTTAAGAAAAGAAAGCATCTTGAGCCTAAATACATAAAGAAATTGAGATTGAGAATAAAAACAGTAGAAGAAAAACGTGCAGAAGAAAGGAGAAGTGCTCGTATAGCAGAACAACCAGAAGATTCTTCCAAAAGAAGGAGTGATCGAATAAACAGACAAAACAAAAAGTACAAGTCACCTGAATGGACACTTGTGTTAGAAGAGCTTGAAGATCTCGACATCACTGACGTAAGCGACGGAGAGCCCGTCCCTGAGTACTCTGACGAAGAGGAAGAAGAGCCACCGTGAATTTACACAAAGTAAGATACTCGTGTAAAGTCACAAAGAGGGGTCGAGAAACTTCTTCTGAGCAAAAATGTCTGATTCAAACGTGAGTGGTAGACCTAGTCGCAGCTGTTGTAAAACTTGCTGCAAGGTATGTGTCTGTAGTGTAGTTGTCCTGATATTACTCTGGGTAGGACTAACAATCTTTATACCCTTTGCTGTGAGTAAAGATACTAACATTGTCCCTACTGAAATTGTAAATACTGACAGTGAAGAGCTGACAACACAGAGTGTAGCTAGACATGAAAGAGCACTGAGACAAACAAAACAAGACTTAGAAGCATCAGATGAGGAACTACATTATCATAGAATCAAAAACAGGACACGCTTAAATGTTTTCGCAAACTTGTTAATACACTATGTAGAGACTATGGAAATTGAAGATTGCTATGTCTGCATGAAGCTACCTACTTCTGTGGCTGAAGGCGTGACATACCATCACTTGCCACTGACATACGGAATTTCCTGTAGCATTTTAGCTAGCTTATTTTACAAAAGAGGACCGTTACAGTACTATTACTCTAACAATGACGTGGTCTTTTCTGAACTTCCTATACGTGGGAACTTGAATCCTGTACATACCAAAAGTGACGCAATACGATACATGGGAGATTATTTCCTGACTATAGGTAACATTGACATAGCGGACGCACACAGAGATAACTTGACTTGTTCTTTGCATGAGCAGGAAAAGATGTTCCTAAACATGGCAGAGAAAAGGAGAATTAAAATACAAAAGAAGGCTAATGACGAAAGTCAGAAAAAGCCAAAGTGGGCAGAGAACATGGAAGGCACCTCAACTGGTGGGGCGGGTCCTGCTCTGTTGCTGGATTTTGAAAAGAAAGGCAAGCTATGTCTTCACCGCGAGAAGACTAGCTATTATAATAACATTTTCATTGGTTCCAGTGAATGCGAACATAATTACAAGGTAATTGGAGGTTGGGGTTTCAAAAATGGGTCAGAGCCTGTGTTTCCTGGGATTTATTATATTTGTGGGGACAAGGCTTATTTCAAATTGCCGGATCACTGGTATGGAAGCTGCTATTTTGGCATTGTCTTCCCGAAAATATACCATGTGAATGGGAAAGCTGGAAGCAATGAAAATACTAATGGCTTAGTGCGTAGTAAAAGAGAAAGTATAGGTGAAATTATGGGTAGTATTTTCAGTGCACTGATACCTGGAGTGGGAGTGGTTCTGAACACTCACAGAATTTGTAAATTGTCTACTATAGTGGATGTATTGTCTACTGAGACAGCTCATGGATTTCTGCTGGTCAACACCGAAATGGTTGCGATCAGATCAATGGTTTTGCAGAATCGACTTGCTCTTGACACCTTATTAGCGAAAGAGGGCGGAGTCTGCCGGATGTTGAAGGCGCAACATTGTTGCACTTATATTCCGGATAAAAGTGTACAGATCAAAAGATATGTGAAAAATATTACTAATTTGGCAAAAGAACTCAGACCACTCGAGGTTGATAGTGCCTGGAAGAGACTGGTAGATGGTCTCTCAAATGTAGGTCATTGGTTCGCTAGTATAGGTAAAGGCTTATTGCTCAAAGTACTGATGCCAATTGGAATTATAGGTCTCATCCTATTTTTCATATTTGTCTGCTGCAAATGCCGCAAGCGCACCGGAAAGCATGAAGTGAATGCCAGAGGGGTGAAACGAAGTGTGGATGAGATTGAATTGGAGGAAGTGAATGATCAGATATACAAAAAGGTGAAGACTTCTCACCCTACCAAAACTGAAAGAGAAAAGTTGGAACGCTTGCTGGAAGAGATAGAATTGTATAAAGTGTGAAAGAAAGTTGGCATCTGGTTCCATTTATTTTGTGATGATAGTAAATATCATCAAAGAGGGGATTGATGAAGCAAAGCTTCGCATATTTTGCGATCTTGCCGAAGTCATGAACCTCGTTTATGTGTAACAAAGTAATAAGTGTAAGTCTTACTAACGTTTATATTTAGTTTAAATAAGGATTAAGACGCTTGCCTATATGTTTTACTAAAATAAGTTACTCGAGTCACTTAAAATGGCTGCCGCTTGTATTTAGTTACTGCGCATGCGTCAGCCACACTCACGTGTCCTGACGCGTCTGCAGAAGTGGAGGGAAATTTATGCGCATGCGTAATACATAGCTGTGCCCATCATGTGGTACTGCTCGTGCCACTGCTCTTGTGATTGTATCCATGTAGCTAACATATAGACTGCATAAGTATATTTTATGATGATAAGTTGAAAGTACAACCCTGTGATGTGATTTCATAACGTTATGTTTGTGTATTAATTTGTTCTCGCTTGCTTTTCATGTACCGCGGGGAATGGGGGTCCGAACTGATTGGGAGCCATATTGACGGTCTCTTCTGCGCATGACCAGAGAATACTGAAAGGTGGCAACTTTGGACAGTGGAACTCAGCCAGCTGGCAGCCACAGTCAAGATGTGCCTGGGAAAGCCACCTCTGCGTTACGAGAACGGAGAATGTTGCTCCTCATGTGTTACAATGTTAATTGTCACTCGTATTCTGCACAGTTTCTCATGAGAACCCCAATCTCTCTAGGCGGTACCCAAGTATGCTAATATAGGCTCAAATTAGCGTGTTCTGATTGGTGTGTTACCCAAATCCTACCTTAGGACCAATCCAAATTGAGGGATTCTGACACTTTGCAACATTGCGGGGTGGTACACCGTCCCAAAAGAGTATATCTACCCTGGGTTTACCTAGGGAATTGTCCGACTTGTCTGGTTTAGCTGACCTGTCACTGACCCATCGTACTCAATAGGTGACTGAAGATACAGAGAGCTGCGGAGCACTCTGTCCGAAATTGACCATAGACTAAGGTTTTACTGAACCTTAAAGTGCTGGCGAAGCACTTTGCTGGGAGTTTGCTGACCCAATCGGGGTCTTGATCGATAGCTGCAGAGAGGGTGGAACGCAGGCGTTGCTTCCAAACTGCGGGTGCGATCCTGTCCTGAGCAGTCCTGTCCTGAGGGTTTGCTGTCCTGTCCTGAGGTCCTGTCCTGATTCCTAATCTGAGGGTATCCTGTCCTGTCCGGGGTGTCCGTTCTGCACCTGCTGTCCTTTGAGGGGTATCCTTCCTTGAGGGTTTCCTGTCCTTAACTGACCCGTGGCCAGGGTTTGGTTTCCACACCAGTCTAGGTAAATACTGCTCTAAGTTCTTTAAACTTGCACCTTTCCATATTTCTACCTCACGCTACAATAAAGTGACACCTTTGCATATGTTGATTTTTCCATGCTTTACCGCAAACTATTGAAACATAAAGTCATTTGCATAATTTTCTTGATATGTTCTCATGTCATCCTACCTTGTAGAAATTATATTTTGCATTGCAGTTTGTCATTTTCTGATATGGTCTAGAACCTCCTTACCTAGACTGTTTAAAGGTCCCTTTACTTTAAGTTTAGCGTGTTACTCTTTATAGGCCCTCCTATAGTAACCCATGCATAGTCTGTCCATGCTAAAACATTTCTGAGATTATATAGTATTTTTCCCCACTTGCATTCCATATTACATTTGAATGGTTACCCTGTCGTTATTTCTCTATAGTTATATCATTTACATTATCTTGGTTATTGAATGCCTTATTCTTGTATATCTCATGAATGATAATAACGAACTTTAGATAAACATTTTAAAACTTCCAGTTGTCCGTGGTCATTTTAAACAGTATTGAATGTCATTTGAAATTGCATTTGCTGCCTTTCCTTTTACAGCTAGGCCCCTGATCCATTGAAGTCATAGGTACCCGTGTCGGTAGATGGTAAGACGGGTACACTGAGTCATAACAGTAGGGAACACACACACAATTGGTAGCAGCCCGTGAAGTCGCCTGGTCAATGAATAGTGTGAATTGAAAGTATATGGGCCCTGAAGCCGGAAACGGCGTAATCATTGGCTGGGTGACCTCGCGCGCTCTATCAAAAGGACAGAGGAAAAAAACAAGATTCGGTTCAACAGGTGCGAACAAGAGGCTGTCACAAAATTAATTGTGCGTGTAAGTTCCACTTATACGTGAAAATTAGCATTTTTACAAGCATAACGCCACTTTTGCTCTTCATAATACGACAAACAGAATCGTGAAAAGATTTACTCAGACTTTGTTTTTGTGTGAGTTATTTTAACCGGGCGGAGAAAAGGTGTTCCATTATGGGATGAAAAACTGGCACTTCTTTTTGTAGACATTAGGTTACTGTATTTCTGCTAACTACCACCCTGAAAACGGTAGGGGATTTACTCCTTTTGAAGGGCGAGGTTATTCAATTTCCCGACTGGGAGTGGGAAAGAAACCCCCCCAAAATAGGGTTTGATTTTTTTAATTTAGTGTTTTCAATTTTGTGTTTGAATGTTCCTAATGTAGCATACATTTATTAAGTTGTATCTTTATTTTTACTCTGAGTGGGATACATATTTTAACATATATGTAAATGATTTTGTAGCGTTATGCATTGTGTAATCATTTTTTGGAGTGGGAATAGTAAAACTGACCCTTTACAACCCTGCGCCTTCCTCAAGATGGTTTAGTTTGGAGTGGGAATAGTACATTTTCCTATTTACTGTCCAGTACCTTCCCCAAGAAAGTTTAGGTTGGAGTGGGAATTGTAAACCTGACCCATTTAGTGTCCAGAACCTTCCTCAAGATGGTTTAAGTTGGAGTGGGAATAGTAAATCTGACCAATTTAATGTTCAAGACCTGTGTGTGGAGTCTCAATAATAAATGTGACCCCTTTACTGTCCAACACATTCTCTAAAATGGTTTAGTTTGGAATGGGACTAGTGACTTGGCCTCGTTTAGTGTCTAAGACCTTCCCTAAGATGCTTCAGTTTGGAGGAGAAATTGTAAATCTGACCCTTTTATTGTTGAACACCTTCTCCTAAATGGTCTAGATTGGAGTGGGAATAGTACATGCTATCCCTTTAGTGTCAATTACCTTCTCCAAAATGGTTTAGATTGGAGTGGGAATAGTACATGCTATCCCTTTAGTGTCAACTACCTTCTCCAAGATGGTTTAGATTGAAGAGGGAATCTAAACTTGACCCCTTTAGCATCTAACACCTTTTCTAAGATGGTTTAGTATGGAGTTGGAGCAGGATATATTTTTTTAGAATGCAAGTGTTTTCAGTAAGTATTCTAGGGTTTTAAGAGTATTACAGTTAGTTTGTGTTTTTGTTGCAGGGATATTTGAGTTAAATATATATTTGTATTAGAGAAGTGAAGTGTTTTAGTACTGTACTTGTTAGAGTTGATTTTGGTTTTTGTTTTGCAGGTAAATAAAACTATTTAAGTATTACAAATTATGTTTTATTATATATTTTATTCAAATGTTTAAAATATTTTTGTATACACCTTTGGATAGCTTATATTATAAATGTCAATTTATTATGGCAGAAAAAATACCAGTGATATATTTTTTCCTTTGCATACACAAAGTTTTTGTAGTTTAATTTTTATGTATACATTTTTATGTCATGCACATTTTCCTTTTTTACCACATGGTACATATTTGTTTCTTGAGTGCATTTCTTCAAAAGTACATTAAATGTAAATATTTTTATAACAGTATTTGCAAAGTACTTTTTAAAATATTTGTTACATAAACATCAGTATTAGTTTGTTACTTTTTTATATTGTATATAATTAAGTGTTTATATGTATATTTTCTTTCCCTCTCTCTCTCAAGATTATCCTACCGAATCGGCAATCCCTCCCAGCAGGCAGGAGAAAGAGGGAAGGCGGCACAGCAGTGTGCTTCTCACAAAACAGTGTTATATTTCCCATTTCCTTTAGTGCAGAACATGGCCATATATATTTGTACATTTATGGTAACATTTGCTTTTATTTTATTAGGAAAAACGGGTTCTTTTCAAATATTTCTTAGGCGGGAATTCTTTTCATCGCTACCTATAGTTTGTAATCAATTAACAGCATTGTTCGGCAGTTTTGGTTCCATTCTGTTCTGGTTCCCTGCTGCTCTTCAACTATTAAGGTAAGACTTTTTTGTCTTATTTTGTTTATGGTTTATTTGGGTAGGAGTGATGTGGGTAGTTTTTTTTTACTGTAGGGGAGTGTGTTAGATTGTAGTGTTTGTTTTGAGTAGGTGATTTTACTGAAGAGGAGTGTTTTAGATTGTAGTGTAGATTGGCACTTACCCCCTGTTTTTAGCAGCCTGGCCTCGATCACTCCCACTACTGTCATCATACTCGCACCATAATTGTGGTAATCCACCGCTCTTTGCGGGTCCTCTGCCCCTGACTCGTGGCGGCCATATTGGGTGAGTGGGTCTCATCGCGCGCTCAAGTCCTCTGTCTACTCGCTAGGCGTGCATATAGGCAGCCATGCTGACGCGCAGCGGCCACGCGCAGCGGGCACGCCGGACTGACGCCGGAGTTACGCCAGAGTTCAGCCCGTCTGTGCCCGTCCGGGCCCAGACGGGCTCAGGGCTGGTCTCCCTGTTCGACTCACGGGAGTTATACCCAGCCCGCATCAGGTACACGAGGGAGGAACTCATGTTCTGGCGGTCTTCGAAACTCGCCTCATGTAGATTCGTTCACGAGAGAGGACAGCCGTTTCTGCCTTGCGGGGTTTGTAATCTGGGTCAGGAAACGGCCACAGACAACTGTGTGTTGTCATTGGCCCTGTTGAATTGCCGGTCCCTCCCTAGTCATGCGACAGAAATCAATTCCCTTATTCTTGACCATAATCTGGACGTGTTGTTCCTTACAGAGACTTGGATCTCTTCCTGCTCTGGCCCGGATATGGTCAGAGCACTCCCACCTGGCTTTCTTATATCTCATCTAGACAGACCAGTGGGGCGGGGAGGTGGAATTGCTATCCTCTACAGGGATACGTTAACCTGTAAGGTTCAGGATGGAGGGATGAGCGATTGCGAGATGTTGTCAGTTCTCTCTACGCTTGTCGCCCACCGCGTCCTTGGCAGGCCTTCTTGTTTACCGTCCACCTGGGATCATGGGCAATTTTCTCAATTCCTTTCTTGAAACGGTCGCGCTCCTTGCCTCTTCCACTGCCAACTTTGCGGCATTGGGTGATTTTAACATCCATTTTGATGACCCCCATAACTCTCTGGGAGTAGATCTGCAGTGTGATCTTAAAGCATTTGAGATTAACTTGGTCAATTCAGGTGCAACGCACGGAAAGGGACACTTGCCCGATCCTATTTTTTCAAATTCGGACCGCCTCAAAGCTCTGCCCGCGCTGGCTCTGCCCTGGGCAGACCATTTTATGATTCCGGCTCGGTGGCAGTTTGACGTCCCAGTGGCATCTACACCTAGGGTACACACGGTGGAAAGAGCCTGGTCTAGGCTCCCAGTGGATATGTGGGCGATACATTTGGAGGCGTCCCGTCCCATTCCCGGGCCTGACCCGTTAGTAGCTGATGAGAACGTAAACACCTGGCTGACTAACTCGCTCGATGTCATCCTCCCTAAGAAAAGACTACTTACTAGGGGTAGGAGAGTGGGATCAGCTCCCTGGTACACGCCAGAGCTCAGAACATTGAGGAAGGGCTGCAAGAGGCGGGAGCGGATCTGGAGGAAGGACTGGGGCGAAGTGAGCCGGAGAGAATATCGGGCGGCTCTTAATACTTATAAATCCGCTATCCGGGTAGCGAAATCTGAGTTCTTCGAGGAGAGAATAGGTCTCTCTTCCAACTCCTCGAAAGAGTCGTTTAAGGTCATCAGAGAACTTTTGAAAACTCCTGAACCTCTGGTTATTCACGATAACCCGCGTGAGAAATGCTCAGAACTAGCCTCTTTTTTCAAATCCAAGATAGAAAACATCTTGGCATCCCTCCCTCGGTTAGTCCAGGAGACATCCTCTGTTGGTAACCTAGGGTCTTGGCCCGGGGTGAGGACAGCAGAGCTGGTCTCCTTTGGACCAGTCACTGTGGACGAAGTTCTCGGGGTCCTGGCTACCGTGAAGAGTGGGTCTCCGAGAGACCCGGTTCCGATGAAATATCTGAAGCAGGTAGCCTCTACCATCGGCGGCCCAGTGACGGACCTTATAAATCTATCCTTCACTCAAGGAGTGGTGCCCCCCAGTTGGAAGGGAGCGGTAGTTAAGGCCCTCCTGAAGAAGCCCAGCCTGGATCCCGCCGACCTTGCCAACTTTAGGCCTATTTCCCTACTCCCCGGCCTCAGCAAGGTGGCGGAGAAACTTGTGAATAGGCGTCTATCGGGTTTTCTGGAATCCAACTCCCTTCTGGGTGACTCTCAAACGGGCTTTCGCCCTGGCCAGGGGACGGACACTGCCCTGCTGGCAGTCGTGGAGAATGCCAGGAGCATTTTGGATTCAGGGGGATCGGTGGCAGTGATCCTCCTGGACCTCAGTGCGGCATTTGACACCGTAAACCATCAGGTGTTACTCCAGCGGCTGTCGGGGTCTCCGGGATGGCCCTGAAATGGCTCGCGTCCTTTTTAGAAGACCGGACGTTTGAGGTTTGGGAAGGCCATGAGAAGTCAACATCGGTCCCTCTCCAGTGTGGTGTGCCACAGGGCTCATCGTTGAGCCCCACATTGTTCAACATTTATATGGCCCCACTGGAGAGTGTGGTACTTCCACTGGGTATCAAGATCATCAGCTATGCTGATGATACCCAGTTGGTGGTAGGGCTCCCCCAGTCGGCGAATCAACCCGACCGGCTGCACACATGCTTGTCCAAGATCTTCACCTGGATGTGCAACTCAGCACTTAAACTCAACGGTTCAAAAACCGAACTGATGATGTTGGGGAACTCCCCTCCCTCCTTGTCCCCAAGTAGATGGCCTAGCTGTCTGGGAGCGCCACCCACCCCTAAACAGGAGATTAAGAGCTTGGGGGTGTGGCTGGAGCAGGACCTCTCTTTTAAGTCACACGCTAAAAAGACGGCAGGCGTGTGCTTCGGCCTGCTCCGGTCAGCCCGGAAGATCCTACCCCTCCTCCCGATGGCCACCAGGAGGTTATTAATTCAGGGGCTCATCATTTCACGGCTGGATTACAGCAATGCGCTGTTTCTGGGGGTGCCAGAATCAACCTTAAACAAATTGCAACAAGTACAAAATGCTGCTGCCAGGCTTCTGACGGACCTTCCCAGGCGGCAATCAGCCCGTCCCGCGCTGAAGGCGCTTCACTGGCTTCCTGTCAGAGAGAGGGTGAAGTTTAAGGCACTCTGTATGGCCCACAAAATCTTGCAGGGGAAAGGGCCACCCATCCTACGGGGTATGGTTCAATCTTATAAGGCCCCCCGCGCCCTTCGCTCAGATCACCAACATCTCTTGCAAGTCGCGAGAGTAAGAAAGGCCAGGACTGGCGGTAGAAGATTTTCCGTTAATGTGGCTGCATTGTGGAATTCCCTTCCGCTTGACCTACGCTCCGAAACTGGCACTTTACGATTTCGCAAACTCTTAAAGACCTATCTGTTCCCTGCCTAACGCTCTGTCTCTGGTATGGTGTGCTCTCTGGATGAGCGCTGGGATGCCCAAGGGTAACCACGCGCGATATAAAACTCAATAATAATAATAATAATAGTGTTTGTTTTATTTAGTCTTAATTAGTATTTTGGTGTAGTGTTGTGTAATACTGTTAGCCTTACTATAGTTTGCGTAGTGTAGGTAGTTATAATAGTTATTGTAATTATGTTGTTAATATTTGCTCTGTAATAATGATGTAGTGTTTGGAATGTGTTTGTGGTTTATGTCTTGTGATGGTGAGTATGTTCTTTTTTTTTCTTACAGGTTGTTGAGTCACAGTACAGGATTTTTTCTATTTTTGGCTGAGTTTGTTTATAAACAGAATTATTATTCTTTTTATTTAAATTGTTTTTATTTATTATTTGAAAGAACAACAGAATAATCAGCAGGTATATCTCACATAGCATCCATGTAGTACAATAGGTAACAATCATAATTGGTAAGGATAAAGAGTTTGTGTAGGAGAGTAGGGTCTGCTATCCTATGGTCACCCCAAATTTTTGCTTTTTGCTTCACTGGTTTTCGACTACTGAGGCTGTGGGCCTGCTGATCAGACCCCCAGCCTGCTGTTCTCTCACTAAATTAATGATACATGTGCTATAGGCACATACCACAATTGGAAATGGACTCCTTGTCAGCCCCTGTATAATGCACTATAGGTGCCCAGGGCATAGGGGCCACCAAGGCCTACCAGGGGCTGCAGCATATCTTTTGCCACCCCTGGCTGGTTCTTAAATTGACACAACTGGCTGATCACTCAGCTGGGGTAAGGTGGTGTAATCACCCCTTACTTAGATATAGTATACCTATATCTAAACCTATATCTGGACACATATTAACCTGTGAGCCACTCCTATGGAAGGCCTCATCAATCCTGGAGGCAGAGTGCGTGGTTTAATGTGAGATGGAGCTCTAGCATGAGCTGAGCCTGTCTGCAGCTGTCGGGAACAACTCCCTAAGCTGTTTCAGGATAATGCCATACCATATACTCTTAAGCGCCTTATAATCCTCGCGGTTATATAGCAACTTTGGTTTGGCTTTATCAAAACATGTCGTGTAAGGTGTCATACGATTTGGAATACTATCCCCTCGCCAGTTCTGGCGACGGGGATAGCATTCCACCCCTCTAGAGGGGTAAGACATGTTACTTTACTTAAATGCGGTTAATTTCTAAAAGGACCTTGGATCCACAAAATGGATGCCTCTGCCACAGACACGAGTCTGACCCCCTGAAGCTGACCGAAACTCAGCCAAATGGGGCCTGGACAAAGGGTTTCCTGTCGCAGGGAGGTGTTACACCCCCCCAGACAGGAGATAGTGGATTGTAGCAGGGAGGTTTGAAAGAAACCAGACACTGCATGGGGAGCACCAGGCTGCCCCTTGCATAATCCGGCCAAACCGGTTCTGGGGCACTCCAGCCCTCGTGCCAGGGCGGCCTGGATCAAAGGAAAGGGGTGTATCCACCCCCTTCCTGGGTCCCACCCATAGGAGGGGACCTAGCAGGTAATCCAGCCCCCCAGATTCGAATAAGAGTGGGAGCAGTGCCAATGCACTTCAGATTATCCTGATGAAACATAAGAAACGAAACTCTGGACCCTTCGACATCCTACTCAACGTAGAAGCCCGAAGAATCTCCCTTGTGGTCAAGGAGTGACCACCCTGTGCAAACAGGCACCATCCAGCCATCGACGTCTGCTTTGTCGCAGTTCCCGCCGGAACTCGAGCGACAGAGATCGACGAGATCAAGCTTGCCTGCCTTCTAACAGCCCGATCCACAGTCCCTGCAGAGCTGAGACCCGTGGAGGCGACCGGAAGCGTGGGGCACGCCATCTTGGAAAGACCACGAGACGCTGACCGTGCAGCACACGAGTGACCCTCGAAGCTGTACACCGGGGTTTGAGAAGCCCCAACCCTGAGCCACACTTGCACCGAAGTTCAGCCCTCCACACTCGACGAGTGCTGCGTGGGGCCCTTCTGCTTCTTTTGGCTCAACGTGTTGGCCCGGTCACTTGCCAGCCGGCTTGTGGCCCCTGTGCCGACGAAACTTGAAATTCGACCTGCGATTCTGGTTGCTCCGGATTTGCACCCACTCCCCTGAAAAGGAGCCCCCACTCTGACCCTCCTGGTTCGAGTGAGAAGCAATCTCCCGGTTCCGCGTGGATTGCTTTTGCCAAGTGTTGTTTGCTCCAATCTTGAAGCCGACAGCGCCGACGGCGAGAGCCTGCGTGGGACAGAATGTGACCTGCTCCTGGACGTCGTAGATGCCCCAGAGCCCACGTGACAGCGGAGAGAAGCTCCTCGACGACCACCTGATTGCGCCCGACATTGCCTGGTTCCTTCCTGGTTCCACCCTGGTCACTGCTGAGTGACCCAGACTCTGTCCCCTCTGCTTTCAAGTACTTTTCGACTTGAGTCCACCCTTGGACTCCACCGGACACTTCTCTTTCACCCCGCTTGCAGCCCTTTCAGCTTCAAGCCCCAAGAGCCTGCGTGACGAAACCCGACTCAACTTCGACCCTGTGCACCCGCTTCCTGTGGGTGAGGTAACTTTGCTCCGCCGGTGTTCCCACACTGGTACACATCTCTAGGGTCTGTGTCTTAAGTTTTGTTCCTCTAGGTTCAGCGGAAGTGTCCTTAAACTTTAACTTTACAACTTTTACGCACCATTGGTTAACATTGGTGCATGCGTGCGCTTTCTGCACTGCACCCGAATCCCGCGGGCTTTTCCCGACTTCAGCATTGCTTGTCCCGACTGCTCCCAGCGATTCCCTAGGCCCTAGGCCTAACCACTGTTCGATTGGTATCTCTTATACCACTTGTTTAGTATATGGTCTGAGTGGCCCCTCGCCCTCATCCATATTTGTGCAACTTTGTATGTTATACTGTGCTTTTGATTTAATGCTTGTGCTCCTTTATTCATAAAGAATACTGGGGATTGTTTTTAGTAATAAACACATATATTTTTATAATATATACTTGTGTGGTGTCCTTTCATTTGATATTACAGGATTGTATGTGGTAAAACAGCTCGCTTAACACGACCTCTTAAGTTAAGCCTTTAGGCTGCTTAGTCCATGCTACCCCTAGGATAGCTTGTCTAATAAGGTTGACTTACAACCAGACACCATAAGGGATTGTTTGGTCTGATAACAGGTGGTTCCAGAATTGGAAACATCACCTATCAGGCCAACTTCTCACATTGGTGAGCAGCGGTGCGGATTTGAGCTTGCTGTTGTTTTACCATTGCAATCTTTTATCAAATTGAAAGATCACATCAAGTACCTCTAGGTACATATAAATCAAAAGCTTAGCATATTTAAGTTCTACTGAACTTAGTAGTTGTAGATTAAAGGGATTAGCACACCCTGACTGCAACTCACTAGCAAGGTACAGTAGGGAAACACTTAGTGTAGGTAGGTGCATCACTTACACCACACTAGAGTCATGTCTGACACAGGAAAAGCCTCAGGGTCTGCTCCTGTGACAGTTGACCTTACCCACGCAACTTCCAGCTATGACAAACTAACCCACAAAGACTTGGTTGCCTTGTGCATCTCAAGAGGGTTAAAAAGGGGCAGAAGTCCCACCAGTCCTTCCCTGATAGCCATTCTAGAACAGGATGACTTAGAAACGGCGAATGCAGTTCTCTTAGAGTCAGGAGATGGAGTGAACCCCCCTGTAACTGATACCCCTCCAGAGGAAGAAGAAGAGGAGGAAGAGGAGGAGGAGGAGGACTCAGATGTAGAGGACCCAGAAAAACAGGATCAGAGGGGTAGCCAGGTCCTAGTTGCCAGGCTTAACCAGGCCAACTTAGACCTACTGGGAAATGGAGAGGGCCAGCACCTCCCCAGATCCCACCATGTCATTCTCCCAGGCAACAGAAGAGTGAGATCTCCCTCAGGGGACTCTCATATTTCTAGTGCCTCAAGAGAATCTCAGAGAGGTATGACTGCTTCTCAGAAGATAGAGCATAGGGCCAGAATGAGGGCTGTCAAACTCCAGATAGAGAGGGAGGAGGTAGCCTTGGCTCAAGCTAGACTTGCCTTGGCAAGAGAGCAGAAATTGTGTGGCTTAGATGCCACTGGTGGCAGCAATATTCCTAGAGAAAAAGACAGGAGCTATGATAATAGAAATCTGACAAAAATTGTGGCCCCCTACAAGGAAGGGGATGACATCCACAAATGGATGACTGCTCTTGAGAGAGCCTGCATGGTACAGCAGGTTCCTCAGGACCAGTGGGCTGCAATTTTATGGTACTCCTTTTCAGAGAAAGGGAGGGACAGGCTCCTCACAGTTAGACCTGAGGATGCCAAAAACTACTCTGTCTTGAAGAGTGCTCTCATTGAAGGGTTTGGCCTAACCACTGAGCAATACAGGTTGTTGTTCAGAGACACCCAAAAAGCACAGACTCAAGACTGGACTGATTTCGTAGATTGTGCCACTAAGGCTCTGGAGGGTTGGTTGCAGGGAAGTAAAGTTTTAGACTATACAGGATTGTACAATCTTATCATGAGAGAACAGATCCTTAATAACTGTACAAACCAGCTGTTGCATCAATACCTTATTGACTCTGATCTGACCTCTCCCCAAGAATTGGGAAAGAAGGCGGACAAATGGGTCAGAACAAGGATTAAGCAGAAACCCCAGAACCAAGGTGGTGACCAGAAGAAAACAGACCAGAAGGGTGGGAATCAGAAAGATAAAGAAAAGGACCAGAAGTCTTCAGGCCCCCAAACTAATAATAAGGAGGGTGGTTCCCAAAATGGAAACAAGAAAAAGAAGAATAATGGCCCAAAGAAGCCTTGGTGTAATACCTGCAAATCAGTTTCACACTGGGGAAGTGAATGCACCAAGACAAATCCAGTCCCCACCACTGCAGCTCCTAAAGCACCTGCACCCCCTAGTACAGTTAACAGTGGTGGAACACAGCCAAAGGGTGTAGTAGGGTTAACCCTGGGTACTGAAGTAGGATCTGGCCTAGTCAGAATCCCTACTCAGGCAGTTCTCCTATATGATGTGGACCTAGCTTTGTCCACTACAGTGAGTCCCAGTAACCTGGGCAAATATAGGCAGACGCCTTTAATCAATGAGAAACTGGCTCAGGCCTACAGGGACACATGTGCCAGTGTCACAATGGTGACACCTGACTTTTTGGACCCTGGACAGATTGTACTAGGTGAAAGTTACCTAGTGACCAATGCAAGCAACTCCACTACTTCCCATAGTGTGGCAGTTGTGAACTTCTCCTGGGGAGGGGTAGATGGCCTAAAGAAAGTTGTTGTGAGTGCAGACCTCCCAGTAGACTGTCTGTTAGGCAATGATCTTGAAAGCTCAGTTTGGTCAGAAGTGGAGTACAGGACTCATGCAGAAATGCTAGGGATTTCAGCACATGTCCTTGCAGTGACAAGGACTCAGGCTAAGAAGTGCCTTCCTGAACCAGTGGTGGATCTTGGAACAATAGACCAACCACAACCCAAGAGAAGGAGCAAGAGAAGAAAGGCTGAGCCTTCCACCTTGCCCCAGGTTGAGGATCAGGTTTCACAGGAAACTGATTCTACAGTCCAAGAGGAGACTGTCTCTGAGGAGCTTGAACCTGACCAGGTTGAGTTTCTGGGGACAGGGGGACCCTCAAGGGCAGACCTGAGGCAGGCTCAATTAGATTGCCCTTCCCTTGAACCCCTCAGACAGCAGGCTGCTGCTGAGGCTGCTGGGGATGCCCAAGGTACCCATACTGTGTATTGGGATGATGGACTCCTTTATTCAGAGGCTAGAGACCCCAAGCCTGGTACAACCAGGAGGTTGGTCATACCTTTGAAGTTTAGGGGTTTCCTTCTTACCTTGGCCCATGATATTCCCATTGCAGGACACTTAGGCCAGAACAAGACGTGGGACAGGCTTGTTTCACACTTTCACTGGCCTCATATGTCAGAAAATGTCAAGGAGTTTTGTCGCTCCTGTGTCACTTGCCAAGCCAGTGGTAAGTCAGGTGGCACAACAAAGGCCCCCCTCATACCACTACCTGTGGTGGGGGTACCCTTTGAAAGAGTTGGAATAGATATTGTGGGTCCCATGGATCCTCAAACAGCATCTGGGAACAGATTTATACTGGTGGTAGTGGATCATGCCACCAGGTATCCAGAAGCTATTCCCCTGAGGACCACCACAGCACCTGTGGTGGCAAAAGCCCTCATTGCAGTTTTCTCAAGAGTGGGCTTTCCAAAGGAGGTTTTGTCAGACAGAGGTACTAACTTCATGTCTAGCTATTTAAAAGCAATGTGGAAGGAGTGTGGAGTAAACTACAAGTTTACCACACCCTATCACCCACAGTGCAATGGGCTTGTGGAGAGATTCAACAAGGCCCTCAAGGGAATGATAAAAGGATTACCAGAGAAGCTTAGGCGGAAATGGGACATTCTTTTACCCTGCTTGCTCTTTGCTTACAGAGAGGTCCCACAGAAGGGTGTTGGCTACAGCCCTTTTGAACTTTTGTTTGGCCACCCTGTGAGGAGTCCACTGTGTTTGGTGAAGGAAGGATGGGAGTTACCTCTCCAAAAGCCCAAACTAGACATTGTGGACTATGTACTTGGTCTCCGCTCCAGGATGGCTGAATACATGGAGAGAGCATCCAAAAACCTGGAGGCCAGCCAAGAATTACAAAAAGCTTGGCATGACCAAAAGGCTGTTCTGGTAGAGTTCCAGCCAGGACAGAAGGTGCGGGTGTTGGAGCCAGTGGCCCCGGCAGCACTCCAGGACAAGTGGAGTGGACCCTATCCTATCATTGAGAAAAAGGGAGAAGTCACCTATCTGGTTGACTTGGGAACCCCTAGGAGCCCTCACAGGGTGATCCATGTGAATCGTTTGAAAGCATTTGTGGACAGGGAGGACATGATCTTGCTCATGGCCACAGATGGGGAACAGGAGGAAGAGAGTGACCCTCTCCCAGACCTGCTTTCTCAGAACCCTGATGATGGTTCAGTTGATGGAGTAGCCTTGGCAGGCAGCCTCACTGACCAGCAACAGATGGACTGCAGACAGGTTTTGCAGGCCCACAGGCATTTGTTTTCACTCACACCCAGTCAGACTAACTGGTGCACCCATGAGGTGGACACTGGTGACAGTCTGCCTGTCAAGAATAAGATCTACAGGCAACCTGATCATGTCAGGGATTGCATCAAGGCTGAGGTGCAAAAGATGTTGGAGCTTGGAGTGATTGAGCCATCAGAGAGCCCATGGGCCAGCCCAGTAGTCCTTGTGCCAAAACCTCATACCCAAGATGGAAAGAGAGAAATGAGGTTTTGTGTGGACTACAGAGGTCTCAATGCTGTCACTAGGACAGATGCACATCCCATTCCAAGAGCAGATGAGCTCATTGACAGATTGGCTTCTGCCAAGTTTCTGAGCACATTTGATTTGACAGCTGGCTACTGGCAAATCAGACTAGCTGAGGAGTCAAAAGCCAAGACAGCATTCTCTACCCCCAGTGGGCATTATCAGTTTGTGGTGATGCCCTTTGGTTTGAAGAATGCCCCTGCCACCTTCCAAAGGTTGGTGAATCAAGTCCTTGCTGGGTTGGATGACTTTTGTGCAGCATACCTAGACGATATTGCTGTCTTTAGCTCCACCTGGGAGGATCACCTGATCCACCTGAAGAAGGTTTTGGAGGCTCTGCAAAAGGCAGGCCTAACTATCAAGGCTACTAAGTGCCAGATAGGGCAGAGTAAGGTTGTGTACCTGGGCCACCTAGTAGGTGGGGGTCAGGTTCAACCACTGGAGAGCAAAATCCAGACCATACAGGACTGGGCTCCTCCAGTTACCCAGACACAAGTCAGAGCCTTCTTGGGCCTGACTGGGTATTACAGAAAGTTTGTGAAAAACTATGGGTCCATTGTGACACCATTAAATGACTTGACATCCAAGAAGATGCCAAAAAAGGTTCAGTGGACAGTTAGCTGTCAAAAGGCATTTGATGACCTGAAGAAGGCCATGTGCTCTGCACCTATCCTGAAGAGTCCTGACTACTCCAAACAGTTCATTGTACAGACAGATGCTTCTGAGTTGGGGGTGGGAGCTGTGCTTTCACAACTTAATCAAGATGGTCAAGACCAGCTCATTGCTTTTATTAGCAGAAGGCTGACCCCCAGAGAGAAACGTTGGTCAGCCATTGAGAGGGAGGCCTTTGCTGTGGTTTGGGCCCTGAAGAAGTTGAGGTCCTACTTGTTTGGAACTCACTTCCTAGTTCAGACAGACCATAAGCCCCTCTTGTGGCTCAATCAGATGAAGGGTGAAAATCCCAAACTGCTCAGGTGGTCCATTTCCCTACAGGGGATGGACTTTACAGTGGAGCACCGCCCAGGGACTGACCATGGTAATGCAGATGGTCTCTCCAGATACGTCCACTTAGAACATGAAGACTTATCTGGTCAAGGTTAGTTTAATGTCCCTGCGTTTGGGGGGGGGGGTTGTGTAGGAGAGTAGGGTCTGCTATCCTATGGTCACCCCAAATTTTTGCTTTTTGCTTCACTGGTTTTCGACTACTGAGGCTGTAGGCCTGCTGATCAGACCCCCAGCCTGCTGTTTTCTCACTAAATTAATGATACATGTGCTATAGGCACATACCACAATTGGAAATGGACTCCTTGTCAGCCCCTGTATAATGCACTATAGGTGCCCAGGGCATAGGGGCCACCAAGGCCTACCAGGGGCTGCAGCATATCTTTTGCCACCCCTGGCTGGTTCTTAAATTGACACAACTGGCTGATCACTCAGCTGGGGTAAGGTGGTGTAATCACCCCTTACTTAAATATAGTATACCTATATCTAAACCTATATCTGGACACATATTAACCTGTGAGCCACTCCTATGGAAGGCCTCATCAATCCTGGAGGCAGAGTGCGTGGTTTAATGTGAGATGGAGCTCTAGCATGAGCTGAGCCTGTCTGCAGCTGTCGGGAACAACTCCCTAAGCTGTTTCAGGATAATGCCATACCATATACTCTTAAGCGCCTTATAATCCTCGCGGTTATATAGCAACTTTGGTTTGGCTTTATCAAAACATGTCGTGTAAGGTGTCATACGATTTGGAATACTATCCCCTCGCCAGTTCTGGCGACGGGGATAGCATTCCACCCCTCTAGAGGGGTAAGACATGTTACTTTACTTAAATGCGGTTAATTTCTAAAAGGACCTTGGATCCACAAAATGGATGCCTCTGCCACAGACACGAGTCTGACCCCCTGAAGCTGACCGAAACTCAGCCAAATGGGGCCTGGACAAAGGGTTTCCTGTCGCAGGGAGGTGTTACACCCCCCCAGACAGGAGATAGTGGATTGTAGCAGGGAGGTTTGAAAGAAACCAGACACTGCATGGGGAGCACCAGGCTGCCCCTTGCATAATCCGGCCAAACCGGTTCTGGGGCACTCCAGCCCTCGTGCCAGGGCGGCCTGGATCAAAGGAAAGGGGTGTATCCACCCCCTTCCTGGGTCCCACCCATAGGAGGGGACCTAGCAGGTAATCCAGCCCCCCAGATTCGAATAAGAGTGGGAGCAGTGCCAATGCACTTCAGATTATCCTGATGAAACATAAGAAACGAAACTCTGGACCCTTCGACATCCTACTCAACGTAGAAGCCCGAAGAATCTCCCTTGTGGTCAAGGAGTGACCACCCTGTGCAAACAGGCACCATCCAGCCATCGACGTCTGCTTTGTCGCAGTTCCCGCCGGAACTCGAGCGACAGAGATCGACGAGATCAAGCTTGCCTGCCTTCTAACAGCCCGATCCACAGTCCCTGCAGAGCTGAGACCCGTGGAGGCGACCGGAAGCGTGGGGCACGCCATCTTGGAAAGACCACGAGACGCTGACCGTGCAGCACACGAGTGACCCTCGAAGCTGTACACCGGGGTTTGAGAAGCCCCAACCCTGAGCCACACTTGCACCGAAGTTCAGCCCTCCACACTCGACGAGTGCTGCGTGGGGCCCTTCTGCTTCTTTTGGCTCAACGCGTTGGCCCGGTCACTTGCCAGCCGGCTTGTGGCCCCTGTGCCGACGAAACTTGAAATTCGACCTGCGATTCTGGTTGCTCCGGATTTGCACCCACTCCCCTGAAAAGGAGCCCCCACTCTGACCCTCCTGGTTCGAGTGAGAAGCAATCTCCCGGTTCCGCGTGGATTGCTTTTGCCAAGTGTTGTTTGCTCCAATCTTGAAGCCGACAGCGCCGACGGCGAGAGCCTGCGTGGGACAGATCGTGACCTGCTCCTGGACGTCGTAGATGCCCCAGAGCCCACGTGACAGCGGAGAGAAGCTCCTCGACGACCACCTGATTGCGCCCGACATTGCCTGGTTCCTTCCTGGTTCCACCCTGGTCACTGCTGAGTGACCCAGACTCTGTCCCCTCTGCTTTCAGGTACTTTTCGACTTGAGTCCACCCTTGGACTCCACCGGACACTTCTCTTTCACCCCGCCTGCAGCCCTTTCAGCTTCAAGCCCCAAGAGCCTGCGTGACGAAACCCGACTCAACTTCGACCCTGTGCACCCGCTTCCTGTGGGTGAGGTAACTTTGCTCCGCCGGTGTTCCCACACTGGTACACATCTCTAGGGTCTGTGTCTTAAGTTTTGTTCCTCTAGGTTCAGCGGAAGTGTCCTTAAACTTTAACTTTACAACTTTTACGCACCATTGGTTAACATTGGTGCATGCGTGCGCTTTCTGCACTGCACCCGAATCCCGCGGGCTTTTCCCGACTTCAGCATTGCTTGTCCCGACTGCTCCCAGCGATTCCCTAGGCCCTAGGCCTAACCACTGTTCGATTGGTATCTCTTATACCACTTGTTTAGTATATGGTCTGAGTGGCCCCTCGCCCTCATCCATATTTGTGCAACTTTGTATGTTATACTGTGCTTTTGATTTAACGCTTGTGCTCCTTTATTCATAAAGAATACTGGGGATTGTTTTTAGTAATAAACACATATATTTTTATAATATATACTTGTGTGGTGTCCTTTCATTTGATATTACAGGATTGTATGTGGTAAAACAGCTCGCTTAACACGACCTCTTAAGTTAAGCCTTTAGGCTGCTTAGTCCATGCTACCCCTAGGATAGCTTGTCTAATAAGGTTGACTTACAACCAGACACCATAAGGGATTGTTTGGTCTGATAACAGGTGGTTCCAGAATTGGAAACATCACCTATCAGGCCAACTTCTCACAGTTTGCACCATTGCAATTCTTCTTCATGACCCCCTTCTCCCATTCCCCCCGCGTTAAGTATGTCTCAAGTCCCTCAAGTGTTCGTGGGTTCTGGAATATTAAACCCAACGCCTTCATGCCACCGTGTAATAGATTGTATAGTGTCTGTTTACTCTTCCTCCATCTCTAAATTATAATAGCTCAGCAATGGCTGCCAAACTTTCCAGAACTTTCTAGGGCATCCCCTTGCTTTATATACAGTTTTTTCTGTCCATATCGGCCTGCCATTCTTACATAGTGGGTATTTCTGCTCTACCCCAATATTTGGCTATGTCTCGCTTTGCCACGAGTCCTAAATTACTTAGCAAGAGTTTATATCTAGGGATGTCAACGTCTGTGTAGTTGCCTAGGAGAACATACTTAGGGTCTACTGGAAATTCTGTTTCTAGTCTATTGCTCTGTTCTTGTATTATCTGTATCCAGTGGCGGCTGGTGACATTTGAAAGTGGTGAGGCGCAAATGTTTGGGACCTGTTGGCGAGCAAGCCTGATTGTCTCTCCCACACACACACACACAATTTGCAAGTTAATGCAGGGAGAGGGTACAGAGGGGAGGGCACTGCTAACACACACCACATCAGTCACCCGCACAGGACGGCCAACTTTCTTATCTGCCCAGCATATAGAAGCAATTACCTTCACCACTGCCACTCAGAAGCCCGCTTTAGTGTAGACACCTGTTCATGTCGCAATATGTAATGTGCCGTACAATAAACATCAAACAAGTGGATCACAAGTTGGTGGTAAATGCTGCAAAGACGAAGGTGAATGTTTTCGGGAAATACAAGAACAACACACACACACAGCTGGAGCCTTGGCAATCTTAAAATCGCTTCAACTTCAAATTACAATTACTTAGGCATCTGGTTCTCGGAGAATGGCAAACTAAAAGGTCCGTTACTGTTCATGTCGCAATATGTAATGTGCCGTACAATAAACATCCAACAAGTGGATCACAAGTTGGTGGTAAATGCTGCAAAGACGAAGGTGAATGTTTTCGGGAAATACAAGAACAACACACACACAGCTGGAGCCTTGGCAATCTTAAAATCGCTTCAACTTCAAATTGCAATTACTTAGGCATCTGGTTCTCGGAGAATGGCAAACTAAATCTACATCAAGCCGCTCCCCTCTACCCTCGAGTAACACCGCCCACACAGGAACTATTGCTTTCTCGCCGTGCGAGAAGGCAAGGCAAAAACAAATGGTAGTTATTATCATTGGTAATAATAACTACCTTTGTTTGCCTTCTCGCACGGCGAGAAAACAGGGGGGCAGCGCCCAAACGCCCGCATGAACCAGCCGCCACTGTCTGTATCCAGTATCTACTTTTAGTTGGCAATCCCATAGAGTATGTATTTAGGGGGCACACTCCGTTTTACAATGCAGGTAGTCTGGCGTCTCTGCTCTGCCCATCGTGTGGAGTGTCATTCTATCGTAGTACACCCTATGCAATATTTTAAACTGAACCAATCGCAACCTAAGTTTAATTGCCACTTCTCTGGTGTATATTAGGGCCGTCTCCCAGTCCATGTCTTCCAGTGTATCTGTAGTTTCCTCCTATTTGCTTCTAAGTGTTAGTAAGTTGTCGGGCATTTTATTTATCAGTGTCTTATAGGTCGAGGAGACTGGTTTTCCTGATATCTCCTCCTGCAACAGCTGGCCTTCCAAGGGAGCATACTCGGAAATGTCTATGATGTCGGGGTTTTGCGGTCTCCATGCATATCGGAGCTGGATGTATTTATAATGCTGTTTATCTGATAGATTATATTCTGTTTGGAGTTCTGCAAAGGTTATCAGGTTGCCTTGCCTTTATATCTCCCAAGGTGGTGATCCCGATAATGTTCCATCCTTTGAACCCCCGTAATTTTGCTAGTTCCGGCAGTTGCTTGCCCTCCCAAAGAGGTGTAGACCTAGTATGGGCGGGATACCCGTCACCCCCTCCCAACACAATCCCCAAGAATGGGAAGACGGAAACGGTTCTTGAGCTTTTGGAAGGCGGTGAGGGAGTTACCCTCACCGGCCGTATTTATTAAAATATGAAACAAAAATCAAAACATTAAATTAAGAGTTTCATATCATGTACAATTTCATTTACACATTACGATGCATTTTTCTCGAAATCAAATTGTACATCCTAGCATTACGGGCCAACGGCAAGGTCGTAACCGGTGTCAGATCCCTAATACCATAACTCCGGGACGGGTGCACAGAGGACTGTACCTCTGTGCCAACTTCCAATTTCCCTTGTCTTAACGGGGGCCCCATATTTACTCGGCGCCATCTTGGTGGTCGTCCGAGGACTCGTGTGAGGTGTCTAGAAGGTAGCGTAGACCCCCCTCCCACCCCACACTGCTTACCACATCCGCCGTCGCGGATGTCCTGGCCCCGGGAAATTCCCAGGAGGGGCCCGTAGCCCCTCCTCCCCAGGGAGGGGCCGATGACCGCCTTCCCTTTCGGCGTCCCCATCCTTAGAGGGTACCGCCTCCCCGTGTGAGGGGCCAATGGCCGCCTCACCCCGGGCGCTCCCATCCATAATGGGTGGCGCCCCACCTCTAGGGATCTTCCAATTACTGCTCACCGATCATGACCTTACCGCCCGACCAGAAAATAAATACGACAGTTTTTAAACTAAAGAGAATAACAGTTATACCGGGCCTTTTAACACATAAACCTCCAACTATGCCATAACAGTTTTTACACTTATCTGTGATACCTCGCCAGAAAAGAACAACCATTTTATTGTCATATCACGACCATCCCAACTTTTTCGAAACAACCTGAGAAGCGATAATATCCATGTCAATTGACTTTATTGCAATACAAATCGCTGTCATCAGGGGCTGGTGGGTGGGTCAAAATTGGCTCCTTGTTCCGTCTCGGGCTCACGAGCAACGAGGAGGTGCAGCTTCCAAGCACAGGAACAAGAGGATGCTTCCTTGGCAAGATGCTCCTTTTATCCTTCTTCGGGAGGGCGTGGGCCTTCCCCAACACGCCTACGGGGCGGTTCGAACGGTGTAGGTGTCTAGGACAACCCCTCTTGGGCGGGAAAAGGCGCGCCCCGGCTACGCCACTACGGGCATACCAGCCAAGCCACGCCTCCCGCCCAAAACGGTTTCCCGGGGGGATCGGGGTACTCCACCATACGTTCGGGGGGACCGAGTGGTCGCCCCTTTCCATATGGGCGGGATACCCGTCACCCCCTCCCAACACAATCCCCAAGAATGGGAAGACGGAAACGGTTCTTGAGCTTTTGGAAGGCGGTGAGGGAGTTACCCTCACCGGCCGTATTTATTAAAATATGAAACAAAAATCAAAACATTAAATTAAGAGTTTCATATCATGTACAATTTCATTTACACATTACGATGCATTTTTCTCGAAATCAAATTGTACATCCTAGCATTACGGGCCAACAGCAAGGTCGTAACCGGTGTCAGATCCCTAATACCATAACTCCCCCCTCACTTGTGAGGGGCGGGTGCACAGAGGACTGTACCTATGTGCCAACTTCCAATTTCCCTTGTCTTAACGGGGGCCCCATATTTACTCGGCGCCATCTTGGTGGTCGTCCGAGGACTCGTGTGAGGTGTCTAGAAGGTAGCGTAGACCCCCCTCCCACCCCACACTGCTTACCACATCCACCGTCGCGGATGTCCTGGCCCCGGGAAATTCCCAGGAGGGGCCCGTAGCCCCTCCTCCCCAGGGAGGGGCCGATGACCGCCTTCCCTTTCGGCGTCCCCATCCTTAGAGGGTACCGCCTCCCCGTGTGAGGGGCCAATGGCCGCCTCACCCCGGGCGCTCCCATCCATAATGGGTGGCGCCCCACCTCTAGGGATCTTCCAATTACTGCTCACCGATCATGACCTTACCGCCACAGGCCAGATAGTTGACCGGCTATCCGGACCCCCCAAAAACTCCTACTATAGGTCATGGCTACTCAAACTTTTTAACCAAGCTAGGAAGTCCCCTATGAGTAAGACATTTCCTTCCCGAGACAAATGGACCCCATCCTCCAGATACATATGGTCCCCCCGAATACCTCCATGTGGTACACAATGCAATTTTCCTGTGCGAAACAATCTACCTAATTTGCTATTAACTTTCCTTACCGAGTGATTCAAAGCTGACACAGAGAGGGCCCCCCGCCACACCTTCCGAGGAATCATGTGTGACCATGCGATCGTGCACCCCGGAACCCTCCTTGCCAACCAGCTTACCGAGGCCAAGATTAACTCAAGAAGTACTCGTCGACCGATGGTCACCAAATCATTGCCCCCAAGATGTACTATGATTACAGACGGCGGTGACCTTGTCCGCCCTAACAAACCCTCCATAAAACCTTGAAACTGGTCAATACAGAGCCCGCCCCTTCCGTGGAAGGTCACCCTGTAACCGTATTCCCCCGCAACGTGAATCATGTCACCTGATTTGAATACATCCGCGGCGCGCCTCACGTATGAGTGGCCAACGACCCACACCACTCTTTCTTCAGCCGGTGAACTTTGACCGCTGGTCCCCAGGTGTCGGGTCAACAGCACTGACCGCCCCGCAAGGCCTGCTCGTGTAACTGAAAATCAAACAGAAAACAAGAAGCGTGAGTGCATGACATAGGCTTCACAACATGTGTACCCGCACATACCTCTTATAGCAATTCGAGGACCCACGCCCCAATTGTTTCACTTTTTCAACACTCAGACCCCTGGCTGTAGCCTCCGTAGCAGCCCCTATCCGGAAGGAATGGGTCCCAAAATCGCTCGGGTCCAAGCCCGCTGACGCAATTGCCATTGTTAACGCCCGCTGAAACTGAAACCTCGTCAGTGGGGTGGCATCGGTGTGTCTCAACAAACTCCCCCCCCCATGATGCCGCCCTCTGCGCTAAATACTCCTCCACGCATTTTACCGGGCACATGGGAGACTCCGGGATCCGCTGGACTACCACACTGTCCCCGATGGCTTCCTGATCGGTCTTGGAACTGGCTATTGTGACCACCATTGTGTCACCCTTAATCTGAATGTGGTCTCGACACAGACCTCCCCCCGTATCCCCCTTATTCCTTGCTACCAGCTCGCTCACCCGCATAGCCCCATGGAATGCTAATGCAAAAGCGGCCCGGAACAGCACTGTCTCTGATTGAGATGAACAAGTCGCAGGGAGTACGGACATTAACAGGGACAACCTAGCCAGATCTATCGGGTGCCTTCCATCCACTCTCCGACCCTCCAGGCGTTGCCACCCACGCAACGCTCTTTTCACGAGAAAGGACGATGTGGGGTCCTGGATGCCATGCGCCTGTGCCATGAAGGCAATGGCGGCCCTGTGCCTGTTGGCTGTTGCCAGTGATCGGCCTGCCTGATGTAGTGCTACCAAAAATTGCAGAACAGACTCCTCCTGTCCCCAATGCTCCCCCCCGTTGAACCCAGAAATGACCAATATGAACGGAACGCTCCTTCATATGCCTTCCTTGTCCTGGGTGCTAAACTCTCTCCCACGAGGTTTTGTAATCCGGGGCACCGAGAGACCAGAGAGCTTCGGGAAATGGTGCCGCCACCAAGTCCGCTGAGGGCAGAAAACCCCTGAAGGCCTGCATATGGGAACGAGAGAGTGCATCAGCTGCCTGGTTCAGTACCCACGGCACGTGTCTTGCCCTAAAGTGGACATTTAATCTCATACATAGCAGGACAATTTCTTTCAGCAATCTCAAAATCCATTTGCAGCGTGCTGCCTGATTATTGATACATTCAACAACAGTCATATTATCAGACCAGAACACCACAGCACGATCATGCAACCCCTCTGGCCTTGTTTTCAAGGCCACCAGAATGGGGAACAGCTCGAGGAACCCGATGTTACCTGTGAGCCCACTATCGTGCCACCACGCCGGCCATGTTTGTGCCGACCATTTCTCACCAAATATGGCGCCAAAACCCACACTCCCTGCCGAGTCAGTCCACAACCCCAGCTCCTCGGAGGAAACTGCTGGCTTGTTCCACACGACACGACCGTTGAAATCCACCAGAAATGCCAACCATATGCGCATGTCCTGGCGAACCTCGGCTGACAGTCTTGTGCGGTGGTGTCCTTCCTTGAGACCCACCATGGCTTGTGCGATAGAGCGGGAAAAGGGGCGGGCCATCGGTATTACTCTGAGGACAAAGTTAAGCTGACCCACAACCTGTTGCAGCTGATGGAGAGTTACTTTTCTCTCGCCAATGCATACTTCCAGTGCGGCCTTAAACTTCATTACCTTCTCCCTGGGCAGACGGAAGCACCCCTCTACTGAATCAAGCTCAATTCCAAGAAACTCGAGAGACGTAGATGGCCCCACTGTCTTGCCCGGTGCCAATGGCACACCAAAACTTTTCATGAGATTACAGAATTCCATCAAAGCCTGTTCACATTCCGTGCCCCCGGCTGCCCCCAGAAACAGAAAATCATCAAGATAGTGCATTACCTGTGTGAGGCCCGTGGCTCTAGTGAACGCCCATTGCAAAAAGGTACTGAACTGCTCAAAATATGCACAAGAAATGGAGCAACCCATCGGCATACATTTATCCATGTAATAACGTCCTTGGAACACAAAACCTAAGAGGCGCTGATCCTGTGGGTGTACCGGGAGCAACCGGAACGCTGACTCAATATCTGATTTCGCCATCAGCGCTCCGGGCCCTAGGCGATTCAACATGGCGACGGCCTCATCAAAGGATGCGTACCGCACCGAACACAGTCCCGGGTCAATCGCATCGTTCACCGAAAGACCCCTAGGAGCAGACAAATTATGGATCAACCGAAACTCACCTGGGTCCTTCTTGGGGACTACTCCCAACGGTGAACATACAAAATTAACAACAGGCGGGTGCACATACGGCCCCGCAACCCGACCTCGGGTCACCTCTTTTGCAATTTTTGCCTGTACCACCGTCGTGTTACGTTGCACAGATAATTGATTCTTACACTGTGCTTCCCCCCGTAAACCCCCCGCCGGGATGCGGAAACCATATGAGAAACCGTCTCGCAAAACCCCAGCGGAGACATGGTCTGGGTATCGGTTCAGCCAAGGGATCAATGCCATGATGTCAACAGGAGTAGGTAACTGTGCCCCTCGGGCGATGTTAGACCTGTTTGGCCCCCCCTCTACCTCCCGTCTCACCATTCTTTGCTCTGCACGAACTCTCGGGGTGAGAGGACTGTCCACACCCTGCACACTCATGCCTGAACTTGCATGTTCCTTGTGGCCTAGTGCACTTGCCTCTGTTAAAGCTCCAACACACCCCTTTTTTACCTGAGTTCCCATTATTCTTGTTGTGCTGATCCCCATTGGCGCCTGCCCGAAAGGGCGCCGCCAAGTAATGGCGGGGAGGCTCTGCGCCATTCCCGCCAAAGGAAGACGACCTCGCCGTGTTCGGCATAACTTGCTTCTGTCAGGAAATGGAGTCGAAACAATCCCACGTCAGGGATGAGTCGTGCTCCTTGGCCTTACGAAATTTGTTATCATAACCCATCCATTGATTACCTTCATATGCTTCAAAAAAATCCATAATACGTGTCTGATAACAGGCCAATTCTGATAATACTTCAGGCCTACGTTCCCCCATGATTGAAGTAAACATACCGAACGCCCTGGCCCAATTAGCGATTGTTTCCTCCACCCTGAAACCCGCCATTTTTGCACGCCATACACTCGGATGCAACAACTCCTTCTGATTCTTAACGTGTTCTATCTCATAGTGATCGGTCAACAACGAAAACATGTTCACATATTTATCGGCCCAAATCCTCTCTTTCACATCCATCGGGATATGCTGAACAATTTTTTCCCTCCTAGAGGGTAACGATCCCTCCCCTGCTATCGGCAACGGCTGCTTACCAGAACCATGAGCCGTATCTGTTGCAGCTGTTGTTCCAGCGACCGGTGCCGGTTTATCCGAGGGAACCTGCGGGGAAACAAGAGGACAAGGTGCCTTCGCAGCATCTCTCGATTGCCGCAACTGCTTCATTATCAACCTGGCCTCTGCCGCCGTGTCTCTTGGTGCCAGAACACTCTCGTTGTTTTTGCCCAACCATGCCGCCAACTGAGCGGCCAGTTCGGGAGGCATATCCCCCTCACTCACGGGCGTAACTACCACAGGGATCGGCTGTCCCGCGTTTGGGATCGGAACTGGGGCCCCCACTGGACCGACCGGGCTCGCCGGTGGTGACTCAAGAACCGGGGCCTCCCCACCTGCCGCCCTACTCCTGACCCTTTTACCTCTCCCGGCAGGGACTATTCCCGGCAATGCTGGCCCGATGGTCTTCTTCGGTCTACCATTCATTGCCGCCATCTGCTTCTTCATGTCCGCCATATCTTTCACCAGCGTGCGAAGCAGTTGTTCAGTCCCAACTTTCTTTCCGACCCTCTTGCCAGGCATCGTATCGCGGGTATTCCAACGAGGTCCTGGATCCAAAGCTTCGGACTCACTGAAAGAGAAACACAAAATTACAAGTTCTCAAAATTGGCTCCTTGTTCCGTCTCGGGCTCACGAGCAACGAGGAGGTGCAGCTTCCAAGCACAGGAACAAGAGGATGCTTCCTTGGCAAGATGCTCCTTTTATCCTTCTTCGGGAGGGTGTGGGCCTTCCCCAACACGCCTACGGGGCGGTTCGAACGATGTAGGTGTCTAGGACAACCCCTCTTGGGCGGGAAAAGGCGCGCCCCGGCTACGCCACTACGGGCATACCAGCCAAGCCACGCCTCCCGCCCAAAACGGTTTCCCGGGGGGATCGGGGTACTCCACCATACGTTCGGGGGGACCGAGTGGTCGCCCCTTTCCATTAATCTTTTTTCCCATTTCATCTGACACTCCGCTTCCCTCCATGCATCAATCACCATCTGTGTTGCTGGCAGCAGGCTCTGCACTCCAGGGCCCCCATATATGTAGTGTAGATGGGAGTGTTTTCAGAATTGGTGTCTCTCTAGGGCGTATGCAGGATGGTCCCTGGGTGCATGTCCCCATTCATTAATTACTGTGAGGTGTGTCGCTCTATAGTATGCCCGGATATCCAGCAGCGCAATCCCCCTATTGTATTGGCTGCGTTGCAGCGCTTATAGCGCTACTCGGTGGTGACCTCCATCCCATAGTAATGTGTGCACTTCGTCGTTTATCGCCTGAATAATTACCTCGAGTATTTTGCAATATGTATACCGGAGGACATACGATAACTTAGGTAACGTAATCATTTTATACATGGCTGCTCTTCCGAGTATTGTCAATGGAAGGCGTTGCCACCTGTCTACATCTTCCCTGAATTCTGCTAGGACTCGCTGGATGCTGTGGGTGAGGCAGTCTGTCACATTGGTGGAGATATATAGTCCTAAATATTTAAAGCCATCTTCTGCAACGGGAAGATGCTCCGGCACAGAGTGTATGTCAATGGGGCCGCCAATGAGGTATATATTTGACTTCCTCCAATTAATATTGTATCCTGCCTGCCTACTATATTCTTTAACTAGGTTGAATATAATGGGGAGTGATGTGTCAGGGCTGGTTATATAAAGTAAGATAGCATCTGCACAGAGAGAGATTCGTTTATCTATCAACTGTAGAGAAGCGTGGCTCAGTGGTTAGAGGCGGCAGACCCGGAAGCTGAGATCGACCGTGGACCAGGGTTCGATTCCCCGCCTCGGCGGGTCTCGGGCTCAAAATTCCACGGACTCGACAATTCTCGCTCCGGTGCCTACTTGAATCACGGGGTACACTCTGCAACTCTGGGCAATAGCTTGCTTAATCTCCACTACGGCCCCTCGTGGCGGGATGCCTGGCTTTCACCTTGTGGACACCCTGCCGGGGTTTCTCACAGGGGAATACCAGGACGGGTTCCCTAAGCAAGCGCCAGGATGCCCTTTGGGTGACAGGTTTGCGCTATATAAGTACACCTACATTTACATTTACATTTACAACTGTCCTTCGGCATCCTGGAATCCCTTTATATCTGGATGCGTTCTAATTAAACATGCTAATTGTTCCAGCACGAGTGCAAAGGGCAGGGGGAACAGCGGACAGCCCTATCTGGTCCCTTGCTGGATGGGGAAATCAGCTAATTTGACTCCATTAACCCGGACTCTAGCTCTGGGGTTGGTATACAGTATGTCAACCCATGCCCGGAAGTTGCCCGTGAAGCCTAATTTTGCAAACACTTGTCTCATAAAGGGCCAGTGGACAGCATTGAAAGCCATTTCGGCATCAAGTGACAGAAGTATCTGGGAGGTATCTCTCTCCTTCGTTGTTCCCAGTGATCTCACAAACTCCGCAAGTGGGGTGGGAACACGGGAGCCAATCGGTGTATGGGACCTGTTTAAGCTTGGGTTCACAACGTCATTGAAGCCTCCACCTAGAATATGATTTGAGGAGTCTGACTCAAATAGTATCTTGGCGACTGCGCTCAAGGTCTGGGGCTGCAGTCGTGGCGGGGCATAGGCACTAACAAAGGTAGTCTCTCACGTCCCCATGTACCTTGGACCGTGGCATAGGTTCCCTTGGGGTCCACCCAGGTCTTAGTTATATGGAACGGCTGGGTTTTCCGAATGGGGATGGGCCCCTCCACGTGCCCCAGGAGAGAATCCAGAGTGCGCCAGCGTGATGTACGCCCCCTTCCTATAAATGTACATTGGGTGCTTTGGAGATGGGTTTCCTGTAGAAGGACCACATGTGTCTAAGTTCTCTTAATGTACCTGTTAACTAGTCCCCTCTTAATCTTACTGCCTAATCGATTGAGATTCCATGTCAATATGGTATATGGTGTGTCATGCATTACGTATGTAGATTATGTGAACCATGTGGGGAACAGTATCCATCCTGCCAGCCCAACTCCCCCTCTTCCTGGCGCTGTATGGATTAAACCCAGATCTGTGACTGGGGGAGAATGTTTTGCCATTGTGCAAAATTCCGTCCATCATCTTGTGTGTTTTGCTGTTCACCCTATGTGGGAAGGGTATGCACAGACGTGGGTCCCGTGCTCACTACGCCACTGGAGTCAAGCTATCCTGGCTGAAGACGGCTGATAGCCAGAAACCGGTCCTAGGAGGCTTGGTTCCGGTCCAGGGAAGACATTGTTTGGCAGTTCGGGCTGGACTGTTCCCATGAGGCACAGGGTTAGACTAATTTGCATATGGCCATGTCTAATCTGGGGTGGCTTGGTGAGCAGAATAACGATGGATTAAACCCATATCTGTGACTGGGGGTGAATGTTTTGCCATTGTGCAACATTCCGTCCGTCATCTTGTGTGTTTTGCTGTAGCCTGAGACCCCCTGCTGCTACTTGAATTGTAAACCTATTGAATCTAGAAACTCTGAATTTCCATTCCCTCCCATCCCTGATCTCCCCCCACTTTCTCCTGCATCCTACGCATATCCCTTCAACTTTCAAAATGACAACTAAGCGTATGTGTCGTCTGAGAAGTCTGTCAGTCCCACCCTTCACCTCCCCCCTACCCCCAAGTGGTATACAAAACAGTAAAGGATATAGTCTTTGCCAGAGAAAAGTGGTTCACACAGTCTCCCTTAAGCCCAAGCAAATCTAGGAGGGGGACCTCCTTGCAGGCGCCCTGTTGCAGATCTGCTCTTTTCTCACACCCATATTTCAGTTCTCTTCACCGCCTTTATCTTGCTGCAGTTGGTGTTCATTATCAATTGCCAGCACCACTGCTCCCGGCTTCTCTGTATTGTTAATAATTTTAAGGAGCGGGTGATCACTGTCTGTATCTGCCAGAGATTCTTTATCAGAGTGGTCCGTGTGAGTACTAGCCCCTTGGTACGAGTATCTGCTGGTGGCCTGAGCCTGTCCGGCCTCCTCTTCAGAAGCCACCCTCCTCCTTTGGTATGGGGTCCCCGACTGTGCGGTCCCCGTTGGCTTCTTATGTCTCCCAGTGAGTTGCCTCTTCACTCTTCTTCTATGCGGTATAGGCTCCCATCATGATAGCGATTCTCCAGACCGTGCAGCGCTGCTATTTATCTCAGGTCTTGGCCTAGGACGTTCTTCTATCCATGCCCAGGCATCTTACAGCATTTGGAAACATTGGGTTGAGCCTTGAAAGATAACCTTGAGCTTGGCCAGGAAGAGAAGTATGTATTGATTTTGCATGGCTCTAAGTTTAACTTTTACTGAATCAAAGGTTCTCCGAATCTTCTGCAACTCCTTAGAATAGGCAGGAAAGATAATGATTTTATTGTTGGCTAGTTTGAGTTCTCCCATTCTCCGCGATTCTCTTAGTATTGTATCTCGATCCTGGTAATTCAAGAATTTTGCAATTACGGGGCATTGAGCACAGATGGGGTAGTGTAAACATACTCCAATGCCATGAAGGCTGGAGGGAGATTGGAATGTATCAAATGTTGCATGGCAGGTTGCTCTAATTTGATAGTACAATAGGGTATCTATAAGCGTAAGCGCGCGTATAGTGGAGTTAGCAAATAGGGGGGGGGAGAGAAACTGGCCCTCTGGGAATAAGGCTGCACCTGTTTTTATGCCGAGCGTGGCAACTAGGCCTACCGTGCCTTTATCCTGTAGTGGGGGGAACATGGGGTGGTCTGCCAGCTCAGCAGACGGTGCATATAGCATTGTGAGCCCAGAACATCAGCTGATACCATCCCATGCCCATCGCATGCACTCCACGGTATTGATTTCAGCCTTGTATGCCTTGTACGGTTGGAACAATGCTGTTGCTAATGGCCATGGGGACTTCAGGTCATGTTCTACTGCCACATGTGGTTGGAACTGGGTAGAATGAATCCTGAAATGCAGGAAACTCGCCTGGGCGCTGAGGGCGTATCATTGCAAGTCCGGCGCACAAAGTTCGCCTCGTACGAGTGACAATGTTAGGAGCTCAAATGCCACTCTAGGCTGATGACCCGCCCATACAAGTGTGATTAAGTTGGATTTCAGCTGTCTACAAAACTGAGTTGTGAGCAGCATTGGGATGTTGACGAAAAGGTATAAGAATTTCTGGAGCATGATCATTTTTGCGATTGCTATGCACCTGGTAAGGGATAATGGTAATTTATTCCATATCTTGATGTGCGATTCCAACCAATCTATTGAACGCCTGTAATTCACCTTCCAGAGTTCCTCCAAGTCTCTGCTGAGCCATATACCCAGTCATGGGCTCAAGGTTTTTACGCGGCTCGCGGATATAGAGGCTAATATCGTGAGCGTACTTTGACACAAGTCCCCTAGTGGTAAAGCCGATGTTGCGCTCAGCATGATGTTGACGTAATCTAGCAGCGAACAGGCTCCATGGCCACTGCAAACAGGAGGGGGGATAAGGGGCAGCCCAGTCTGGTTCCTCAAGCAATCCTAATTGGCTAAAATACATGCCCGTTCAGTCTAATACGCGGCGTAGGAAGAGTGTACAGGATTTGGATCTTTTCTTATGAAATTAAGGCTGAACCCCAGTTGTTTAAGTAACGGGAAAAGAAACAATCACTCCAGGAAGTTGAATAACTTGCTGGCATAAAGGATAGCAGCCGCAGCCACAGCCACAGTTGAACATGGTGCACAACAGAAAAAATTGTATGGAGATTGTGCAATGTGGCTCGCCCAGGCACAAATACTGACTGGTCAGGCCAAACAATTAGGGGCATGAGTGGCAGCAGGTGGTTCGCCTCGCCAAGACTTTTGCTTTTTTTGGTTTGAGTATAGTTACAATAATAGCCTCTCTGAGGGATGGAGGAAGTTGCCCAGAGGTCAGTGAGTCTTAATACCTCTCTATTAAGTGTGGAATAAGTATGTCAACATACTCTTTATAGAAAGCACTTGTTAGCCCATCTGAACCTGGGGCTTTGCCAGCCAGCCGATTCGCTATAACCTGGGCAATCTCTTCCGGCGTTATTGGGGCATTGAGGTATTCCCTATGTCTTGAGCCTAGCCAGAGCAGCTGGATAGAATCAAAAAGTCATGTAGGGACTTCGGGTTGCATGTTGGACCATCAGAATAAAGTTGAGCATAGAAGGAAGACATGACCACAGGCAGCTTCGTTGGAGAGGTGACCAGCTGTGAACTACTGCCCATCAGTTCAGTCACATAAGTAGAGGCATGGGGTCTGCACAATAGTCCTGCCAGCGTTCTACCAGGTTGATCCTCTTCACCGTAACACCTTCCCTGTGCCTCCCTTCCCAAGTATTTCACCTCCCTGTCTGCTTCCATGCATTATTGCGATAGCTTGTCTCTGATGTCAGCCAGTGTGTCCGGGTTAGGGTCAGCACTGTATGTCTGCTCTAGGCTACAGATTTCCAACTCCAATGTGCTCAAGGATCCCCTAATCGCCCTTAGCACTCTGGATTGGTTAGCAATACATGTCCCTCGGATCACCAGGGTGAACGCCTCCCAAACGTTTGATGGCAATTGAACTGATCCGACGTTGTGGTCGAAGTAGTCTGTAATGGCAGAGCGGATTCTTGTAATGCATGTGATGGCAGTCTCCACGGGAATGCCCGTGGGAGGGTCTGCGAGATCTGCATGATCACTCGCATCGGCGCATGGCCGGAAAGTGTGCGTGGCAAGTGCTCCACTACTGTGGTCCAGGTAAGTATATCTTTGGTCACGAGCCAGAAATCAATGCGGGACCAAGAGCAGTGATAAGAGGAGTAACAGGTGCCTTCACTCATATGTTGATGACCTGACCTTCTTCAAAAGTGTGCATGTGCAGGTTAGCTAAACTCAGAGCGAATGTGCTGCCCATCACCCCGGTCAAATTCATTATGGACTCTGTACGGATAGCAATGAAAGAGAACTTCTTCAACTTTAAAGATACTCTATATTCAGGTATCAGGGACATCGATGGGTAGCACATTCGCGCCGAGTTTGGCTAACCTGTACATGCACACTTTTGAAGAAGGTCGGGTACTGTCTCAAAACAACCCTTTCAGAGCCTACATTCTCATGTGGAAACGATATATTGATGACATTTTGGTCATCTGGTAAGGAGAGCTAGACACCATCATCAATTTCCATCATTGGTTGAACAACCAAAACGGGTTCCTGAAGTTCACCTTGGAATACACCAAAACTAGCCTACCTTTTTTGGACATTTTGATTTATCCATCAGGAGAAGGCCTCGCCACAGAGCTATACAAGAAACCAATGGCTCGGAATGCATTGTTATCGCATGTACGTTTACCACCCGAAGGCTTTACAAGACAATCTCCCTTTTGGACAGTTCCTACGCATTAGGAGGAACTGCTCAGCCACAGGAACATTTGTGGAACATGCAGATACTCTGACCTCTCAACTAAAGGAAAAAGATTATCCATCTCGCCAATCAGCAAAGAGGGCACAAAACAACAACAGAGGTGCATTCATAGAGACTCCACCGCCGAAGGAACCGATGTCTAGAGTAACATCTGTTAACACATTCTGCGCTTTCACCAATCAGATCAAGAAATAGACCTGCACACATTGGAAAATTCTGAACACAGGTGATACTTCCATCGAAATACCTCTATTTGAATTTAAAAAGACCACCTACTTAAGGGATCGATCGGTGCACAGAAACCACCAGCTGAAATTAAGCACTGGCCTCCAAGTGTATATTTTTGAATACTGTATATTTTGGTACACTGTACATGACTGAAGAGAACACTAGGGGGCTTATTACATGGAGGTTGTAAAGCCGCTGACCTTCGGCCGGAGGCTTTCCGATCGCCATCGTCGGTTTCAATTCCAACCGGCTGAATTGAAACCAGACGGTCTTCCAGCTGGGAGTTGGAGGCCGGCCCGTAATCCCAAAGAGCGTCCTTTCCACCCTTGGGATTACGATGCCTGGATTTCGGCGGGGTTTTCATGCCGACCTGTCCCCCATGGAAACCATGTCGGGAAGCGTTTTTGGGGGCCCTCAGCAGGGGCCCCCTTGTGTGCACGGTCTCCAGTTGGGGGCCAAGGGGGCACTGACGGTGCCTCCAAGTTAATCCCTGCATCCAGTGGCAGGCACCTTAAGGTGCCTGCCACTGGGTGCAAGGATTAACAACAACTCTCATTTCCCTTTAGGGAAATGTCGGAATGTGACCGAAAAGTGTTCTGTCGCATCCTTACCAGGATGTTCTATCGCATCCTTACCGACCAGAGGTCGGTTGGTCCCGTTTATGAGACTGTGTCGAGCGGAATATGGGAGCACCTCGTCGTAAACCTGGCACGAGGACTACAGCACAGTAGATAGTATGGAAGTGCTTTGTCTCAAACCTGGCACGAGGAGTATAGCACAGCAGATAGTATGGACGTGCCTTGTCTCAAACCTATTCATAAAAGGGGGTGGTGATGGACAAAGTATCTGAATTAAGCAGAACACTCCTACCCAGTCAAAAGATCAGGGCTTGATCCATCACCGTTTTTTATCTCACTGCACCATCCCAGTTCAGAACCTGGCTATATGCAAATTAGTCTGGCCCTGGCCCAGTGCATCATGGGAACAGGGCAGACCAAACTACCAAGCCAATTCTTTACTGGAAAGGAAACAAGCTTCCGGGGACCGGTTTCTGGCATTGCAGCCGTCTTCGGCCCGGCTTGCTTGAATCCTGATGGTGCAGTGAGCAAGGGACTCACATCTGAGTATACCCTTCCACACTTGTGGTGGCCAAAACGTCTCAAACCTGGCACGAGGAGTACAGCACAGGATATAGTATGGGAGTGCCTTGCCTCAAACCTGGCTTGAGGAGTACAGTATGATGAATGGTAAGAGAGCACCTTGCCTCCCTGCCAGAAAAGTGTATGGGAGCACCTTGTCTGAAACCTTGCACAAGGAATATAGCACAGTAGATAGTATGGGAGCGCTTTGCCTCCAACCTGGCACGAGGAGTATAGCACAAAAAAGTATATGGGAGCCAGCAACCTGGCACAAGGAGTATGGCACAGTAGAGTATGGGAGTGCCTTGCCTCAAAGCTGGCATGAGGAGTATAGCACAGTAGAGTATAGGAGAGCTTTGCCTAAAACCTGGCACAAGGAGTACAGTAAATTACAGAGTAAAGGGGGGTCTTGCCTCAAACCTGGCATGAGGAGTACAAAGTAATAAACGATAAAAGGGTGCCTTGCCTCAAACCTGGCAAAAGACTACAGCACAGTAGAGAGTATGGGAGCGCCTTGCCTCAAACCTAGCATGAGGAGTATTGCACGGTAGCGTATTGGGAGAGCCATGCCTCAAACCTGGCACTAGTACAGCACAGTAGATAGTATGTGAGCAGCACCCTGCCTCAAACCTGGCACGAGGAGTATAGCGCAGTCGATAGTATGGGAGCGCCTTCCTTCCAACCTGCCATGAAAAGTATAGCACAGTAGCATTATGGAGGTGCCTTTTTATCAAACGTGGCATGAGGAGTATAGCACAGTAGAGAGTAAGATAGCGCCTTGCCTCAAACCTAGCATGAGGTGTATAGCACAGTATGCATTAAGGAGGCACCTAGCCTCAAACCTGGCACGAGGAGTACAGCATATTACAGAGTAAGTGAGTGCCTTGCCTCAAACCTAGCATGAGGAGTATAGCACAGTATGCATTAAGGAGGCACCTACCCTCAAACCTGACACGAGGAGTACAGCACATTACAGAGTAAGGACGCGCCTTGCCTCCAACCTATCACAAGGAGTAGAGCACAGTAGATAGTATACGAGCGTCTTATCTCCAATGGGGCACGAGGAGTACAGCACAGTAGATAGTATGGGAGTACCTTGTCTCAAACCTGGCATGAGGAGTATAGCACAATAGATCGTATGGTAGGACCTTGCCTCAAACCTGGTACGAGGAGTACAGTGCAGTACATAGTAAGGGAGAACCTTGCCGCCAACCTGACATGAGGACTATAGCACAGTATAGAGTAGGCGGGTGCCTTGTTTCAAACCTGGCAATAAGAGTATAGCACACTACGCCTTAAGGGAGTGACTTGTCTCAAACCTGGTACGGGAGTATAGCATAGTAGAGAGTATGGGAGCACCTTGTCTCAAACCTGGCACAAGGAGTATAGCACAGTAGAGAGTATGTAAGCGCCTTGCCTCCAACCTGGCACGAGGAGTATAGCACCTAGATAGTATGGAAGCGCCTTGTCTCAAGCCTGGCAATAGGAGTTTAGCACAGTAGATAGTATGGGAGCTCCTTGCCCCAAACCTGGCACAAGGTATATAGCACAGTAGATAATTTGTAATCGCCTTTCCGCAAACCTAGTACAAAGAGTACAGCACAGTACAGAATAAGGTAGTGCCTTGCCTCAAACATAGCATGAGGAGTATAGCACAGTATGCATTAAGGAGGCACCTAGTCTCAAACCTGGCACGAGGAGTACAGCACATTACAGAGTAAGGCAGTGCCTTACCTTAAACCTTGTAGAAATTCGAGTGTTATGTCGTTTGCGGAAAGTAATGTAAGTCTCTAGGCGTCTTTATGAAGCTTTACACCGCTTCCATATTGAATCCCTGAGTTGTGGCCGTGGGTTTCGAGACTGAGCATCACCGGTTTTCTTGCCGCTGAAGTAAGTTGAGCCACGTTTTATTGAGTCAGTTTGTTTGGTGTCTTCGATGTTGTACACGATTGAGACTAATGGTGATATGTAACACCTTACTTTTAGGGTACATGGTGGCTTTTCATGACGTAAGTGACTGTTTTCTTCACTTATGGGTGTTATATCTTATATTTATTATGGTGATGATTGTGTTTGCTGCAAGAGCTGGTGCTTAAGGCTCATTTGTGTTATTTTGTAGATGACCAGTCTGGCTTGTCTTATTGTGAGTATTAATCATTAGTGACTTATGCGCTAGTGTCTACTTGTTTATTGGTTCACGTTTAGTACATTGTTTGGTTGTCTCATTTTTCAAATAGATTGTAACTTAGTCTGAATTTTGAGACATGTGAGTAATATATTCATTTGTTTTGTGAATCTCTCTTATATTCCCACTGGATAATTATGGAGTCTTTTCCATAAATCTTAATCATTCACTTCAGTGGTGGTGTGGTGGTTTGCTGTTTAATTCTTATTTGTTCGTATTCTGAGATGTCCCTACACTGACTGTAGCATGTGGTGGCATGACACAGGTTTGTTTGTTTGCCTTGTGGTGTGAGCTGTCTACATTATTCTCTTTGTATCATAGGGTATGATTTATTTTATTTTGTTGTAATTGTGTTTGTATTAGATATTTTTGTGCAACCGTTTTGTCCTGAAGATGGCCCCATGGATCGGCTAGACCAACGGGGGACCGAAACGTCAACGCACTACACCGTTTTTGCATAAATACCAAATTAATTGGAGTTCAATTCACCAAATGTATTGTGTTAATTCACGTAAATGTGGTTGAATCAAATGTCCATATTTTATGCGAAAGGTGTTTTTCTATACTACCATTGTATTTGTATTTATTATAACTGACCGGTAGTATTTTGTTGCCAGACTTTTACTTTAGAGAAAAGCTACATGTATATTGAAAATTAAAATCTATTTTTGATACAGTAACATTGTCTTGCATGCAATCCCTATGATTACAATTAATTAAGTGTTCATATTTATGACACCATTAGAATAAGTGAATTAATATTTGAATGTTTCCTTTCTGGACATTTTCTTTTGTTATTACCTCAAACCTAGCATGAGGAGTATAGCACAGTACGCATTAAGGGTGCACCTAGCCTCAAAGCTGACACAAGGAGAATAGCACAGTTGATAGTATGGGAGTGCCTTGTCTTCAACCTGGCACAGGAGCACCAACAAGCCTTGGCAAATGCAGCCCACTCAGGAAGTCAAGAAGGTGCCCGGTTGGGACCAGAAAGGTACAGGAGACTCACCACAAGCAGGGGTGTGAGGGCAGGTCCGAGCAATTGGGGGAGCCCTAGGAAAACAGATGTGACCCTCAAGTGGACCCTCAGGCCGGAGGTACTGGAGTCGCAAGAGGATCTCAAGCAGCTCACCAAAAGATGCAGGCCATGATGCACACAATGCGGTGTGGCCAAAGATTCTGGTCACTGGAGGTGCTCGTGGTTGGGGCTACTTGGAGCTCTAAGATCTTCTTGCAAAGACGACGACAAGCCTTTGCAACTACAAAGTAGATTCGGTATTCAGGGGTTCGGTTACTGCAACCTCCACAAGGACTACTGGCCTCAAACTTGGTGAGAGGGTAGAGAAGGCCTCGGGAGCTGATGAAAACCACCACCTTTGATGCAGAGCCCACGGAGTCCGTAGGAGCTCAGGATTTGTAGACTGGTCAACTTAGTTGCGGTGCCTGTGAATGCAGGGGAGTGACTCCTTTACTCCAAGGGAGATTACTTTGGTTGTCCTTGATGCTTCGCAGGCCTTGGAAGGTTCCTGTATGATGCACAGGCAGAGACGATGCAGCAGACTGGAAGGGAGATAAAGCCAGGTCCAAACGAAGTCCAGAGTGCCCAGACGGTAGAAGTGCAATGGTGTCTAATCTGAATCTTATCCCATGGCAAATCTAAAGACCTACACCCAGGTAAGCCCTTAAGTACCCTAGGGAAAGGGTTTGGAAGATTCAGAGGACCCTCCCAGGGGAGGGTCTGGACGGGTGGAGTTTACTCCAATGTCCTTTGTCCAGTGTTGGCACCAAAGCAGGAGCCAATGGCTCCCAGGACTGGTTTGAACTGAACTATGCACAGGGACACCAAATGTGCCCCTCATGACAGACTTTCGAGCGCACCCACCCAGCCCTAATACAATAAATCCCGTCTGAGAGGTGGTCACACTTCCCTGTGACAGGATGCCTATTGTTCCACCTTCCTCTACTCGAGCTTGGCTCAGCAGCAGGAGGGCACAAATATGTCTCTGGTCGGCAGCAACCATTTTGTGCTGTCCGGGACTAGAAGGCTGGTAGCCGGAACACTGAGAGCCTCCTTCAACCAGGCACGAGGAGTATAGCACAGTAGATAGTAAGGTAGCACCTTGCCTCAAACCTACCATGAGAAGTATAGCACAATTCACATTAAGGAGGCACCTAGCCCCAAACCTGGCATGTGGAGTACAGCATATTACACAGAGAGCACAGTAGCATTATGGAGGTGCCTTTTTATCAAACCTGGCACAAGGAGTATAATAGCACAGTAGAGAGTATGACAGTGCCTTGCCTCCAACCTGGCACGAGGAGTATAACACAGTAGATAGTATGTAAGTGCCTCATCTCAAACCTGGCACAAGAAGTATAGCACAGTAGATAGTATGCAAGTGCCTCGTCTCAAACCTGGTACAAGGATAATAGCACAGTAGAGTATGAGAGGGCCTTGTCTCCAACCTACCACTAGGAGTCTAGCACAGTATGCATTAATGAGGCACCTAGCCTCAAACCTGGCACAAGGAGTACATCACATTTTAGAGTAAAGGAGTGTCTTGCCTCAAAACTGGCATGAGGAGTACAGCATAATAAACGGTAAGAGAGGAGTTTAGCACAGTAGACAGTATGGGAGCGTCTCGTCTCAAACATGGCACGAGGAGTATAGCACAGTAGATAATATGGGAGAGCCTTGTCTCAGACCTGGTACAAGAAGTATAGCACAGTAGAGAGTATGCAAGTGTTTTGCCTCCAACCTGGCACGAAGAATATAGCACAGTAGATAGTATGGGAGCACCTTCTCTCCAACCTGACACGAGGACTGTAGCACAGTACAGAGTAGGGGAGCGCCTTGTCTCAAGGCAATACGAGTATAGCACACTACGCTGTAAGGGAGTCTCGGATGTATGACATTACAACGCATGCTTTTACCACGCATGCCTTTACAACGCGTTTTTTACAACGCATGCCTTTACAACGCATAGTGCTTTGGGGCGCTGGATAGTGAATAGTTTAATTTACTATTCCAACTCCAGTCCCCGTGGATAGTAGGGAAGGTGTTGGATAGTAAACTAAACCTATTCCCTATCCTAGAGCGCCCCCCAGCGCAATGCGTTGTAATGGTTTGCGTTGTAAAAGTTGCGTCGTAAAGCCACTGCGTGGTAAAAGTTGCGTTGTAAAGGATGTTTCCCGGGAGTCTCTGGTCTCAAACCTGGCATGGGGAGTATAGCACAGTAGATAGTATGGGAGCACCTTGTTTGAAACATGGCAAGAGGAGTACAGCACAGTTTGCAGTAAGGGAGAACCTAGCCTCAAACCTGGCACGGGGAGTACAGGACAGTACAGAGTAAGGAAAGAACGTGTTTCGAACCTGATACGAGGAGTATCATCTCTGTACAGGGGGCCATGTCTGTTAATATTGCTGGAGGTGACATGGAGAGGGGAGATAACTGTTTAAAGTGGCAATAGTGTCCCATTAGCCTCCCCATATGCATATACCAATGAGGCAATTGGACTTAGTAGTGCTATCAGGTAGAGTTGTGGTGTCTAGGCACTGCTAAAGGTGTTCTCCTTATCTTTTCACACGCTGTTCTCACAGAGAGGCCCAGTCAGTCTGTCTACAGTACTGAGGGTCTGTGAGCTTTTAAGGATGTCCTCCATTGATCACACAAAAGTGTCAGGGGAAGCCCGACACAAGTGTATGTACAGAGCTTAACTGGTTGGGGGAGGAATGGCAGCTCTCAGGTGCTCTCAGGGGTTTCTTCACCAGAGGTGGGGCAGTGCATGAGACCCAGCAGTTCCTTGGGCAAGGGGAGTTCTGGAAAGAATGTGGAATCTTACATACAATCAAGGGAACAAATTGTTTTTCAGTAAATTAAGAGCTTTCTGAGAACTAAATGCAGGCTGTGTGTAAATGCGGAGTTTGGGCAGAAATGGGATCTCCCTTTTCTGCCCCTTGTTTTGGGGCACTGTGCTGTCATCCAATATTGAGAAGTGGTTGCTGGTAAACTTTAGAAAGGCAGAATTTAGAACGAGTGAGCCTACCAAAATATGTGAGCAGAGTTAACTTTGGTTTTATGTTTTTTAATACATTAGATGGCTCTGTAAAACATAGCTTGAAAGTGGCTAAATGTCATGCACCAAGTATGGAGGGAGGTACCCTTTTACTGGAAAAAGAATGGGTCACAATATTAAAACAACAAATTTCCTTTTCAAAAGTTTTTTTCGAGGATCGAAAAATCCTGGCAAGTCGCTAAACTGTATAGCGACCTACCCTTCAGTGTGAAGAAAGTCTTTGCGCAGGTTACCAAATTTACAAAACTCTTTGTAACAAATATTCAACAGGGGCACATTATCACACATGAGCTTAAAATTTCAATTATTTATTAAAGGTCTTGTTAAAATATCAGTGCAGTAATGGAATCATGTTATGCATAATTTAAAAACAATTAGTCACAATTATAAAAACATCTTTAGTGAAAAACATTCCAATTCACAATTTATTGCTAAAAAAAACCAATTATTTTTTCCTTGGTCACACTACAGTTAATAGTAAACAAACAAATTGTCGACGCGGCGTTTCGGTGATCTACACAACCTGCTGTGTTTTGAACCTATTATGGCAGCACCGAAAGCATAACTAAAAGCCCCACAATGCAATATGTTGTTGACTGATAATACAAGAATGTTGGATGGTATTATAAGCTGGGCCACTGGAATTATACGGCAGTGATGGACAAAATTATCCAACAGGAGACAAAATTATTACGCAAGAATAGGACAATTATGGAGCGTAACGCGGCACAATCTGTAGGAGTATCATTTCTTTATTTTGACATTTTAGCAACTATTAGAAATGTCTAAGCAAACTCTACCACACTAGTACCAGTTTAACACCTGAATACACTACATGAAATCTTCAAATTATGCAACAGATGGTGCATTATCTGGCAAATGAGGAAACTCCATGACTATGCGCAAAGTGCTGCTGCCGCAGAAACACATTACTCCAGTATCCTTGATTTTATGTGTTAGTGCTGACTGTTACCTAATTACCTCCATCAGTGGGTTCTGAAGTGGCATGTATATACAATTACAGTTATAACTGTCAGACTTCTGAAATGCAAAATAAAATGTAGTTCCTGACTTTATGCCTGTTTTTCTTGTACGGAATCAAGCGTTAACCTGCCCAGTGGGAGAGAGGGACGAAACAGTCTTTCAAATGCAGATGCCAATATATCACTGCTAATGGACCAACATTAACAGCCGTCGGATAAACAAATGGGCATGTTAAAACAAGCATTGGCACAGATGTAATGTCCCTCCTTACAATCGCTACCCTGTGCCACATGCAATGCTCCTAACACTAACTTTGTTGAACAATGCAGATGACAATAATTGGTACTGTGTAATAGTCACTGATTACTGGCTGGACTGATGTGGTGCAACACTGTGGAAAAATACTCAATAATAAGATTGAGAACTGCATTGTGAGATTATATTAAATGCTAATAAAAACAAGTTAAAAAGAAAACAAGCATTGGCAAGGTCAATAGGTCTCGGCAATGGCAGTTATTGGTGTTGTCAATGTCTTTTAACCATGTTGTATAGCAGCAAAGCTGCTGTTCACATGGCTGAAAGTCCTTGAAAAAAATGCTCTGACATGGCCAGCGTGGGGCGGGTTATGCAACACAGCTCGAGCCGATATCAGTCAGATTGTGAGCATATTTAAAAAATAGAGAGAACTTTAGCGGCATGTGAAGCAACAGCACAGCTAACTGTAGCTGCCCACATTTTGTTACTGGAAATTGAAAGGTAAGGATTCTCTAATAAGTATATACCATGTCCATATGTCAAAGGACTCAGGTTTCATTTTAGGCATATATAAACTCTTGGAAACAAGACCGGTGAGTCCGCCTTCAAAACGTTTGTATGCAACTGTTTCTGTAATCCATCAAATCATGTGCGAAAATCAAATCTCAAATGAGTGTCTAACACGTTCATCTACAGGACCAGTGTTTCATTTTGAAGCGTATGTAAATGCATGAAAATAAGGCCGTTGAGCCCGCTTTCTAAGTCTCGTTATACGGCAGTACCCGTCATCCACAAGAGCGTTTAAGCGTATGCAACTGCATCAGTAAAAATGTGGAAAGACTACGGGTCTGCCATACAAAGCCAGAATAAGCAGGACAAATAACACGAAATAATGTCTGTGGGCCGCAAACCCTCTCACTTTGAAGTCAGAGAAAGAAAAGTCAACAGGTGCCTTTGAAAAACAGCGCCTGACATTTGACCTTGGCATCTAAATGTGACGAGATAAGAACAAGATTTACAGGCCTGTTTACAGAAATGGAGCTCAGAGTGAGTGAAAACATGAGCACTGCACATTGATATAAGAAAGAAAATGGAAGGCCCTTAAATGTATCATGTCAAACGTAAAAATGCATGTGGGGTGTGTGCCAACCTGTGTCTGATGTCAAACACTGACTAAGTATGAATTATCCAGCCGATGTTGGTCAGCCTGTGGTTTCATTTCCAATACTGGAGGACTTAAGAGGCATGTGTAACTAAAAACAAAACATTTGAGGGAAATAATCAGCTGTATCTAGCCGATATCAGTCAGTTTGTGAACATATTTCCAAAATATAGAGAACTTGGTGCCCTGCTAACCTGGGGGAACCACCAGTCCCTAAACAAAAGGTCAAGAATCTGGGAGTGGTATTTTACTCAAAACATTCTTTCGAAGATCAAATCAGGAAAACAGCGGGAAGTGTTTTGGCACCCTCAAGACGCTGAAGACAATTCTTGAACTAATTCCCACTAAGTCGCGGAAAACCTTAGTTCATGCGCTCATTACTTCCCAACTGGACTATGGAAATGTACTCTATCAAGGTGCTTCTAAAGGTAGTCTTAACATGCTGCACCGGCTTCAAAACGTGGCAGTTAGAATGATACTGAATCTCTACAAAAGATCAACTGCGTCAGGCGCTCTTGACCAGCTACATCGGCTTCCGGTGTCCAAGAGAATCGGTTTCAAAGCCTTGTGCTTATGTCGTCGTATACTTAATAAACAAGGCCCCAGCTATCTCCACTCTCTGATTCAAGCCTACATACCAGGTCGGAACCTCAGATGCGAAACTGGCTAAAATCACCAAGATCAGCAAAGCGAGATTGGCAGCAGGATCTTTTGCCTATGAAGCGGCTAAATTGTGGAACTCTCTTCCACTTGTCCTTCGAGCTTCCCCCTCTGAAACTGACTTTAGGAAGAAATTGAAAACCTGGCTGTTCAATAACCCAATTCAACTCTAATGCAGTTCCCCTGATCTCACTGCCCCATGGCTCCCCCTCTAGGAGATCTCTGGTCCAGCGCGGGGACCCACTAACTAGATGTAACCATGCTCTTTACAAATGATTTTATTATTATCATTATTTAAGCCAGATTCTGTCATCAATAACTGGCAATGGGAGCTGGAAATCGATGACGTTGTTTTACTCTCAAGACCCCGACAGGATGTGGCTTCTGTGTAATTTTGATTACTCATGCATATCTTGTGTAGACCTTGGTATTGGGCTCCATGTTGTGCACCTAATTTCCTGTTTGCCTTAATCTGACACAATCGTGTAACTATGGTTTAAGCAGTAAAGTCTTTTGGGAACTGTGAAACTCTATGTGGAACCTGCGGAGCAACAGCAACGTTTACTGCCCGACTTACAGATATTGAATGGACGTATCTTGGGGTAAGTACCTTGCGAGCCTTTTGTACGTGAGTCACTATGTCGTATACATCTGCCTCGTGACTGGCGAGATGGTGAACAATCACAAGAGACAGCTGTATGAATTAATTTACACTCAGGGACAGATGGTGAAAATTGGGGTCTAATGATAAAAGGCACTGCAAAATTCCCAAACTGTTTTTGTGAGAATCACTCAAACTAAATGAAGAAAGCATTGCCCAACCTGGTCCAACCCTAGTAATGGTACACTGATAACATCTCCTCTTGACTTCTCACATTCTGCCAGCAAGGAAACTTTAACTCCCCCAATAAAACTCGAACAAAGGTATTACTAACTGTCATGAAGGAGCACAGTGAGGGGTTGTAAAGATCACTTAGTCAGCTTAGCCTCCCTGACTCCCTCTATAGCCCTCTCTTCTCTGAGGAGACTAAGCCTTGAGGGATTTGGAAAACAGAGTGACCATATGGACATCCTGGTAGTGTCAACCCTTCTTCTTTCTTGAAGCTAAACCTTTGAACAATCAGCATTCAACAAAAATATAAAGTTCTCTGGATTATGAGCAGACGTCTCGTATGAGGCCATGCGCTGTGTTTAGGATAACATAAAACGTAATGAGTTAACTATAACTGGCAACCTTCAGTGTTTTTTAGGATTGTACCCAAAACGTTCAGTTGGCTGAGGAGTTTATGGGGTATTTTATGTTTTTTTAATCATGATATACTTAAATCTGTACCCCTGCTCTCACCACCCAAGGAATCTGTAGCTGCAGCCAGCAGAAAATTGGCAAAGGGCCTTTGTGCCCATTTGACCTGCTCCCATTACACGTTGGGCGCTGTATGGGCTGTACTTACACTAGATACAGAGAGTGGTCATTATCCACACTCTGTGCGCATTAACTCTACCACAAGTACCTGCTGAGCAGAGTCTGATCCAGAATGCGCTAAATTTCCTGGCTCAAGGTGTGAATTTGACCATGTCCTGCGCCCTGTTCCCCACCAACAAACCCTGTAGTTCCCAGCCATCAGGCAGGCTCTGAATGCAGATCATGGCCTATGGTCTGCACCCAGAGCCCATAGGGGACCGATTTCGGTAAAATCAGAAGCCATGTCCCCTGGCAAGGCTTGCTGGGCTTGTTTCCTGCCATGCCTTGTGGCCACTCAGAGTCGGGGCATTGGTTGTGCCCACAGGGCTACGGATGAAGGCATGGCCATTGACCATACCTTGCACGCAGTTGTTTCCAAGCACACAGACCTAAAAACGATTAAATGTACTGATTTCTGTCTCTGTACTTACACCACTTGGGGTGAAGATAGTGTCACGAAAACTATGACTAGTCATTAGGGTGGGACCAATCACATACTGGTAGAAATCAAGTGCTTCAACGGTCTGAGTATGCATAGGTTAGGTCCAGTGCTGGCTTGTCAAACCAGGTGGTGAAATCTCCTTAGAGACAGAGGTTCAGAAAATCCATGACACTTACTGCATCCAGGAGATCTTTGTCAAAAGCTGTGTTGTGTATAGTAGGCCTACAGGCAAAAAGAAAGGAGGCAGAGAAGGTCAAGAACGGAGATCAGCATACACGTAATGAATCCCTATCCCAATCCCTATCAGATAACAATTGGGATATTCTCTTTCTAACAGAGACATGGTTAGGGGACGAAACAAACCCCGCCTTGTCCCTTGCCATTCCCCCCGATTATCACATTCTTTGTGCTAACAGACAAAGCCCTAACCATGGCGGAGGTATCGCCATTGTTTATAGATCTTTATGGACCATTTCCTCCTTTCCCTACATTCAAATAGAATCCATTGAAGCTCTCCCTTTTTGCATTCACCTCGCAGCAAACTCCACTCTCTCAGGTTTATTAGTATACCGCCCCCCCTAAATCCAAGGCTTCTTTCCTTCCAGACTTCCTGGATTACGTCCTCCAGGCTAGCTCTCGCTATGCTAATTTCACTCTACTCGGAGATTTTAATCTCCATGTGGAGGACGCATCCGAATCCACAAGTACCAATTTTCTCAATACACTTTTAGATGGCGGACTAAAACTTCTGATCTCTCGCCCTACCCATAAAGCGGGTCATACTCTTGACCTCATATGCTCCAACCTTGCCGGTCTAACTACCGATGATCCTTACCCTGTGATTTGGTCCGACCACTTTTTTATCCCTTTCTCTATTTTGTTATCCCAGCAAGTAAGACCTCGAGTTTTAGCAAAAACTCTCAGTCGTAATTGGAGCAAGATCTCCTCAGAAAGCCTAGGAGTACAACTGGCCTCAACTTCCCCTAGGGAGGCCACCGATCTAGACTCCAGGCTGAATAACTTCAACAGCTGGATTACTTCTGCTATAGATTTAATTGCTCCTATTAGGCCTATCAAAACATTTCATTCTGCTCCCTCCTCACCTTGGTATTCAGATGAACTCTGAAAGTGCAAGTCTGTCTGTAAACTTCTGGAGAGACGTTGGAGACTATCATATTCCCCAGATAGCAAATTGAAATATAAATCAGCTCTTAAAAATTATAGGAAAACGATTATAGATCATAAAAGATTCTACCTAGAAGAAAAAATTTACAGTGCCCAAGGTTCCGCGAGAGAAATTTTCAATACTGTGAGATCTTTCACTAACCCCTCGGCCCTCAAACGACAATCCCCAGTATCACAATCCCTCTGTAACCGCCTTTCAGACTTCTTCGAGGAAAAAATTGCCACTATTTACGATTCCTTTCCCTGCAAAAATAACACTTGACATTATTGATAACCCTATAGTTCACTCACAATCCTGCCCTGTCCCTCCCCAGATCCTCTCGGATTTTGATGAGATCTCCCTTGATCATTCGCTGGCAGAACTATCTAAATGCAGATCTGGTTCGCCAACTGACCCTTGGCCGGACAAACAATATAAAGCCCTGGCCCTTATACTTAATCCAGTTCTGAATAGTATCTGGAACGACTCATTAAGTACTGGCATTTTCCGGGACTTGTGGAAACATGCACGTATTGTCCCTATCCTGAAAAAGGCAAACGCTGACCCTAACGAGCCAGCCACCTAAAGGCCCATTTCCCTGTTGCCAGCTCCAGCCAAGGTACTTGAAAAACTGGTACAACAGCAGTTGGCAAACTTCTTGGAAGTTCAAGGGTCATTTCATAACTCACAACACGGTTTTAGACAAGGCCACAGCACGGAATCGGCACTGATTGAGATGGCCGACGCTGTTCGATGGAAACTAGACGCAGGATCGAAGGTGGTGTTGGTGCTGCTGGATTTATCTGCAGCATTCGACACCGTCTCTCATCCTGTTCTCCTCGACCGTCTCCACTCTAAAGGTATCCAAGGCCAGGCCCTGAAATGGGTGTCCTCTTTTTTGTCCAATCGTACTCGGGCGGTGTTCACTCCTCCTTTCATCTCAGAAAGCCAACCACTCAAGTGGGGAGTCCCTCAGGGCTCCTCCTTGAGCCCCCTTCTCTTTAATGTTTATTTCCCCCCCCTGGCCGAGCTGATTGCCCAATCTGGAATTAAGGCCACCTCATACGTGGATGACATCCAACTGCTATTTTCTTATGATGACATCTCTGATTCTACATTTGCCCCATTAAAAGATTGTTTACGTAAAGTCGCAAGTTGAATGGATAACAACTGCCTCCGACTTAATGCTGGAAAAACAGAGGTCCTTTTCTTCCATCAATCATCTCCCCTGGACTCTAATCTGTGGTGGCCACATGACTTAAGCACAACCCCCACCCCTAAAGAATCCGTAAAAAATCTTGGAGTCAGGTGGGACTCTACCCTTTCCTTTCACACCCAAGTTCAAATGGTCTCTGCCGCCTGTTTCTCAAAAATAAGGATGGTCAAAAAACGTATTAATTTCCTACCCAGTTATACAAGGAAAACTATTGTCCAAGCACTGATTACATCTCACTTAGACTATGTTAATGGTCTGTATATTGGACTTGCCTCAGGCCTCTGCCATCGGCTTCAAACAGTACAGAATGCGGCAGTCCGACTAGTGTGTGGGATTTCCCTTAGAGAACATATCTCCCCACATCGCCGCTCTCTTCACTGGTTACCGATACAGAAAAGGGTTGAATTCAAAGCCCTTACATTGGCTCATAGAGCAATCAAGGGGAAGGGCTCTGCCTATCTTTCTACCTGCCTATGCCCCTACAAAAACATCAGATCCCAGCGATCCAGCTCAAAAAACCTCCTCATTACACCGAGATTGAAAAAGTCCAGCAGTCCATTCGCTTAATCCAGGAAGAACTCCCTTTTTGTAAGGCTTTGAAAACATACCTGTTTTGCTAAACTCTCGTGGAGAAAGAATCATCCCACCCTCTGGAGTGCCGGGACACCCCGTTGGGGTAGCTGCGCGCTATATAAGAGACACCAAATAAATAAATAAAAATAAATCCCATTACTGTACTGAGTAGTCTTTAATACTGGAGTACAGCAAGGTATTCTTCTGTGCCACTGCTAAGCCTCCACACTTCTCTCATGCAGGCGGTATTTGAATAGGGTGAGTAATCAATCAGGGATTGTATGGTGTATTACTGGGACAACATTCTCATCCAGCCAGATTATTGCAGTGACGAGTGTCGTCCATAAAGTCTGCTAGCAGGTCATAAATATTTATTCTGTTTTTGCTTAGTGATCTAGCATTGACTGTCATGTAAGATAAGGGGGTTGTCCTATTGCATATTAAGAGTTGTGACATCTGGTTTGTTATGTAGCAGAGATGATTGTAATTGCAGCAGGGGCAGTGGCATCCACTCAATGGTGTCAGGGGTTGGCTTCAATCAATCTGTGAACTCGGATTATCTATTTGTTGCTTCCTGGCTGTCCTATCGTCTCAGGAATTGGCTCCATCCTTGAGCCACTTTCCATTTTCTGCAACCACTTCCTGCAACCAATAGTAAAAGAGACTCTGTCGTTTGTGAGAGACACCACCGACATTTTGAAAATCATTGATGAAACACCCAACGCAGGAGAGATTGACCTCCTCGTCACCCTTGACGTAGAGGCTCTCTACACGAATATTCCCCAGAGAGACACCTCAGCGGTCGTAGGAACCGCTCTGAACACCCGGGAATGGTCATCATCCACACCCATTCCCTTCATAATGGAAAGCGCGACCCTGGCTCTGACAGAAAACTTCTTTGAGTTCAAACAACAGCTATTTCATCAGAGCCAGGGTACATCTATGGGGAGCACTTTTGCTCCGAGCTTAGCGTGTATCTACATGGCAGCTTTTGAAAAAGATACTATCCAGAGTACCACCAAACAATACCATAATAACTTGGAATTATGGAAACGCTTTATTGATGACATCCTGATTTTCTGGCATGGGACACAGTCCGCCTGCGACGAATTCGTTAGGTGGATCATTGATCAGAATGACTGCCTCAAATTCTCCCACACCATTTCTAATACCTGTATACCATTCCTCGACGTCAATATCACACTCACCTCAGGTAATCTTAACACCACGCTGTACAAAAATCCCACTGATCGCAACAGTTTACTTTTGTACACCAGTCACCACCCTAAAGCACTGAGAGATAACCTGCCTGTTGGCCAATTTTTGCGAATCAGACGTAATTGCACATTGATCTCTGACTACAGAACAGATGCCAACACTCTGGCAACTGGCCTCAAGGCTAGAGGCTATCCTGAGAAACAAGTAAGGGACTCCTTGAAAAGAGCTAGGAATAACCCTAGGGAGACATTACTTGAGGTCCACCAAAAACCGATCACTGACAATCTCACCTGTGTTACTTCATTTATATCCGATTCCGCCAGGATTAAGAAGATCATCTTAAAACACTGGCACTTCTTGAACACAGGTGATCTACATCTTCCTAAACCTAGTTTGCATACAAAAGAACTCGCACCTTAAAAGACACTTTGGTACACACCAGACCTAAGAAACACAACACCTACACACAGAGGACTCTGTGGGATCTCCCCGGCAGTGACTGGACACTACCCTTGTGGTTCCTGCACAGTGTATCCACTAACCACTATATCTAAGGAGTTATCTTTACTACCAAACTTTAAATGTACTTTGAAGAGGCACACTAATTGCAACATCAAGCAGTGCATTTATATGATCATGTGCCCTTGTGGCCTGAAGTATATAGGGATGACCATGCGACCCATTATGACCAGAATAACGGAACATAAGAGTAATATTTGGTGCCAAAGAGTCACAACAAAACTCTACACACACTACAAGGAAGCATCACACTCTCCCGATAATCTACGCTGGACAGTGTTAGAAGCCTACCCAGACATCACCAAGACTGCGTTGTTCAGAGCTGAACAAAGATGGTTTCACAGACTTTCTACACATACTACTAGCCTGAATGATGACATACCCTGGGGCTCACTGACTTGAAACAACACATATTCAATCCATGAGTGTACAGTCACAATGAGTATCCCTTGACTGACACAGTGGGCCATCACTACGGTTCTCTTAAGTGATGGGGTGTTGTTTGGGCACCACAACCGAATTTCCCCACTTGAAAAGAATACATCATCCTTATACATTCTCCCTCTGTCGAACAACCACCTGCTGTCACTAGGGCCGACTACAGGGTAAGATGTCCGCTGAGCTGATCTCCTGATTGCCTATGCGGGACCACATTCCCAGTGATACGAATGATGGACCACCCAACACCATTCTTTTACCCGCTCTCCATACACTCTTAGTGTGAAGAATAAGCTCCTGATACTGATCACTTTTGGCTGCACGCCATGATGTCCACAGCGGTGCGGTTGGATTTATGGACGCGCTACATACATAACTCGCGCACCATAACCCATACATCTTAATGGAGAACCAGCAGTGACTTTGACCAGCACTTCGAGGCCCCCAGAACCCCACCTTTAGCAACCCATGACACCATGTTCACGTTGTTCAATCAACGACTAACTTGCACTTTGCAGTACATTAACGACACTCCAAGATGGCCGCCAGTCCCGCTATCCAACTGCTAGCGTTTCTATCACAGCACCTACGTGCCACTTACTACTCATGTGACCCCCCCCTGCGTCGCGGTCTCACTGACTATATCAAGACCTGCCGTGGACAACCTTTCACCATCCCGGTGTCGGCGGCAGGGTAGGTCAAATGCCAGCAGCGTATACACGCCGGTGAGTGACTTTGCGCTCCATAATCGTAGGTGCCTGACCACTTTGGGAGGTGAGTGTGCTTTGTATCGGGTTGGATCCACGTCGGGATTTGCCCGCAGGTGCGCCACACATTTGTGCGCTGCTTGGGGCGCGAGGTTTGCTCACCCAAGTCCCATGTTGCTTGCATGGCGCTCTGGTTGCTTCAGAGGCACAATTGTAGCTCACGCGGCTCTGGTGGGGTTGGATCGAGCCTCACGTTGCTCACAAGGTGGGAGCTCCTCTTGGGTAGGGTCGCTGGTGGTCGTCCTTTACTCCTGTCCGCCCATCCCTTCAGTGTTTTGAGTTACCGGTTAGAACCCTGACTGTGACCTTCCCAATTATATGTCTAATATAACAGATTGCCTACTACTTCCATCTCTTCCTGTTAGGACCCCATCGGTGTCCCTTATTACCGCCGGCTACTGTTGCAAGCAATGACTTGCTGACAGTATAGGTGAGTCCTACTTTGTCCTGACTACCACTGTTTTTACCAACCTTCACACTGGCAATTTTACATCACTGTTACGAGTTTTTAGGATCTCGAGCACAGAATATATTGAGTACACTATACTGGTACCATGGCTTAGTTTCTTGTGATTATTTTTGTGACACAGTGTCCTTGTTAGGGTTTTTTAAACAAGCACATTCGCCCTGCAGGACATTAAGGGTTGGATTGCAGAGACACTGTATGTTTGTATAAAGATGTGATTTAAACATGTTATGAACGCACACTAGCCCCAGGTTCTACTGGGGAAGGGAACTAGAAGCACATCAGGGCGATAGGAACCGGCCAGCCTCCAACACAAAATGTTATACACAAATGGGGCAGCTCATATGAGAATGACCTAAAAAGTGCTCAGAAGTTATGTGTATGTGAGTGTGGACATCTCACAAAAAGTTTAGGACTGGCCTCACACACCACCTGGTGTCATGCTTCATCATTGGCCAGTCCTCCCCCTCTAAAAACTTGGTTTGATAGAGGGCGGGCATACACCTGACGACAGGGATGCACTTCTAACTAAGTGTGGGCCCAGAGTGAGTGATGAGATTAAAAGCCATTACAGTTACCTCATTTAATTTTTTACGAAATATGTGGCTGTATGGTGTATAAAAACAAGTAAACTGCAAAATGGGGAAAGCTATTAACCCCTCGCCGTGTAGAGGGTGTATGCCCGCCCTCTATCGAACCAAGTTTTTAGAGGGCGGGGACTGGCCAATGGTGAAGCATGACACCAGGTGGTGTGTGAGGCCAGTCCTAAATTTTTTGTGAGATGTCCACACTCACATACACATAATACTTCTGAGCAATTTATAGGTCATTCTCATAGGAGCGGCCCCATTTGTGTATAACATTTAAACATGTTATCCCCACCTATTTTTGTCCTACTTACAGGTCAACAACCAGAGAACTGGATATGTAGAATCCACTTACCTTTTTAGTGTAGATAGTGTTCCTTTGATCCTGAGGAAGTGTCCTGATCGTAATGCCATTAGAGACACGAAACATATCGATCACCTGAGAGTAGGGTATACACCACTAGACACATCGCGACTAGTTCTTTGCCCCTCTCCATTTTTTACATTAGGCAGTTTACCTTCGGAATAAAATGTTGGTTAGGGCTAACTGCCCTATTTTAATTCACACATTTCCATACATCTACACACACTACGGCCCCTCGCCGCCACTGCGCCCACCGGCAGGAACAAAAGATCCCCGATAAAGAGCCCCGGTTCAGGGTGCCCGAGGTGTTGCAGTGCCGACGAGGGGCAGGCTCAAATGATGAAGCATGACACCTAGCTTGCTGGGTGTATGAGAGCCCTAGTTCCTACAAGGAGAATTCCCTCTCCTGCACATACACAACAGTGGTCCCCAGGGACCCACTTGTCTCTACCAGCTCTATCCCTCCTTACCGACCAACAGAGGAACTAGGTGCTCTCTTTGTACACATCCACTTGAAGCTGTCAGGGGTTGGCTTCAATCAATCTGTGAACTCGGATTATCTGTTTGTTGCTTCCTTCTGCTCACATTAGCCTGTTAGATCATTGAGTCTGCTATTTCATGGCATTTTTGTATGACAAATATCTGTATAGAGATATTTTGTTTATTTGCGTTCAACATGCATGCAAGGATAGGGTTGGTATTCCTTGCCTGATTAGCAAAGTGTGGTTAGCATATATTTTAGCTGCTGTCTCGAGGTCTGTTGTTTCAGTTGGTGACTTACTTGGCCAGAGGTCACATGCCTGTTCTGTCGATCGCTCTCATGATTGTTCTGGGTAGTGTGATAGCCTGGGTGATGCAGTGACTGGTGTGGCATTATAGAGGGTAGATGAAAACATGGTAGTGGAGAAACGGTTGAAGATTCCTTAACGTAATTGCCATGGTTATATTGACTGTTTCAGTTAATGATCTGATAGCTCTAGTTGTTGTTCTGGCTGGAGAGGGTGTGAACAAACTATATTGATAGGTTTGTCCAGTTGCTCTATAAATCTAAGAAGGGGTCTGACAGAGTTTGGTTGCATCAGAGAGGCAAGGCCAGCTCGGGTTCTTAAACAGACAGACAGACAGACGATTGATGAAGAGGGTTGAGGGCTTTTTAGGATAGTAAGCTCCCAGAGTATTTTTTTTTAATGTACAGCACTGCATCTGACACTTTATACTCATACCCCTAGATTCATCAATGTCCCGTTTTGCGAGTCCTTAATAGCGATTATTAAGGAATCGCTATTAAAGACTCGCAAAACGGGATTCATGTAGAAATCGCAAATAAAATTGCGATTTCTACATGTTCCTTATTTGCCTAAAGGCCCATAGGAATGAATGGGGAGTTATTCCTTATTTGTGATTAGCAATTTGCTAATCGCAAATAAGGATGCGATTTCAAGGGTGCCAGGGGTAGCACCCCTGAAATGAAAATTTAGACTGATGTTGCGCACACACATGTCCAAAGGACATGTGTGTGTGTAACATACAACTTAGAAAAATGCACTAAAGTGCATTTTTCTAAGTTTTCGCTATTTAGCGGTCAAAAATAGCGAATTCGCAATTCAGAAATGGATCATGAATAGCATTTAAGGAATCTCTAATTGAGATTCCTTAAATGCGATCGCAATTTGAAAAATCGCAATTATTTGCGATTTTTCAATTTGCGAGTACATGAACTTTTGATGAATCTCAAATGCCATTTTTGCGGGCGCAAACGGCCGAATTTTGCAATTCGCACCGTTTGCGCTTGCAAAAATGCTTGATCTACCTGATAATGCCTTATGACGGCATCTGTTTGCGTCCATCATCTGCTGCCTACAACTACATTTGTCCATTTCAGAAGGTTAGCAAAGGTTGGTATCATGCGACTTCCTAGGTTACCTTATGTGCTTAAAGGCACTGTCAGTTCTAATAATTTTATTCAATACTTTCTTTTGCTTCGGCTACTATGAAACACCCAATCTCATTCTTGAGCGTAGGATTCATGGGTTTTTATTGATTGAAGTTTGAACCCTTGTTTATTATTATTATTATTTATCCAATTTATTAAGCGCACTACCACCTAACAGGCATCTTGGCGCTAGTAATTCTGAAACCATGTCAGCACAGGAGGGGGTGAAGCGCAGGCTAGCTCATAGGGAACAGCCAGGTTTTAAGGTTCTTTCTGAACGCAAGCAACTCCCCATGTTGCCGCAGTGCAAGAGGTAGAGTGTTCCACAGCCTAGCTGCCGCCACCCCAAATCTTCTACCCCCTGCCCTGACTTTGTTGAAGCGTGGTACTTTTACTAACATTCCTGTCGAAGAGCGAAGCTCTCTGCCCGGAACGTACCACTCAAACATTTGCTGAAGAGGAATTGGACCTTTTCCGTGAAGGGCAATAAAGACTGGTAGCGCACTGGAAAGAAAAAGGCCACAATGAAAAAGATCTCAGGTGGATCATTATAGAACGGATAAAGGAGCTAACCAGGCTAGGTGATAGTACCACTAGACGTAAACAGCAAGAACAGTGGTACATGGTTAAGTTCAATACCATTAAAAAAGGCCTCAATTCGAGGGAAGAATGGGAAGCCCTCATCTGATGTGAAAAAACAGATCTCCTTTGCAAATGACCAATATGAAATAGGATCAACATAATAGGAAAGACAGGGCATAGATAAAGATAAATTTCATGCATATAGCGTGGTCAGTTACCACTATATACCAGGCAACTTCAGTAATCACGGTTGAGATCAGAACAACCAAGTAGGTAAAGTACCACAATAATTAAAATTTACATAAAAATAAAACATCTTGGACCAGCTTAGGTAATTACCATTATACATCGGGTAACTGTAGCAACCGGATTGAGATCAGAAGAAACTACAATGCGGTTCGTTTTAATAATAATGAATATGGAGGGTATACAGTCACATGCACTAAACCTTGTTTACGCTTGTCAACGAAATTATGGAACAACGGTTACTTTCTCACCGCAAAAAAACTTAGCCAATTCTAAATCACAGCGCAAATGTCACTACTACAACATTAGACCAGTGGTAATTACCATTGCCAAACGCGGGAAGAGAACATCTTTCGCAAGTAAATAGTCAAAATATTTAAGAACCGTATGATTTATAACATCTAACGCGGCAGTATTATACTAGGATAGCGCAACCCAAACTCGATAAAAACAGGGGTCGGATAAAAGAAAATATATTTCGTTAAAATAAAGAGGGTCCTTAATTGGATATATCGAAATAAGATGTAGACCTAAATGTGGGTATCTAACCCATCGATCAAAAGAATGCGGGGACACCATATACTTAACATAACGGGCATATAGCAAAAACGGGCACCACTCCAAGATGGCGACACCGCACACATAGACCACGCCTCCCTCGCGAGTAAAACTACCAGCTGTTAGTCATTTTCTGAGATTAACTAAACATAAATAGCCGCGCTCGTGGTACACACGCCAGAGTGCAGATCGAACGAGGCAGAAACACGGCGCCACAAGCGTAAAGGTAAGAACTAGAGACCCAGAGGGAATGTGAAGATTAAGGAGGGAGAAGGGTTTCTTGCAGCGCGTGTAACGGGCGCCTGCTAATCACGGTACCGGGAAGCATAGCAGTCTTCCAGTTTTAACAAGCAAAAACAGTACTCTTATATGCAGCATATTATGGGGGAAAACAAAACTGTGGTAAAATACAAGCGGGCGCTCTTTGTTTCCTTTTTAGTCTTAAAAGAGAGGGCGCACTGTGGCTAGGTTAAGAAGCCTATGGCCAAGACGCGCCTTAAGATAATCTTTGAGCCCTATTCTAAATAAGCAACAGGTGGGACTGGATTAATAGACATATGCATTAAATCTCGCAAATAAATAATACTACCGCCTAAAACCGTGAACGGTTTAAATAAATAAATAACGAATCTAATGATAGAGATTTTTTATTCCACCAACTATATGCTCTTTTAACCCCACCAGAACATATCCAGTTCCGGCGAGGCCCCTAATATATGCCCGTTCGAAGCGAGTTTTAAAACCAGTGAAGGTAAGAACAAAGGCTAACCAATCATACAAAATTGTCAAATACGTGTACCATAGAGGAATAGAAACATATTACCTCTTTCCAATTAGATACCGGGTTTTAAAATAAAAAGAAAAAAGAAAAAAGACCAGACGAATTCTGAAGATAAAGGAACACCACCTATAGAAGCTCTAAAGAATACATAGAGGTAACGAGTGATTATTAGCTATTACCCTATAGTGTAGAACAACCTTTGAGCCCTTCTTTAAGTACCTGTCATATCTACCTTCAGGCCAAATACAGCCAGTGATCCCATAGTGATTTTCCTGGAACGACGCAATTGGCGCCCAGTATCCACCGATAAAGGAATGGAGTGATATCCTTTTGCCTATATTTAGGTGAGGTTGTCGATATTGTCCAGTATATATACATATATCTTTCATTCCCCACTACTTATGTTGGAGTCCTTTCTCAATAATGATTTCCACATATGGTCAATATTTGAAGAGCAATTGCAGATGGTACCCACATCAAGGGAAAATTGGAGATGCTCATATAATTGGCTATTGTTGAGTGGTAACAAGGACACGAAACGTTGCATATAATTTCCAACAAGATTAACGGAAACATTAACTGTATATTGCTGTTATATTAATTAACTGTAAAGTTTCCCAATCTCAAGAGCAATTGCAGATGGTACCCACATCAAGGGAAAATTGGAAATGCTCATATAACTGGCTATTGTTGAGTGTTAACATAAATACATCTGGAGTCTATAGAGAACATGAATATGAATCCAGGGAAAATAGATTCTGATATGATATTATTTTGCCCCTTATACAGGGAAAGTGAAGTCTTTCTTGTACGGAAAACCCCTACTAAGAAGTCCTGAGGAAGGTGCCACAGTATCAAGTGCAAAGCACCGAAACGCGTCGACGCATTCCCATATGAGAGAATCCACTTTTAGCTCAAAACACACTGGATGTACATGTATTATTGTCGCATGTGTGTTATAGTATTCATGCCATTTTTTGCTAGTGGATCTAGGAATCAATAGTGGTAGAAACATCAAAGTGCCACCGTTTTAAAGGGGTCTCTTCTCTTTTCTTTATTACATGTGTTGTCTATAGTAACAAAATCTTTGTGTTTATGATATACAATGTAATGTGAATGTACTCATATGCTTTACAGTTTTATATTGTTCATTGATATTTTGCTGATTAACTTTTATTTTTCAGGGAAAGTTCCTTTGAAATTTTAAATGTATGCATTTTTTATTGTAAACTATTGCTTTATTTTAATAAAAAAAATCTAGATTGTTAACAAATATTTTTCTTTGTGGAAATCATTATACAAATCTCTTCTCTTCTGACGGTGATCTATAGCAACCTGTAATCCAGGGGCTATGGTGTAACCGTGTGGGTATTGATACCAGTGGCTAACTGTTACACTCCAGGGATTTCCCTTTGACTTTTTGTTCAATAAAGACTAGGCACAGAGACTTAAATTTAATTCTCTGTGCCACTGGCAACCAATGCAGCTCCGACAGTGCTCCAGAGGAAGAGGTCCGCCTTGACCAGCCCAGTATCAACTTAGCCGCAGCCGATTGAACCCTCTGGAGCCTGTCCAGCAGGAATTTGGGGGATCCCAGGAGTAGAGCATTACAATAGTCTACTCGACTGAGTATGGTACTGCGTGCAATTAGGGCACGGGCTTGATGCGGTAGGAGGGGAAAGATCTTCCTCAAAGAGCGCAGAATCCCCAGACAGCAGCTCACCACTTTCCCCACATGCACCTCCAGAGAGAGGTCACAATCAAATGTGACCCCTAGGTTGCGGACTGTTTTTACCGGCAAGCCGGGATTGGGGAACTCTGGTGGCCACAGATTCATGGGCGGCCCTTCCCTGTTCTTATGCGTTGTAACGCGCAGCAGTTCAGTCTTAGCAATATTAAATTGAAGGGATGAACAGTTTAATGGATGAACAGCCTTTAAGGGTATAAAGCAACCTAAGAACTCAAGTCCTAACCAGTCGAATAGATGAGGATAGCATTAATGTAATGTATTACTTAAGGTGGAAGCACTCTCTCTTCCCGTACATGATTCACAGAGGAGTAGTCTGCCCCACCCTCTTCATGGGAATGCACCGTTTCACCACTGCCACATTTCACCATAACCTAAAGGCATTTCCAGGTGGCACCAAGTTTGTCGGGCGGATTCTATGGCATTTGAGTAGGTTTGTGGAGATGAGGTGTCCTTTGTTAAGAAAATGTATCACACGTAGGTCCCGATTACGGGTGCACTGGGTTTGGGTGTAGTGATAATGTGTAGCCAGAAATCATTTTTTTGACCAGTATCCCTGCCCCTAAATAGGTGCTATTCTGAGTTTTTTCCACTAGAAAAGGGAATAACATGTGGACCAAGAATTAGTGGGTCCAGATCTGCATGTGGAGTCCAAGTTCCTAGGACAGATCCTCACCCATTTTCCACAAGCTTAAGAAGGTGGCAAATTGGAGAGAAGCAGATGCAGGAGCAGGGTTGGGGAAGGTATAAGGAGGCAGGGGAGACTAGTGCCAGCGTTCTGTGCTGCCTGAGTCGCAGGGTGGGTCGGGTGGGAGCTGAGGCTAGGGTACACTTATAAAGTGAAACTCATGTGATTATAATGGCCAACCTACCCCACTATATGACAGACCTCATCCCTATGCTATTGGATTGGGTGGTTGACTTGTAAAGGGCACTACTGGGCATTAGTATGGAATCACAGCGTATTCAGGGTGCGAACACACCAGGCCATGTATGATCAGATAAAGTGGTAGCTTAATCCTGAGACACAGTTCGAGGAAGCTGTGATTGAGAAAGAGGTCCTGAACCCAGGGACACTCTCTTAGGTCAGTATTCTAGATGTGACTCAGGGAGGGGATCGCACTCCTGAGACAGGCTGTGGGGCAGGTATTCTAGTTGAGTCAATAGACTCAGGCAGGGGATCGCACTGATGAGGAAGGCTCTGGGGCAGCTATTCTAGATGTGTCAATAGACTCAGGCAGGGGATCGCACTGATGAGAAAGGTAGGCGGTAGGGAGGACGGTGGCAGAGTCACCCCGACCCGCTTGACGCCAGCATAGCTGTCATGTGAGCGTCAGACACGCTTGTATTATCGCGTTTGTCTACCTGACGCCAGGAAATTCGTTTTTTAAAAATACGTTTTAATCTGTGAATTTTACATTTGTTGTCACTTACTGCTTCAGTCCCCTTCACGCTCCTAACGCCGCACTCCTAGTACCATAAGGGGTAATAGGGGCTCATTCCAACACAGGGAAGTCTGGGCTCGATACTCCAGCCTGCCCGCCCCGTTCCGACTCGGCAATTAGTGTCGTTGAGCGGAGGGCGGACAGGTAAGAGCCAGACACACTTCCATTTGGAGCAGCGGTTAGCGTTCTAGGCTTTTCTTAGGAAGGGCTATTTAGACAGCAGATAATCGCCGGCTGACTGCGGTAGGGAGGACGGTGGCAGAGTCTCCCCGACCTGCTTGACGCCAGAATAGCTGTCATGTGAGTGTTAGACACGCTTGTATTATCACGTTTGTCTACCTGACGCCAGGAAATTAGTTTTTTTAAAATACGTTTTAATCTGTGAATTTTACATTTGTTGTCACTTACTGCTTCAGTCCCCTTCACGCTCCTAACGCCGCACTCCTACTACCATATGGGGTAATAGGGGCTCATTCCAACACAGGAAAGTCTGGGCTCGATACTCCAGCCTGCCCGCCCCGTTCCGACTCGGCAATTAGTGTCGTTGAGCGGAGGGCGGACAGGCAAGAGCCAGACACACTTCCGTTTGGAGCAGCGGTTAGCGTTCTAGGCTTTTCTTAGGAAGGGCTATTTAGCCCCCCCTCTGCTTTGATCGCGCAGCGGTCGCGCGCAGGGGTGCGCCTAAGGACGCGCCTAAGACAAACCGAAGAGAAGCCCTTCTGCGCCTGTCCGAGACCGGCCGGGGCCAGGGGCCATGGGCTCTGTCTCAAAGGACTTAGATGTAATTATGAGACATAGTATCCGGTACTCATCCCAGGCGCTTAAAGATCTGCAGCCAGAACCTCTGGTAGGTTGTGCTGTGCGCTCACTGTCATGCCTCCAAGGCCCGTTTTCATGCCTACACATCTGTTTTCAGGCATCCTTTACTAATCCGGTTATTGGTAGTAATGGCGAGAAAATTAAGGTACCTATTAGGCCTTGCTTCCAAACATCCTCTACCAACTCTTCCACCGGCTTGAACACTGAGGAAACTCTGCCAGTGAATAGTTTAAAAAGTTTTCTTTTAAACATTCTTTCCCTACCAAAGCACCATCTTGAATTCTGGGATCTGGTTAATACTGTAAATCCAGATATTTGCTTCCTCACAGAAACTTGGTTAAAACCCCACACAGTTCCCGTCATTACGTTAGGGGTTCCGATGGGATATAAGGTCCTGAAACTAGATCGCTCTGTCAAAACCGGGGGAGGCATTGCTATAGTATATAGAGAAGAAGGTTTGAAGATTTCTTTACTAGAACAAAGAAGTTGTCCCATGATGGAAATCATGGTCTTTAAGATCAATTCCACCTCAAGAACTCGCTGGAAAGGGGTGTTAGTATACCGTCCCCCGGGGCCAAGTGCGGGCTTCTCACTCTCTGTAGAGGAATTTCTGGCTCCATATTTAACCCCTTGCATGCTCATGACGGAACGGTTCCGTCATCAGCGTCGGTGCTCCGGTGCTGATGACGGAACATTTCCGTCATGAGCCAATACGGTTTTAAACCCTTCAGCACTGCAGCGAAATTCGCGCAGCACTGAAGGGGTTAAAAGCCAAAGAAGATTTTATTCTCCTCGGAGATTTTAATGTTCATGCAGACCTCCCTAGCCACCCCGATACTGCATCATTACTCTCAGATCTCACAATATTAGGGTTAGAGATTCAAAATAAGGGTCCCTCACATATCGGTGGACATACTTTGGACCTAATTTTCACCAACTGTCCTCAAATTAAATATTGGTCAACGTCTCAAGTGTGTTGGACTGACCATCACATGGTCGAATTCTTTTTCTGTGGTCTTGCCATACCATATCAAAAATCCCTTCCCGCTATTTTGCGGAGACCGTGGCATAAAGTAACACTAGACGAATTACAGAGGGTATGGAAGGAAACCATCATTACAGAGATAGACAATGTTGAGTCCGGCTTAACCAAGTATAATAAAGCTCTTTTAGAAGCAGTGGATCTACTGGCCCCTCTGAAGCTACACAAACAGTATCCAGCATCTAAACAAGAGATATGGTATACTGAAGAGCTTAGAGGGGAGAAACAGAAGTGTAGAAAGCTCGAAAAAGCTTGGAGGAAATCACACACGGAAGCTAGTAAGAAAATGTATATTGATGCCCTGGCCTCCTATCATAAAAACATAAAGATGGCCAGGAGGAGTTGTCTTGCTTCACAATTGGCTGAAGCAGGCAACTCTTCCAGAGAACTCTATAAGATCCTACAGTCCTTCGTAAAACCAGTGGCCTGTGAGAGTCCTGATGACTTTTCTCAAGCCCTGTGTGATGACATATAGTTGTTCTTCGAGAATAAAATAGAGCTTATCTACGAGAAAATTAAACAGGCAGTAATTGTTGTGAGCAATACCGTTAGTTCCTCCCCGATATCACCTATTTCACCTCTGCCACCCGCGCGTGGTAATATTCTATTTACCATGTTTCCGGAGGTTAATCTTCCTGATGTCACCTCCCTGGCCAGCCAAATTAAAACAGGATCCCCTCTAGATCTTCTGCCAGCGAAGATGGTGGGCTCTCTAGGGAATCTGCTCCTACCTGGAATTCAAACTGTGATCAATCTCTCCCTTAGAGAAGGACATGTGCCAGGTGAATGGAAGAGAGCGGTAGTGAACCCTATTCGAAAGAACGCAGCCCTGCCATGGTCAGACCTTTCTAACCTCCGTCCTATCTCCCTCCTTCCTCATATCAGCAAGATGACCGAGAAACATGTGAATACCCACGTGTCTAAGTTCATCGAGGCAGCGGGTGGTCTGGACCATTCCCAATCTGGGTTCAGACCTAACCACAGCACCGAGTCAGCCCTCCTCTCTGTGACAAATAACATCAGGATGGCACAGGATAGAGGGGGTTCTATGATCTTGGTGCTGTTGGATTTGTCCGCTGCCTTTGACACGGTCTCACATGACATTCTTCTCGGTCGTCTGCGGAAGGTGGGGATAGGCGGCTCGGCGCTGGCCTGGCTTAAGAGCTTTCTTTCGGGCCGATCACAAACTGTCAGGTTGGGCTCCCATCAGTCGATCTCTAGGGAGCTCACTAAGGGGGTTCCACAGGGCTCATGCCTAAGCCCCACACTCTTTAATGTGTATGTGGCCCCCCTGGCGGACATTGTGAGAGAATATGGGTTCACTCCAGTATCGTATGCTGACGATACTCAGCTTTTGTTTCCCTTCCATACCCTGACACCGGCAATTAAACAAGCATTTGCCACCGGTATGAGAGCAGTATCTGACTGGATGGCCTCCAATTGCCTACAATGCAATGTGGGCAAGACGGAGGTCATGCTTTTTGGAGAAGCCCCCCTCTTATGGTCACCTGAATGGTGGCCCCTGGATCTAGGATCTGCTCCCTGTCCTAAGCAGACAGTAAATAACTTAGGGGTACGGCTTGACCAGGCGCTACTATTAAAGGAACATGTGAATCTGGTAGCAGGAATCTGTTTCAGGACCATTGGACTCCTGAGGCGTGTGTTCCCGCTCCTGGATCATTGTTACCGGAAAACGCTGGTTCAGACACTGGTCGTCAGTAGGTTGGATTACTGCAATGGACTGCTCTTATCTGCCAATGAGGAACAATTGAGCCGTCTGCAGGTGGTCCAGAATACTGCGGCCAGACTAGTTCTTGACGCTCCTCCTAGGTCCTCTTCACGCCCCCTTCTGCATAAACTCCATTGGCTGCCCATTCGTCAGCGGATCGAGTTTAAAGTGTGTTGTGTAATCCACAGATGTCTCCATGGATCTGGCCCTAAATATCTGGCAGAACTATTTCAGCTGTATATTCCGACCCGCTCGTTGCGCTCTAGCTACCAATCATTGCTCCAGGTTCCTCGTATTAAGAAGGCAAGACAAGGGGGTCGTGCCCTGTCTTACAAGGGCCCTACTCTGTGGAATACTTTGCCCCTCATCCTGAGACAAATCACTAACTTTTATGCCTTCAAGAAATCCCTGAAGACACACCTGTTCCCGGCTGCGTAAGATCTAGGGCACTTTATGATTATGATTTCGATCTGGCATCTTGGAAGATCATAAGCGCGGAGATACCCCTCTGGGGTCGATTCCTGCGCTATAGAAGCATATAAATAAAAATAAATAAAGGCTCTGGGGCAGGTATTCTAGATGTGTCAATAGACTCAGGCAGGGGATTGCACTGATGAGACAGGCTGTGGGGAAGGTATTCTAGATGAGAGTCAATAGACTCAGGCAAGGGATCGCACTCATGAGGAAGGCTCTTGGGCAGGTATTCTAGATGTGAGTCAATCAGGGCTCTCGCTTCTAAGACATCCTCTTGACAAACATTTCACTTCAGAGATTTTCACTCGGGCAGATATCCCAGGGGAGACTCAAAGAGGAGACCTCACGTCTGAGGCAGGCTCTCAGACAAGGGCCTCAGGTGTGACTCAGATAGAGGAACTCGCTCCTGAGATACACTATGAGGCAATTATCTAAAAAAGAACTCAGACAGGAGACCTCCCTTCTAAGACATCTTCTAGTCAGGTCTGATCCATGTAGGCGGGTCTCACTTCTGGGACACTCTCTCAAGCAGTTATCTCAGGTGAGACTCAATGAATACCTCTCTTCAGACACATTTTCAGGCAGATGTCCGAGGTGTGACAAAGACAGGGCTAGCAGTCCTGAGACACCATATTGCAAGAGGTATCCCATTTGTGACTCTGACAGGAGATCTCACTCCTAAAGCACCTTCTCAGGCAGGTATCCCACGTGTGATACAGACCCAGCATCTCTGATATTCCAGGTGTGCACCAAGACAGGACTCACTCTTCTGAGAAACCCTCTCATGCTGGTATCCCAAGTGTGATTCGGAATGGGAACTCCATCCCGAAACACCCTCTCAGGAAGGTATGGCAGCTGTAAATCAGCCACAGGATCTCACTCCTGACACTGCATCCCAGACTGACATTCCAAGTCATGTGAGCCAGTCAAGACATACACTTTTGAGACTCACTCTGAGCCTGTTTTTTCAGGTGTGTCTCAGACAGAAGATCTTGTTATTAAATTGCATATTCAGGCAGGTATCCCATAAGTGACCCTACAGAGGATCTCACTCCTGGCACAGCATCCCAAACTGATATTCCAGGTGTGATCCAGACAGGGATCTCCATCCTGAAACACTCTCACAGGAAGGTATTGCAGCTGTAAGTGAGGATCTCACTCTCAGACTGATATTTCAGATGTGAACCAGTCGAGGCATGCACTTCTGTGACACCCTCCGAGCAGGGCTTTAAGTGGGCCGGGTCCCACCAGGTCTGAGCACTGGCAGTTTTTTAAAGGAGGCCTCGAAACGGGTCTCTATCGGGCTCTGTTTTGAGCCTTGGCACAGGCGGTCCGTTTTTTCCTGGACTGCAGTGACAGCAGGCACATCGATGTGCGCTGCTCACACTGCTCACTTCTCTTTAGTGGAGAAGTTACTACATGACGTCATGCCAGGTGAGCATTGTAGGGGAAGGGAAATCCTCTAAAGAGAGACATTTTCTTTCTGGATTTCCCTTCTCTTTTTGAAATTCAGGTGTAGCAACATTGTTGTGGTGTCACCAGGGCTTTAAGTGGTAGCTTTTTCAATATTCTATACAAGCCATACTTGCTGCTTATTTATCTTAAGCAACTAACAGACATTGACAAAGCCAATAGTCCTAACTTGTTCTAGGTATGATGTTACTTGTATCATATATCTGGATGCAATGACATAAATAGCAAAATACAAGTCGGCGGCACACTATGCTAAGCACAGATTTTTAGCTGGTGTTTTAAGCCACGCCCACAATTACTTTGGCCAAGCCCCTTTGAGAGCCCACCCTAGTTTTTTCATCCCACTTAAAGCTTTGCCTCCGAGCCTGTTATCTTAGGTGTGACCCAGACAGGCGATCTCCTTCCTAAAGTGCATATTCCAACAGTTGGACCTGCACTTCTGGAAACTCTCTCCAGATGGTATCCCAAATGTAATTCAGACAGGGATCTCCAAGAGAGCAGGGGAGTAGCTTCGGGAGGAGTTTGGGGTGGGGGGTAAACCCCCTAAAAATGTATTCTATAGTAAATAGTTGGGTACATGTGCTTTCAGTCGTGCAAGGTGGTGTTTTTGTCGGATTTCACTATGGATTTTTTGATCCACTCATAGGCAAAAATACACACACACACTCTCGTCTCTTCCTTTAAACTCGGTTAGTTTGAAAAATAAATGTGTTTTAAGTCCCCTTAACAATCCGCACTCCTCTGTCTTTCCACTGCCTCTTAAGCCACCCTGCTGTCCTGCTTCTCATAATGTATTTTAACTAGACTAGCGTGATTGTTTGGAAACGTGAAGACCCCCATCCCGCCCTCCCCCAACCTTATCATACTGCATACTGACCAAGCTACGCCCCTGATCCTGAGAGACCCTCTCGGCAGGTAAGGAATGTGTAAATGAGATAAGAGGATTTCACTCCTGAGACAGCATCCCAAAATAAAATTCCAGGTGTGCACCAGACAGGGGTGACACTTCTGAGACACCCTCTTAAGCAGGCGCCCCACGTGTGACTCAAGCAGGTGATTGCACTCTTGAGCCACACTGAATATATAACCCCACAGCTGGCCGTCACTGATCACGATTCGCACTTCGCCACCCTGCGAGGCTCCGAGTGCTCTGGAGTTTGACCCGCTGCCACCCTCCGGTGTCAGATAAACCACAGGTTTCATGCTCTTAGTTAGTCATTGTGTGGGTTGGGCTGGGAAGACACCTCTGTGCGCCGCATTGTTTTTTCTCTCCTCATACCTGTCCAGCTAGCAGAGAGGCGGACGAGCAGCTGCGCCACGTGGAGTGCCAAGGAAGAGACGCGCCCGACAGGAGGAGGTCAATTATCGTCACACCCTCCAAGTAAGTTTTGTTATCTGACACATGTATAGAGCACAACTGCCGTTAATGTGGCATCGTGGCACTTTCACAGTCTGCAATCATTGAAGGGCGGCTAGTTTAGAGAGGCGCGCGCCGAGCACCCAGCCAGGCCGACGCCGGAAGACGTGTGATGTGCGTGAGGTCATGACGTGACCCCGTGGCGTTGCAGCAACTCGATGCTGCTGGTATGCGGCAGAGTGCATTTAAATTTCCGACATGGTTAGAGCGCTCTTCTTGCAACATGAATGCCACTCACTTGACTTTAAAGAAGATGCACCGTTTGTGGGGGTTACTGGTTTCTCCTTAAAGTGGTCGTGCGACCCGAGTGAGTAAATACAGAATAATGGGTATTGGGCGGATAAACACCCAAGGCAATGTGTGAGGGCATAACTTAAGGATTCATCGAACACTACCAGTGAAGGTATCAAAGGCTCGGTCCATCACGGGTCCAAATTTAAGTTAAAAGCTATCTCTACTTAGCAAGGCCACATGATGTGCTGAGTAAATTATTAAATGGTAAAACCCGAGCAGAAGGGTAAATCTGAGTCCTCCTTTGAATCATCGTTGCAGAAAACTGGAGGCTCGTTTAAATAAACCTTGGTACAGAGACAAGTAGGGAAATATGCAAACGATTGTGAGCTTGAAAGGGACAGATTGGGGTGGTGGCATCCAAACAGTACAGAAAGCGCTACATAGCTAACATTAAAACACAGAGGACACTTGCTTTGTATGTGTCGTGTCAGCATTTGTAAAGTGCCTTATAACATTGGTATGGCACCAAAGCACTTCCTGAATCTGGGTGCACTTTTTGTATGGTCCTGGCGATGACATCCATTGGCTGTGTATGATTGGCTGTGGATGGTTAGCAGAGATGTATTAAATGACTAGTTTAGTAATAGTTCCTGTTAGTTAACGTGAACGTAAAATTAACTTGGTCCTGCTAAAAATCTTTGTAGCGTTTTATGGGTGTGTAGAAGCACATTTCTGGTTGAGCTGGCATGTCGGTTCTCCATAGCCCGGCATATCCAGATTGTCTTCTAGAGAGCACTGCTATCCAAAAAAATAACTGTGCTGTAATGTTGTTTGAATGACCGCGTGGCACCGTTAAGATCATCTTATCTGAATGGCTCTAAGATGTATACTGGTGTGGTGCAAGGGAGAGTTGTTGAGCTGGCAGGACTTCACCAGCTGTGCAGCTTTGGTGCCCTGTTGTGCACATGAGGTTGCCAAGGGGTCTGATCCTTATATCTAAGTGTGATTTATAAAGTGCTGTGGGGTGAATATTGTTAGGTAGAGGTGGCCAAAGGTTGTTGGGTATTGTGATAGCTAACTAAATGCAAGGTGGATATTTGCCAAGTTTGATGTGTTAGGAGTGCTGTCCAAAGTGCTCACTGGGAGTTATTGTGTGGTATCTCTCAGTGGTAAGTGCTGCTGAATGCAGGGCGATCATCAACAATATGGCATATGTGTGCCTTATTTGCTGCATTAAAGTTGGTCTGTAGTACGTCTTTTGAGACCTGTAGGTCTGTATGGCATATCAAGCACGGCACAGTTGCTTCTGGCAGTACATCCCACAAGGTACCAGCCAGAGTAGAAAAAGCAGTTCCACCTGCTCCATATAGCCAGCAATAGCTTATTCCATGACTAACAGTGTCTATCTACCTTGATTGTAGAGTGAGCAACAGTTTTTTCAGGTAGGAGGGAGCAGAGCCAAATACTGTTACTAATGGTACAGTTGTATGACGTATCTGTAACACAACAGGCACTATGACAATGCATGACACTGTAAGTTCTTTTAACAGGCTCTGCCAGCAGCTACATACATTCTTCAAACAAACTAAAGTGGAAAGGGAGAAACTGAAATGCTACTGCACCAATACTTCACCGCGGGCCAACAGGAACTGTGAAACAGTAGACATGGTAGTAGGTGAAACTAATGCTACTGCACCAGTACTTCACCACGATTCTGCAGGAACTGTGAAACAGTAGACAGGGTAGTAGGTGAAGAAAACAAGTTACTTACCTGTAACTACAGTTATCCCGTATTGGTATCTTTCATAGATTCACATGCCTGAATCATTCCCCGTCGTCGAGGCGGGAGTCCCACGGTAAAAAATATATACAATAGCAGTGCCTAAAAACCATTAGTAGTAGGCTGGAAAGGGATATAGGCCCAACTAGGCCCAAAACTTAGCAGCCTATCTACCTCATTATGTGAAAAGAACTGAAACTGTAGCCTCAGCCAATCAGCTGACCTCGCCCTCTAGAACCTTCCTAGCTCAGGCAGTTCTCCTCAGATTTTCCCAGCACAAGTGAGAAGTAGTATCCATAATAAAGAACTGCCCTGCCGGGGAGGAGGGTGGGTGCATGTGAATCTATGAAAGATACCAATACTGGATAACTGTAGTTACAGGTAAGTAACTTGTTTTCTTATCCAGTATTGGGGTATCTTTCATAGATTCACATGCCTGAATCAGAATAGCAAGCAGTAATAAACATGTCTGTCGGTAGAGGAAGGTGGGAGACAATCCAAAACCATATATCCCCACACAACCTGGAAGGTACTAGAGCAAGAACATGTTTCAGAACATATGCATAATCATGACAATACCTTCATATAATATACAGTGTATTAAAAACAGTATGCAAAACCAGTTTAACCCTATAGAAAAATAAGAATCTTTAAAATTGTAATAAACAGTGAAAAAACACCATTAAACTCTAACCTCAGTGAAGAAGATGCTGCAACACTGCTTCTCCAACTGATGTATCTTCATTTACAACCGACTGCAGGCAGTAGTGATTGGTAAAAGTGTGTACACTTTTCCATGTAGCAGCACGGCAAATGTTCTCCAGGGTCACTCCTGCAAAGAGGGCTGTTGACGCTGACATCATCCTGGTGGAATGCGCCTTAACCTTTCTCGTCAGAGGTTTGTTCGCCTTCTCATGACAGAAGATAATGACAGAGGAAAGCCATCTGGCTATAGTTGCCTTCGTCACGGCCTGACCACGGGTAGCTTGGCCATAAGCCACAAACAGTTGGTTAGATTTGCGCAAATCTTTTGTCTTTTGCAAATAAAACTTGAGGCATCTTTGGACATCCAAGGAATGTAGCACCCTTTCAGCTGGAGTTTTGGGGTCCGGAAAGAAAGTTCTGAGTTTTACCGGTTGATTGATGTGAAACTGAGTCGGAACTTTGGGAATGAACTTAGGATGAGTTCTAAGTGTCACACAATCCTTGGAAAAATGTAGGAAAGGTTCCGAGATTGTGAAAGCCTGTTTCTCGCTTACCCTACGGGCTGAAGTGAGAGCCAATAAAATAGCCACCTTCCAAGTCAAGAACTTCAGTTCTGCTTTATGAATGGGTTCAAAGGGTCTTTTTAGTAATTGAGATAACACAATATTGAGATCCCACTCTGGAGGAGGTGGTCGTACTGGAGGGAAAACTCGAAATAACCCTTTAAGGAACTGTTTTATTAAAGAGGAAGAGCACAACGATGGTTTGCTATAACCCTTTCTGAATCTTGATATAGCCGCTAGGTGAACCTTAATAGAAGAGAAAACGAGACCTGATCTAGCAAGAGACAGCAGATAAGGTAGAATCTGCTCCGGTGGAGCCTGTAGTGGATGGACATCATGTTCTCCGCACCACGAACAGAATCTCTTCCATTTAAAGCGATAAGTTCTGATGGTACTCTGGGCACGAGCCTGAGAAAGAACAGCTCTACAATCTGGAGAGATCTCAAGGTCCTTAAACTCTAGGAAATCAGGAGCCAGGCGTGCAAGTGCAGCGATTGAGGGTCCGGATGTAGTATTTGACCCTCCTCCCGTGTTAGCATTGAAAGTGTTGGCTTGAGGCGCAGTGGAGGCTGATGAGAGAGCAGGAGAAGCTCTTGGATCAATACTGTCTCGGCCAGCAAGGAGCAATTAGGATTAGAGAGCAACGTTCTCTCTTCATTTTCTGTAGAACCCTCGGGATGAGAGGGATCGGTGGGAAGGCATACGCAAAGATTCCGGACCACCTCATCAACAGGACATTTCCTCTTGACCCTTGTTGGTGGAACCTGCTGGCAAAATATAGGCATTTGCTGTTCTGTTGTGTGGCGAACAGATCCAGCGTTGGTGTGCCCCAGATCCGAAAAATTCTGTCTACTTGGTGTTGTTCGAGTTCCCACTCGTGACATCCTGTGAAAGTCCTGCTGAGATCGTCGGCCAGAGAGTTCTGAATTCCCTGTACATGCTCCGCTCTGAGGGAAATTCTGTGATGGATCAGCCATTCCCACATTTCCTGTGCTTGCAGTGACAGGGCCAGAGATCTTGTGCCCCCTTGCTTGTTTACGTAGAACCTGCTGGTGGTGTTGTCCGTGCGCACCAGCACTGCAGAGCCTGCAATTCTTGGCAGGAAGGCTTGCAAGGACAGACAAATGGCCCTCAACTCGAGGCTGTTGATGTGTTTTTGTTTGTACTGATGAGACCATCGTCCCTGTACTTGAAGGTCTTGTAGATGGCCTCCCCAACCCTCCATGGAGGCATCTGTTGTCAGAGTAAACTCCGGTATGGTCTGAAGAAATGTGAGTCCTGGAGACAAATTGTTCTTTGACGCCCACCAGAGAAGAGCCTGTTTCATTTTGGGTGTGACCTTGATGCGGTCTTCGAATGAGCCCTCTATCTGCCGCCACTGCCGATGCAACTCCTCCTGGAGAGGCCTCATTCTGAGCCGAGCCAGTGGGACTAGATTGAGTGCAGAGGAACACATCCCTAGCAGGGAAACAAATTGTCGGACCGAAAGAGACTTTCTTGTCCTTATTTGACTTGCCAGCTTTGTGATCCTGTCCTGACGAATTTGGGTCAAAAAAGCTTTGCACTGAGAAGTGTCCAATACTGCTCCCAAAAATGTTAGAATTTGTTTGGGTTGCAGTTGAGATTTGGTCACGTTGAGGGTCAGGCCCAGATTTGAGAACATTGATAGAGCACTCTTGACCGATTGCCTCGTTGGATTTCTTGTTGGACTTTTTATTAACCAATCGTCGAGGTACGGGAACACTTGTATTCCCTGTGACCTCAACGCAGCTGCCACCGGAGCTAGAGTCTTGGTAAAGATCCTCGGTGCAGATTTCAGGCCGAAAGGGAGCACTTTGAATTGAAAATGGACACCAGCCACTGTGAATCTCAGATATTTGCGGTGGTTTGGGTGTATGGGAATGTGGAAGTAAGCGTCTTCCATATCCAGGGAAGCTATGAAGTCCCCTTCGATGAGGCAATTGAAAACATCCGTGAGCGTCACCATGCGAAAACTCTGTTTTTTCAGATATTTGTTTAGTTTTCGCAGATCCAAAATTGGACGCCACTCTCCTGAAGTCTTTTCCACAAGGAAGAAGCGAGAATAAAATCCCTGATTTTTCTGGGATGTTGGAACTCTTTCTATTGCATTCTTGTGCAGCATCTTCATGGCTTCCATGAATAACAAATGAAGACGAGGGGGAGGTGGACCCCTGGGCGGTGATGTTGGGGGTTTCTGTAAGAACTCCAGAGTGTGTCCGTTCTTGACAAGGTCCAGAACCCACTGATCTGAAGTTATCTTCCGCCACTGTTGATAAAAGACGGAGATCTTGGCGCCCACAGGGAGGGAAGGGAGGATGGATGGTGTCCGGCAAAGCTCACTGGCGCTTATTTGAATCGCGCCCCTGGTTGTTAGAACGTCGTTTTCCTCCTTGACGAGAGAAACCCGCGGACGATGATTGCCTATAGGACTGTTGGTAGTACGGCTTATTCTGAGTTTGATACTGGCGGTTTTGCTGGTTTTGGTAATTTCCTCTGGAAGAAAAACCACGGCCCCTTGCTCCTCTGAAAAATCCTCGCTTATACTGTAGGGTACCAAGCGATTTGGCCGTATCAGTGTCCGTCTTGATCGCAAGCAAAGCTTCATCTATGTGCTTGCCAAACAACAACTCTCCATCATAGGCCATGTCAAGAATTTTGGTCTGGACTTCAGGTCTGAAAGAAGTTGCCCTGAGCCACCCTTGTCGTCTGAGAACTGCCGACCCAGCCAATTGCCTGAAGGCAGTATTAGAAATATCTAGGGCGCAATCAATAATCTCTGAAGCCGCCCGCTCCCCTTCCATGACAACCTTCCGGACTTCTTGAATACGGTCCTCAGGAATAAGGTTGATGAATTCTGACAGATCTGACCACATTTGTCTGTCATAACGTGCTAAAATTGCTAAAGAGTTAGCAGCTTTAACAGTAGCAGCGGCATTAGCTGAGAATTTCTTCCCAATCGCATCCAATCTTCTGCCCTCCTTGTCAGGAGGCGTTGATATTGGAGTTGCTGGATTCTTGGATTTCTGTTGAGCCGCCTGTAAAATTACTGAATCAGGGCGTGGGTGACCAATCAAACACAATGGAGTATCCGGTGGTGCTCGATACTTCTTTTCCACTCTTGGAAGAACCGCCGGGATGGAAGCTGGCGTCTTCATTATGTTAACCCCTTCCTTCCAAATGTAGTCAATGATAGGTATAGATCTGGACACCCTTCTATACCCCTCTTTAAAATCATGAAGAAAACAGTCAGTCTGCTCAACCGAAACTGTAATCTGGAATCTAGGGGCTGCCCGTTGCATGATGTTATGGAAACCGCCGATGTCTTCTGGCGGAGAATCCGAAGGACGTGGTAAATTCGGAGAGGGCATCGGAATGACGTAATCATTCCATGGTTCCGTAGGCGTGGAATCCGGGATTTCACCATCCTCTCTTTCATCCTCATCTGGAGAGGAGACGCCAACATCATCACCCCCAGTCTCAGGGTTAACCTCCTGCCTTGGAGACTGTGAAGGTTGTGGCGGAGGATGCCTCGGCATCTCCACTGGCACAGGCTGCTCATTAGTATTAGGCAGAGTTGGTGGGAACCTCTGGCGATAGTCAGCCAGCATGGCTTGTAAATCGTGAATCAAAGAAGACGGAAGATGGGCTGTGTCCTCTGTGCGTTGCGGCTCAGGGTGATAAGGGGTTGCTAAATCCTCCTGATAATAATGATCATCCTCATCATCATCCTCTTGATATTTTATATGCAACTGGGAAGGGTGATGGGCCACTCCAAAGGGCTCTTCATCATCCCCTTCATCGTCAGAGTCTTCCTCCACGTAAGTTTCCAGAATATGTGAAGGCAAAAGAGGAGATATATGAGAATAACCTTGCCTCTGAAATGACTTCATCTGGAAATGGGTATATTGCACTCTTGCCGGAGATGTGGGCAATAGATGCGTAGATGGCACATTCAAAGGGACCAGTGCTCCTGTCGACGGTGGAATAGAAACAGATGCGGTCGTCGACGGAACTGTCGTCGACGGGACCGTCATCGCTGTTGTTGCCGTCGACGAGGCCTTCTTCGACGACATCCTCGTAGACGAATCCGTCGACGGACTCTTCGTCGACGAGCCTGCCGTCAATGGAGCTGAAGTCTTCGTCGACGGGGCCGTCGACGGGCTCGTCGTCGACGGAGTGGTAATCTTCGTCAACGGAGTGGCACTCTTCGTCGGCGGGGTCTTCGTCGACGGAGCTGATGAAATCTTCGTCGGCTGGGGAGCCGTCGACGAGGTCGTCGACGGAACTGATGACGAATGCTTCGTAGACGGTGATTTGATCGTCGACGGAACACCCGTCGACGATGGGCTTTTCATAGACGATGCCTTTTTATCAGACGAAGAAGGTGAAGTGACAGGTACTGAAGAAATCCTGACAGACATCACAGGTGAAGTAATTGCTGAGGTGGAAACTGTGCTTGAAGATGTAGAGGATGTAGAAGAGGTGGTGACAGTATGAGAGGACACCAAAGAGACAGTTTTAGTTCGGGCTGTACTCACAGTTGGTGAACCTGTTGACGCAGCACTCTTTGTGGAGTCAGAGGTTATGTGAGAGAGTTTAAGTTTCTTCTTTCTCTCAGGAGAACACCTCTCTTTGGAACTGGCTCTCTTACTTGAGGTAGAGGCTCTGTCCTCGTCATCTGTGGAAGACGACTTCAACCACAAAAGAACTCTTGCCTCTCTATCCCTGATGGTCTTAGGAGGAAAGGTTCGACAAATCCTGCAGTCCTTCACAACATGTGAAGGATGCAAACAATAAATGCAATCAGAGTGCTGGTCGTCCACATGTACCCTCTTCTTGAAGCAGGATCCACAAGCCTTGAAAAGAGCCTTCTTTTCAGACATCTTGAAGAAATTTGAAGAAAAACTGAGTAGGCACTCAGGGAGACTCCCTTACACTCGAAGTGCGGTGAAAATCTGAGGAGAACTGCCTGAGCTAGGAAGGTTCTAGAGGGTGAGGTCAGCTGATTGGCTGAGGCTACAGTTTCAGTTCTTTTCACATAATGAGGTAGATAGGCTGCTAAGTTTTGGGCCTAGTTGGGCCTATATCCCTTTCCAGCCTACTACTAATGGTTTTTAGGCACTGCTATTGTATATATTTTTTACCGTGGGACTCCCGCCTCGACGACGGGTAATGTGAATCTATGAAAGATACCCCAATACTGGATAAACTGTGATGCTACTGTACCAATACTTCACCTTGGGTCTGCTGGAACAGTGAAACAGTAGACATGGTAGTAGGTGAAACTGTAATGCTACTGCACCAGTACTTCACTGCGGTCCTGCAGGAACAGCGAAACTAGACATGGTAGTAGGTGAAACTGTAATGCTACTGCACCAATACTTCACTGCAGGTCTGCAGGAACTGTAAAATAATACACCTGGTACAAGGTGGAACTGCAATGGTAATTGTAATGTTACAGTACCAGTACTTCACTGCAGGTCGCAAAAACTTTGAAACATAGGCCTGGTACCGGGCAAGTTATAATGGTACAGTACCAATATTTTACCACAGGTCTGCAGGAACACAGAAACAGTAGACATGGTAGTAGGTGAAACTGTAATGGTACACTACCAGTACTTACCTGCATGGAACTTTGAATAATAGGCCTGTTGGAATTGAAATGGTACAGCCCCACACGTCTGAAGGAACTGTGAAACAGTAGGCCTATTACAAGATGGAATTGTTAAGGTGTAATACTAATACTTCACTGCAGGGACTGAAACAGTAGGCCTGGTACTAGGTGGAACTGTAATGGTACTGTAGCAGTACTTCCCTGCAGGAACTTTAAAACAGTAGGCTGGGTACTAGGAGAACTGTAATGGTAGGGTAGCAGTACTTCCCTGCAGGAACACTGAAACAGTAGGCCTGGTACTAGGAGGAACTGTAGTGGTAGGGTAGCAGTACTTCCCTGCAGGAACTTTGAAAAATAATACTGGTGGAATTGTAACGGTACAGTACCAGTACTTCATTGAGGTCTGCAGGAACTCTGAAACAGTAGGCCAGATACCAGGTGACAGTGTAAAGCTACTGTACTTATGATTTCTCACTGGTCTGCAGGTAGTTTGAAACAGTAAGCCTGGTATTGGGTGTAATTTTAATGGTACAGTACCGGTACAGTTTCACTCGACTGCAGAGGCCATGAACCAGTAAGCCTGACGCTGTACCTAAAGGGACTTTTTAAGGAGATTTTACTGGTGAGACTTTCAAGTAAGCGTGCTGTTGCGTCTGTAAATAGTCAATAACTAATTTCTCTGAGCCATCTCAAAAAGACTGTCTCAGATTCTTTTTCAGACGTTTAAGATTTTCGATTTTTTTTTCTACCCTGTGCCCTCCTATTACCATATTTATAGATCCACCAAGGTGCTACTGTGCTCTTTACCATCCGAAACCCGTCCTTTCACAGCCCGACACGTTTCACTCTGAGCTTAAGAGACGATTGCCTTTGGAGCAGCACGCGCTGTCAGTATAAAAAGGTGCACACCTCAGGCAGTCTGTCACGCACGTGCTAGGTATATTGGAATTTGAAAGCAGCGAAGTGAGGGTTATGAGGAGTACCGTTCAAATGTGATGACTGGGTACAGGTGTGCGCCGCCACTGTTACTTTAAGAGGCAGGTAGCTTTCTGTGGGAAAGGTGAGGCAGAGCAGAAAGGGCTGCTTGCCAGGCCTGGCACACGGCAGTTTTATGTGCATGTCGACACACATTAAACAATAGAGTGAAAAAGAGAGGTCTCTATGGCACCTCCAGACAAAACTATCACCTCGACACGCCACAGGCAGAGCCAGAGAGAGGAGGGGAGTGTCCTTCGTGCCATCCCGCTCTCTGTGGTTGAGGAGAGGCTGCCTGGCAGTGCCCTGTACACGACTCGCTCTTGCTGACAACCTCCCACTCTTAATCCCTTTCATTGCCTCTTGCTGCACTCCCTCCTCCCCCGTAAGACGGCTACTTCGGACCCAGCCCATGCGATCAATGGCCTCTCTGGGCAGGGGTGAGGATCGCCCCTGAGATGCAGGTCGTCAATGGCAGCGCCCCTTCATAGAGAGCCCATTTGCGCTGCCAGTCAGCCAGTGAAGGCTCGTCGTGACAGCGCGAGCTGAAAGGAATGCTGGGAGACTGATGACAAGCTGTGAACAGAGGGTGGCAACTGCGACCCATGTGGTAAGGAGGGGTGGTGCAGTGGAAACAGGAACCAGTGGGCTAGTTTGAAAAGATGACGCCTTGTGAGAGCTGTGGACTTTAGCAAAGAGATGTATTCTTGTAAAAGGTGTGGTTTATGGAAGAAGATATGTTCTTGTGAGAGCCGTTGACTTACTTATTTTGGGCTTTTGCTAAGTGCTACTAACCACTCATTTAGCGGCATAGAATGCTCGAAGAGTGGGAGCAAATGGGTCCCATATGAAAACAAGTAATCTTCCCATTTAACACATGCTGTCAAAGTCTTGGGTGTAGAGGAGTCCAGAACATAGGCACAAAGCAGCAGTCCAGTCATAGACATCTGCAAGGGAATAGCCAGAACATGAAAATATCCCCAACTTGGAACCAAAGCACGGATGGCACCAAACAAGCTAAGCAAGTGAGCCTCAACCTCTCTAGAAGAGCTACCCTTTCTCTTCCATCCAAGCATCTATCCATTTATCCTTTCACCCTTCCATCTACCCATTGATATCCACCATTTCACCTTTACATTCTGTCATCCGTTCAGTCTTTCATCCATCATTCAATCTTTCACCATTCCCCCATCCATTCGTTCACACATCCATCATTTATGTATGCATCCATCATTTGACTTATCCATCCATCAATAAAGCTTTTCATCCTTCAATTGATCCTTCTGTCCATCCATCCTCTCAAATTTCCACTTACTATGTCATCCATCGATACTCTCAGATTTCCATTTCCTATGCCAGTCAACCAATCCTCCATCCATTCTCTTAGATTTACATCTACTGTGCCTTCCTTTCACCCAACTATCCAGCCATCCTCTCAGATTTCCATTTACTCGGCCACCCTTTCAAATCCATTCATCCTCTCATATTTATATTTACTCTGCTATCCTTTCACCCTTCGATCCATCCATCCTCCTCGATTTCTAATTACTCTGCCATCCTCTAATCAACCCATTTATCCAGTCATCATCTCATATTTCTACTTACTCTGTCATACTTTCACCCATCCATCATCTCAGATTTCCATTTACTATGCCATCTATCCATCCTCTTAGGTTTCTATTTATTCACCCACCCATCCTCTGATTTTTTCATACACTCTACAATTATTTCATCCAGCCACCCATCCTTCCATCCTCTTAGATTTCCATTTACTCTGCCATCTTTTCAGCCAACCACCCATCAATTCACCCTCTTCAATTTCCATTTACTCTGCCATCCTTTTACCTATATCATCAATCCATCCATCTTCTCAATTTCAATTTACTTTGCCATCCTTTCACCCATCCATCCATTCATCAATCCAGTCTCTCAGATTCCCATTTACTCTGCTATCCTTTCACCCTCTGATCCACCCCTCCACTCCGATTTATATTTTTATTGTAATCCATCCATCCATTTATCTACCCATCCATTTGTACGTCCATCCTATGTGTTTTCTATTCACTCTACCAACCTTTCACTCACCTTTCCATTCATCTGCTTAGATTTCAATTTACTCCCCAGCCACCCATCCATCCTCTCAAATTTCCATGTACTCTGCCATCATTTCACTCATCCATCCATTCTTCTATCCATCCTCTCAGATTTCCAATTGCTTTGCCATCCATCTATCCAACCATCCTCTCATCGTGGTTTAAAGCCCACAGCAGTAGTAGGCCAGCCTAGGAACTGTTTGTCTAGTTTTACAGCTTTAAGAAATGTAGAGCTCCACTGTGCCAGTTCACTTCTTCCCATGGCCACTCCCTTCTCCTTCGCCTCCTTAGGCCACAAGCGTCCAACATACAGCAGTTGGGCTAGTTTTTGTGCCAAGTCACAAGCGTTGTGACCTAGTATATAGTACTGGAATTGTTACTTGTATGTTGTGAAAGCAGGAGAGGAAAGACACACCAATTACAAATCATAATGACAGCGGTGTGGCATTATTTTGCCGTCTGGGCTCTTTCTCCTTCTGAAGTGGATGAGACATATTCACAAGTACAAAAGATACCAGGAGGAGATTAAATGTACATCACCAGGGTTGTAGGATATGAATTTTACAGACGGACAGGACATTTCCTAGAAAAGGTATCCAGGAGGGAAAAGCTACTTGGCTGCAATCCTAGTTCTCCTCCAGGGGAATCCTCATCAAAGTCATGACGACTGATGTTGTCCCTCCCGTGTCCGAGTTCCTGGAACACTTAGAAAAATTGTGTGTGCACGTGTGTATCTTAATAAAAGGCTAAAATGTGGCCACATTACATTTATTTTCTTTAATTTTTAAAAGGAAGCCAATTCTATTCAAATAGCAATTTAATAAAAAGAAATGATTAGCAACCTATTTCACAAACCTTTTTCAAACTCAAAAGAAAGAAAAAGCTGGACAATGTCAGCAGATAGGCTGCCATAGACACGGACTGAAAAACTGGTACTGTGCTTTTAAGGAATCTCTCTCTACCAGTGTTTCATCATGCCCCACAGGTGACAGATCCCTTCATTTTTATGGAAACGAGAAGACCCTGGGCATAAGACATAAACACTTTAAGTTCATCCATCTTGGGAGTTTGGGAGGGTTGCTTTTGGCTCTGATGAATACTTCTGTGGAAGGCGAACTAAGATTGCAGATAAATGATTTTTTCTTGTCCTACAGGAGAGCCTTATCAAAAGTCTTAGGCAGTGAATTGAGTAGCAAGACCATCCCATATAAAACTGATGGAGGAATGAATGTAAAAAGGTCATTTCATGAGCCAAAACGATTACTCATTGAGTTTTGCCCTACATGAGCAACCATCCTAAAGCCAGAATCAAGACGATAGTGTCTTGTACATGTGGCGACAGACCTTCAAGTGACAGCTTTCCATATCTGGGAGATAAGAACATTTCTCAAAATAGCGTCAGTAGCAGATTTACCCCTAGTAGAGTGGGCTTTACAGCTTAATCTGCCAACTGCTAGCACAATAAGATACAATAAAGTAGCCACCTGCTGATGGATTGCTTACGAGTGGCTAGAACCATTCTAACAAGACCATAATTGATAAACAACTGTTCAGATTGTAAACTAGTTTCATTTTGACACTGGGTTGGGTAGGTTTGGAAAGAAAGTTTGCAAAGAAATGGTCTAACCAACATGAAAATGTAAAACCATAATGGGCAGAATACTCGGAGGAGTTTTCATTACCACTCTGTTCCTATGGAACACGGTATTATGGTTTCTAACTGAATTAGGTATGAATCTCACTGACTGTGCGAGATGAAGTTATACCTACCAAAACGCAGGCTTCTTCTAAGTATGATGTGGTAGAAATGGCTGAAATGGAGGACCCGTGAGTTTAGAAAGAGTGATGTTAAGCTCATCAGGTGAAGACCGAGACCATCCTTATATCCTCTAAGTAATCTTTCACTACTGGTGTCCTGAAAGAAAGGTTTGGGAAGCAGATTTCCTACAGGCACTAACTGTCCCAAGGTATACTGTAATTGATGAAAAGTGTAACCCAGATCTTCCTAGATGTAGATGATACATGAGTACCACTTTTCCTGACATTTGGGAGGATCATAGATGTGGATGGACAAGATGCAGAACGTCTTCCATTTGAAAGCACAGAGTGTGGTGGAAGGAACATTGGCTCTTTCAGAATGTCTATGCAGTCCTGAGGCAAGTTCAAGTACCCGTATTGTATGAGGTCAGGAGCGTAACTACTAAGTTGAATAATGGAAGGTTTGTTAGTAGGACCACATCCTGAACTTGTAAAGGTGATTCGATCTGCATGGCAACCTCCTGTATTTTTGCGCCGACTGGTGTAGGACAGCTGTAAACCACTATTGACATGACCACTCAGGATCTACAAGAATAATTCTGGTTTGCAATAACACCATTTGATTAGAATTGATGGAATCAACTGAATTGTAGGAAATGCATGAAGAAACATCCTTGAAAGTCAATCACAAGGGCATTCCTCCTTGACCCTAGTTAGTAGTACATGAGGGGAGGAAGTCTGGGCTTTTCTTGTCTCCTGCTTCTGTGAAGCGGTTTAGCTGTCGAAAACCACAATTGCCAAAGACACTTTGCAGAGCTTCATTGCTGAACACTCACTCGTGGCTTTCAAGAAATGATGTATTCTGCAAATTGTCTCTGCTTTCTGAAAACCTGGGAGGCCAACAGCTATGATCTGTAAGTCCATTGCTATTAGCCATTTTCAGATTGATCATGCTTCCAAGGAGGGCAGTATGGAATGTGTCCCTCCTTTCTTTTTCCGATACTACTTACATTTTGTGTATCTATCTGTACAAGGATGGGCCTCTTCCTGAAGGATGGAAAAACACGTTTAGAGCTAGGTGGACAGCTCCTAATTCCAGTAGGTTGACCTGAAAATATTTAACCTTTTCTGACCAAGTTCACTGAACCTCAAGATGGTCCCAGCGAGCATGCCATCCAAGAAGAAAAGCCATATGACGATTGTACTTGTTGAAATTTCCTGAGGTGAAGGATTGCTTTCAAAAGATTTTGAGACTGGTACCACCATGGGTATGATTGAATCGCAGCCTGGCACAGACTGAGGGGCCCATTAGGATAGCGGGCGGATCGCCCCCGCCGGGCCGGAGGTAGCCACCCCTGGCACGGTGGGGGCGATCCGCCCACCATCCATGACTGATTGACCCCCGCCATATTAGTATGGCTGGGGGGTCCGCGGCAGACGGAAAGACCGTCCGCCGCTATACTCGTCGACTGGGCGGAAAAGGGCCATAATATGGTGGCAGTGTCTGCAAGACACCGCCATTCATATTATGATGCAGGCGCAGAATAGCCTTTCCATGGCGGCGAAAGGCAGGTGGTTCTTGCTTTTGGGGGCCCGTTGCGGGGGTGGGGAGTGCACATGGGGGGTAACTATGGTACCCCCCTACATTTGCATGCACAAGGTGGCAAGCACCGCACGGTGCCTGTCACGTTGTGCATGCAAATGCACAACATACTTTTTGCTTTTTTTAACTTTAACTTTTTACTTTTTTTTGCTTTTTTACATTGCGGTGGGTGCTGCTTACAGCACCGCCCTTAGCAATGTAAAAAGGTGGCACATCCTAATTTGAATGGCGGGACTGCCGCAACATCGGTGGTCGGTCCCGTGCTCCGATGCGGTGGTGGGTGGACATAGTCCGCCCGCCATCGTAATAGGCCCCTGAATTTGTCTACTAAACTGCCTGTAAGCTGGCCATACTGGTCCTCCAAGCACTGTTGAAGAGGCCTCATATGGAGTCTGGCATGGAGAATGAGAAAGATTTAAGATGCAATCGACCCTAGAAGAGAGGATATCTGGCATGCCAGTGGAATAGGAATTCATACCTGATTACAGCATTTCAGACCCATAGATGAGTCTTATACAAAGGATATACTCTTGCAGCCTTAATATCTGAAATGGTGCCCAAGTAATGTACTGAGTGAAATGGAATGGCGGTGAACTTCTTAAGGTTGATATAAAGGCTTAGTCAGTAAAGAATCTCTGAAAATATTTTTAAATGATTTAAAATGTTGTTGTGGCCTTGATTAACCAATCATCTAGAGAGAGCCAGATGAAGACCTTCTGTTTGAGAAAACAAGTTACTTACCTGTAACTACAGTTATCCAGTATTGGTATCTTTCATAGATTCACATGCCTGAATCATTCCCTGTCGCCGAGGCGGGAGTCCCATGGTAAAAATACAAAAGTAGTGCCTTGGTAGAACAGTAGTAGGCTAAAAGAAAAAGCCATATGCATAAAACTTAGTAGCCTGTCTACCTCATTATATGAAAAAGACCTACAAAATAGTTCCAACCATTCAGCAATCAGCACCCTCTAGAACCGTCCCAGCAGAGGCAGTTCTCTCAGATTTTCTTAGCACAAGTGGGAAGTAAGGATCCCAAGTAAAGAACTGTCTCACCGGGGAAGAGGGTGGGTGCATGTGAATCTATGAAAGATAACAATACTAGATAACTGTAGTTACAGGTAAGTAACTTTTTTCTTATCCAGTATTGGAGTATCTTTCATAGATTCACATGCCTGAATCAGAATAGCAAGCAGTAAGCCAAATAGTGTTGTTTGCGGACGGTGGGAGACAGGGTGTACATACTCCCAAACACATCCGGGAAGGTTAGAATATTAATAAGGTATATACAGCTTCAGAGTAAATAATGTATGCAAACAGTACCTTGATGAGAAGCAATATGAATATGCAATTATAGGTATAAATTAAAATCTGGAAACATTATATACATACATATAAAATGCAGCATAAATGAATACATAATTCTGATGTTGAGGAACGGCTTGTCACACAGCTGCATCGTCCTGCGACGCAGATTGCAGGCAGTAGTGCTTCGTGAACGTGTGGACATTCTTCCATGTCGCAGCACGACAGATATTTTCCAATGTAACACCAGCAAATAGCGCAGTAGAAGCTGCCATAGTTCTGGTGGAATGCGCCTTTACCTTTCTCTGTAAAGGTTTGTTGGCTTTGTCATGGCAGAAATGAATAACAGAAGCAATCCATCTGGCTATGGTTGCCTTCGTTACAGCATTCCCAAGTGTGGTTTGACCTTAGGCGACGAATAATTGATTGGATTGCCTGATTTCATTAGTCTTTTGTAAATAAAATTGAAGACAACGCTTAACGTCGAGAGAGTGTAAGGCTCTTTCCGCTGGCGTGGCTGGGTCCGGGAAGAAAGTTTTAAGCTTTACTGGCTGATTTAAATGAAATTGAGACAGTACTTTAGGGATGAATTTGGGATTTGTCCCTAGAGTCACGTAATCTCTAGAGAAATGCAACAAGCATTTACAATGCAATGGTTTTGCCTTTGTTAAAGTTAGAGCTATTGGCATTGCTCTTGACACTCTGAAGCTCCACTCTGAAGCTCCACTCTGCACTCTGAAGCTCCACTCTGCACTCTGAAGCTCCACTCTGCACTCTGAAGCTCCACTCTGCACTCTGAAGCTCCACTCTGCACTCTGAAGCTGCACTCTGAAGCTCCACTCTGCACTCTGAAGCTGCACTCTGAAGCTCCACTCTGCACTCTGAAGCTGCACTCTGAAGCTCCACTCTGAAGCTCCACTCTGAAGCTCCACTCTGAAGCTCCACTCTGAAGCTCCACTCTGAAGCTCCACTCTGCACTCTGAAGCTCCACTCTGAAGCTCCACTCTGCACTCTGAAGCTCCACTCTGAAGCTCCACTCTGCACTCTGAAGCTCCACTCTGCACTCTGAAGCTCCACTCTGCACTCTGAAGCTCCACTCTGAATCTGCACTCTGAAGCTCCACTCTGCACTCTGAAGCTCCACTCTGAATCTGCACTCTGAAGCTCCACTCTGCACTCTGAAGCTCCACTCTGCACTCTGAAGCTCCACTCTGAAGCTCCACTCTGAAGCTCCACTCTGAAGCTCCACTCTGAAGCTCCACTCTGATGCTCCACTCTGATGCTCCACTCTGATGCTCCACTCTGAAGCTCCACTCTGAAGCTCCACTCTGAAGCTCCACTCTGAAGCTCCACTCTGAAGCTCCACTCTGAAGCTCCACTCTGAAGCTCCACTCTGCACTCTGAATCTGCACTCTGAAGCTCCACTCTGCACTCTGAAGCTCCACTCTGCACTCTGAAGCTCCACTCTGAATCTGCACTCTGAAGCTCCACTCTGAATCTGCACTCTGAAGCTCCACTCTGCACTCTGAAGCTCCACTCTGCACTCTGAAGCTCCACTCTGAATCTGCACTCTGAAGCTCCACTCTGCACTCTGAAGCTCCACTCTGCACTCTGAAGCTCCACTCTGAATCTGCACTCTGAAGCTCCACTCTGCACTCTGAAGCTCCACTCTGCACTCTGAAGCTCCACTCTGATGCTCCACTCTGATGCTCCACTCTGAAGCTCCACTCTGAAGCTCCACTCTGAAGCTCCACTCTGAAGCTCCACTCTGAAGCTCCACTCTGAAGCTCCACTCTGAAGCTCCACTCTGAAGCTCCACTCTGATGCTCCACTCTGATGCTCCACTCTGATGCTCCACTCTGATGCTCCACTCTGAAGCTCCACTCTGAAGCTCCACTCTGAAGCTCCACTCTGCACTCTGAAGCTCCACTCTGAAGCTCCACTCTGCACTCTGAAGCTCCACTCTGCACTCTGAATCTCCACTCTGAAGCTCCACTCTGCACTCTGAAGCTCCACTCTGAATCTGCACTCTGAAGCTCCACTCTGCACTCTGAAGCTCCACTCTGAATCTGCACTCTGAAGCTCCACTCTGCACTCTGAAGCTCCACTCTGAATCTGCACTCTGAAGCTCCACTCTGCACTCTGAAGCTCCACTCTGAATCTGCACTCTGATGCTCCACTCTGAATCTGCACTCTGAAGCTCCACTCTGCACTCTGAATCTGCACTCTGCAGCTCCACTCTGAATCTGCAGCTCCACTCTGAATCTGCAGCTCCACTCTGCACTCTGAAGCTCCACTCTGAATCTGCACTCTGAAGCTCCACTCTGAATCTGCACTCTGAAGCTCCACTCTGAAGCTCCACTCTGAAGCTCCACTCTGAAGCTCCACTCTGAAGCTCCACTCTGAAGCTCCACTCTGAAGCTCCACTCTGAAGCTCCACTCTGAAGCTCCACTCTGAAGCTCCACTCTGAAGCTCCACTCTGAATCTGCACTCTGAAGCTCCACTCTGAATCTGCACTCTGAAGCTCCACTCTGCACTCTGAAGCTCCACTCTGCACTCTGAAGCTCCACTCTGCATCTGCACTCTGAAGCTCCACTCTGAAGCTCCACTCTGAATCTGCACTCTGAATCTGCACTCTGAAGCTCCACTCTGAAGCTCCACTCTGAAGCTCCACTCTGAAGCTCCACTCTGAAGCTCCACTCTGAAGCTCCACTCTGAAGCTCCACTCTGCACTCTGAAGCTCCACTCTGAAGCTCCACTCTGCACTCTGAAGCTCCACTCTGCACTCTGAAGCTCCACTCTGAAGCTCCACTCTGCACTCTGAAGCTCCACTCTGAATCTGCACTCTGAAGCTCCCCTCTGCACTCTGAAGCTCCACTCTGAATCTGCACTCTGAAGCTCCACTCTGAAGCTCCACTCTGAAGCTCCACTCTGAAGCTCCACTCTGAAGCTCCACTCTGAAGCTCCACTCTGAAGCTCCACTCTGAAGCTCCACTCTGAAGCTCCACTCTGCACTCTGAATCTGCACTCTGAAGCTCCACTCTGCACTCTGAAGCTCCACTCTGAATCTGCACTCTGAAGCTCCACTCTGCACTCTGAAGCTCCACTCTGCACTCTGAAGCTCCACTCTGAATCTGCACTCTGAAGCTCCACTCTGCACTCTGAAGCTCCACTCTGCACTCTGAAGCTCCACTCTGATGCTCCACTCTGATGCTCCACTCTGAATCTGCACTCTGAAGCTCCACTCTGAAGCTCCACTCTGAAGCTCCACTCTGAAGCTCCACTCTGAAGCTCCACTCTGATGCTCCACTCTGATGCTCCACTCTGATGCTCCACTCTGATGCTCCACTCTGAAGCTCCTCTCTGAAGCTCCACTCTGAAGCTCCACTCTGCACTCTGAAGCTCCACTCTGAAGCTCCACTCTGCACTCTGAAGCTCCACTCTGCACTCTGAAGCTCCACTCTGAAGCTCCACTCTGCACTCTGAAGCTCCACTCTGAATCTGCACTCTGAAGCTCCACTCTGCACTCTGAAGCTCCACTCTGAATCTGCACTCTGAAGCTCCACTCTGCACTCTGAAGCTCCACTCTGAATCTGCACTCTGAAGCTCCACTCTGCACTCTGAAGCTCCACTCTGAATCTGCACTCTGATGCTCCACTCTGAATCTGCACTCTGAAGCTCCACTCTGCACTCTGAATCTGCACTCTGCAGCTCCACTCTGAATCTGCAGCTCCACTCTGAATCTGCAGCTCCACTCTGCACTCTGAAGCTCCACTCTGAATCTCCACTCTGAATCTGCACTCTGAAGCTCCACTCTGAATCTGCACTCTGAAGCTCCACTCTGAAGCTCCACTCTGAAGCTCCACTCTGAAGCTCCACTCTGAAGCTCCACTCTGAAGCTCCACTCTGAAGCTGCACTCTGAAGCTGCACTCTGAAGCTGCACTCTGAAGCTCCACTCTGAATCTGCACTCTGAAGCTCCACTCTGAATCTGCACTCTGAAGCTCCACTCTGAATCTGCACTCTGAAGCTCCACTCTGCACTCTGAAGCTCCACTCTGCACTCTGAAGCTCCACTCTGAATCTGCACTCTGAAGCTCCACTCTGCACTCTGAAGCTCCACTCTGCACTCTGAATCTGCACTCTGAAGCTCCACTCTGAAGCTCCACTCTGAAGCTCCACTCTGAAGCTCCACTCTGAAGCTCCACTCTGAAGCTCCACTCTGCACTCTGAAGCTCCACTCTGAAGCTCCACTCTGCACTCTGAAGCTCCACTCTGCACTCTGAAGCTCCACTCTGAAGCTCCACTCTGCACTCTGAAGCTCCACTCTGAATCTGCACTCTGAAGCTCCACTCTGCACTCTGAAGCTCCACTCTGAATCTGCACTCTGAAGCTCCACTCTGCACTCTGAAGCTCCACTCTGCACTCTGAAGCTCCACTCTGAATCTGCACTCTGAAGCTCCACTCTGCACTCTGAAGCTCCACTCTGCACTCTGAAGCTCCACTCTGAATCTGCACTCTGAAGCTCCACTCTGAAGCTCCACTCTGAAGCTCCACTCTGAAGCTCCACTCTGAAGCTCCACTCTGAAGCTCCACTCTGAAGCTCCACTCTGCACTCTGAAGCTCCACTCTGAAGCTCCACTCTGCACTCTGAAGCTCCACTCTGCACTCTGAAGCTCCACTCTGAAGCTCCACTCTGCACTCTGAAGCTCCACTCTGAATCTGCACTCTGAAGCTCCACTCTGCACTCTGAAGCTCCACTCTGAATCTGCACTCTGAAGCTCCACTCTGAAGCTCCACTCTGAAGCTCCACTCTGAAGCTCCACTCTGAAGCTCCACTCTGAAGCTCCACTCTGAAGCTCCACTCTGCACTCTGAATCTGCACTCTGAAGCTCCACTCTGCACTCTGAAGCTCCACTCTGTACTCTGAAGCTCCACTCTGAATCTGCACTCTGAAGCTCCACTCTGCACTCTGAAGCTCCACTCTGAATCTGCACTCTGAAGCTCCACTCTGCACTCTGAAGCTCCACTCTGCACTCTGAAGCTCCACTCTGATGCTCCACTCTGATGCTCCACTCTGATGCTCCACTCTGAATCTGCACTCTGAAGCTCCACTCTGAAGCTCCACTCTGAAGCTCCACTCTGAAGCTCCACTCTGAAGCTCCACTCTGATGCTCCACTCTGATGCTCCACTCTGATGCTCCACTCTGATGCTCCACTCTGATGCTCCACTCTGAAGCTCCACTCTGCACTCTGAAGCTCCACTCTGAAGCTCCACTCTGCACTCTGAAGCTCCACTCTGCACTCTGAATCTCCACTCTGAAGCTCCACTCTGCACTCTGAAGCTCCACTCTGAATCTGCACTCTGAAGCTCCACTCTGCACTCTGAAGCTCCACTCTGAATCTGCACTCTGAAGCTCCACTCTGCACTCTGAAGCTCCACTCTGAATCTGCACTCTGATGCTCCACTCTGAATCTGCACTCTGAAGCTCCACTCTGCACTCTGAATCTGCACTCTGCAGCTCCACTCTGAATCTGCAGCTCCACTCTGAATCTGCAGCTCCACTCTGCACTCTGAAGCTCCACTCTGAATCTCCACTCTGAATCTGCACTCTGAAGCTCCACTCTGAATCTGCACTCTGAAGCTCCACTCTGAATCTGCACTCTGAAGCTCCACTCTGAAGCTCCACTCTGAAGCTCCACTCTGAAGCTCCACTCTGAAGCTCCACTCTGAAGCTCCACTCTCCACTCTGAAGCTCCACTCTGAAGCTCCACTCTGAAGCTCCACTCTGAAGCTCCACTCTGAAGCTCCACTCTGAAGCTCCACTCTGCACTCTGAAGCTCCACTGAAGCTACACACCGCGCAGGGCAGCTCTGGATGCTGATGCGAGAGGCCAGCTGGGAGGCGCGCTGCTCGTCTTCCTGCTCGTGCTGACTCGGAGAGAAAACTTGTTTTCATTGGGAGAGCGGCCTTCAAAGACCCGGTCACTGCGCCTCTCCGAGTGTTTAGCTTGGGATAAAATGGGCGCAGTGTTGTGGTGATGACAGTAGAGCAAGGGAGGTGCCGGCAATGCCGGAACAGACTCGGGGGCGTTCCCGGCGTCCCGTGACGTCGGCAAAAGGCAAAGAATGTCGGGAACGCCCCCGTGTCTGGTCCGGCATTGACGGACAGGCCCCTCGTCCAATGGCAAGGCTCCGTTTACGGAGCCAGCCAATCAATGACGAGGGCCGACCCAAAGCACCCTACAGTTCTCAACAGGATTTCGCCTGCGCGAAAAGCTGCGCAGAGCGCAGCTTTCGCTAGGCAAAACCTAAAAAGGGTTCTGAGATGGTGAAGGCTTGAATTTCACTAACCCTTCGAGCTGAGGTAAGAGCTAATAAAATTGCTACTTTCCATGTTAGAAATTTGAGTTCAACCTTGTGTATGGGTTCAAATGGTCTTCTCATTAATTGAGCCAACACTGTGTTCAACTCCCACTCAGGAGGAGGTGGACGTATTGGGGGAAAAGCTAGAAAAGGTCCTTTTAAAAATTGTTTGATAAGCGAAGAAGAGCACAGTGAAGGTTTGTAAGAGCTCTTCAGGAATCTGGAAATTGCAGCGAGATGAACCTTGATAGAGGAGAACACCAGCCCCGCTTTGGCCAGAGATAATAAATAGGGAAGAATATCCTCCACTGGAACTTGGATAGGATGGACATCATTTTTGCTTCAAACCAATCAATCAATCAGACAAATTTGTATAGCGCGCTACTCACCCGTTAGGGTCTCAAGGCGCTGGGAGGGGGGAGAGTCGCTACTGCTCGAACAGCCAGGTCTTGAGTTGTTTCCTGAAGGAGAGATGGTCCTGGGTCAGCCGTAGGTGGGTGGGGAGGGAGTTCCATGTCTTGGCCGCCAGGTAGGAGAAGGATCTTCCTCCGGCGGTGGCTTTGTGGATTCGTGGGACGGTGGCGAGGGTGAGGCTGGCGGATCGGAGCTGGCGGGTGGGTGTGTAGAAAGTGAGGCGGCTGTTGAGGTATTTGGGGCCCATGTGGTGGAGAGCCTTGTGTGCGTGGGTGAGGAGTCTGAACGTGATCCTCTTGCTGACGGGGAGCCAGTGCAGGTCTTTCAGATGGGCAGAAATGTGGTTGTGACGGGGGATGTCCAGGATGAGTCGTGCTGAAGCGTTCTGTATGCGCTGGAGTCTTTTCTGGAGTTTGGCTGTGGTTCCAACGTAGAGGGTGTTCCCGTAGTCCAGTCGGCTGGTGACGAGGGCCTGGGTGACCGTCTTCCTGGTTTCGGTGGGGATCCACCAGAAGATCTTTCGGAGCATGCGTACGGTGTTGAAACAGGTTGACGAGACGGCGTTGACATGCTTGGTCATCGTGAGGGAGGAGTCCAGGATGAAGCCCAGGTTGCGTGCATGGTCCGTTGGCTTGGGGGCGGTGCCCAGGGCAGGGGGTCACCAGGAGTTGGCCCAGGCAGAGGGGGATGGTCCCAGGATGAGGACTTCTGTCTTGTCTGAATTCAGTTTCAGACGGCTGAGCTTCATCCATTCCGCGACGTCTTTCATTCCTTCCTGGAGGCTGGCTCTGGCGGGGTCGTTGGTGAGGGAGAGGATCCGCTGGGTGTCGTCAGCGTAGGAGATGATGTTTAGGTTGTGTTGGCGTGCGATGGCTGCGAGGGGGCTCATGTAGACGTTGAAGAGGGTGGGGCTGAGCGAGGATCCTTGCGGAACGCCTCAGATGACTTCGGTGGCCACGGATCGGAACAGGGGGAGGCGGACTCTCTGGGTTCTTCCGGCGAGGAACGAGATGATCCACTCCAAGGCCGTTTCTTGGATTCCAGTGTTGCTGAGGCGCTGTATCAGGGTGCGGTGGCATACGGTGTCGAAGGCTGCTGAGAGGTCCAGGAGGATGAGGGCAGCTGTTTCCCCATTGTCGAGCAGGGACCTGATGTCGTCAGTAGCTGCGATGAGGGCGGTCTCTGTGCTGTGGTTTGCTCGGAAGCCGGACTGCGAGGGGTCGAGGGATCCGTTTGTCTCGAGGAAGGCGGAAAGTTGTTGTTGACGGTCTTCTCGATGACTTTGGCAGGAAAAGGGAGGAGTGAGATGGGGCGGAAGTTATTGAGATCCGTGGGGTCCGCGGTGGGTTTCTTCAGGAGGGCGCTGAGCTCGGCATGTTTCCAGCTCTCCGAGAAGGTGGCGGATGCGAAGGAGCTGTTAATGATGTCTCGGAGTTGGGGTGCGATGATGGAGTCGGCTTTGTTAAAGATGTGGTGTGGACAGGGGTCAGTTGGGGAGCCGGAGTGGATGGTGTTTATCATGCGGGTGGTGTCTTCAGTGCTGACCGAGGTCCAGGTGCAGAGGGTGGTGGTAGGGGGCGCTGGTTCGGTGGTTGGGTGAGTGGTCTGTGCGCTGAAGCTGTTGTGTATGTCGGCGATCTTGCGGTGAAAGAACGAGGCGAGTGAGTCGCAGAGATCTTGCGAGGGTGTGATGTCGTTGTTGCAGGTGCTGGAGTTGGAGAGCTCTTTAATGATGCTGAAGAGTTCCTTGCTGTTGTGGGTGTTGTTGTCCAGTCGTTCTTTGAATGTTGTCCTTTTGGTGGTGCGGATCAGCTGGTGGTGTTTGCGGGTAGCGTTCTTGAGGGCTGTCGTGTTTTCTGTTGTCTGGTCGTGGGGCCAGGCTTTCTCGAGGGTGCGGCAGGTTTTCTTGGAGTTTTTGAGGTTGTTGGTGAACCACGAGGCTTTCTTGCTGCTGGGTCTGCTGAGAGGGTTCTTCAGTGGTGTGAGGTCATCGGCGCAGTGGTGAGCCACTGTGTGAGGTTGCGGGCTGCATCGTTGGGGTCCGTCGTGTTGGTGGGAGGGTTCTGGCTGAGGGAGGTGGTGAGCTGGTCGGCGGCGATCTTGCTCCAACTTCTGCGGGAAACCTGTTGCGGGTGGTGGTGGGTCGTGGTTCTCCTGAAGTTGAAGTGGACGCAGCTGTGATCTGTCCAGTGTAGTCCGTGGAGTGGCTGAAGGAGATGTGCTTGCTGGAGGAGAAGATGGGGTCAAGCATGTGGCCGGCGTAGTGGGTGGGGGTGTTCACCAGTTGCAAAACCAATGGCAAAAACGCTTCCACTTTAAGCGATACGTTTTAACTGTACTCTGGGCACGAGATTTGGCTAGAATCTCACGACAGTCCTGAGATATTTTCAGATCTTTGAATTCTAAGAAATCAGGAGCCATGCATGCAAGCGCAGCGACTGTGGATCTGGATGCAGTATTTGACCCTTCTTCCTTGTCAACATTGTGAGTGTTGGAACTAGACGGATAGGATCCTCCTGTGATAACAGAAGCAGTTCCTGAAACCAATATTGCCTTGGCCTGCAGGGTGCAATTAGGATGAGACAGCAGCCCTTCTCTTCATCTTTTGAAGCACTTTCGGTATCAACGGTATTGGGGGAAAGCGTACGGACAAATCCCTGACCATCACATGGACAGGGCATTCCCTCTTGATCCCCGTTGAGGGAATATGCTGGCGTAGTATTGGCATTTTCTGTTCTCTCTTGTCGCAAACAGATCTAATGTAGGCTTGCCCAAAAAGTGAAAGATCTTCTCCAGCTGCTTCTGTTCCAGCTCCCACTCGTGACATCCCGAGAGAGATCTGCTGAGGGTGTCGGCCAAAGTGTTCTGAAGCCCCTTGACATGCTCTGCTCTTAGGGTTATACCGTGTGATGTAACCCACTCCCACAGTTCCTGAGTCTCCTGCGATAGAGACAGTGACCTCGTTCCCTCTTGTTTGTTGATGTAATACATGCTGGTTGTATCGTCGGTAAAGACCAGCACGGAGGAGCCCGCAATCCTCGGAAGGAATGCTTGCAGAGAGAGAAAGATTGCACGCAGCTCCAATCTGTTGATGTGTAGTTGTCGGTTTTCTTGGGACCATCTTCCCTGAATCTGTAAATCTTGGAGATGGCCTCCCCAGCCCTCCATGGAGGCGTCGTTGTTAGAACGAATTTTGGGGGAGTTGGCAAGAAAGTGAGGCCCGGAGTCAAGTTTGCTTTCTGAGACCACCAATATCATGCACGATGTCACTTTGATGGAGTCGTCGAATGACCCTACGTCTTGCTGCCATTGTAGGTGCAATTCCTCTTGTAGTGGTCTCATTCTGAGTCGTGCCAACGGAACACGGTTTATTGCAGATGAGCACATCCCCAGAAGAGAAGCGAATGTCCGGACAGAAATTGACTTTCTTTTTGAGATTGACTTTGCCAGTTTTTGAGTCGTAGTTGGCGATCTTCTGATAAGAATGCTTTGCACTGTATGGTGTCTAGCGTTGCTCCCAGAAAAGGATTCACTTGGAGAGGACGTAACTGTGACTTGCTTTCGTTGAGAGTGAGTCCTAATCTTGAAAAGAGATGCAGGCATGTTGAAATAGCCTCTTCCATTATCCGTTCCAAAGGACCTTTGAGCAACCAGTCGTCGAAGTAAGGAAACACTTGTATTCCCTGAGATCTCAGAGCTGCAGAGACTGGTGCTAGGAATTTTGTAAAGATCCTTGGTGCTGATTTCAGTCTGAACGGAAGCACCTGGAACTGATAGTGGACGCCAGCCACTGTGAATCGCAGGTATTTCTGATGTGTGGGATGTATAGGGATATTGAAATATGCGTCATCCAACTCCAGAGAAGCCATAAAATCCCCTTCGTTCAGACAGTTTAAAACTTCGGCAAGCGTCACCATTCGAAAACTCTGTTTTTCCAGAAACTTGTTGAGCTTGCGAAGATCGAGAATCGGGCGCCACTCTCATGATTTTTTCTTTATGAGGAAGAAGTGAGAGTAGAACCCTCTTCCCTTCTGCGACAAAGGAACTTTTTCTATTGCATTCTTGTGGAGCATGTTTAAGGCTTCTTTGAAAAGTAAGTGAAGAAGAGGGGGAGGGGGACCCTTGGGCGGGGTCGTAGGTGGTTGCTTGGTGAATTCCAGTGTGGGACCATTGTTTACTAGGTTGAGAACCCACCGATCTGACGTGATCTGTTGCCACTGGTGAAAAAAGGCAGAGATCTTTGCACCCACTGGGAGGGAGGGAGGAATGACTGGCGTCCTGCTGAGCTCATTGTTTCCTGTTGGAATGGTGATCCTGATTGTTTGATCGCCTTCGTCCGCCCTGGCGAGAGAAACTACGGAGGAAGATTGTCTGTAAGACGTTTGACTGTAAGGTTGTCTGTATTGTGACTGATACTGTCTGTTTTTTAAATTGTGATAGCCTCCCCTGGATGTAAAGGCACGACTTCTGGCTCCTCGGAAAGATCCACGCTTGTACTGGAGAGCAGCCAACGATTTTGCGGTATCCGTATCAGTCTTGATGGCTAAAAGGGCTTCATCTATGTGCTTCCCGAATAATGAATCACCTTCATAGGCCATGTCCAGGATTTTGGTTTGTACCTCTGGCCTAAAAGATGTTGCTTTAAGCCATCCTTGGCATCTCAGTACTGCAGCACCTGCGAGTTGTCTGAAGTTGGTGTTAGCAATATCTAGAGCGCAGCCAATAATTTCAGATGTGGCTCATTCTCCTTCAAACACAATTTTCCTTGCCTCTTGTCTATGGTCTTCCGGGATAAGGTCTATAAATTCTGCCAAATCCGACCACATCTGGCAGTCGTAACAACCGAGAATGGCCTGCGAATTTGTTGCCTTAATGGAGGCTGCCGCATTGGTGGAAAACTTTTTCCCTATCAAATCCAACCTCCTTCCATCTTTATCAGGTGGAGTTGAAATTGGCGTAGCTGGATTCTTTGATCTCTGCTGAGCAGCTTGTGATATAGCTGAATCCGGACGTGGATGACCTATAAGACAAGATGGAGTATCCGCGAGTGCTCGGTATTTTTTCTCAATGCGCGGATGAACCGCGGGTATGGAGGCAGGTGTTTTCATGATTTTTATCCCTTCATTCCAAATGTAATCAATGATTGGAATCACTCTTGTAACCTTCCTGTATTCCTCCTTAAAATCATGCAAGAAGCAATCAGTCTGCTCAATAGTGACTGGTAACTGGAATCTAGTTGCAGCCCGTTGCATGAGGTTGTGAAACCCGCCGATGTCCTCAGGAGGAGAATCTGATGCCTGAGGAATAGGCGGAGAGGGCATGGGAATGATATATTCATCCCAAGGATCCCCATCACCAGTATTGTCGGGTAATTCACCCACGTCGACACCTTCCTCGTCCAAGGATGAAGTATCATGGTGCCCTTGCGGTGTTGACCCAGGGGGTTGCCTTGGAGAAATAGGAATTTCCACCTGAGGTGGCGGTACTGGTATTTCAGTAGGTAAGGGTGGCAAAACAGGAACAGCCGGTTCTGAAGGAAACCTTTGGCGGTAATCTGCCAACATTGCTTGTAGATCTTGTATTAATGAAGGAGGAAGATGACTTGTCTCTCCTTGATTTGAAACCCTTCTGGGATGTTTTTGGTAAGGGGTAGAGAGGTGTTCCTGGTAAAAATGTTCTTGGTAATCCTCTTCTTCTTCATCATCTTGGCATTTTATTTGAAGTTCAGAGGGGTGGCGAGCTACGCCGAACGGTCCCTCATCATCCTCCTCATCAAAGTCATCATCCTCAACATAAGTCTCCAGAATATGCGATGGAAGTAGAGGAGAAATGTTGCTGTAATCTTGCCTGTGGTAAGTTTTTAACTGGAAATGAGTGTAGGAGATAGGCGTAGACTGTGACACTGGTGGACTCGCTGTTGACAAACTCCTCGTCGACGGGCTCTTCGTCGTCGACGGGGTGATCTTCGTCATCGGTATCATCGTCAACGGGCTCTTTGTCGATGGTGTCGTCGACGGGCTCTTCTTCGACGACAGTGTCGTCGTCGACGGGCTCTTCGTTGACGATGTCGTCGTCGATGGCCTCTTCGTCGACGGTGTCGTCGCCGACGGGCTCTTCGTCAACGCTGTTGTCATCGACGCCTTCCTCGACGGTGTCATCATCGACAGGCTCAAAGTCGAAGATGTAGACTTTGCCTTCGTCGAGGGGACTGCCGTCGACAAGCTCGACGTCGATGCTGTCGTCAATGGAGGCTTAGAAGAGAAACTCTTCGTCGACGAGTCCTTCGCCACACTAGATTTCTTTGAAGTGGAGATTTTAGAAGACACAATAGGCGAAGAAATAGCCATGGTGGAGATTGTAATTGTAGAAAGAGGAGCAGCAGAAGTCACAGAGACCGTATGAGAAGACACTAGAGTAAGAGTTTTTATCTGGGTTTTACTCACGGTTCTGGAGGTTGAAGGCCTTTTAGAAACCTCGGGAGACGGAGACAGCGTTAACCCAGAGGGTAGTATGGGAGACCTCTGTGATTGGTCAGAAACTTCTTGAGAAGCCTTGTGGTGCTTTCTTCCCTCAGAAGAGGAGTTGTCATGGGATCTAGCCCTCTTGCTAGATGTTGAGGCCTTGTCATCCTCCTTAGCCGAGGAGGATTTCAAACATAAAAGCAGCTTTGCTTCCCTATCTCTAATGGTTTTAGCAGGGAAGGTTTGGCATATTCTACAATCCTTAACTACATGGTTATGATGTAGGTAGTAGATGCAGTCCTTGTGCTGATCATCCACATGGACCCTCTTCTTCTCACAGGTCCTGCAGGCTCTAAAAAGAGCTTTCTTGTCAGACATCTTGAAGAACAAAGGTGAAGAAAACTGAGTAGGCACTCAGGGAGACTCCCTCCACACGACATGCAGTGAAAATCTGAGGAGAACTGCCTCTGCTGGGAAGGTTCTAGAGGGTGCTGATTTCTGATTGGTTGGAACTATTTTTTAGTTCTTTTCATATAATGAGGTGGATAGGCTACTAAGTTTTAGGCCTATGGCTTTATCTTTTAGCCTACTACTGTTTTACTAAGGCACTGCTTTTGTATTTTTACCGTGGGACTCCCGCCTCTGCGACGGGGAATGATTCAGGCATGTGAATCTATGAAAGATACCCCAACCCTGGATAATGAGGTATACTGTGACCGCTGCCATATATTTGTGGAATGGTCTTGGGGCTGGTTTCTGCCCCTATGAAAATACTTTGAACTGGCAATGAGCGGAGCCCACTGGAAACCTAAAAAATAGGGCACAATCCAGTCCCTTTACGGTAATTGTGGATAAATCTGGTGTAAGGTTAGATTAGCTTTTTCTTTCCATATCTATTTGCTGGTTGTTCCGAGATCCAGATGGGTTCAAATTCTTGTTTTTTTAAATCCCCATTTCTTTTTGGTGGTGAGGTACTTCCTCCATTGCTTCTTTTTCTACGCTTCTCTTTCTTGTAAGATTTTACTTTCTTTTAAGATTCTCTCTTCTGAGAGAAATTGGTTTGTGGAATACATGGGGGGGGTTTGAATCTCAGGGAATATTCACTTTGAATGATGTTTAACAACCATCTGTCTCCTTCTGGTATTCTTTTCAAGACTTCCAGGTGCTTCATGATGCTTCATGAAGAAGAGAGTCACTGGTTTGGTGGTGGCTGTGCATGTGGTCAGATGGCTGCTGACCACCTCTTACCATTGAAGCTTTGCATACATGATAAGATCTTCTTTGACAGACAACACTATTCACAGAGGGCTCAAAGCTCTCAGTGGACTCAACAGCAGCAACAACACCAGAAAAGGGGCAATAGCCCCTTTAATGTTTATTTTTTTCTCCAACCTAACAGCTCTTAATCTGAAGTTTATGATAAGGGAAGATTCAAGAATTCAGTTTTAGTCCAGTAAGGGAAAGTTAGGATCCAAATATCATTCCCTATCATGGCAATATTACTGAGCTGCAAAAATTAAAACATCTGCTGTAACACACATCACCTGTTGAAGACAAGCATGTCTTCTAGAAGCATCTCATGGAAGTTGTCTATCCTCCCTTGACAATTTCTCTGTGAAGTGCTGGAGGGAATGCCACAAAGGTCTGTCTCAGCGCCCTAAAAATGCAGTCACACTAGTCTGCTTTATCGCTGAAGCTAATTTTTGACACATATTCATTCCCCCAGAGTCAATTTGCCTACTCTTTTTATCTGGGAAAGCAGTGGAGGTCGGAGCTATCGCATGTGATATCCTGGTCATTTAGATAATTGAATCTAGCGGAGGTTAATTTCTAAGGAACAAAGGGTCCTCATTGGGTGACTTGTATTTTTTCAAAATTCTTGCTGGGAAAAGCTTGGCTGATGCATGGATGGGAAAAAAAAGTTGCATAGTCTGTTCCACTGGGTCAGGGACCAAAGGTAGAAGTGGTCTGGAGCCAATCTATTGATGAAGGATCTCAAATATAACAGATGTGTTTGCAGGAAGGACAGGCATCCATATTTTGAGCTTAGCTGTTCTGTTGATCGGAATCTCATTAAAGGTTGATATGTCATCTGGTGAGAAATATGGCGAAGGAGGATCCAAAAGGGTAAAACCATCACCAGCAATATGAAAAAGAAACAGTAGATGTTCTAGAAGAGTGAGACTCCAGAGGAGATCGCAGTCGTCTCCTACAGTGCCTCAAGCATCTAGAGCACGGGTCTTGAACTTGGGGGAACTCCCCACTGGGGGGGGGGCTCTAGTGTTCCCAGTGGGGATCGCCAGGCTCTAGCCAAAAGAAGTATTATGCTGATAACAGTGCTTTGTTTTCAGTGGATAGTTGTACACGTTAGTAAGCCCTGTCTGACCAGAATAGTCTGTTTGGCAATCATTTATTTGATTGCATTTTTAAAACATTAACAGAACTTCACTGCAACATTTGACATATTTAAACATTGCCAGTTTAATAGAATATTTGTGAAAAATTGCAAGGGGGAGGCGCAGCATTTAAAAGTTTGAAAACCACTGATCTAGAGTGATATTCTCAAAGGGTAATTCTATATTGTGAATTCTTCAGTGGAGTAGTCTTAGGTAAAGAAGCAACTGGTAACGTAGGCAATAATTATGGAGACAAAGGTGTAACTGAAGAAAATACAGGAGAAACACATCTTCTCAGTCAGTTACACCAAAGCAATTGCTTTGTGTGTCAGAGAGAACTGAAGTGCTCCAAATCAGAGGTGTGTGATATCTTCTTCTTTTTCTCAGTCATTGTATTTACTCAGCAGAAAGCTGCACTTTGGCATGAATAACTTTTCATGATGCTGCAACATTGAAGGTGGCAAAAAGCCAGTAGGTTTCAAAGTCAACGGTGGTCTCAACGGTGAATAGCTGATGGATGTCCAGAAGTCAAAGTCAGTCTCAGATTCGAACGTCCAGTGGCCCTACGACATAGTCATAATCGTAGGTTCAGAATGACTTAGTTCAGAGTAGAATTTTAGACCCAAGCCGTGGCCATACTATGTACAATCCCCAAATTAGGAGATGCATGAAGGCTTGGGTGGAAATAATAATTGAAAAAAATCTTTCACAAAAACGTTGGCAGAATGGCTTCACCCCTCGTAGAAGAGGAAGGATTTCTTATCAGCAATGAGTTCTCCATGTGCGCCAAATACATGAGAAGAGATTCTGAATGGTGTAGGGAAAGATTGAAAGTTTAGTGGACTGGGTACTCCGTTGCAAATACAGCAGGGTTAATGTCCACTAAACTCTTGGTCCGCCCACCTCATTTAGAGTTGGGTGGACTTGTGCCATTTTATTCGAAAGAGCCCCTGTCGAAGATAGCTTTCTCCACTGGCCTGATGGAGTAGGGACCATTATAGAATCGTCATTAGACTGTCCGCCATATATGGAGAGTAATGTGAATTTTCAGCCTGGCAGCGAAGGAAAGAAAAAAAGCAAATAATGAACCTCACATCCTGGGGGAAAGCTCCTAGTATTTGGGGGTCATTACCCTTTTGCTTTTTTAGAAACAAACTTCGGCTTTGGTGGTTGGTGGACAGAGTACCGCCTGCCAAACCCTAAATCAAACCTTCAGTTCTAAGAAGAATATTCAGCCATTGCCACATTCACACTATTTCAAGCCAACAAATCAGGAGAAATATGAGGCCTAGGTTGAAAGGCTGGAGTAAAATTATTACTTTACCTAAAACTTAGATAAACTTTCTATAATGAAATAAGGTACAGGTCAAAGTACCACTTTATCTGTGTAAAAAATTGATTCTTTGCATACAGCACCTGAAGTTGACTGACCCATTTGGATGATATTCTGGCAGCACGGAAGACCATCTTGCAAGTCAGAAGGTGTAAGACATGGCCTCAAATGGCCTATGCATACTAGAAGGTAGAACAACAGTGAGTTCCCAGAAACTGTGGCTCCCAAGCTTTTCTGCAGCACACATGATTTCCAGGCAAGAGCCAGGCCGATTTAGAGTTTGACGGACAAAGTTCTAGGTCACAACGGGCAGGGTACCCTGCTACCAAACTCTCAGTCTGCCCGCCCAATTTAGAGGTAGGTAAACTTCAATGTTTAAGCTGATGGAGTAAAATTGACTTGGTTGGTGTTAACCTTCTCCCAACAGCCAGACGGAGTGAGAGACTTCAGACCCGATTTAGTGTGGGCAGCCAACTGGAATATGCTGGCAGTGAGAAAGGGTAAAAAGAAAAGAATGACACCCCCCCCCCCACCCCACAAAACTCTCATGGAGTGGACACTATAAAAAAAATCTTAGTTTTTGAACAATAAAAAGCATAGGAAAAGTTTGACGGCCTACCGTCATGTTTGCCAGTGCTGTGCATTAATCTTTTGTTACATTGACAGGAATAGCCATGATAGAGTTGCTGTCAATGGATAGAGTTGTCAGCAAGCCTGGCGGACAACTCAAAATCTAGCGGGCGGAGGCCATCCCGATGGACTAGCCTTCATACACCAAACTCAAAATCTGTCCCTCCGAGTCTCTGATGTCAGAGGAAAGTATCTAAGAGGGAACAAGATCCTCAAGTTCATTAACAGGAGTAAAAGGGTAGATAATCAACCATTTTTTCCCCCAGGATATGAGATTGAGCTCTTGTGGTAGTTTAGTACTACCTAAAAGGTCTGAGAACTAGAACTGATGAAACCAAGACATAATTTTAAGAATCAAAGGCACCTTGTTTCAGGTACTAAACCTCTTCAGGATCTTTTGTAACACTGGTAATAGAGGGAATGAATACGGATTATGCCTGTCCAAAGTATTTTTTACATATGCCTTGAATGCAAAGAGCTTGATCTGAGGAATCTACCAAATTCGGAATATTTAATGTAAGATCTGCAGATTCAGCATCACCTTCTGTTAGAAATGGATCAGTCTACACCACAGTTTCTTTATTTGAATACTAAATATCCATTCCAAAGGAACTACAGCCACACACATTTTTCAGAGAATTCCCTAGTCCCATATCTGTACGGTATCTGCAAACAAGCTGAGATTGAGTACCACAAGTGTTAGAAGAGATGGCAAAGCTAAGAAAAAAGATTTCATTTCTATAAAACTAATGGGCAGTTTCTTGCCTGCCAGTGACAATAGCCAGTGAGTGTGAAGATGGTTGAATAGGTATCCTAATCTGCAGTCTATAGACCATGTTGAAATAGAAAGGTAACTGCCTGGTTGTTTTTAAAAGGGAAATATATAAGAGGTTAAGTGTTAGTCTCGGCCATTCAAGTCGAAAGGGATGTGCCGGTTACTGCAGATAAGGTCCTTGGCCACTTGCTCACTCTAATGGCACTTTCGGCAATAGATGGACAGCTATTACGAAATCTTTTGGGGTCTCCCTTTTCCGGGGTCCATAGAACAGGATTGCCAACAGTGTTTTGGCTGAAAGTAAATTATTTCATTATTCTTCAGGGCAATTCGAGTTCAACCTCATACAGTAGTCTCCCGAATGTGAAACTGCTTTCCATTGTTCATTTTAGGGACGTGCATGTCCTACATTGGTGTCTCAAAATAGGCCAAAAGTGACATGTCCGAATGGTTTCAACGGGTACAACTACATGTAATCCAGAGGGTTTCTGCAGAGAGCATAGTTGGGGCACACAGGAGGGAAGGTCTAGTGCCAGGGTATTTATCTATAGCTATCAGTTTTTGTATAGCTTGGACCCATTATAACCTGAACTTAGAGCAATTTGCAGTCAATTTCAATTCAATTTTCAAGCTTTATTCGACTATTAAAAACAATCACAAAAGCGTACAATAAAACACAATACAAACATTATGATAAAACAATAGCTCAGAAATGAAGAATTTAGGAAGATTTAAAACACCAAACTTTTCCTATGAGAAATGGCTTTAAGTAAAAAAGTAGCAATAAAAAAACAGGTGTCTGCAGAGTCAAGTGCAAATAGCAATTCCATGGCTTGGGTAATAGTATACACAGATAATCTTAAAAACATAGGTCTGAGATAGAGACGGCGAAGATGCATATAGAGTGGACAAATAAGCATAAAGTGCCGAGTACTTTGCCTAGTCTGACCATCGCAAGGACAGGGGGAATGGCTAGGAACTTTCATCTCAGGGAAGGCAACTAAGTTATGTACTATACCAAGTCTGAGACGTGTCAGAACAAACTGATGAGACTGCTTGGTTATGAATTTTAAGTACATAGGCATGCCCTTTCCTTCAAATTTAGTGGTGTGATAAAATACATAGGTAGACATGGTAGAACACTTTACACTACGCATATCAGACATAGTTTGGATGAAAACATCTTTAAGTTCCTTTTTTGATACAGTAACGGCACAATAGGGGTCCTTAATGATGTCAAAATTAAATACCTTGTCATAAGTATAAGAAACATAACTTAGCCAGGGAATCTTAAGGACTTTGTCCAACTTCAAACAATCAGTAATAATCTTCCTAGAAAAAGTAGTCTCTTCTTTAGCCCATATTGACCTCCATACCATGAGGGGTCTTAAACCCGTAAGATCAGTCAGATAGTTTAAACAGACTTCGCTATGGCACAGTACAGTAGGAGCCGAGGGAGGTAGACAAAGCAATCTTCTAAGGAACCCATTCTCGGTATTTTGCAGTGTCCTATGCTGACTGTAGCCCCATATACCGGAACCGTACAGAGCAATAGACGCACATCTATGCCTGTAAATGTCTACCATATCAGGTATACGGCGGCTTCCTAGCTTTGCAGCGAATCGAAAAATACCAGATGAGCTTTTGGCCATTCTACCATTAACATTTAAGATCTCCTGGGACCATGTCCCCTTGTTGTTAAAGGTAACACCGAGGTAGCAGAACCTATCCACTACCTCAATAGTATGATTGTTAAAATGGAACGGCATAACAGATTTCATCCGTTTACCACAGGCCATAATAAAAGTCTTGGTGTTATTTATTTTCAATTTCCTCGCATTAATAAAATCAAAGAAAGTGTTCATAAGTTTCTGTAGCCCATTTGGAGTACGCGAAAGGAGCACCGTATCGTCGGCATAAAGCAGAACTGGTACGGGGAGTCCACCAACTTGAGGGGAATCCGCCTGGACCTTTTTGAGTTCAGATTCGATGGAATTGATAAAGAGGGAAAATAACAGGGGGGCCAGTACACAGCCCTGCCTTATGCCTGACTTAACCCTGATTTTCTCGGTACATTCACCCGACGGACCAAAACGTATCTGGGCCGACAGCTTATTATAGAGACGGGCCAAAAAGTGAATGATTGCCTGGGGGGCGCCCATGGCCAATAAAGTGCACCACAAGAGTTCATGGTCCACAAGGTCGAAAGCGCTCGAAAGATCGGCAAAACAGAGAAATAGGGACCCTTCTTTCGCTCTCGTATATTTCCCTATAAGGAGATCAAGGTTGAGGCACTGCTCCGTAGTCCCCAAGCCTTTGCGAAAACCAAATTGGGATTCAGCCATGATATTATTTTCTTCAACCCACTCCTCGAGCCTTATAAGGAGAACCCTACTCATAATCTTCAGGGAGGAATCAAGAAGGGAGATAGGGCGATAGTTCTTAGCCTCACCTCTATCTCCCTTCTTGTAAATAGGTAGAATCAAGGATTCACTCCAAGTAGGAGGGGTGTTCTCCAGGACTGATGCATTAAACACCTGGGTCAGGAGTGGGCACCAGAGACTGGGGTTAGATTTGTACAGATCTACCGGTACCCCATCGGGTCCCGGTGCCTTTCCACCTTTACTCTGGCTTAGGGAGATAACCACCTCTGGTAGGGTAATATCCAAGGGTATCCTAATCTCAGACATCGGGATAGTAGGACCGTTAAGGTCTCCCCCGAGTGGATTAAAAATACCAGAAAAATGGGAGACCCAATTGGCTTCGCTAACCTGCGCTGATAGTTTGGGGAACTCTTCAATGGCAAGGAGAGGGCTATTAACCGTAGACCAGAACAGCCTACTGTCCCGTAGTACCGAAGCTTGGTTCAGGGCATCCCAGGCCAGTTCCCTTAGTTCCTGCTTCCTACGTACAAGATTGCTTTTATAGGTAAGCCTAAGTAATTTGACGGCCTCCCTATCTCTCGGGTGTTTTGTTAAGGCCAGCTTGAGTTCCCGTAGGGATTGAGTACATAGGCTATCAAACCAGCCCACATTTTGGTTCCTAATTCGGGCTTTAGTAGTGGTAAGGCACCTTTTTACAGCATCACCGAGTGCCACAAAATTAGTTATAATACACCCGTTAGGGGCCTCAGGATTAAGGCAACTATAAATTTCAGCAAACCCCTCTTTAATAATTCTAGCTTGCAGTTTGTCGGAGTTGTCCAATTTCCACTTTATACGGAAACCATTCTGTCTGCATGGGGTAGCATCTTCTAATACCAAATAATCACTCCTAGCACTAGGCCCCCATGCAGAAATAAGCATGGTGATTGCTTGGTGATCACTACCTCCCAAATCGGTAACGACGGGGACTGTACAGTGAGGGGTGAAATGCGTAGAAACCAGTATGTGATCAATGGCAGAGGACGAATTGGGTCCTACAAAAGTTGGAACAGGCATACCATCTACATCTAGGGCCGGGGAGTGGATCATAAGATCCAGGTTCAGCACAAGGGAATTAAAGGAGTCACCATGGGGGGAGTGTACAAAATGTGCTCTGTTTTCCCCGTTGTCTCCATCAAAACCACAGGTTCTAGAAAAGGAATGTGGGCAAGTACGAAGATTAAAATCCCCACCCCAGATGATCTCAATTGGCTTACTAACATCGTTTCGTAGGTTCTTCAAAAAAGGACACAGCTCCTCTGCCACCGATGTATCTGAAGCATTAAACAAATTGTTATAGTGGTTAACCACCACTAGGACATGGCCCTTAGGATGTTCTAGTATTAAAATTTGGGAGTGGTGTCCCACAGGGAGGTAGGAAATCACACATAGTGGAAGTTTGACTGAAGTAAAAATCACTAATCCCCCTTTAGCCCTACCCATACCTGTCCTTATAGCCTGGTTGTTATAAGACACAAACCCATTGAGTTCAATATCAGCGGTTGCCCAAGTCTCTTGAAAGCATAAAATATCAAAATCCGAGAGGATCTCTTTCCACCCCAATGAGGCTGATTGCCTGCTCCACCCTGCAACATTCCAAGTAACAAACTTCAGCCCTGGGGAGCAAATGGGGGGTTGAATGGACACTGGTACCGTGGTGATTAAAGCATTAATGACAGGTAGAGGGTCCAGCAATATTGGATAAGTCACGGGGATTATCGGGGCAATTTGGGACATTGTAAGGTCTTGGATGGGAATAGGGCTAACGTCGGGCAATACCGTAGGCACTTTATCAGAGGAAATAGTGGGGTCTACAACAGTGGGCAGTCAATCAACACCATTAAGGCCACTCAGACAATTAAAACGATTGTAATTATGGAAGGGTGTCATAGGTGGTTGAGGAACAGGTTGTGCTGGATACCCACAGAGTCTACCCCTCCGAGCAACCCTTGTCCATTTGTCCTGAACTTGATCACGATGCATTTGTACCGGAGGGAAGAAAAAAGATACGGGCAGGGTCCGGATGGTGGATTCAAATGATCTATTCGACCCCGAACAGATGTGATGAACAGTCCTTGGGTCTCTAAAACTCACCAAAATACAATCCCCAACTAATGACTTCCTGGTCTTGCCCAGCCAGGGTACCCTCCTTACCATCACAATTTCATTATTAAAATATACAGGAAGAGGTCTATTCCAGTTCAACCATTTAATTACTTGATTTTTTTGTGAGAAAAAATTCTCACCTTCCCCCATCTCCAGGGGAGGAACCCCGGCCATAACTACCATAAGATCGTTTGCTTCGGGGGGAAGGTCGGGTCTCCGAACTCTAGGGGCAGGTTTCTCCGGTAAAGGGGGTGGAATACCGTCACCATTTACAAGCCCATTGGGATTTATAACAGGGAGAGTAATACCTGCTGGTAGTAGTGGGGGAATAATAGTTTCCCTATGGCGTGGAGGAACTGGTATGGCCATGAGGGGTTGCAAAATAGGGGTGGCAGAAGTCACCACAGTTGATTCTGGAATAGCTGGGGGGGGTTGTGAGGTGGGGGGTAAGGTGGGGAGGGACATAGTCTCTGGGAGTCTTCCAAGGGTATTAACCTGCGAATTCAAACTACTTAAGGTAGCCTCAAGAATGGTTAGACGGATCTCTACTCTCTTAATACTCTCGGTGATAGGCTGCAGCAGAGATCTGAGTAAGAATTCTAGGTTCCCCTGGGGGGCAACTGGGGGCGGTAAAATAGGCAAGCTATTCATAGGGGGGGGAACAGTACCCGTATCTTCATTAGACTTACCGGGAACAGGAACAGACTTAGTAGGTTTTCCAAAATCGGTATAGGAAAGTTTGGAATTACCCTTACTTGCCCTCGACTTCCTTCTACGCTTATTAGGAGGAGGGCCGTGTAGCTCGGCCACAGTAACTAATTTGGGCTTAGCTTTCCTTAATTTAGAGGTCAGGGTAGGTTGGGATATAAGATCAATAGCCGTACAGCAGAGGCTAGGGGAGGAGCTGGGCACCGGAACCTGACTGGGACTAACAGTACATTCCCTCAGCAAAAGAGGGACTCCTTCCTGTGAAAGAGATTCCTCACTAGCAATCATCGAAGTGCCACCATCTACAATATCTACCAGGGGTCCACGTTTCAGATTCTCAATAGAGCGTCGGCGCTCAGCCCTGCGTTCGGCAAGGGTAGTATCCAAATGTCCCTCGTCCTCCGCCATGGAGCGTGGAAAATATGCATCCAGAGTTCTAATCTTAGACCCCCCCAGTTTCACTATGGATTTGTCCAGAACTGGTGAAGGCATGATAGGTGAATGGTATATGTTGGACAACAGGGCTATGTAGAAACCGGTACCAAAGAACAAAGGGACAGGAAAGTAGGCCCGGTCCGGCCTACGAGGGACTAAGAGGGTCCGCCCTTAGTCCGGGCTTTGTCCCGGGTGATGTCCCGCACACGCGTCCCGCTGACGCGTAAAGACTTCAGGAATTAAGCCAAATGAGGATAGAGGGGGCGGAGCCACGGGAAGAGGCGGCAGGTGTGCTGGCTGGTACACGCACAGCCTGCTGGCCCTCGCAGTCCCGTTCTCTTCGTGAGCAGCTCCCCTCGTGATGACAATGCCCAGCGGCGCTCCTGGCACAATGAAGAAATGCCCTACGGGGCTCCTGGCAACAGCAGCAAGCAGGGATCAAGGACTCCTCCACGAGCGGCACCCGCGGTGCGGGGGCCGTGAGGAGTTTTCAAGCAGGCAGGCAGGCAGGGGGCGGAGCCACGGGAAGAGGCGGCAGGTGTGCTGGCTGGTACACGCACAGCCTGCTGGCCCTCGCAGTCCCGTTCTCTTCGTGAGCAGCTCCCCTCGTGATGACAATGCCCAGCGGCGCTCCTGGCACAATGAAGAAATGCCCTACGGGGCTCCTGGCAACAGCAGCAAGCAGGGATCAAGGACTCCTCCACGAGCGGCACTTAGTAATGTGCTTACTTCTGGACTTCACTCCATCTGCAGCAATAACGCTCTCTCCTTGTGCACCGCTCAGTGATTTGCAGTCACATTGAGATATGTAGCTACATAATTAAGAAACATGGTATAAAGCACTGAATAATATAAAGCCTGCATAGAGGCATATATGCATACAGTATCATATGCAGGATCGCTGGTTCTACAAGTATCATATGCATGGTTGCTGTTTCAATAAATACCATATGAAATAAGCAGTTACATGGGTTGACTAAGGACATAATCCACTTATATATGTGTTGGATTTCAGTCTAAAGTCCTTCATGAATAAGAGCGATCTGTGAGGGATAGTGGTGTGTTAAGTAGAGGACTGGCAAAGAGGATAAGCTGTGCCTTAGATAAAAGATGGGAAAAGAGAGATTTGAATGAAGTGACAAAAAGGTTTCAGAAATTTGTAGCTTTGAGGCACTTTACAAGAAGGTGTTTTAATCTGGTTTGGAATTCAGGTAAGAAAAAAATAGTCTGATCTCTTTGGGTATATCATTCTCTATTCTGGGAACAAAGCCAGAGAAAGTGTGTGTTTGGATACAACATTTAGTACAACAGGGAGTTTCCGGATAAGTAGTGTTTTGACAACTGAGCACCATGGATCCACCCAAACAGTTGCATTTTATTTTAGGTAGTTTGGTATGTTGAGCTTTATGGTTTTAAAATGACATCAGATTATCTAAGGAAGCAATGGGTTTAAACAGGTAATAATGTTAGTGTTTTAGGTACCTGGGTTATATGATCAGTGTTCCTGGAGCTGGAGATGTGTTTGGCTGCCTCAAGTAGCACAGCTAGGGAGGGATAGTCTTATTGCAGGAAGACTGTTGAGAAAGGAGTGCATAAAGCAGACTAAATGTGACCAGCACATGCCTTTAGGTAATGGATAAGAGAGGCTTAGTAGCATTAATCAGTTTGAGATGGAAGTGATCATTCTTAGCGATTACTTTCATATGTACAAGCTTATTCAGAGTGTCATACAGAGGGAAGCTTAGTAAATGATCTCAGGGCACAGACCAGCATTTAGGAGATTGTCACACCAGTCACGAGGGCTTTGTTAAATGGCACTAGAGATTTTGTACGTGCTTGACCAGAATGGAGCACCTTTGCCATCCTCCGCATAACTACAGCGAAGGCGGTGCTTTCTTCTATGGCAGAACTGGGAGGAGAAACAAGATCTGTGTCTGGAGAAATTTCCAGACCTCATCCTATTCGGGAACAAAATCATCTCCCTCATCAAAACTGCCATTATCTGAGTCAGTGCCAAAAATGTGCAAAGTCTGACCCTTCCCAAGTTGTAAGGGCAAAGTATCATAATCAGAAGTGTTGCCGACTGGCGGCCTCAGTCAAGGTCAAGGTGGAATCTGGACGGAGTAGGAGAGCACAATAGGTTGCAAATCCCCATCTGGTTTCAGTGGTGTTGGCACCAATTGATGTGAATGAAACTTGTGCAGTGCTTGGTGCCAGAACCAAAGTCAGCACCAAAGTAGTGAGGGTTTGAGGGATCCAGACTCTGTAGATAGTGGACTCACTTGCAAAAGTCAGAACTGCAGGCCCTTGGATCTTTGGAGTGCGAAGGTGCATGAGATGGGACTGGTAAAGTTCCAAAATGTGCAGAAGGGTCTTCCTAAAGGCCTCCACTTGCTCCAACATCAGAACCCACAGAGCTCCATGAAGCTGCCTGCCTGTGGGCAGGCGTACTGCTTTCAACTTTCTGGACCCAGTCTGATGACTGGGGAATATTCACAAGGAGAGGCATCTGCTGTGAGAAATATCCATCAGAATCCTTGTTCTACAAGTATATGTCCCACTGGCTAACAACCATTGAACTGCACCACCTTCTTCTCCTTGTTTATCCAAGCCAGTGTTACATCTGGCTGGAGAGTGGATATGAATATTCCCACTCTCTTAAAAACCAGGACAATTTCCTTTGCTTTCCTAAGCAACTAAAAATCTGGCTGCTTTCAGCACCCTTATAGTTATTACTATTCCTGTAGAACAAATAGTGCGGTTCTAAGGTCGAAGGTTGTAGAATTCAGGCAGCACCAAGACACATGTGGGTAATCACACACTTTAGAACATTTTAAACCAAATCAAATCATGCTGATCCCTCACAATGCCTTGGGCAAATAATTTCATGCATGGTGGAAAATGTCTTTACATCAAATGAAAACAGTTGTACAACTGAATAAGACTCTACATGGCCTGAGCTTATGGTTGATCCTCCCAAATCTGCAAGTATAAGTGAAAAATTAAATTTGTGTTCCAAACAGAGTTTTTCTTAATCTCTCACTTTAGCACTCCCCAAGCAAGTGCAGCGGTACACATTACGAATTTAATAATCTGAAGGAGAACCACCTCCAATACAAGTATCACTGATCCCTTGAACACTACCCATCTGTATCATCCTGCACATTAATCGAGCCAGAGAGCAGGTGTATTTTGTGAGAGTTGTAGCCTTGTGCGGGTGGATGTGTGCTTGTGAGAGGTATGTCCTAACAAAAGGAAATGTATTCTTATGAAAGGGATCACTGACTAAATATCGAGGGACAAAATATAGACTACCCAAAATATAGATTCCAAAATATCGACAGACAAAATATCGAATTCCTATCTACAAACAGGTAAGTACCAAAATATCGACCCCAAAATATCGTTTATATATATATATATACAGTATAAAAATATAGAATTTCTTAAAATTCATGTAAAATTAAAAAAATATTAAAAATAAATAGCTAAAATATACTTAAAAATACTTAAATTACCTTAAAATTATTAAATAACTAATTTAACTTTAAAAAAAATAAAAATACAATCATATCTGTTAAAACATATATATATATTAACATGATAGTAATAAAAAATACACAATATTATTACCGTAGGATAGCGGAGGTGTAAAAAATACTATTCCTACTCCTGGAAGTGCAACAGTAGGGAAAGCGTTGGATAGCGTAGGGGTAAAAATGACTATTCCCACTCCAACAAGTGCAACAGTAGGGAAAGCGTTGGATAGCGTGGGGTAAAAATTACTATTCCCACTCCAAAGAGTGCAACAGTAGGGAAAGCGTTGGATAGCGTAGGGGTAATAATTACTATTCCCACTCCAGAGAGTGCAACAGTAGGGAAAGCGTTGTATAGTGTAGGGGTAGGGAAAGCGTTGGATAGCGTAGGGGTAAACATTACTATTCCCACTCCAGAGAGTGCAACAGTAGGGAAAGCGTTGGATAGCGCAGGGGTAAAAATTACTATTCCCACTCCAGAGAGTGCAACAGTAGGGAAAACGTTGGATAGCGTAGGGGTAAAAATTACTATTCCCACTCCAGAGAGTGCAACAGTAGAGAAAGCGTTGGATAGCGCAGGGGTAAATATTACTATTCCCACTCCAGAGAGTGCAACAGTAGGGAAAAATATTGTACATTTTTTATTAATAACTTAAATTAATTATATCTTAATTTTAAGGTTATTTGAGTATTTTTAAGTATGTTTTAGTTAATTATATTTATTATTTCATTAATTTTAAATTACTTTTAAGACATTTAAAAAAATTCGATATTTTGACTGACTATATTTTTTACAGACTATATTTTGGATTCAATATTTTTGTACTTACCTGTTTGTAGATAGGAATTCGATATTTTGGCATTCTATATTTTGGTGACTATATTTTGTTAAGTCTATATTTTGTCATTCTATATTATGTCAGTGATCCGGCAGTAATACTGCAAAATGTTGCACTACCCGGCTCCACCTCTGTAGTGTATCTAGTACAATATTAAGGAAAGAAAAATATCCTTTCTGGTTATTCAAGAACTGTTAGCCCTTACACATGCTCTTTCAAATTGGCAATTTCCTATCTCACAAGCAGGCCATGATGTGTACTGTTCTTTTGTAATGTACTATAGCTTCAAGAATTTTAAAGGGCCACTGTGCTTGTGCATCACTCTACACGCCTGCTTCCTACTGTCCAGACTCCTAAGGTCATAACGTCCAACATATAGCAGTTGAACTAGTTTTGTGCCAAGTCACAAGCGATGTGCCCTGGTACGCACTATTGGAGTGGTTACTTGTATGTTGTGAAAGCAGGAGATCAAGGACACACCATACACAAATCTCAATGAGGGTGATGTGTCATTACTCTGCCATCTAGGCTCTTCCTTCTTCAGAAGTGAAGGGAACACATTTACCAGAACGGAGGTGCCAGTAGGAGACTGAATGTGCATGGCCAGGGTTCAAGGATGTGGAGTTGACAGATGACCTAATGTCTACTAGAAGTGCTGTGCAGGGTTTCTTGTCAGGACTGAGTTCCTCATACATGATCACAGGTTATGCCACATCCACACTATTTGCAGCCAACAAATTAGGAGAAATATGAGACCCTGGTTAAAATCCTGGAAATAAAGCTTTTAACGTAGATAAACCTTTCCGAATGAAGTAAGGTACAGCTCAAACAGCCATCTGTGTAGAAAACTGATTCTTTGCAAACAACATCTGAACCTGACTAACCCTCCTGGCTGATATTGTAAAAAAGATGGTGCAAATTAAATGAAGACATAGCCTCTAATGGTCAATGCAAACTACAGGGCAGAACAACAGCGCATTTTCAAAAACAGCTAGATGCCTCATTACCAAGGCAATGATTGCCCTGAAGACTTAAGAAAAACAGCTATGGCCAAAAGGTAATGTTTACAGGAATTCACTTTTATTCCTAAAGTTTACACAAAGTGAGACAATACACATCTAACTGAAGAAGCCAAGTACATGGAGATCCTACTCTAAGCTCAGTAACAAAACAGAAACCACTTGGCCCAATATATTTAATAGATCTTTCCAGCAGCGCCAATGCTTTCCAGACAGGACTGACAGGCTTTGATGTGAGAGTAAAGTATTTTTGTGGGAACAAGATCTTTAACTTCATTAATGAAAGGCAAGGATACATGACCAACCCTTTCTTTTAGCATAGGAGATCAAGCTCTTGTGGGAGTCTAGCACTACTAAAAAGTTAGTGGACTAAAAAGTATGAAGACAAGACAAAGGTTGAAAAATCAAAGTCTACGGTATTAAACCTCTTCAGGGTCCTTTGTAACACTGGAAAAGGACAACATGCATAAAAGGATGTTACTGTCAAAATCCATGAAAACAAAGCGCCTCATCTGAAAAAAACTACAAAATCCTCAATATCTAATCAGAAATCTACAGATTTAATGCCTACTCCAGTAAGAAATACAGAAGGCTTCGGAATTTGTTTGAACACATAATATCCACCACAGATTAACTACCACCACACACATATTATTAAGAATGTCCCAATCCCATATCTGTATGGCTACTCTGCATGCAAAGGGGCAGGGACTGAGCGCATTATATTTTTTTGTGATATATTTGGTTGTGCAATTGTCCTGAAATCTGAGTTATACAATGTCTTGCTTTCCAGTGATGAACGCCACTGAGTCTGAAGATGACTGGCTCTTCAACTGCAGCCGGTAGACCGTAGAAATTTGGGGCCCGATGTAGGTAATTGTGAATTACTGAATTTTACCGATTCGGTATTAAGAAATCGGTATTTCACATGTAGGTAAATATTCGGTAAAAAATACTGAATTGGTAATATAACTTATTACCGAATCGGTAATTCAGATTCAGTAATAAGGAATACCTACCTATTCATTCCTATGGGCTTGGAGGCCCATAGGAATGAAGGTGAAGTCATTCAGTATTACCGATTCGGTATCACCGAATTGGTAATACCGGGAGGTATTTCAAGGGTGCCAGGGTGTCCAAAGGACACCCTGTGCACCCCTGAAATGTGCATGTGTGCACATGTGACGCACATCCATGCCCTAAGGGCATGGATGTGTGCCACATGGCACTTTAAAAAAAGGAAAAATTTGCTTTTTTAAAGGAAATCCGTAATTACCACCAACTTGTAGTTGGTGGTAATTACCAAACTATTCAGGCCAAAAGCACTCTTTAAAGTGCTTCCTATATTGCATTTGAGGAATTGGTAGTACCGATTACTTAAATGCAAGAGCAATAAGGAATCGGTATTAAGGAATCAGTATTTACCGATTCCTTATTTACCGATTCCTTACCTACATCACACATGGCTAAATACCGGTCGGTAACAGTGAAATTTACCGAATTCCACCGTTACCAACCGGTATTTAGCCACCTACATCTGGCCCCTATTTGTCTGTTTTTTAAAAGTGATTATGTGTTAGGGCCGACCAATTAAAACCTATTAAATATTCAGGATGAAAGTATAGAAAAGGGTGCTTGCTATATTAAGTGCGGTCTTGGTCAGCTAATACAAAAAGATCTATAAAGAGACAAATTGTTAAAACAACGTGCAAGAGATTATTCAGAAAAAAACATTAACGAGACATTAGTGTGCAAGATTTTTCAATGAGTGATGTAGAAGACTAACCACTCACTGTCTCCATTGTGATAAAGATAAAACATAATTCTTAAAATGGTATGAAACACAGCATTACATTAACAAGGAAAACAACATGTAATGACTGTAAATTAATTGTATGTATTTATTCAAAATATATATAAAAAAAATAAAGAGGCTACAGCACTATTAAATTAAAACTGTAATTAGTTTAAATATATCACATTAAAAATATATTTTTCTGAAGTTTAAAATAAATGTCCACTTAAAGTAACAAATAGATGTTTTATGCATTAATAATTTTTAAAAGTGAATTTAATTATATTTTGACAAAAACTAATGTTACATTATTTATGCATTCGAAAAAGGTTGTTAAAATATTTTAAAATAAAATTAAGTGATAAATATGTTTTAGACTAACAATTGTAACCCTAAATTAGATGTATTTATATTTTTACCTATTTAAAATAATAATTAAATTTAACATAACATTATTTTCTATGGGGTTTTATTTTAAGTTCCTACTTCCACCATTTTCTAAGGAGGGGTGTTAAAGTACCAGTGGTTGGCCATGTGTTGTACTGGACTTACTGCTGTTTTATTTTGGCAGGGGTTGGGGGATAGGCCCAAAAGACCGGAACCAAGTAGGGCCCTTATATATATAGTTTAAACAATGAAGTACTTGGTATCCTTGTCACTCCTGATTATTACTCTTAAACAGACCACACTATATTCCTTTAGTGATAGGGTTATTTTTAACCTGTTTATTTTCAAATCTTATCTTTTTTCGAATGTAAAGGACTTTAACCTTCACAAAGGAACACAAAAGGTTTTCAACACATATATCACAATTATCACATATCAATACAAACAAACAATAAATAATGAATTTTCATCAATCAATGAGGCTGTTATGATACTTCATTATATCAACATATAAACAAACCAATGTAGAACAATTATTCAAATCTTTTTGTTCAAATATAGAAAAGAAACGATTTTTCTTGGATTTCTACTCTTATAGAGCATAGATTCTATTTCTAGAACTTGATGCTTTATTTCGTCCAGCTAGATCAATAGCTGCTAGCCGACGCGTTTCGAGCCTCTCTGATGTATCTGTGGGCTCTCATCAGGGCATCTCAATCTCCCACATTGGCTTTTGTCTATGAACAAAAAATTAAAACACCTGTCACTCATAAGTGCTATCGCCTTAAGCTCAATCAGCTTTTACCTTTGGCATTTCTTCATACATACCTGCCAATATGGCGAGAAACTTTTGAATCCTCCTTTCTTTCTAATTATAAATGATGGGCGTACACACTCTATTCGATTTTCACATCTGTAATCCTCCTAAAAATCTTCTATGCAAAATGCCATAGCGTGGCCACTTATGGCGCAGGAGTCTGGGGCCACGGTCCAATTGATCCCATCCAAGTAGTGGAGAACGGGTTCGCTAAATACCTGTTGGCCCTTCCACAAAGCGCTCCGAACTTTGCTGCCCACAACGAGCTTGGAATGGAATATATTACAGACTATATACGTGTCCAACCACTTCTTTTATGGCAACGTATATGGTCAAAACCAGAATGTCACCTGACACGCTCGCTGATTGAGGACTGTATGGCCCTAACAAACTGGCGTAGGATTTCCTGGCTAGCATATGTGGAGAACTTTTTCAAAGATTTAGGTCGTAGCTCATATTTTGACGACCCACCCAGTGTGGAGGATATGTCTAGAAAAGATCTAAAGAAAATAAGCATGGACCACTTGAGAGAACTTCGTAGCTCAACTGAGATTCAAAAGCCTTCTAATCTCCAAATTCAAGCAATTCAACCCGTCAAGCTCATACAACCCTACCTGTCATATTATTTGTCTAATTATGAAAAATATCTTTTGACAAGATTCCGTTTTAATACCTTTTTTCGACTGGTTTCCTTTCCTCGAACACAGCATTGGTCGAAAGACATTACGAACTGCCCATGTGACGGAGTATCGACCCAATCAACCCTACACATTATCTTTTTCTGTTTATATTACAAGGCACCACGAAAAACTTGGATTCTTCCACTGCTCCAATCATCTGGCAACAGGTCCTGTCATGTAGCCTATCTTTCTTTACAACTTTTGAACTCAACTCATTCTGCAAAATGCATAGCCACATTCCTAAAAACTACTATCAAAATACGAGAAGCGCTTGTTTGATATTATGTCCTTTTGTGTAATTACACCTATTTTATTTTTTCCTGTTATGTAAATTAATTTTATTTCTACTGTTTTTATCTGTACTTTTTATGGTTGCAATCAAGTGGTAACCGAATAAAAGAAATAAAACGAAACATCTGTAATCAGTAAAATTCGTACTTAGAAAAGGGGATAATATTACAACTTCAGTTATCCCTTCTTATCATGGTTGGTGAACATACCTGAATTCTTTTTAGAGAGTCGAAATTTTCGGTGTCCAGTTCTGTTTAAAAAAAACAAAAAAGGACCGACCCTGATAAGTGTCAACTTTTACCTGACTGCAAGTTAAGTGATTCGAAAGGGGGGGGAATTCGTCCTACCTGTAGGCGTTCGTATTTATGTTTACGCCTGTTTCATTTTCAAACTGCCACAACCTTCGTATCGGTCCCGTTTCCTGAAACGGCAAAAATACCGTTCAGTCTTGCCTGATTAGCACACAGTTAACTCGTACTTGTGATTATGTTACCGCAGGCTTCGCTTACCTTTGCCGGTTAGATAATTCGATCTCTGCTCTTTTCTCATTCAACCTGGTGCGCGCTTTGGAAACAAGCGTCGCACGCGTGTATGCGCCAAACATATAATCGAGCGTTGCTGGGACTTGTAGTTAATTGTCCCACCACGTGACAGCACCTTCTTTTTCAAGAAATTCGCGGTGGCTGCTGGTAGTTATGCTTTACCACTACGAGGGGGAAAAATCTTTTTATACCTCAAAGAACTGGCGTTGTTAAGGATTACGGTAGAGCAATCAATTATATTGACATATTCGAAAGACCGAACACGAAGTGGTGTATGTGACAATACTTTGAAATTATTTCAGTGAGTAGCCCAACATTATAGAGGACAGTCAAACTGCATGGATACTCAAACGAATTTTTAAATTCTTGAAATTTCTGTCATCTCGTTGAACCCTGTTTGCGCACTGTTGAACCTCATGATTAAATAGGCTTCTTTTTTCAACAACAGCGATTCCACATCAGCCACTCTTTTGGATGCATTTAAGACCATTAACACGGTCCATTTAAGGTCCTTTTCAGAGTGTCCCACACTCACAAAATGCTCGACTTATTTTGGCAGCCATAACTTACACTTGTGAAATTGGCTACACACCATTTTTCATGGGATACGATGATGGCAGTCTATACTTTTGAGTAATTTTCCCTCGAAATTTGTGAATAGCCAAAAGTAGTAAAGTTACTTATATGTGTAAATTACTTGTGTAAATGACTCACAGGTGTAAGTTACTATTGCCCCATAGTGGTTTAAATTTAGATTACTGAGGCAAACTGTGTCTGACCACTTCCCCAGCCGAGCATCAAGCATAATGTTTTGATTAAAAGGATATGTATTTGTCAAAAGATTTTGAGGAGTTGAGATTACCCAAAAAAACAGGGTTCAACAAAAACTAGAAAACGGGTCTCGAAGGAAGATCTTTAGTGGATTGGCTCAGAAGTCTTTCAGTGGAACTTAAAGCAACCTTGGAGTTACTGGTCGCGTGTCTTCCTGTTCCAATTTTGTAGGTTAATCAGGAGAATAAGAGATTGTCTATGTTGGTAAAGATTTTGTGCATGTTTAACTTCTCCCTTTTGGTCTTATTTCAGCTGTGAGGACTCCTAACAAGGTTTTACATTGAGAAAGTGTATAGCACTAATGAAAGATACCTTAAGTTAAGAGGCACGTTTGTTTGTTTCATCCTGTAGTTAGCAGTCAAGGGGTGGGACCATATGTGTTATAATAGATGAGCAGTAAACTGGGTGTCTGTGATGCATTATTGTGATGTTTTGATTACTGCTTCCAATAAAATGTGGTCTTTATCTACATAACCATTTAAGAAATCTTTAAACGAAGCGGAGTGCTTTCACAAGCTTTACACAGTCATGGTCTTTTCATTGCAAGTGATGCCTCGGACAACACTCAGTGAAGGATGGTTCAGGTGCACTTACTGTACTTTTACTGTGTCTTTCATAGGACATCATTACTCTGCACACCGCTTCCAAGTCACTCAACAAGTCACTCAACATATGCAATATGTGCCACACACTGTGGCAGTAAAAAGGACCTCAGTCATAGGGGACTTCACAGATTTTACACTGAGACGTATGCCTTGTCTTCTCCCGGGCCCAGGTAAGTAAGGAGTAGTTTCTGTCCTGTAACTCCAGTTCTGTAGTAGGGGTATCTCTGTTATAGTCATAATCTAGTGAATAGTCCCGCCCATGTGCGTGGACCCCGGAGCAATCAAAAATAATCTCTTACAGTGTCAAAAAATGCAGAAATGCATAGGCACTTAAGAGAGAATTTAAAGACAGATAATGCAGCCTAAAAAGGCTACACTGTCCAGTACTTCAACTAGACATTCCACCATAAAATCCACAAAACAGCAAAAGCCTGTACAGATTTTCCTTGCTTCACCAGCAAAATCCCTCAGGAATGATAGAGAGAAGAACCTGGACAGACAAGCCCCATAGGCTGCCATTATGTGGCTCAGAACAGGATACTGTGCCTTTAAGAGAACTTTCCAGAACATCACAGTATCCCAGAATGCCCTGCAGGTCCCAGTTACTTTCAGTTCTTTTTGAAGGCGTAACACGCCAGACCTGTAGCATTCCGTACATAAACATCTCTCTCCACCGGGGAGGAAGGAGGGCGCTTATGACTATAACAGAGATACCCCTACTACAGAACTGGAGTTACAGGACAGAAACTACTCCTTCTGTAGAAGGGGATCTCTGTGTATAGTCATAATCTAGTGAATAGAATGGCAAGCCCATCCCCACACCAAGCGGCGGTGGAGAATAAAAATTACGCCACTATTGTGCGAACAGATTCCGCAGCGAAGCCTGCCCAACCTGAGCGTCTGCCCTGGCATCAGTGTCCAGGCAGTAATGCTTAGCAAAGGTATGGACCGACTTCCAAGTGGCCGCCTTGCAGATTTCTGCAATGGGAACATTACGGAGCAATGCTGTCGTGGCAGCTTTGCCCCTGGTGGAATGAGCCTTAGGTTTGCCCCCTAAGGTCTTATTAGCTTTGTAGTAACACAATTGTATGCAGGACACAATCCACCTAGAGATGGACTGTTTAGAGGTAGCAAGACCTGTCCTGACCGATCCATAGTTGATGAACAATTGGTCTGACCTACGAGTATCTTTGGTTTTATCCAGATAAAATTTCAGCACCCTCCTAACATCCAGGGAATGCAAAGACTTTTCCGCTGGAGAGGAAGGGTTCTGAAAGAACGTAGGCAAAGTTATAGTCTGGTTGATATGAAAATCAGAAACAACCTTGGGAAGAAACTTAGGGTGAGTACGCATAACAACCTTAGCAGCATGAAATACAGTATAAGGTTCTTGGCAACACAATGCCTGAATTTCACTCACCCTGCGGGCCGATGTAATGGCCACGAGGAACGCCGCCTTCCAGGACAGGTGCTGCAACGAAGCCTTATGAATAGGCTCAAAAGGCTCCTTCATCAATCTGGACAGCACCACATTCAAGTCCCACGAAGGCGAAGGAAGCCTGACAGGAGGGAACACTTTCTTCAAGCCTTCCAAAAAATCTTTGATCACAGGGATCTGGAAGAAGGAAGTCTGTGAAGGGCATTTCCTGTAGGCAGTCAAAGCAGCCAGATGAACCTTAATGGAATGAACATTAAGGCCAGACTGCGCCAGATGCAGCAGGTATGGAAGGATGACATCCTCCTTGCATGTAGTCGGGTCATAGTTCTTAGACTTGCACCAGATGCAAAACCTCTTCCACTTGTAAGCATACGAAGTCCTAGTGGAAGGTCGCTTAGCCTCCTTCAGTATGTCCATACAATCCTCAGGGAGATTCAGATGGCCATATTGCACTATTTCAGGAGCCATGCCGCCAAACTCAAAGACGAGAGGTTGGGGTGCACCATCCGCCCCCGAACTTCGTGGAAGGTCCGGCCTGCACGGCAGCTTCATGTGAGGAAGGAGAGACCGGTGAAGCAGGTCCGTGAACCACCACTGTCTGGGCCATTCCGGGGCAATCAGTATCATCCGCGCCCTGGACTGGGACAGCTTGATGAGAACCGTCGGAATCAGTGGGATGGGTGGAAAAGCGTACAGAAAGCTGTTCGACCAGTTGATCCATAACGCATTCCCCAGCGTCCCCGGCTGGTAGTACCTGGAGGCGAAGTCTCGGCATTTGCTGTTTTCGGCGGTGGCGAACAGATCTATGTCTGGAGTCCCCCACCTTGCGAAGACTTCTCCTAGTACTTCGTCGTTTATGACCCATTCGTGGTTTTCCTGAATCAGTCTGCTCAGTTCGTCTGCCTGAACATTCTGCACACCTGGCAGATGGGTGGCCGTTATCGACAGTCCTCGGGCCAGAAGCCAGTGCCAGATCGCCTGCGCCTCCTGCGACAGAGTGCGTGATCTCGAGCCCCCCTGCTTGTTGAGGTAATACATCGTTGTCGTGTTGTCCGTCTGAACAAGCAGAGAGTTGGTCTGAAAGGACGGATGAAAGGCCTTCAGCGCCAAGTGAACAGCTCTGAGTTCCAGGAAATTGATGTGGTACGTGGACTCCGTCGGGGACCACGTCCCTTGAATCTGTAGGTCTTCGGAGTGCGCTCCCCAGCCCTGGAGAGAAGCATCCGTCACGATAGTCCGAGTGGGAATGTCCTTGTGGAAGGGAACCCCTTTGAGGAGATTCTCCGCTGAACACCACCACTTCAGAGACTGAAGAGCATGTAGAGACAGCCGTATCTTGTCGTCCCAAGATCCTCTCCTCTGGTCCCACTGATCCTCCAAGCACTCCTGCAGCGGTCTCATGTGCAGCCGCGCATGAGGCGTCAGGAAGATACAAGAGGCCATCGAGCCCAGTAGAGAAGACACCGTCCTCACAGTAGTCGATGGAGTCGTCATAAGAGCCTGAGCCTTTCGAAGGAGTGATAACCGTCGCTCCTCCGAAGGAGACACGCTTGCTGACAGCGTATTGATGGAGGCTCCCAAGTACTGAATGCACTGGACCGGAGTCGTGACCGACTTGGACATGTTGATGGGCAACCCCAGCTTGTTCAGCAGAACGCACGTCTTCTGGAAGTGTGCTTGAGCTTCCGAGAAGGAGGAGGCCTTGATCAACCAATCGTCCAGGTACGGGTAGACAAACACCTTGTTCTTCCTCAGGTGTGCCGCTACCACTGCCATGCACTTCGAGAATGTTCTCGGCGCAGACTTCAGCCCGAATGGAAGCACCGTGTACTGATAGTGATTGGCGCCGACTTGAAACCGCAGAAACTTCCTGTGTTTGCATGCAATGGGCACATGGAAGTATGCACCCTGTAGGTCTATGGCACACATCCAATCTCCTCGTTGCAGCTGAGGGTAGATCTGATGCAACGACAGCATGCGAAACTTTTCTCTGCGAATCCACTTGTTTGCCCGTCGCAAATCCAGAATGGGCCTGAACTCGTTCTTGTCCTTCTTGCGGACCAGAAAGAACAGGGAGTACAGACCTCTTCCTCTTTGAGACAGAGGTACGTCTTCTATCGCCCTTTTCCTGAACAGGATATCGGCCTCCGCCTGCAGCTCTCACAGCTGGTACTGCGAGCTGACCGGGGGAATCGATGGAGGAGGGCTGATGAACCGAAGACTGTATCCATTGCAAACAATATTCAGCACCCACTTGTCCTGAGTAATTTTTCTCCACTCTGCCAGAAAAAATTGAACGCTTCCCCCCACCGGAGCGGGTAACGGATGAAGGGGAAGTAACCGCTCAGGGTCGAGACCCGGCCGGGCCCTTGTTCGCGGTAGAGGACTGCTGTCCACCTCTACCCCTCTGACGTTTTTGGAAGGGTCTTCTGTATTGCTGCTGTTGTTGCTGCTGCTGCTGTTGCCCAGAAGACAGCCCTCTTCCTCTACCCTGCGACCCAAACCGTCGTTGGAACTGGCGGTAGGGTTTCTTGTCCTTGGGCTTCTCCAAGCCCACAGCCGTCAGGGTTTCAGCTTTGGCCTTCATCCGGACCATTTCGTCATCTGCATGTTTCCCGAATAAAGTCTTGCCAGAAAACGGCAGATTAGCCACTCGCTGCTGCGCCTCAGGCTTGAGCGACGTGAGCCGGAGCCAAGCATGGCGTCGCTGATTGATACCGTGGCAGTATCCATGCGCAGCCAACAGGGAAATGTCCGCCGCAGCGCTGATGGCCTGGTTCGAGACCAGCATCCCTTCCTGGACGATCTCCATGAAGTCCTCTTTCCTGTCACGCGGGACAAGGTCCGCAAACTGTTCCATGGAATCCCACAGCGCACGGTCGTACCGCCCCAGCAACGCCGAGTCGCTGGAGGCCTTCATCGTCGTGGAAGACGTCCCACACGCCTTCCTTCCAGCCGAATCAATCCAGCCGCTCTCCTTATCCGGAGGCACAGTGGAGGACGGGGAGGTAGCGTGTAGTTTCCTAGCCGCCGTCACAATCACCGAATCGGGCACTGGATCCATCCGTAGGAAGGCCGGATCCGAGTCGGGAGCCCTGTACTTCTTGAGAAGCCTGGAGGGAGCGGCTTTCACCACCGCTGGTGTAAGGAAGAGCTGTTCCGCAGGCTCAACCAGTCCTGGCACCAAAGGCAGTAGAGGGCGAGACAGATGCTTCTTGTGCAAAGTCTCGAAGATCACTGACGTCGTAGGTGTGGGAGCCGTCACCGTGATCCCCAGCTTCGCAGCCCCCCTCAGGAGAACCTCCTGGAACGTGCCAATGTCATCGATCGGAGACACCCGCGTCTCCGGTGAGTCCGACAATGTAGGTGAATATGAACGGGTCCTAGAGGTGGAACGGGACCTGGACCTATGCCTCCTATGGCGATGCCTGGATCTAGTGGAGGACCTGTGTCTGCTCCTAGATTTGTCTCTCTTCTTTGAACGAGACCTCGACCTCCTGGGTCTGGGACGTTCAGCCGGCTTCCCCGGGACTGACGTCTTGGGCTTAGGAGGGTCCTTTGACTTAGGAGTCTTCTTTGGAGGCGTCGGAAACTTGGGCAATGACACCGATCTCGGTGGAACCGGAGGAGGAGGAGTGACAGGCACAGGGGCCCATGGTCCCGATGGAAGGGGAGGTAGAGGAGGCAACGGCGGAGGAGTCGGAGCCCTCGGAGGAGGACCTCTGGGCAAAGGAGGAGGAGGTGTAATAGACTTCTTCGGGGTATACACCTCCGAGTACACCGATCCCGGTGACCCACCATCCTTTCCAGACTGAGGGGAGCCCCCCACAGTCTTCGGTCTGCCCTCACGCCCCCTTGACTTCGAAGAACGGTGTCCAGACGTCGAGCGTAGCTCCCTCGACGTCGAGCGTCCCTTCGGCGTCGACCGCTTCACATGTCTCGGCGTCGACCGGCTTCTATGCCTCGACGTCGATCCTGACCAGATAGACGATCCTCTATGCCTCGACGGCGATCGCTTGCGCCTCGGGGCCGACCGCCTCGACGGCGACCTCTTCGACCGCCTCGACGGCGACCTCTTCGACTGTCTCGACGGCGACCTCGATCGCCTCGACGTCGACTTCTTCTTCGCCGGAGACCCCTTCTGCCTCGACGGCTGTAGGAGAGTAGGGTCTGCAATCCTATGATCACCCAGATTTTTGCTTTTTGCTTCACTGGTTTACGACTTTCCCTGGCTGTGGGCCTGCTAATCAGACCCACAGCCTAGCTGTTCTCTCTATTCCAAATTGCACCCAGGTACTGAATTGGCACTGGGCCCTCTCCAAGTCCCTGTACCCAGGGCTGAGGTGCACCCAGAAGTCTCCCAGGGGCTGCAGCATGTATTATGCCACCCCTGGGCTGACTAACTAAATCTGACACAACTGGCTGCATGACAGCTGGGGCAAGGTGGTGTAATCACCCTTTGCTTTAGATATAGTATACCTATATCTAAACCTAAATGGGCACACAGATCTCCTATCAGTCACTCCTATGGCAGGCCTTGACAATCCTGAAGGCAGAGTGCTTGGGATCGTGTGAGATGGTGCTCTGGCATGAGCTGAGCCTGTCTGCGGCTTTCGGGATCTATCCCATAGCCGTTTCCATGATATCGCATACCATATACTCTTAAGTGCATTATAATCCTCGCGGTTATATGCCAACTCTGGTATCGCTTTATCAAAACATGTCGAGTAAGGTGTCATACGAATTGGAATACTAACCCCTCGCCAATTCTGGCGACGGGGTTAGCATTCCACCCTTCTAGAGGGACACGACATGGATGTAACCTGTAACCCCGGTTAAAGTCAAACAGAGCCTTAGCTCCACAAAATGGATGCTGCCACCGAGACACAAGTCTGCCCTCCTGCTGCTGGGAGTCCTCCCAGAGCAGGAGGCAAGGACAAAGGGTTTCCTGCCAGGGGCGGTGCTAGCACCGTCCCAGACAGGATTTTGTGTATCCTAGGTAGGCAGGGCTTCAGAGGAAGGTGACTGCAAGTGGCACCCCGGTGCTCACTGTGCATAGGCCGGCTGAGACCAGTTCCAGGGGCACTCCAGCCCCTGGCCTGGGGAAAGCCCGCCAAAGGAGAGGGGTGTAACCACCCCCCTCTTAGTCCCACCCATAGGGCAGGACTTAGTCGCGTGCCAGCCCCTTTTTGCAGGATAAAGGTAGGACCTGGCCCCCTTCCAAATCAGATCATCTTTGGAATCAAGACACGACTTTCTACGAAAGGACATCAAGATTTCTTCTTCAAGATTCTCCCTTGTGACTAAGGAGTAGTCACCCTGCATCCGCAGGCACCATCTTAAGAACACTGCGGTCTGCTGCAAGTCCTTCCTCCGGAATCTGACTGCCCAGCTCGACGAGAACCGGCTTCCCTGGCACCTCTGACCTCTACCCACCTCTACAGCTAAGCTGAGAACCGTGGGTGCGACGAGACCTCGAGGGACCGGCCATCTTCAAGACTGCACGACTTCTTTCCAGCACGACCGCCGAGGGATCCTCTGGTGAGTGCTTAGGGGTCCGAGAAGCCCCGACCCTGAGCAGCCCCAGCACCGAAGTTCAGCCTCCCAGCATCTCCACGATCTGCGTGGGGCCCTTCTGCTTTTTGCTGCTCACTGCGTTGTTTGGCTACTAGCCCGCTGGCTTGTGGCCTTCTTAACGACGCCCGACGACATCACTGTTGCTGGTCTGGTTGCTCCAGACTGGCCCTTGCTCCCTTCCAAGAGAGGAGCACCCCGGACCCTCCTGGTCCACTCCAGACGCCATTTTAGGTCCACCGCGTGGGCTTGAATTTGCCAAGACTTGTTGCCCCAATCCTGGGTCCAGCGACGTCGAGAGCATCATCCATCGTGGGACAGCTCGTACCTCCATCCTGGTCGCCGACAACGCCTCCTGGTCCGTGAGACTACAGAGCCCAGCGTCGCCCACTCACCTAGTCGAGGTGACTACCATCCGGTGCCCTCCTGGTGCCACCTGACTACTGGCTAGTAGTCACAAACTTGGTCCCCTCTGCTTTCAGGTGTCATCTATCTTCGATCCAGGCTTGGATCACCTGAACAATCTTCACTGGTCGCCTGCCAGCAACTCCTTTCCTTCAGGCTCCTGGTTCGTCAACGGAGAATCCCGACGTCTTTTCAGACCTATGCAGCTGCAGCCCCTGGGCTAGGTAACTTCGGCATTTCGGTGCCTCAGCATAGCCTCACTATCCAAGGGTCCAGATCCACTTTCGTTTTTGACCTACCTAGTCGGGTTCGCCCGAGAACACTAACTTTGTGAATACTAGCTTCCATAGGCTTTTTCCCGCCTTGCGCGTGAGAGTTCCCACTCTGCACGTGGCGCCCCTAGGCCTCCTGCTCCTAACCTGAGTGTTCAGTATTGTAGGCCTAGCATTTCTAAAGCCTCTGAGAATTGTTACTTACCTGCTAGTGATTCGCATTCCACTTTTAGAGTATATGGTTTTTCGTGCCCCTCGGGCATTTGTGTAAATTGTGCGACTTAAAGTATTTTCGTAAGAGTTTTGTTGTGTGCTTAGCTCCCTGTCTCATAAAGAGCCAGGGTAGTCTTGTTATAAATAAATACACTGTTTATTTTCATAACAACTTGTGTGGTGTCCTTTCACTGGGTGTTCAAGGGGTAATGTGATAGTAAAACAGCTGGCTTAACACGCCCTCTAGAGTCTTAGCCTTAGACTGCTCGTATCCATGCTACTAGGATAGCTGGTCTATAAGGTTGACTTACAACCAATCATCAATAAGGGTTGTTTGGACTGATATATAGTGATCACTAGAATAGTGAACACTGCACATCAGGCCAACTTCTCACATTGGTGAGCAGCGGTTGGGATTTGAGCTTGCTGTTGTTTTACCACACATATCCTAAGAATATCTTGTGAAAGATCACATAAGTACTAAAGGTACATATAACTTAGCTTAGAATACTCTGAGTTCTACTGAACCAGCTGTTGTAGCTCCTAGGGCCTAGCACACCCTAAACTACAACTCTAGCAAGGGATCAGTAGGCAAACATATAGTGTAGGTAAGTGCACCACTTACACCTCACTAGAAAAGCATGTCTACCCAAGGAGAATCTACTGAGACTCCCCTTGTGGATATTGACCCTCCACAGGTCAAATCAAGATATGCAGCTCTCAGTTTCCAGGAGATGAGACAAGTGTGTACCTCCAGGAAACTGAAACAGGGGTCTAACCCCACCATTCCCTTTTTAATAGGTCTCTTAGAGACTTATGATGCGAGAAAGATTTCTCAGCTAGATGGGAATATGCCAGCCTTAGAGGGTACCTCTGGGGATCCAGACCTCCCCAACACTGCCAATGCAGTTGAGGAGGAGGATCAAGAGGAACTCTCTGGGGACGAGGTAGACAAAGGTCTTGAGGTAGTCAGAAGGCTAACTAGGGCCAACTTAGACTTGCTTGGGCTAGGATCTGGGGGACCCCCAGTACTGACCCTAAGTAGGCCTAACCTTGGAGTTAGGAGAGATAGATCTCTTTCTAGGGACTCCAATAGATCTCTGCACTCTAATGCCTCTTCTCAGAGGAGAAGGAACTCTCCCCAGAGGAGATTGACTTCCCCTCAGAGAATGGAGCATGAAGCTAGGATGAGACAGGCTACTCTGAGGATTGAAAGGGAAGAACTTGCCCTGGCCAAAGAGAAGCTTGCCTTTGCTAGAGAGCAGCAGATGAGTGGGTTAGCTTCCACTGGTGGCAGCAATCTCCCAAGAGATAGAGAGAAGGGTTTAGATACTAAACACCTGACTAAGATAGTGCCCCCCTTTAAGCAAGGGGATGACATCCAGAAATGGATGGCTGCTTTGGAGAGGGCCTGCACTGTGCAGTGCATTCCCCAGAGTCAGTGGGCAGCTATACTGTGGCTCTCCTTTGATGGTAAAGGTAGAGATAAGCTCCTCACTACAAGAGTAGAGGATGCTAACAATTACCAGGTCCTGAAAAATACACTGGTTGATGGGTTTGGTTTAACCACTGAGCAGTACAGGTTGCTGTTCAGAGACACCCAGAAAACTCAGTCTCAGGACTGGTCTGACTTTGTGGATTGTGCCACTAAGGCTTTGGAGGGCTGGTTGCTGGGTAGCAAGGTTACTGATTACACAGGGTTGTACAATCTCATGATGAGAAAACACATTTTAAATAATTGTCAGAACCAGGTGTTGCACCAGCACCTTGTTGATTCAGATCTGACCTCTCCCCAAGAATTGGGAAAGAAGGCAGACAAATGGGTCAGAACAAGGATCAAGCAGAACCAGAACCAGAACCAGGGTGGTCAGAAGAAAGCAGACCAGAAGGGTAATGCTAAGAGTGAACAAAATGACCAGAAGTCTTCACCAGGTCCCCAACAAACCAAAGAGGGTGGGGGTCAGGCTTCCCAGAAGAAGGAGACTCAAGAAGGCCAGTCAAAAAGGTGGTGCCAGTACTGTAAAAGTAAGTCTCACTGGTTTAGTGAGTGCACCAAAAGAGGAGGACAAACTCCTACCACTACAGCCCCTAAGGCAACTGCACCCCCTAGTACAGTCAGTAGTGGTAGTGTACCTCCCAAGGCAATAGTTGGGTTAACCTTGGGAACTGAGGGGTCTGACAACTTAGTTGGCACACTCACTCAGGCTGTCCTTGTCTGTACAGGGGATATGGATATATCCCCTGATATAAGTCCCAATACTTTGGGCAAATACAGGCAGACACCTTTGATTAATGGCAAGATGGCTCAGGCCTACAGGGACACTTGTGCCAGTGTCACCATGGTGACACCTAACTTTGTGGACCCTGGACAGATCATGCCAGGTACAGATTTCCTGGTGACCAATGCCAGCAACGTCACTACCAGTCATAGTATGGCGATTGTGGCTTTCTCCTGGGGTGGAGTGAAGGGTCAAAAGAAAGTTGTAGTCAGTTCAGACCTCCCAGTTGATTGTTTGTTGGGCAATGATTTGGAGTCATCACTATGGTCAGAAGTGGAGCAGAGGACTCACATGGAAATGTTAGGCTTGCCAGCACATGTGCTTGCTGTGACTAGGTCACAGGCCAGAAGATGCCCCACTGAACAGGTGCTGGATCCTGAAAGAATGGACCAGACACCTTCCAAGAAGAAGAGCAGTAGGGTTAAGGCTTTGCCTTCCCCCTTGCCCCAGGTTGAGGATCAAGTCTCTGAGGAGGCTGATCTGAGAGAGCTGAGGGAAACTGAGCCTAAAGAGCTTGAACTTGATCAAGTTGAGTTTCTGGGCTCAGGGGGACCCTCCAGATAAGACCTGGGGAAGGCACAGTTAGACTGCCCTTCCCTTGAACCCCTCAGACAGCAGGCTGCTGCTGAGGCTGCAGGGAATGCCACAGGTGCCCACAGGGTATACTGGGAAGATGGACTCCTGTACTTACTCTGAGTCAAGAGACCCCAAGCCTGGTGCAACCAGGAGGCTGGTCATCCCCTTGTCTCTGAGAGGTTTCCTTCTCACCTTGGCCCATGAGATTCCCCTTGCAGGTCACTTAGGTCAGACAAAGACTTGGGACAGGCTTGTCTCACACTTTCACTGGCCCCACATGAATGAGAATACCAAGGAGTTTTGTCGCTCCTGTGTCACTTGCCAAGCCAGTGGTAAGTCAGGTGGCACAACAAAGGCCCCCCTCATACCACTACCTGTGGTGGGGGTTCCCTTTGAAAGAGTGGGGATTGACATTGTTGGTCCAATGGAACCCCAGACAGCATCAGGGCACAAGTTTATACTGGTGGTGGTGGACCATGCCACCAGGTATCCTGAAGCTATTCCACTTAGGACCACTACAGCACCTGTAGTGGCAAGGGCCCTAGTTGGAGTGTTCTCCAGAGTGGGCTTCCCTAAGGAGGTCGTTTCTGACAGAGGTACAAACTTCATGTCAGGATATCTGACTGCAATGTGGAAGGAGTGTGGTGTGAACTACAAGTTCACCACACCCTACCACCCACAGTGCAATGGGATTGTTGAGAGATTCAACAGGACCCTCAAAGGGATGATTCATGGACTACCTGAAACTCTTAGGAGAAAATGGGATGTCCTGATCCCCTGCCTCTTGTTTGCTTACAGAGAGGTCCCACAGAAGGGGGTTGGCTACAGCCCCTTTGAGCTTCTGTATGGGCATCCTGTAAGAGGACCCCTGTGTTTGGTGAAGGAAGGATGGGAGAGACCTCTCAAAAAGCCTGCAACCAACATAGTGGACTATGTACTTGGTCTCCGCTCCAGGATGGCTGAGTATATGGAAAAGGCATCTAAAAACCTGGAGGCCAGCAAAGAACTCCAAAAAGCTTGGCATGACCAAAAGGCTGTCCTGACTGTGTACAAGCCTGGACAGAAGGTGTGGGTGCTGGAGCCAGTGGCCCCAGCAGCTCTCAAAGACAAATGGTCTGGGCCCCACACCATCATTGAGCAAAAGGGAGAGGTTACCTACTTGGTGGACCTTGGAACTCCCAGGAGCCCTCTCAGAGTGCTCCATGTAAACAGGCTCAAGGCATATGTTGACAGGAAGGACATGAGCTTGCTCATGGCCACAGATGAGGGACAGGAGGAAGAGAGTGACCCTCTCCCAGACCTGCTCACTCAGAATCCTGATGATGGATCAGTACATGGTGTTGTCTTTTGTGGCAGCCTCACTGAGCATCAGCAACAGGATTGCAGGCAAGTTCTGCAATCCTTCAGACATATGTTCTCTCTGACACCCAGCCAAACTGATTGGTGTACCCATGATGTTGACACTGGAGACAGTCTGCCTGTCAAGAGTAAAATCTACAGACAGCCTGATCATGTTAGAGACTGCATCAAAACAGAAGTGCAGAAAATGTTGGAGCTGGGAGTCATTGAGCCCTCAGATAGCCCTTGGGCTAGCCCAGTAGTTCTAGTGCCAAAGCCTCACACCCAGGGTGGTAAGAAAGAGATGAGGTTTTGCGTAGACTACAGAGGCCTCAATGCAGTCACTAAGACTGATGCCCACCCAATACCAAGAGCAGATGAACTTATAGATAGATTGGCTTCTGCCAAATACTTAAGTACATTTGATTTGACAGCTGGGTATTGGGAAATCAGGTTAGCCGAGGAGGCCAAACCCAAGACAGCATTTTCTACCCCTGGTGGACATTATCAATTTGTGGTAATGCCCTTTGGTTTGAAAAATGCACCTGCCACCTTCCAAAGGTTGGTGAATCAAGTCCTCACTGGGCTGGATGACTTCTGTGCAGCATATCTTGATGATATTGCTGTCTTTAGCTCCACCTGGGAGGATCACCTGGTCCACCTGAGGAAAGTATTAGAGGCCCTGCAAAAGGCAGGCCTCACTATCAAGGCCACTAAGTGCCAGATAGGGCAGACACAGGTTGTATACCTGGGCCACCTTGTAGGTGGAGGCCAGGTTCAGCCATTGGAGAGTAAAATACAGGCCATCCAGGACTGGGCTCCTCCAATCACCCAGACTCAGGTTCGAGCTTTCTTGGGCCTGACTGGTTATTACAGAAAGTTTGTCAGAAATTATGGGTCCATAGTGACCCCTCTTAATGACCTGACAAGCAAGAAGATGCCAAAGAAAGTTCAGTGGACAGCAAGCTGTCAGAAAGCATTCAATGACCTAAAACAGGCCATGTGCACAGCACCTATCCTTAAGAGTCCAGATTACTCCAAGCCATTCATTGTCCAAACAGATGCTTCTGAGTTGGGTGTGGGAGCTGTTCTGTCTCAGCTGAATTTTGATGGTAATGACCAGCCTATTGCTTTCATTAGCAGGAGGCTGACCCCCAGAGAGAAAAATTGGTCAGCTATTGAGAGGGAGACCTTTGCTGTGGTTTGGGCCCTGAAGAAGCTGAGGGCCTACTTGTTTGGTACTCACTTCACCATTCTGACCGACCATAAGCCCCTCTTGTGGCTAAATCAGATGAAGGGTGAAAACCCCAAACTGCTTAGGTGGTCCATTTCCCTACAGGGGATGGATTTTACAGTGGAGCATAGACCTGGTACTGATCACAGCAATGCTGATGGGCTCTCCAGGTATTTCCACTTAGAGCAAGAAGACTCACCTGGTCAAGGTTAGTTTATTGTCCCAAAGTTTGGGGGGGGGGGGTCATGTAGGAGAGTAGGGTCTGCAATCCTATGATCACCCAGATTTTTGCTTTTTGCTTCACTGGTTTACGACTTTCCCTGGCTGTGGGCCTGCTAATCAGACCCACAGCCTAGCTGTTCTCTCTATTCCAAATTGTACCCAGGTACTGAATTGGCACTGGGCCCTCTCCAAGTCCCTGTACCCAGGGCTGAGGTGCACCCAGAAGTCTCCCAGGGGCTGCAGCATGTATTATGCCACCCCTGGGCTGACTAACTAAATCTGACACAACTGGCTGCACGACAGCTGGGGCAAGGTGGTGTAATCACCCTTTGCTTTAGATATAGTATACCTATATCTAAACCTAAATGGGCACACAGATCTCCTATCAGTCACTCCTATGGCAGGCCTTGACAATCCTGAAGGCAGAGTGCTTGGGATCGTGTGAGATGGTGCTCTGGCATGAGCTGAGCCTGTCTGCGGCTTTCGGGATCTATCCCTTAGCCGTTTCCATGATATTGCATACCATATACTCTTAAGTGCATTATAATCCTCGCGGTTATATGCCAATTCTGGTATCGCTTTATCAAAACATGTCGAGTAAGGTGTCATACGAATTGGAATACTAACCCCTCGCCAATTCTGGCGACGGGGTTAGCATTCCACCCTTCTAGAGGGACACGACATGGATGTAACCTGTAACCCCGGTTAAAGTCAAACAGAGCCTTAGCTCCACAAAATGGATGCTGCCACCGAGACACAAGTCTGCCCTCCTGCTGCTGGGAGTCCTCCCAGAGCAGGAGGCAAGGACAAAGGGTTTCCTGCCAGGGGCGGTGCTAGCACCGTCCCAGACAGGATTTTGTGTATCCTAGGTAGGCAGGGCTTCAGAGGAAGGTGACTGCAAGTGGCACCCCGGTGCTCACTGTGCATAGGCCGGCTGAGACCAGTTCCAGGGGCACTCCAGCCCCTGGCCTGGGGAAAGCCCGCCAAAGGAGAGGGGTGTAACCACCCCCCTCCTAGTCCCACCCATAGGGCAGGACTTAGTCGCGTGCCAGCCCCTTTTTGCAGGATAAAGGTAGGACCTGGCCCCCTTCCAAATCAGATCATCTTTGGAATCAAGACACGACTTTCTACGAAAGGACATCAAGATTTCTTCTTCAAGATTCTCCCTTGTGACTAAGGAGTAGTCACCCTGCATCCGCAGGCACCATCTTAAGAACACTGCGGTCTGCTGCAAGTCCTTCCTCCGGAATCTGACTGCCCAGCTCAACGAGAACCGGCTTCCCTGGCACCTCTGACCTCTACCCACCTCTACAGCTAAGCTGAGAACCGTGGGTGCGACGAGACCTCGAGGGACCGGCCATCTTCAAGACTGCACGACTTCTTTCCAGTACGACCGCCGAGGGATCCTCTGGTGAGTGCTTTGGGGTCCGAGAAGCCCCGACCCTGAGCAGCCCCAGCACCGAAGTTCAGCCTCCCAGCATCTCCACGATCTGCGTGGGGCCCTTCTGCTTTTTGCTGCTCACTGCGTTGTTTGGCTACTAGCCCGCTGGCTTGTGGCCTTCTTAACGACGCCCGACGACATCACTGTTGCTGGTCTGGTTGCTCCAGACTGGCCCTTGCTCCCTTCCAAGAGAGGAGCACCCCGGACCCTCCTGGTCCACTCCAGACGCCATTTTAGGTCCACCGCGTGGGCTTGAATTTGCCAAGACTTGTTGCCCCAATCCTGGGTCCAGCGACGTCGAGAGCATCATCCATCGTGGGACAGCTCGTACCTCCATCCTGGTCGCCGACAACGCCTCCTGGTCCGTGAGACTACAGAGCCCAGCGTCGCCCACTCACCTAGTCGAGGTGACTACCATCCGGTGCCCTCCTGGTGCCACCTGACTACTGGCTAGTAGTCACGAACTTGGTCCCCTCTGCTTTCAGGTGTCATCTATCTTCGATCCAGGCTTGGATCACCCGAACAATCTTCACTGGTCGCCTGCCAGCAACTCCTTTCCTTCAGGCTCCTGGTTCGTCAACGGAGAATCCCGACGTCTTTTCAGACCTATGCAGCTGCAGCCCCTGGGCTAGGTAACTTCGGCATTTCGGTGCCTCAGCATAGCCTCACTATCCAAGGGTCCAGATCCACTTTCGTTTTTGACCTACCTAGTCGGGTTCGCCCGAGAACACTAACTTTGTGAATACTAGCTTCCATAGGCTTTTTCCCGCCTTGCGCGTGAGAGTTCCCACTCTGCACGTGGCGCCCCTAGGCCTCCTGCTCCTAACCTGAGTGTTCAGTATTGTAGGCCTAGCGTTTCTAAAGCCTCTGAGAATCGTTACTTACCTGCTAGTAATTCGCATTCCACTTTTAGAGTATATGGTTTTTCGTGCCCCTCGGGCATTTGTGTAAATTGTGTGACTTAAAGTATTTTCGTAAGAGTTTTGTTGTGTGCTTAGCTCCCTGTCTCATAAAGAGCCAGGGTAGTCTTGTTATAAATAAATACACTGTTTATTTTCATAACAACTTGTGTGGTGTCCTTTCACTGGGTGTTCAAGGGGTAATGTGATAGTAAAACAGCTGGCTTAACACGCCCTCTAGAGTCTTAGCCTTAGACTGCTCGTATCCATGCTACTAGGATAGCTGGTCTATAAGGTTGACTTACAACCAATCATCAATAAGGGTTGTTTGGACTGATATATAGTGATCACTAGAATAGTGAACACTGCACATCAGACCAACTTCTCACAACGGCGATCTCTTCCGCTTCGACGGCGGCCTCGACGACGAGGATCCCCTCGACGACGATGATATCCTCGTCCTTGAGGGCGAACGGCGGTGTCGCCTCGACGGCGAGCGCCGACGCCTGGCCCGCCGACGCCGTTCACTCGACGTCGACGCCGATGCCGACGGCGACGACGAAGAAACCGTCACCGGGTTCGACGGCGGCCGGTGTACGCTCCTCGACGTCGACGGGCGACGTTTTCTCGACCCAGAGCCCTGGGGAGACCGGGAACTGGCCGTGGACCTTCCTCTCGACGTCGTGGTCGGAGCCACCGACCCAGACGGAGAGATTGGACGTTTGCTGGACTCCCTGCCCCTGGGGAGCCCCCCAGAGGCCACAGCATGGGCAGATGAAGCCCCAGCAGACCCACCTTGAGCCTTCAGCCTCCTTTCCTCGAGGCCCTGAAGTCTGATCTTCATCCTGTCCTTCAGGGTCCTGCCAGAGAAGCCTTTACAGATGTCACACTTCTCTGGAACATGGGAAGAGGGCAGGCAGAGGATACACACCTCATGAGGGTCTGACTTGGCCATCTTCCTGGAGCACTCAGGGCATTTGTCGAATAAAGAAGGCATATTCGACAGAAAAAGAGTGCAAACACCAAGAAGAAAAGTCACAAAGTACTTTAAAAGTACTCAAAACGAAATTGCAGTGAAAAAACACTAATCAACCCTAAAAAGTGAGAGCTCAATGCTCCAGGGTCCTGCTTGCAGGAGCCGGAAAAAAGAACTGAAAGTAACTGGGACCTGCAGGGCATTCTGGGATGCTGTGATGTTCTGGAAAGTTCTCTTAAAGGCACAGTATCCTGTTCTGAGCCACATAATGGCAGCCTATGGGGCTTGTCTGTCCAGGTTCTTCTCTCTATCATTCCTGAGGGATTTTGCTGGTGAAGCAAGGAAAATCTGTACAGGCTTTTGCTGTTTTGTGGATTTTATGGTGGAATTTCTAGTTGAAGTACTGGACAGTGTAGCCTTTTTAGGCTGCATTATCTGTCTTTAAATTCTCTCTTAAGTGCCTATGCATTTCTGCATTTTTTGACACTGTAAGAGATTATTTTTGATTGCTCTGGGGTCCACGCACATGGGCGGGACTATTCACTAGATTATGACTATACACAGAGATCCCCTACTACAGAAGCCTTTGTATCTGCATTTCAGTCAGCCTTCCCATGGCCTGGTGTGAGGAAGCATCCTCCCTCAATCAGGGCTGGGCTTGCAATTTGGGTGCACTCTCTGGCCAGCTGAGCCTTATTCTGCCCTGGTGAACATCACCTAGAATCACACAGTACCTTCTATGGACGTGCAGATGGTTAGGCTCACAGATGGAAAACCAGAAGGCATGCAAGAAAAGTAAACAGCGGTAGGGTGGCATGCTTGCCCAGCAGAGCAGAGACTTTCATTCACAGACTGTGATGGTAAGGAAAGGAACCATTTGTGAGGAAGATTTAAAGTGAGTAATTGGGGCAATTTTCAGAGAATGGAAACATGGGGGCAAGAGACCTCACAGAAAATCCAGGACATGACTCTGCTAATATAAACATGGATGTAGGAGAGTAGGGTCTGCAATCCTATGATCACCCAGATTTTTGCTTTTTGCTGCACTGGTTTACGACTTTCCCTGGCTGTGGGCCTGCTAATCAGACCCACAGCCTAGCTGTTCTCTCTATCCAAATTGTACTCAGGTACTGAATTGGCACTGGGCCCTCTCCAAGTCCCTGTACCCAGGGCTGAGGTGTACCCAGAAGTCTCCCAGGGGCTGAAGCATGTATTATGCCACCCCTGGGCTGACTAACTAAACTGACACAACTGGCTGCACGACAGCTGGGGCAAGGTGGTGTACTCACCCTTTGCTTTAGATATAGTATACCTATATCTAACCCTAAAATGGACACACAGATCTCCTATCAGTCACTCCTATGGCAGGCCTTAACAATCCTGAAGGCAGAGTGCTTGGAATCGTGTGAGATGGTGCTCTGGCATGAGCTGAGCCTGTCTGCGGCTTTCGGGATCCATCCCTTAGCCGTTTCCATGATATCGCATACCATATACTCTTAAGTGCATTATAATCCTCGCGGTTATATGCCAACTCTGGTATCGCTTTATCAAAACATGTCGAGTAAGGTGTCATACGAATTGGAATACTAACCCCTCGCCAATTCTGGCAACGGGGTTAGCATTCCACCCTTCTAGAGGGACACGACATGTATGTAACCCCTAACCCCGGTTAAAGTCAAACAGAGCCTCAGCTCCACAAAATGGATGCTGCCACCGAGACACAAGTCTGCCCTCCTGCTGCTGGGAGTCCTCCCAGAGCAGGAGATAAGGACAAAGGGTTTCCTGCCAGGGGCGGTGCCAGCACCGTCCCAGACAGGGTTTTGTGTATTGTAGGTAGGCAGGGCTTTAGAGGAAGGTGACTGCACGTGGCACCCCGGTGCTCACTGTGCATAGGCTGGCTGGAACCAGTTCCAGGGTCACTCCAGACCCTGTGCTGGGGAAAAGCCCGCCAAGGAAGTGGGTGTAACCACCCCCCTCCTAGTCCCACCCCTAGGGCAGGACTTAGTCGCGTGCCAGCCCCTTTTTACAGGATAAAGGTAGGAACTGGCCCCCTTCCAAATCAGATCATCTTTGAATCCTGAAACTACTTTCCACGAAAGGAACTCAAGACTTCTTCCTAAGATTTCTCCCTTGTGACTAAGGAGTAGTCACCCTGCATCCGCAGGCACCATCTTAAGAACACTGCGATCTGCTGCAAGTCTCTCCTCCGGATCAAGACTGCCCAGCTCGACGAGAACCGGCTTCCCTGGCACCTCTGACCTCTACCTACATCATCAGTCAAGCTGAGATTCGTGGGTGTGACGAGACCTCGAGGGACCGGCCATCTTCAAGACTGCACGACTTCTTTCCAGCAAGCCCGCCGAGTAATTTCCTGGTGAGTGCTTTGGGGTCCGAGAAGCCCCGACCCTGAGCAGCTCCAGCACCGAAGTGCAGCCTCCCAGCATCTCCACGATCTGCGTGGGGCCCTTCTGCTTTTTGCTGCTCACCGCGTTGTTTGGCTACTAGCCCGCTGGCTTGTGGCCTTCTGAACGACGCCCGACGACATTTCTGCTGCTGGTCTGGTTGCTCCAGGCTGGCCCTTGCTCCCTTCCAAAAGAGGAGCACCCCGGATCCTCCTGGTCCACTCAAGACGCCATTTTGAGTCCACCGCGTGGGCTTGAATTAGCCAAGGCTTGTTGCCCAATCCTGGGTAACTTCGACGCCGACAGCTTCATCCATCGTGGGACAGCTCGCCTCTCCATCCTGGTCGCCGACAACGCCTCCTGGTCCGTGAGATCTGCAGAGCCAGCATCGCCCACTCACCTAGTCGAGGTGACTCCGCCCGGTGCCATCCTGGTGCCCACTTAATCACTGGCTAGTGATTCAAGAACTTGGTCCCCTCTGCTTTCAGGTTTTCTTCTCCCTTGATCCAGGCTTGGATCCATCGAACTTTTCTTCACTGGTCGCCTGCCAGCAACTTCCTTCTTCCAGGCTCCTGGTCCGGCAACGAGATCCCCGACGTCTTTTCAGACCTATGCAGCTGCAGCCCCTGGGCTAGGTAACTTCGGCACTTCGGTGTCCCAGCATAGCCTCACTATCCTAGGGTCAGGATCCACTGTCGTTTTCTTCCTACCAGGTCGGGTTCGCCCGTGAACACTAACTTTGCCTTTACTAGCTTCCATAGACTTTGTCCCGCATCCCGCGTGAGAGTGCACACTCGGCACCCGAGTCCCCTAGGCCTCCTAGAAGTAATCTAACGATTCCCTAGTCAAGTCCTAGCGATTCCAAAGCCTATTAGTACTGTACTTACCTGCTAGTAATTTCGCATTCCACTTTTAGAGTATATGGTTTTTCGTGCCCCTCGGGCATTTGTATATAACGTGCTAACTTAAGTATTTTCGTAAGAGTTTTGTTGTGTGCCTAGCACCCTGTCCTCATAAAGAGTACAGGGTTGTTGTGATTCTAATAAATACACTGTTTATTTTCATAACACTTGTGTGGTGTCCTTTCACTGGGTGTTCAAGGGGTAATGTGATGGTAAAACAGCTGGCTTAACACGCCCTCTAGAGTCTTAGCCTTAGACTGCTCGTATCCATGCTACTAGGATAGCTGGTCTATAAGGTTGACTTACAACCAATCATCAATAAGGGTTGTTTGGACTGATATATAGTGATCACTAGAATAGTGAACACTGCACATCAGGCCAACTTCTCACATTGGTGAGCAGCGGTTGGGATTTGAGCTTGCTGTTGTTTTACCACACATGCCCTAAGAATATCTTGTGAAAGATCACATAAGTACTAAAGGTACATATAACTTAGCTTAGAATACTCTGAGTTCTACTGAACCAGCTGTTGTAGCTCCTAGGGCCTAGCACACCCTAAACTACAACTCTAGCAAGGGATCAGTAGGCAAACATATAGTGTAGGTAAGTGCACCACTTACACCTCACTAGAAAAGCATGTCTACCCAGGGAGATTCTACTGAGACTCCCCTGGTCAGTGTTGACCCTCCACAGGTCACTTCAAGATATGCAGCTCTCAGTTTCCAGGAGATGAGACAAATCTGTGTCTCCAGAAAACTGAAGCAGGGGTCTAACCCCACCATTCCCTTTTTAATAGGTCTCTTAGAGACTTATGATGCGAGAAAGCTTTCTCAGCTAGATGGGAATATGCCAGCCTTAGAGGGTACCTCTGGGGATCCAGACCTCCCCAACATTGCCAATGCAGTTGAGGAGGAGGAGGATCAGGAGGAACTCTCTGGGGATGAGGTAGACAAAGGTCTTGAGGTAGTCAGAAGGCTAACCAGGACCAACTTAGACTTACTTGGGCTAGGATCTGGGGGACCCCCAGTACTAACCCGAAGTGGGCCTAACCTTGGAGTTAGGAGAGATAGATCTCTTTCTAGGGATTCCAATAGATCTCTGCACTCTAATGCCTCTTCTCAGGGGAGAAGGAATCCTCCACAGAGGAGATTTACTTCCCCTCAGAGAAAGGAGCATGAAGCTAGGATGAGACAAGCTGAACTGAGGATTGAAAGGGAAGAAATTGCCCTGGCCAAAGAGAAGCTTGCCCTGGCAAGAGAGCAGCAGATGAGTGGGTTAGCTCCCACTGGTGGCAGCAATCTCCCAAGAGATAGAGAGAAGGGTTTAGATACTAAACACCTGACTAAAATAGTGCCCCCCTTTAAGCAAGGGGATGATATCCAGAAATGGATGGCTGCTCTGGAGAGGGCCTGCACTGTGCAGTGCATTCCCCAGAGTCAGTGGGCAGCTATACTGTGGCTCTCCTTTGATGGTAAAGGTAGAGATAAGCTCCTCACTACAAGAGTAGAGGATGCTAACAATTACCAGGTCCTGAAGAATACACTGGTTGATGGGTTTGGTTTAACCACTGAGCAGTACAGGTTGCTGTTCAGAGACACCCAGAAAACTCAGTCTCAGGACTGGTCTGACTTTGTGGATTGTGCCACTAAGGCTTTGGAGGGCTGGTTGCTGGGTAGCAAGGTTACAGATTACACAGGATTGTATAATCTAATGATGAGAGAACACATTTTAAACAATTGTCAGAACCAGTTGTTGCACCAGCACCTTGTTGATTCAGATCTGACCTCTCCCCAAGAATTGGGAAAGAAGGCAGACAAATGGGTCAGGACAAGGATCAAGCAGAACCAGAACCAGAACCAGGGTGGTCAGAAGAAAGCAGACCAGAAGGGTAATGTTAAGAATGAGCAAAATGACCAGAAGTCTTCACCAGGTCCCCAACAAACCAAAGAGGGTGGGGGTCAGGCTTCCCAGAAGAAGAAGACTCAAGAAGGCCAGTCAAAAAGGTTGTGCCAGTACTGTAAAAGTAAATCTCACTGGTTTAGTGAGTGCACCAAAAGAGGAGGACAAACTCCTGCCACTACAGCCCCTAAGGCAACTGCACCCCCTAGTACAGTCAGTAGTGGTAGTGTACCTCCCAAGGCATTAGTTGGGTTAACCTTGGGAACTGAGGGGTCTGACAACTTAGTTGGCACACTCACTCAGGCTGTCCTTGTCTGTACAGGGGATATGGATATAACCCCTGAAATAAGTCCCAATACTTTGGGCAAATACAGGCAGACACCTTTGATAAATGGCAAAATGGCTCAGGCCTATAGGGACACTTGTGCCAGTGTCACCATGGTGACACCTAACTTTGTGGACCCTGGACAGATCATGCCAGGTACTGATTTCCTGGTGACCAATGCCAGCAATGTCACTACTAGTCATAGTGTGGCAATTGTGGCTTTCTCCTGGGGTGGAGTGAAGGGACAAAAGAAAGTTGTAGTCAGTTCAGACCTCCCAGTTGATTGTTTGTTGGGCAATGATTTGGAGTCATCACAATGGTCAGAAGTGGAGCAGAGGACTCACATGGAAATGTTAGGCTTGCCAGCACATGTGCTTGCTGTGACTAGGTCACAGGCCAGAAAATGCCCCACTGAACAGGTGCTGGATCCTGAAATTATGGACCAGACACCTTCCAAGAAGAAGAGCAGTAAGGGTAAGGCTTTGCCTTCCCCCTTGCCCCAGGTTGAGGATCAAGTCTCTGAGGAGGCTGATCTGGAAGAGCTGAGGGAAACTGAGCCTAAAGAGCTTGAACTTGATCAAGTTGAGTTTCTGGGCTCAGGGGGACCCTCCAGAGCAGACCTGGGGAAGGAACAGTTGAGCTGCCCTTCCCTTGAACCCCTCAGACAGCAGGCTGCTGCTGAGGCTGCAGGGAATGCCACAGGTGCCCACAGGGTATACTGGGAAGATGGACTCCTGTACTCTGAGTCAAGAGACCCCAAGCCTGGTGCAACCAGGAGGCTGGTCATCCCCTTGTCTCTGAGAGGTTTCCTTCTCACCTTGGCCCATGAGATTCCCCTTGCAGGTCACTTAGGTCAGACAAAGACTTGGGACAGGCTTGTCTCACACTTTCACTGGCCCCATATGAATGAGAATACCAAGGAGTTTTGTCGCTCCTGTGTCACTTGCCAAGCCAGTGGTAAGTCAGGTGGCACAACAAAGGCCCCCCTCATACCACTACCTGTGGTGGGGGTTCCCTTTGAAAGAGTGGGGATTGATATTGTTGGTCCAATGGAACCCCAGACAGCATCAGGGCACAAGTTTATACTGGTGGTAGTGGATCATGCCACCAGGTATCCTGAAGCTATTCCCCTTAGGACCACTACAGCACCTGTAGTGGCAAGAGCCCTAGTTGGAGTGTTCTCCAGAGTGGGTTTCCCTAAGGAGGTTGTTTCTGACAGAGGTACAAACTTCATGTCAGGATATCTGACTGCAATGTGGAAGGAGTGTGGTGTGAACTACAAGTTCACCACACCCTACCACCCACAATGCAATGGGCTTGTTGAAAGATTCAACAGGACCCTCAAAGGGATGATTCATGGGCTACCTGAAACTCTTAGGAGAAGATGGGATGTCCTGATCCCCTGCCTCTTGTTTGCTTACAGAGAGGTCCCACAGAAAGGGGTTGGCTACAGCCCTTTTGAGCTTCTGTATGGACATCCTGTAAGAGGACCCCTGTGTTTGGTGAAGGAAGGATGGGAGAGACCTCTCAAAAAGCCTGCAACCAACATAGTGGACTATGTACTTGGTCTCCGCTCCAGGATGGCTGAGTATATGGAAAAGGCATCTAAAAACCTTGAGGCCAGCCAAGAACTTCAAAAAGCTTGGCATGACCAAAAGGCTGTTCTGACTGTGTACCAGCCAGGGCAGAAGGTGTGGGTGCTGGAGCCAGTGGCCCCAGCAGCTCTGAAAGACAAATGGTCTGGGCCCCACACCATCATTGAGCAAAAGGGAGAGGTTACCTACTTGGTGGACCTTGGAACTCCCAGGAGCCCTCTCAGAGTGCTCCATGTTAACAGGCTCAAGGCATATGTTGACAGGAAGGACATGAGCTTGCTCATGGCCACAGATGAGGGACAGGAGGAAGAGAGTGACCCTCTCCCAGACCTGCTCACTCAGAATCCTGATGATGGATCAGTTGATGGTGTTGTCTTTTGTGGCAGCCTCACTGAACATCAGCAACAGGATTGCAGGCAAGTTCTGCAATCCTACAGACATATGTTCTCTCTGACACCCAGCCAAACTGATTGGTGTACCCATGATGTTGACACTGGAGACAGTCTGCCTGTCAAGAGTAAAATCTACAGACAGCCTGATCATGTTAGAGACTGCATCAAAACTGAAGTGCAGAAAATGTTGGAGCTGGGAGTCATTGAGCCCTCAGATAGCCCTTGGGCTAGCCCAGTAGTTCTAGTGCCAAGACCTCACACCCAGGGTGGTAAGAAAGAGATGAGGTTTTGCGTAGACTACAGAGGCCTCAATGCAGTCACTAAGACTGATGCCCATCCAATACCAAGAGCAGATGAACTTATAGATAAATTGGCTTCTGCCAACTTCTTAAGTACATTTGATTTGACAGCTGGGTATTGGCAAATCAGGTTAGCTGAGGAGGCCAAACCCAAAACAGCATTTTCTACCCCTGGAGGGCATTATCAATTTGTGGTAATGCCCTTTGGACTGAAAAAATGCACCTGCCACCTTCCAAAGGTTGGTGAATCAAGTCCTCACTGGGCTGGATGACTTCTGTGCAGCTTATCTTGACGATATTGCTGTCTTTAGCTCCACCTGGGAGGATCACCTGGTCCACCTGAGGAAAGTGTTAGAGGCCCTGCAAAAGGCAGGCCTCACTATCAAGGCCACAAAGTGCCAGATAGGGCAGACACAGGTTGTATACCTGGGCCACCTTGTGGGTGGAGGCCAGGTTCAGCCCCTGGAGAGTAAGATACAGGCCATCAAGGACTGGACTCCTCCAATCACCCAGACTCAGGTTCGAGCTTTCTTGGGCCTGACTGGGTACTATAGGAAGTTTGTCAGAAATTATGGGTCCATAGTGACCCCTCTTAATGACCTGACAAGCAAAAAGATGCCAAAGAAAGTTCAGTGGACAGCAAGCTGTCAGAAAGCATTCAATGACCTAAAGCAGGCCATGTGCACAGCACCTATCCTAAAGAGTCCAGATTACTCCAAGCCATTCATTGTCCAAACAGATGCTTCTGAGTTGGGTGTGGGGGCTGTTCTGTCTCAACTGAATTTTGATGGTAATGATCAGCCTATTGCTTTCATTAGTAGGAGGTTGACACCCAGAGAGAAAAATTGGTCAGCTATTGAGAGGGAGGCCTTTGCTGTGGTCTGGGCCCTGAAGAAGCTGAGGGCCTACTTGTTTGGCACTCACTTCACCATTCAGACAGATCATAAGCCCCTCTTGTGGCTAAATCAGATGAAGGGTGAAAACCCCAAACTGCTTAGGTGGTCCATTTCCCTACAGGGGATGGATTTTACAGTGGAGCATAGACCTGGTACTGATCACAGCAATGCTGATGGGCTCTCCAGGTATTTCCACTTAGAGCAAGAAGACTCACCTGGTCAAGGTTAGTTTATTGTCCCAAAGTTTGGGGGGGGGGTCATGTAGGAGAGTAGGGTCTGCAATCCTGAAGCCCCAGCAGACCCACCTTGAGCCTTCAGCCTCCTTTCCTCGAGGCCCTGAAGTCTGATCTTCATCCTGTCCTTCAGGGTCCTGCCAGAGAAGCCTTTACAGATGTCACACTTCTCTGGAACATGGGAAGAGGGCAGGCAGAGGATACACACCTCATGAGGGTCTGACTTGGCCATCTTCCTGGAGCACTCAGGGCATTTGTCGAATAAAGAAGGCATATTCGACAGAAAAAGAGTGCAAACACCAAGAAGAAAAGTCACAAAGTACTTTAAAAGTACTCAAAACGAAATTGCAGTGAAAAAACACTAATCAACCCTAAAAAGTGAGAGCTCAATGCTCCAGGGTCCTGCTTGCAGGAGCCGGAAAAAAGAACTGAAAGTAACTGGGACCTGCAGGGCATTCTGGGATGCTGTGATGTTCTGGAAAGTTCTCTTAAAGGCACAGTATCCTGTTCTGAGCCACATAATGGCAGCCTATGGGGCTTGTCTGTCCAGGTTCTTCTCTCTATCATTCCTGAGGGATTTTGCTGGTGAAGCAAGGAAAATCTGTACAGGCTTTTGCTGTTTTGTGCATTTTATGGTGGAATTTCTAGTTGAAGTACTGGACAGTGTAGCCTTTTTAGGCTGCATTATCTGTCTTTAAATTCTCTCTTAAGTGCCTATGCATTTCTGCATTTTTTGACACTGTAAGAGATTATTTTTGATTGCTCTGGGGTCCACGCACATGGGCGGGACTATTCACTAGATTATGACTATACACAGAGATCCCCTACTACAGAAGCCTTTGTATCTGCATTTCAGTCAGCCTTCCCATGGCCTGGTGTGAGGAAGCATCCTCCCTCAATCAGGGCTGGGCTTGCAATTTGGGTGCACTCTCTGGCCAGCTGAGCCTTATTCTGCCCTGGTGAACATCACCTAGAATCACACAGTACCTTCTATGGACGTGCAGATGGTTAGGCTCACAGATGGAAAACCAGAAGGCATGCAAGAAAAGTAAACAGCGGTAGGGTGGCATGCTTGCCCAGCAGAGCAGAGACTTTCATTCACAGACTGTGATGGTAAGGAAAGGAACCATTTGTGAGGAAGATTTAAAGTGAGTAATTGGGGCAATTTTCAGAGAATGGAAACATGGGGGCAAGAGACCTCACAGAAAATCCAGGACATGACTCTGCTAATATAAACATGGACTATGGTTGTTTGATGCAGGCTTTCCTAGAAGAAGTGATATTGTCCTGTCTTACATTCAAGCTAACTTCTCCACCTCTTTGTTTGTGTTCCACCTTTCCATAGGTAACGTCAGCAGCGAGGTAACTGGGCCGTGCCGAGATGGACATTACCAGCAGTACTGTGGAGCCTAACACAACCGCACATCCGCACGCCTTCCCGCATCAGACCCTGGAGGGCGGTGATATTGCGGTTCTGGTCTTGTACTTTGTGTTTGTCATGGCAGTTGGACTCTGGGTAAGGCTTAAGACCCTCAAGCCCATTGGTCACTTATATACAGACGTTTCCTCATTTGTGAATGACTATGAAAAGTTGATACTGTTAGCGGAGTCAGAAACAGGCAGGTCAGGCTTAGCGGGTTCAACTGACCTTTTTTTACACTTCTTTTTTATTATTTCCATGCAGTCACACCAACACAACCCTTGTTCTTACAATGATATACATTTTCCTTGAATTCATAATCTCCATATTTCAGTTACATAATAGATTGACATTGTGCAGTAAGTGATATGTTTTGTAATACTATGTAATGAAAGTGTAGCCACCAAGAACCCCACATTTTTTTGCGGCACCCTCGCGTCTTATATGTGGTTTGTTCAGCTTTGGCCCATTTCTTTAAGTCACTTTTGAAAGGGGGGAGCTTCATCTTATCCCCAGTAGCCTGCGTGCAATATCTGTTGGTTGTTAACGTACCTATTGTAATCCATATACAAGAATATCTAGGTCCCCAAGTCCCTTTATGCTCCCCAAAATTGCCAGTTTAGGATCCAAAGCGATGGGTCTCCCTTTCAGTTCCCATAGCCTAGGGTGTACTTGAATCCGGTACCCATTTATGGCGGGTTCATATTGTGTGTTATAAAAGTCTGTCACTGTGATGCTTCGTAAACGAGGTGGTGGCTGTAGCTCTTAATCATTTTCCAGAATCTCTCTCGGTTGTAATAGACCATGTGGAAGTATTTAAACTGACTCAGCCGGAAGTGGGATGATATTGCAAAGGAGAGTGAGGTCATTTTGGCACCTGTACAGTCCTCATTTTCCAGGGTGCCCAGATCCACTTCCCATTAAGCACCCAAGTCTTTTATAAGGTCAGAGATATTTTGTGCTCTAACGGGTTGAATTCTGGGATTGCTTGTGGTGCTTTCACATTTATTTCCAGTGCATGACTCAGCTGTAAGTAACTGTGTGTCAAAATGCTTACAAAAAGTGCAGGATTAAAGTCGGCTGAGGATGACTGGCAGGAGCTATCAGCGAAGTCCCACACGGAGCTAAGTAGTAGGCCATTGGGAGGGTTCCATATCTATCTAGTCAAACGATACAGACTAATACCTCTAAAGGCATACAAATATGGACGCTTGAAAGGGACAGGGTCCTTAAATTGCAGACTATGTCATTATAAACTCGAATCACTACTGCATGTAGTAGGACCGATATATAGTTAACATCTAGATTTTTGAAATTCCTGAAGGGCGCTTACAAAGTCATCAGTAGGAACACTTTGCCTGTATAGAATCTCAAATCCCGCCCTTATTATGTTTAAATATAGAATCATAACCCCATTCTGGTTTTATTATCGCTATAATAACAGATGTATGCTTAGGGGGGTATTTTTCAAGCAATCTGGAACCTTAATCTATGTAAACACAGCACTATATCCCCATTCTGTGTTTTTTCCCCAACAATAAGAGATGTATCTTCTAGAGGGGATTATGCACTGTCACTACATAGGATAAGAGTACACCTGTAGAACAAAGCCATTGCCTCTTTGTTTCAACACTTTACATATCTGTCTCCAATTGACCCTGGTAGTCGATCAGGGCTACAGTATTGGATATATTTTGGCGAAAGTAGGATGAGACAGTCCAGGGCTTTATATATTCATCATAAATGAGCAGCTATGGGATAATTTTGCACATTGATTTTTGACTATAATGTTGGAATGAATTGGTTTTAAAAGGCAATGTTTTAATTATGTTTTTTCTCTGAATGATGTATATGCCATGTTGAATATTTTATGCTGTTTTAATATTCTAAATTGTTATGGTTTTAAAGAACTAAAAACAATAACATTTATTACTTACTTACTGTAAGTAAGGAAAAAACCTGGATTTGTGGAAAGTAAATTCCAGCGCTAACAGCGCCAATAATTTCATATGGGTTCACTCCTAAATATCCCCCTGAGTTGATGTACCAATCAAATCCAAGGGTCTGAAACAATCCAGCGGGGGGACACATGCTAGCCACATTCCATGCCATTCAGGGTCTTGTTTGTGGGCTTTCCTTTCCATCCATCCAACCTGTCAAATGAATGGTGCTAGCAGAGTAATGGGATTCTAGTGACAATGGGTAGCATGTTCAGGATGATGTTTTCATATATTATGTCAGGTAGTCCTATTTTTTTCAAATCAAGCAGTTTTCTATCTAATAGTTGGATTGTCTTTATCGCTACACATCTAATAACTAGTGCGGATCAGGTGAGTTACCCAATATTTGGACAGGGTGTCAGCTAACCCAAAGCCTCTGTCATACGGTGGTTGTGCGAACTCTTGAAATGAGACTCTTGGAGTACTGCCAGCAGATATCTGGTTGGTCAACAGAGATTGTAACCAGGTAAAGAAAGTGGGTGTGGGTGGCGTTGGTTCTTAAGTGGGTAATTTTGCAATTTGTATAGGATGTAGGGAGAGCAATCATTTTTAAAAATGCACCATTGCCAATAAAGGATAATGGTAGGGCACTCCATAGTTCTATGCCACGTTTTACTCGGTGCATTAAGGGGGTGATGTTTAGATTCCAGAAGACCTATGGATCTCTATGAATGGTCTGGCCTAGGTACTTTAAATGGTCCCTAACCTGGCGCAATCTCTTTATGCGTGCAGTCTCTGGTTGTGTACCTTGAATTGGGACTTACGTAGACTTTTTCCAAGTTTACCCTGAGCCCAGAGGTGTCTCCCCATGCTTGCAGCATTGTATTACTCTTGGTATCATGCTGTCTGGTTTGTGGACATAGAGAAGCATGTCATCAGCATAAAGGGATACTCTATGCTTGTATTCAATCTCCCAGCAGAATCCCTATACCTGTACATCTTACCTTAGTTCTGACTTTTTTAATGTAATGTTTGGTGTGCTTGAGTACTAATATATGATGTTTTACTACAGCAAAACTGTTCATTGCGTCGCTTTTTAATATGATGATGCATTGATTGAACAGTATTAAAAAGAAATCATGCATGAATTGATACTTGTACAAACTAGTGATCTATTTATAGTTTTGGTGAGGGATTTTTCATCTTCCCCAGGCAAACAGGAGTTAACTGATTAAAAAACAGGGCAAATGCAACTTAATGAAATAACATTTTTTTAAAAGATGGCGGTCAGGATGGTCATATCCCCACCCAAAACAATGTAATTCTATTATGTTGTGGTATATAGCCCGCTGAAACAGTAGCACTTGATACACACAGATCTTTGCGAGGGACCTTTTGGTAGACAGTCTGCCAAAGTTCACATCAGATCATCGAATTTAGACCAACAAACAAATAGCTGGGTGCCCTAGCATGTTGCGGACAGTTCACTAGTCTTTTTCGGCCACTCTATCCATGGCGGTCTTTCACATCGCTGACACTGCCGGACATCTTAGCATATCAGCCACACAAGGTCGGGTGCATGAATGACCGCCATTTGAAACACGTGGAAAAGATTGCCGAGCCAGTGAATTTTAAAACAGTGGCAGAGCACCCAATTGGTTTATTTTTGTTAGAGCAGATAACTGCCAAAAGCACAGGTTGTGAAGCCACCAGTGTAATGGCTGAGTCTCTGTTACCACCCTCCCATACCTCAACCCAGTTGCAATCTTTTTTGTGGCTACCGCCCTGTCCTTCCCTGCTGGGGCTATGAGGGTTGCTTACACCAACAGTGATCCATAAATATCAAAACATTCATCTGGTCTATGGACACCACACCCATTTACGAGATGGAGGGTGTTACTCATACTGTTCCTTACGCAATCATGACACGTCAATGAAAACTGACCACAACTGCCGTTAGCTGCTATTATCTACAAAACACTCAAAACTTTCAACACACGTGTATCTATTCAGAACAACATAATCCTTGTAAACGTTATCCAAACTGGACAGATGACATAAGTTTGGTACCAAACTCCAACCCCCTTGAGTCCCAATATGAAGTCTGCATTGAGCAATGAAGGTGGAGGAAAGCCTTGATGGCTGCTTGGCAGATGTCAGAAATGTAAACTTTTTATACATCTGCAAAGAGAATGACTTTTCTCTGGTTGATATACACTGCACACGAGTTTCTTATTAGAGTTTGCATTCATATTAAAAATCACCATTCACTCCCATCTTCTGAGAGAGGGACTGTGGGAATGATGCCAGCCTTAGGTTTGTCAAAGTTCAGAAAATTCAGAGCACCAAAATTCACCAGGTGGGCCAAAATAAATACTATCGCATGTCAGATATCTATTACATTGAAAACCACTTCTTAGGGGAAATAAATGCCATCGACTGTCAGATATCTAATGCACTGAAAACCACTTCTCATGAGAAGATGGATCCAGAAACATAGAAGAAAGGTCAATCTGCTTTTTCTTATCAACAGCAGGGCACATCACATACAAAAAGTAAGGACCAACAGGATGACTAACCCGTCCAGAAAGAATCTCAGATATGGAAGAGCACTATGTAGCGAGCCCAGTTTGCCCAACAAGTTTGCTGATGTCACTCCCACCAGAAATAGGACCATTAACAAAACTAACCCTAGTCAAACACTCTACAGGGGCTCAAAAGGCATTAAGAACTCTGCATGATCTTGAAATGGTACCAGGGCCATTGATACTGGCCTGACTAATAAACAAGGCATATGGAGGAAAACATAAGGTTCAACTGAAGACAGACTAATCCAAATTTTCCAAAAAAACCTTTATGGTGCAGCACTGAAACTTCTGTTGAGCTGAAGATAGACCCCCCAAATAAAACTTGCTGGAGTAAGAAACAAGTTACTTACCTGTAACTCCAGTATTGGTAACTTTCATAGATTCCCATTGCTTGTATCATTCCCTGTCGTCGGAATGGGAGCCTCGGTAATTATATATATATATATATATACCTAGGTAAATACACCCTAATAGGTGCAAAAAAGTAAAAAATTAGGCCTAGGCCTTCATTACATTTTGTAACCTATAGGTGTCCTTATGTAAAAAGACCCAAACTTACACTAGCAACCAATCAGATTAGCCTCACCCTGTGGAACCTTCCTGAGAAAGCTCAGAGCCTCAGATTTTCGTAGCCGTTGCCTTGCCACCGAATCACCTAGACCAAGAGTGAGCTTTCCCAGGGGAGGAGGGTGGGCGCATGGGAATCTATGAAAGTTACCAATACTGGAGAACTAAAGTTACAGGTAAGTAACTTGTTTCTTACTCCAGTATTGGAACTTTCATAGATTCCCATTGCTTGTATCAGAGTAGATAGCAGTTAGCCTGCCTCAAACATTTCGTTCCTAGTTACTCATTATCATCAACAAATGATACCACATATCATCATAAATATAAATTAGTAACCATAGCATAATAAACGAAATGTGAGAAAAAACACAGGAAGGAGGGAAGAGAGGAAAGCTCACCTCTTACTGGAAGAGATTTTTAAGGACAGCTTGACCAACAGCCGAATCCCCCTTTGCAGCCGCGTCCAGGCAGTAGTGTCTCGTGAATGAGTGAGTACTGCTCCATGTGGCCGCTCTGCAAATACCCTTTATCGATACTCCTGCAAACAGTGCTGTAGACGAAGAGATCGATCTTGTGGAGTGTGCCTTCACCTGTCCTTCCAACGGTTTGCCTGCCGCTTGGTGGCAGAAACGGATTGCACTCGATATCCATCTAGAAATCCCTTGTTTTGACAACGGAAATCCTTTCCTTGGGGCTCCAAAGGCAACAAACAGCTGGGGCGTCTTCCGAAATCCAGCTGTGCGTTGAAGATAGAACTTTAAACATCTCTGAACGTCCAGAGAATGAAGTGTCCTCTCAGCCTGGGTTGAGGGCCGAGGAAAAAAAGAATGCAGTACCACCGGTTCATTAAGATGAAATTCTGTCGGTACCTTCGGAATGAATTTGGGGTTCATCCGGAGGATCAATGTATCGTTCTTGAACTGTAAGTAAGGTTCTTTGATCGTCAAAGCCTGAAGTTCTCCCACTCTCCTTGCCGAGGTGAGTGCCAGCAGAAGCGCCACCTTCCATGATAGGAACTTTAATTCTGCCTTATGTATTGGCTCAAATGGCGACCTCATCAGCTGAGCCAGGACTACATTCAGATGCCAAACCGGGGGTGGAGGCCGAACTGGCGGAAACACTCTAAACAGTCCTTTAAGAAATTGCTTTATCACTCTTGCTGATAACAGAGAAGGACCAGATCTTGTTCGCCTATATCTGGAAATAGCTGCCAAGTGGACCTTGATGGAAGCATGAGCCAGACCTGCCTGAGCCAAAGAAAGAATGTATGGTAAGAGTTGATGTGGAGCTGATGAGAATGGCTGTACTCCTTCTCTCTGGCACCATACACAAAACCTTTTCCACTTAGATCTATATGTTTTATTAGTGCTAGGAGCTCTTGCTTGTGCTAATATGTTCCTGTATTCCTCCGGAATGTCTAGATCCTTAAACTCTCTGTGTTCAGGAGCCATGCTGTTAACTGAAGCGAGCTCGGGTTCGGGTGAAGGACCTGGCCGTTGGACATAGATAGAAGAGTCTGGTTGGAGTGAAGCTGAATGGGCTGTTCCTCCGACAGAAGAAGCAACTCCGTGAACCAGAACTGGCGAGCCCAGGCGGGCGCAATCAGTATCATCCTGCACCTGTCCATCTTGAGTTTCTTGAGGAACCGAGGAATGAGGGGAAATGGTGGAAAGGCGTAAACAAATGCGCCGGACCAAGACATCAAAAGGGCATTCCCCAGCGATCCTCGATGGTGTTCCCTGCTTGCGTAACACCGGCATTTCTTGTTGACCGGAGTGGCAAACAGGTCGATCGCTGGGGTCCCCCAGCGGGAGAAGATGTCCTTGACCACTGCGTCGTCCAATTCCCACTCGTGTGAGACTGCCTTCAGGCGACTTAGCGTATCCGCCTTCGTGTTGCATACTCCTGGAAGGTGTTCCACCATGAGCCTGATGTTCTGCGAGATTGCCCATTCCCATAGCAGCTGGGCCTCCTGAGAAAGCAGTGGCGATTTTGTGCCTCCCTGCTTGTTGATGTAATGCATTGCGGTGGTGTTGTCCGTACGCACTAGAATGGCCCAATTTGAAATCCTTGGAAGGAAAGCCAACATTGCCCATCGAATAGCTCTCAGCTCCAGAACATTGATATGTAAGCGACGTTCTCCTGGCGTCCAGTGTCCACTTACTTGAAGATCCTGCATGACCGCTCCCCAACCCTGAAGGGAGGCGTCTGTTGTAATGACGCGAGGAGCTGGCGCCACTCTGAAACTGAGACCCACCGAGAGGTGAGATCCTCTCATCCACCATGAAACTGACTGTTTCATCCGCTGGGTGACAGTTACCCTGTCGTTGAAGGACCCTTCCACCTGCCTCCACTGAAGGTCCAGTTCCTCTTGCAAGGGGCGCATTCGCAGCCTGCAGTGCGGAATCAATTGAATACAGGAGGAAATCGACCCTAGAAGAGATATGTACCTCCTGACTGTCATCCAACTTCTCTTTTGTAATCGAGCGGCTGAAGACATGAGTTTCATTTGTCTCTCTTCCGATGGGAAGGCTTTGCACACCTGAGTATCGAGTATTGCTCCCAGGAACTTTACTGAACATGCTGGTTGAAGAACCGATTTTTCTCTGTTGAGTTGTAAACCCAGGTGAGTGAAGAGATTCAAACATGTCTCCACCGCCTCTGAGGCTGCTTGTAAACTTGGTGCCTTCAGCAGCCAGTCGTCTAAGTACGGGAATACTTCCAGCGACTGTCTTCTCAGAAAAGCCGCTACAGGGGCCAGCACCTTCGTGAATATCCGGGGTGCGGATCTTAATCCGAATGGGAGCACCATGAACTGGAAGTGACTCTTGCCTACTGTGAAGCGAAGGAAACGTCTGTGAGCTGGGTGGATCGGGACATGAAAATAGGCATCTTCCTGATCTAACGTAGCCATGAAGTCGCCTGGATTCAAGAGGCGCAATATGTCCTGGAGTGAAATCATCCGAAACGACAGTTTCACGAGATAGGTATTGAGCTCTCTTAAATCCAGGATTGGACGCCACTTGTCCTTTGCTTTGCGGATCAGAAAAAATCGTGAATAGAAACCTTCTCCTCTTTGTGATAGGGGAACACGTTGGATCGCCCCTTTCCGAAGCATTTGTTGAGCTTCCAACTGCAGAAGGTTTAGATGTTTGTTTCGAAGTAGTGGCGTGGGGAGCTCTTGTAGGTGGAAATTCCTGGAATTCTAGCGTATGCCCATGTTGGATGATATTCAATACCCACTGATCCGATGTTATTTCTTCCCAGCTGCTCAGATGTTGAGTTATCTCTTTTGTAATCGAGCGGCTGAAGACATGAGTTTCATTTGTCTCTCTTCCGATGGGAAGGCTTTGCACACCTGAGTATCGAGTATTGCTCCCAGGAACTTTACTGAACATGCTGGTTGAAGAACCGATTTTTCTCTGTTGAGTTGTAAACCCAGGTGAGTGAAGAGATTCAAACATGTCTCCACCGCCTCTGACGCTGCTTGTAAACTTGGTGCCTTCAGCAGCCAGTCGTCTAAGTACGGGAATACTTCCAGCGACTGTCTTCTCAGAAAAGCCGCTACAGGGGCCAGCACCTTCGTGAATATCCGGGGTGCGGATCTTAATCCGAATGGGAGCACCATGAACTGGAAGTGACTCTTGCCTACTGTGAAGCGAAGGAAACGTCTGTGAGCTGGGTGGATCGGGACATGAAAATAGGCATCTTCCTGGTCTAACGTAGCCATGAAGTCGACTGGATTCAAGAGGCGCAATATGTCCTGGAGTGAAATCATCCGAAACAACAGTTTCACGAGATAGATATTGAGCTCCCTTAAATCCAGGATTGGACGCCACTTGTCCTTTGCTTTGCGGATCAGAAAAAATCGTGAATAGAAACCTTCTCCTCTTTGTGATAGGGGAACACGTTGGATCGCCCCTTTCCGAAGCATTTGTTGAGCTTCCAACTGCAGAAGGTTTAGATGTTTCAAAGTAGTGGCGTGGGGAGCTCTTGTAGGTGGAAATTCCTGGAATTCTAGCGTATGCCCATGTTGGATGATATTCAATACCCACTGATCCGATGTTATTTCTTCCCAGCTGCTCAGATGTTGAGTTATCCTGCCGCCCACTGGAGAACCATGGAGCGGAGGAACAGTTGGCAGAGTCAGGAGGCCGCTATTGACGCTTGCTAGCGTCCTTGCCCTGACGCCCTTGACGTCCACGAGAACTCTGACGAGAGAAAGACTGAGATTGTGACTGCCTCTGATAATACTGATTGCCATACTGAGGTCTGTACGACTGTGACTGCTGAGAGTACCGTTGTTGCTGATAGCCACCTCTTGGCGAAGTGAAGCCTCTTCCTCGTGCTCCACGGAACGGTGTCTTCCTATATTGTAGGGTACCAAGAGCCCTAGCAGTCTCTGTATCCTTCTTTATCCCCTGCAGGGTGTCATCGACATGTTTTCCAAATAACATGTCCCCATCAAAGGGTAAGTCAAGAATCTTATTTTGAACTTCCGGCCGGAAGTAAGTTGCTCGCAGCCAACCCTGCCGTCTAAGAACTGCTGCGCTACCCAGAGCACGGAACGAAGTGGTTGCGATGTCCATCGCGCAGTCAATCATTTCTGAAGAAGAACGTTGGCCTTCTTCAAGAAGTTTCAGTGCTTCGGCCTTAGGGTCATCTTCCAGTAGGTCGATATATGCCGCGACATCACTCCACATCTGGCGGTCGTACCTCGCCAGAATAGCTAATGCATTGGCCGCCCGGACCAGCAAGCTCGCCATTGATGAAAAAACGCTTCCCAGCGTTGTCCAACCTTCTACCCTTCTTGTCTGGTGGAGTTGTGAGGGTGGCTGAAGGATTCCGCGATCTTTTCTGCGCTGCTTGCGATATGACTGAGTCCGGTCTTGGTTGTCCAATCAAGCAGGCAGGACTGTCATCAGGAGCTTTGTACTTCTTTTCTAGGCGCGGTAGAGTTGGAATAACCGTCGCTGGGGCTTGCATTACTTTCTTTCCTTCTTCCCATATGTGCTCTACAATGGGAATCGAACGCACTGCCTTACGGTAAGCCTCTTTAAAATCATATAAAAAACAATCCGTAGATGTTGTAGGCATTGCCAGCTTGAAGCGTGCCGTGGCTCTCTCCATTAAGTTGAAGAAACCTCCTACATCCGCAGGAGGTGAATCTATCGGGTCCGGCACCGGAGCAGCCGAATCCGGAACAATATACTGATTCCATTCACTATCCGGGTTTTGATCACGATTGTCACCTGCTCCATCCTCATCTGAAGTGTCATCCTGGTCCGGTGTTTGCCGATGACATTCCCCCTCTTCTTCCACATGTGCCGGGGGCACCGACTGAGTCGACACCACCTCTGGCTGAACATGCGCCTGACCTTCCACTGGTCGCGACACCTTTCTGCCCCTATATTCCTCCAGCATAGCCCGTAAGTCCGTCAAAAGGCTCATGGGCATAGAAACCATGCCCGGCTGTACTTGGGCTTCCTGATATGCGACTTGAGTTTGCTGTCGCTGCTCTTGCTGGCCATAATACCCATCTTCGTCATCAGACTCATGGTACTTAAGATGCAACTGCGATGGACTATAAGCATCCCCATACATCTCATTCTCCTCTTCAGAATAGTCCTGTTATTCCAATACCAGGGCTGGGGGGAATGGGGTCACCTTTCTAGGTGATGTCATGTCAGGTGTTATCCTCCTTTTCCTTGGGACTGCCGTCGACGGCGTTATAAACGAGTCCACATTATCCGGTGCCATCGTCGACGGGGCCGTCGACGGGACCGTCGACGAGATCATCTTTGTCGTCGACTGATTCGCCATCGTCGACGGGATCGTTGACGGCATCGTCATCGTCGACGAGATTGCCATCGTCGACGTGATTGCCACCGACGAGGTGGTTACCGTCGACGTAGTGATCGTCGTCGCCGCCGTCGTCGACATATTCTTCGTCGATGGCATCGTCGTCGAAGTTGTCGTCGTCGTCGTCTTCGTGGGATGGCTCGTCGACGGTTGAGGAGACAAAGTCACTGAAGAGGCCTTAGAGCTTTTCTTAACCACTGTTGAAGCCTCTACAGATGGTCTCTTGAAGGACTTAGAAAGTTTATCTTGATGTGAAGGCCCAGCCGAGCCCTCATCAAGTTTTGCCTTCTGCACCTGAGGTGCTTGCCTTTCCCTCTCCTTTACACTTCCGTGAGGAGATTCGCCAGGCTCGGGCTTGCCAGACCTATCAGAGGTCCCACGCACAGCCTTAGAGGGGGGTTCAGATGATACCTCCACAGATGATCTACCCCTCTTCAGAGATGTCTTGGAAGACGTCGACCTGGCATCCTCCTGATCACTGGAAACCACAACTTCTTTCTTTTCCAACTTCCTGAGCCAAATTAGTAATCTTCCCTCACGGTCCCGGAGGGTCTTAACAGACATCATCCTGCATAGTTTACATTCCTCTGCCTTATGGTCAGGATATAAACAATATATACAGTCTTTGTGCTTGTCTTCTGCATAAAGCCGTTTTTTACCACAACTGGCACAAGACCTGAACAGGCTCTTCTTTTCCTTATCAGCCATAGTTGAAACTTAAACAAATCCTCACAGAAAAACTGTGTAAATAATACCTCAAAGTAGAAGTTAGAGCAGAGCTCTAAGGAGACTCCCTGTCACCAACGAAGCGGTAGAAAATCTGAGGCTCTGAGCTTTCCCAGGAAGGTTCCACAGGGTGAGGCTAATCTGATTGGTTGCTAGTGTAAGTTTGGGTCTTTTTACATAAGGACACCTATAGGTTACAAAATGTAATGAGGCCTAGGCCTAATTTTTTACTTTTTTGCACCTATTAGGGTGTATTTACCTAGGTATATATATAGATATATAATTACCGAGGCTCCCATTCCGACGACGGGGAATGATACAAGCAATGGGAATCTATGAAAGTTCCAATACTGGAGTAACAGACATGTTGGTGCGCCATCACACGACGAGGAGCGCAGGTCAGTAAGCAAATACCTGTCACAGCAAAAGGGAAGCCCCGTGTGGGAAATTCACAACAGAGCTCCACCTGGACGTTTGGAAGCCTGAGTCACCTTGGATAGAACTAAGCTTTGAAGCCACAGCTGCTCAAGAGCCACACTATCAATTGCCACCAGACCATAGCCGGACCCCTGAGGATGGGATGAGGTATTCTGAGATATCAAAAGGACCCACAATGAAACATACCACATGAATGAGGATATTCTCGTATAGAGGGCGGTATCACTTTGACCCTCAATCTCATGATCTTCTGCTGAAGCCTTGCCAACAATGGAAACTAGGGAAAGGGAACAGATCACCTGGAGTCAGAGACACAACACCATATCTGTTATTGATGACCTGGCGCAAGGAACAGATAACTTTGCTGAAAGGAAATGAGAGCTAGCATTGTCTTCCAAATACCTGCCAAAATTCTGATTAGTTCTGGTGAGATAAACAGTAGTCTTGCAAGGAAGACAAGGTTCAGTTAAGAGAGTCAGCATGAAAGGTATCATGCCATCATAAATTAATAGCTGAATATCATGTCACATGTGCGTATGTCCATGAACTGATGCTGTGTGTTGGTACAATAAGACTCCTGAGTGTTATACTGCTAAGGTGGTCGATATAAGCCTTTGCAGTGATCTTGTTCATACAAGTTAAAATCGGAGATCCCTAAAGTTGGCACAGGCAATCTCAGAAAGTCTGAAGGACAACTGCCAATTCATTCCATTTGACTAGAGTACAATTAACTTGAGGCCTCCAAGTCTGTGGCTAGTAAGAATTTTGCAGGTTACACCCAACAGCCTGCCACTCACATCCAATGTAATCACTAGACGGGTAAGAAAAGAAGGCTGCCCCTCCTGTTGTCAGGTTGCCTCCGGTGACTCACCCTCAAAGTCTCTTCTACTTGGAGTGCATAAGCATCCAGAAATACGATACGTTTGATGTAAAATTCCAAATTTAGGTGGGGCTATCAAACCAGATTTAAGTTTGGTGATATGTCCTTTTGAGGTATGCTAAACATTAACAGGAGCTTAACTTTTCTATATGAAACTTGATAGATGAGCCCTCAGTTTCAATAACCTACCAGTTGATAGTAGAGAATTTTGTGAGGCATCCCCACCAGAAGATTCGGTACCTCTCTTCTTCTAACACAGCAATGTGATGTCTTGGGTGGAGAAAGAGCAAAGGAACCCTTGATGGATCTCGTTTCTCAGATGAAACTAGTCTTGAAAGTGGACTTTGTAGCAGGGTTTTGAAGATCTTGATACGCAGGAAGGTCTAAACTTTCGGTAGTCTGCTTTAGTGCGCCACTGGACTACAAATAAAGCTTCTTGTCCTTGAATGCCTTTGAAATTATCTCTTCTTATTGGGCCCTAACAAAACGATGACCCATAAAGGGTGTGGTAAATAGCAAAATCTTATAAACGTCTTTCATGATTTCTTCCTGAACTATTGTTGCCCTGTGACTGCAACTCTTGATGCCAAGGCTGACATTTTCCAATGATTACCGGAAACAATTGCTGAGAACTTTTTTTTCCTGACTATACTGGAAAGCAGACCAGCAATGCCCTCCCTGTGTAGATGTGATAGTAACAACTGAGGAAACCTTGTACTTTCTGGTCTAACTGTTGCCACACAGCTGTCATCTTTATTCTAGCCAAGTTCCTCCCTGACAAATTAGTGATCATCCAATCCACTTAGATATCCTGGCATATTTTAGATAAGTCTGTATTCTTCAGGTCATAGAAGCACATCAACCTAGAAACTCCTCTCTGGAGTCTTCCACTGACTCTGGATAAAATCCCTAATTTTCTTGAACCATAGCCTTCACTGCAACCAGGATTTCATCCTTCTTTAGCGAGCCAAAATTCATTCCAGGGTAGACTAGGTCTTTCCAAAGCAGAGCTCCTAATGAAAGAGTGTCCCATCTTGGAAGTTGGCTTCAAGAGATATTTAAGAAAAAGCAGTGTTTCATAACTCTTCTTCTTGAAGATTCAGCCAGTATTTTTTTTAGATACTTTCGGGATCTAGTACACACGCAGAGATATTCTTCCTTTCAGATTACCCAAGAGAATCTCAAGGTGAAGTACAAAACGATTCTGGTAATTCCCTTATTCTCTGCTTTGCAGATGTGTTCCCCATACTTACTCACCCTGGAGCAGCTTTAGGCAGACAGACACTGTTGACAACTTGACTCAATACACCCACCATTGAAGCATAGGTGTTTCATTGTTATGTTCTTAACAGCTAGTCATAAGTACTCCAGATGCATGCATCTGTATTTCATAATAAGCTGAGATGCAGAGGCAGAGTGGATATCTGTAATGGCATGTGAATAGGATGTAGCATTGCACACTTAGGAGTGAAGAGACTGTCTACTTAGGGGGTTGGGGTGACACTGTACAATATTGCACACTTCATGGAGTGATAGAGTCACATCCTACAGATATGAATGAGCCAATTATCTCCAGTATGAAATGGTGTGACATTATATGTTAGGGATGTAGTGTGCTATGGTGACGGTGAACAGGTCATGATTGCAGTAGAGATGATGTACAAGTGGGGGAGGGGTATATTTCCAGATGGAATGCTGTAGTGGCCCCCTACGTGGAAGGACTGGAGAGGGTATTTCCTTCTGTTCAATGTAATACTCTCCAAAAGAATGCTTGCTTTGCTCTCTACTTTGAATAATGAATATTATGCAGCCTTCACTAGCAGTCTCAATGAGCAACGTTATGACCTACACCTGCTAGGGCATCCTTTTGCTTTCTGAGCAAATTCTTGTTCTCCTGAAAGCCAGGGCTCAAGCAATTCTCTTGGTTAATCAGTGTGGCAACCTTCTCAGAGCCAGGATTGGATTAGTGGTGTCAGCCACCTCCCTACTGTGGGTGTCTACTTCAGCAACACTCCAACCTCCTACAGCTAGAGTGCCAGTGCTTATCTATTCATATCCCCTATGTGCCCTCCTACATACCGTCATGACTGAAGTTGCTGGTGTCCATGTTTGAGGGAAGATAGTGCTCTCTCTCTGAACCAATTTCTGTTTTTAAAACTCACACATAATGGATACTGGGAACAGCTCTAATATTCTTACCCATAAAAAGACAGCAAATACAGAGTGATGGAGGACGGGGCTCTGGTTTACACTCAGAAATGTGTCCCATGAGCACAGTGTTCCCACAGAGACCTGTGACTGGCAGCTATAAATAGCACACTGCAGTCCATGTGTGTGTCTCTGTGACTCTTTGGAACGAGGACCATGGCACAACAGGTCTCACTCGGTAGTAAAGAGAGGGTCAGAGTCTGATGTTCGAAGTCTTAACCAGAGTGGGAGCAATAAGGAAGCACCTGGGCCATGTGCAGGTGTTTCTTTGATACAAATATTTGCTTACGAATGTATGCGAGCATCCAGGCAGAGTTAAGAATCCTTAAATACAAGTCTGTGATAATAGGAAATAAAAGGGACAAGTTGACAAGAAAAGAAAGATAACAGGAGAGATGGAAATAGTATGTAAATATAGAGGCGAGAATGTGTGTGTGTGAGAGAGAGAGAGAGAGAGAGAGAGAGAGAGAAAGAGAGAGAGAGTGTGTGGGAAAAAGAGAGAGACTCGTATGGGCGACTGAGTGTGACAGTGATTGTGGGACTTTGACTACGAGTGATTGATTGTATCTGTGTGTGTGCATAAGCGTAAGTGACAGGAAGATACTAATGGGCCAAAAACTGAACACTTTTTTTTAAAGCAGCTCCTTTTCTATTAAGAAACTTGGACTAATGAATAAAAAAGTTTTGGGTTTCTGAAAGTAATCAGGAATGTTGTTCCTTGCAGCCCATCATCTCTATAATTGTAGTCAATGAATATTAAATAGGCAGGTCATTCAGCAACCCGCATTGGCAACAGACCCATTAGTACATACGTAGATTTGCAAAATCAGATTGCAATCTCAAAAAGTTGGTGCGCAATTTGCAACCACTTTTTGCAAATGTAATCCTTATACATGAGGGTATAAATCCTTTATAGATAGCGCCCCCCCCCCTTCCCTGCCTAATAAAGATGTAAGCCTTCCTCTTGGCTGCTTGCAGGAGTGCCTTTCTTTCCTTCCATAAACCAAATTGAAAGGAGCAAATGTCTGGATCTGATATTAGTCATCTCTGGACCCTCAACGTTGTGCTGATAGAAGCATCTGAAGGCCCTTGTGGGTGAATGGCCCTGTAACATAATACAGCATCTAGCAGTCCCAATCTCCCTACAAATGGGCCATTTAACAACACGATTCTCGAACTGTAAGTGTAGCATTTGGCCATTCATTAAAACTCCGTAAAGATGTTATACCTGTTCCTTCCTTAGATATTTTACACAAACCTGCATCCTTTACACCTACTTCTTCCAATCCACAATGTGAATAAAAGCCAAAGCACTGCTTGCCTCCGTCTTTACACGTTCAATTTCTTACTGAGTTTTATTTCCAGTATGTACTGGTGAGTCTTCTTGACCTTGGCAAGCTCGTTGTTTCTTTCTGCCTTCAGCCACCCTGTTCCACTGTTTTCTCCATTATGCACCTGATAAGAGGGCTTACACCTAGATGAGAGAAGTTTGAGTGCTCAATTTAGACAATCAAATACCTCTGGGTTTATAAATTCAATACATGAAGTCAGAATATGTCAGTGACGTGCACGACTGGACCTAGGAGCCCTAGATTAAAGAACTGGAAGACTAGAAGGCAGACTAAGCAGTAAGATGGATGTTGTTCTTCGACCAATGGCGCTGAATCCTTAGAGCGACAAACAATAATAAGAGCCATGGAAAGGTAATGATGCAAAGGCATGGCTGAGAAACGAGTATTTAAAGTGTTGTTGCTGGCAAGAACATGAGCAGACTAGATGGACAGGGTGGCCCTGATCCTTCATCCCTTCTATGTATCTAGATCGTGTAACAGTAATGCTTCTCAAGTTGGTAGCCCAAAATCCTCCTTCCTTCGGAGTATTGAGATGAGTGGGCAGTAGGCCAGGTAGAAAAGCATCTGATGCAAAGTGAAGAGTTAATAATTGAATGGGAGCTGAGGTGCAGCATACATCTAACTGCCCACTTCTACACTTCAACCCTTTTTTTGCAAGCTACACTTACAGGTTACACAGGGTAACAGCTCACTTCTACATTCCAGCCTTTTCTTGCCAGATACATTTACAGGGTACACAGGGTAACTGCTCACTTCTACACTTCAGACTTTTTCTTGCCATCTGCACTTACAGTGTACAGAGGAGTGAGGGTAGCTTCATGTGTAAAAATGGTTACCAAAGGCTTTCAGTGCATGAACTTACAGGTACTTCAAGTCCCTTCTCCAGACATCTGGCTGAACTGAAGGGAAGAAAGATTATAACAAATGGGTGCAAACGTTTTAGCAGTGGGTGGGTCGTGGAGATAGTGACTGCATGGCTTGACCCTGTTGTAGCCACGCCTTGCCTAGCCTAGCCTTGCCGAGCCGAGCAGGATCATCGGATCACCGCTGGAGGCGTGAGGAGTGACGTACGGAGCCATACGCAGCCTAAACAATCGAACGCCGTACACGGAGGACCGGAGGACCTAATAGAGCCAAACAACGCGTACCAAACCGACCCGGGAAGGGGCTGTTGAAAGACAAACGCTGCGAACTGTGCGTCCTGTGAAGGCGCACAGAGAGCTAATTTTACCGTGGACTGTCGAGCCGCGAAGTAGGAGCGGCCCGGAGAAGCGGTGGGTGAGTGGATTCAAATCTCACCCTCACCCTCACCCCCCCCGTCTCCCATCGGAACAAAGACCGCATTGCCTGCAAAAGCCCCTCAAGCGTCTCAGGTCGTAGCTGGGGAGACCTAGGGACTTAGGGACCGAGCGCAACGGCCAAACGTGACCCTAGGGGGACGACGTGGAGTTGGAGCCCGAGTGCCCCGGTAGCTGGGGCAGGGGCTGATGTAATAAGCCTGAAGGCAGCAGCCAAATTTGGGAGAGACAGAAACGGCATCAATGATTAAATAGAATGGCTAATATCTAGCCCAGCCCACTCGAAGAACATTAGGACACCCCTGATTAGGGGTAGAAGTCGGAAAAAGATTGCCAGAGGAGGAAGGAGAATACCATTTAATCCTCGGTAAGACAGGATGGCGGATAGTGCACAACAGAGGTAAGTGAGTGGAGTGTGCAGGAGTGTATGTTTAAATTCGGAGATATTAGTACTAGCTGTTTACTACTTGCTCTCATTGGAAAGTAAGAAGAAACCAGGGAGCCCAGTAGGGATAAAGTTAACAACCCCCCAGTATAATTCCCAAAAAGATATGGGCCCTAAACTTAGGAAATGTAAAAAAGGATCTAAAAAGGCCCTGCAAGCGAAAAAGGGGTGCATATCAACATCTACTAAAAAAAGATCACTGCGCCCTCTAATCCCGTAAAAGACTTTGTAGGTAAACATTACAAAGTCCAAAATCCAACAGCAATTAACGTGGACTCTGAAGAGGAGTCTCGCCCCGAGAGAACAACAAACACAGAAACAGAAGACGTGCTCCAAGTGGACCAAAGTAAGAGGGGAGCGCTAGAAAAAGAACTGGAGGATGAGATAGAGGACCCTCTGTTAATAAATTTATCACTTCACAATCATAGCTCAAAATTGATGGCACCACGGCTCTCTTCATCCCCAAAACTGTTTTCCCTCCAATCACCAGGGAATGAAGAGCGAGTGAGAAGAGAAAGCCTTGAGACTAGCTTCATTTGGGGGGCATCCTCCAACCAAGAGCTACAGAGCCATGAAAGGAGAAACAACTCAAATCGGCAGGACCCTGGAAGAACTGGAAGTCAAGTAAATCCAGAGAGAAACAGCCCACAAGACCCTAATCTCTCAGTAGCACCTACTTCTTCAATGATGGACTTATTACTAATGTTACAGAAAACTCTGCAGGGAATTCTCAAAGTATCGTTGATGAACAATGGGGTTTTGAATGCTCAAAAGCAATTCCTAAAGAAGATAGAAGACGAGCTGACTGGAATCAAAGGACAAATGACTACCTTGCTAAGACCAGCAGGAGCTTCCCAAATTATTGATCAAAGTACAGGAAGTGAATTGGTAGATGATGTATATATATCTAGGCGCCCAATGCTGGTAAGAAGGAGGTGTGAACATGTAAGAGCTCGCACCAAAGGCAGGGCAGGCAAAAAGTATGTCCCACAGGTAGCGACAAAGGAAAAGAAGAAGAAAAAGGAAACTGGAGGTACACTAAATGTCACGGCCCGGACCTTTGTACCTACCAGATCCTCGGCAATAGAAGTCATAAGAAAGGCACAAAACACACAAAAGAAGATTTGAATGGAAGTGGGGTAGCAGGAGGTCTAAGCGAGATAGAATAGGAGAGAGGGGTGCCACATACCTTAAGTCTCTTAACGTGGAATGTAAATGGGTTAGGCAATGATTTAAAAAAAGAACATATAAAGAACCAAGTTAATGAAGTAGCAATTGCCTGCCTACAAGAGACATGGGCATGCGGCGAAACCCCTATCTTCGAGGGCTATTACCAGTTAAATCGACTGGCCACGAGGCAAAGATTTGGCCGCCCCTCGGGGGGAATTATGACACAGATTTATCTCGACGTGAATATTAAGTAACGTAACATTGTTAAAAGTAAAGTGTAAATGATTACTGGCCTGCAGGATAAATCATCTGACCCTGGATAAGACATGCAAAAAAATAATCGTCATAATTGTATATATGCAGTGGGACAATGTGGGTGACTATGTAATTGAGATGGGGAATTTCAAACAGAATATAGATGATATCTTTGAAATGTGTACCTCCGATATATTGTTAATTTTAGGGGATTTTAACCATAAGTTACATCCAATGAAGGCCGACCGCTGGTATACAGAATTATTGGACACCTATGGAATAAGCAATGCCAGTTTTCCAACATGTGTTCCCTCGAAACTGGATTGGGATTTTAGTCAATTACCTAGGGGAAAAGGGCCTTTTCTGCTTAAACTATTTACAACAAGGGGTGGTGAGGGACAGAGTCTCTGAATTAAGCAGAATACTCTCACCCAGTCAAGAGATCAGGGCTAGATCCAACACCGTTTTTTAGCTCATTGCACCATCCCAGTTTCAGAACCTGGCTGTATGCAAATTAGTCTGTTCCTGTCCCAGTGCATGATGGGAACAGGGCAAACCAAACTACAAAAGCCAATTCTTACACTGGGAAGGAAACAAGCTTCCGGGGACCGGTTTCTGGCATTACAGCCGTCTTCGGCCCGGCTTGCTTGAATCCTGATGGTGCAATGAGCAAGGGACTCATGTCTGAGTATACCCTTCCACGCTTAGGGTGGACAAAATTATTTACAACAAGGGGTGGTGAGGGACAGAGTCTCTGAATTAAGCAGAATACTCTCACCCAGTCAAGAGATCAGGGCTAGATCCAACACCGTTTTTTAGCTCATTGCACCATCCCAGTTTCAGAACCTGGCTGTATGCAAATTAGTCTGTTCCTGTCCCAGTGCATGATGGGAACAGGGCAAACCAAACTACAAAAGCCAATTCTTACACTGGGAAGGAAACAAGCTTCCGGGGACCGGTTTCTGGCATTACAGCCGTCTTCGGCCCGGCTTGCTTGAATCCTGATGGTGCAATGAGCAAGGGACTCATGTCTGAGTATACCCTTCCACGCTTAGGGTGGACAAAATTATTTACAACAAGGGGTGGTGAGGGACAGAGTCTCTGAATTAAGCAGAATACTCTCACCCAGTCAAGAGATCAGGGCTAGATCCAACACCGTTTTTTAGCTCATTGCACCATCCCAGTTTCAGAACCTGGCTGTATGCAAATTAGTCTGTTCCTGTCCCAGTGCATGATGGGAACAGGGCAAACCAAACTACAAAAGCCAATTCTTACACTGGGAAGGAAACAAGCTTCCGGGGACCGGTTTCTGGCATTACAGCCGTCTTCGGCCCGGCTTGCTTGAATCCTGATGGTGCAATGAGCAAGGGACTCATGTCTGAGTATACCCTTCCACGCTTAGGGTGGACAAAATTATTTACAACAAGGGGTGGTGAGGGACAGAGTCTCTGAATTAAGCAGAATACTCTCACCCAGTCAAGAGATCAGGGCTAGATCCAACACCGTTTTTTAGCTCATTGCACCATCCCAGTTTCAGAACCTGGCTGTATGCAAATTAGTCTGTTCCTGTCCCAGTGCATGATGGGAACAGGGCAAACCAAACTACAAAAGCCAATTCTTACACTGGGAAGGAAACAAGCTTCCGGGGACCGGTTTCTGGCATTACAGCCGTCTTCGGCCCGGCTTGCTTGAATCCTGATGGTGCAATGAGCAAGGGACTCATGTCTGAGTATACCCTTCCACGCTTAGGGTGGACAAAATTATTTACAACAAGGGGTGGTGAGGGACAGAGTCTCTGAATTAAGCAGAATACTCTCACCCAGTCAAGAGATCAGGGCTAGATCCAACACCGTTTTTTAGCTCATTGCACCATCCCAGTTTCAGAACCTGGCTGTATGCAAATTAGTCTGTTCCTGTCCCAGTGCATGATGGGAACAGGGCAAACCAAACTACAAAAGCCAATTCTTACACTGGGAAGGAAACAAGGTTCCGGGGACCGGTTTCTGGCATTACAGCCGTCTTCGGCCCGGCTTGCTTGAATCCTGATGGTGCAATGAGCAAGGGACTCATGTCTGAGTATACCCTTCCACGCTTAGGGTGGACAAAATTATTTACAACAAGGGGTGGTGAGGGACAGAGTCTCTGAATTAAGCATAATACTCTCACCCAGTCAAGAGATCAGGGCTAGATCCTACACCGTTTTTTAGCTCATTGCACCATCCCAGTTTCAGAACCTGGCTGTATGCAAATTAGTCTGTTCCTGTCCCAGTGCATGATGGGAACAGGGCAAACCAAACTACAAAAGCCAATTCTTACACTGGGAAGGAAACAAGCTTCCGGGGACCGGTTTCTGGCATTACAGCCGTCTTCGGCCCGGCTTGCTTGAATCCTGATGGTGCAATGAGCAAGGGACTCATGTCTGAGTATACCCTTCCACGCTTAGGGTGGACAAAATTATTTACAACAAGGGGTGGTGAGGGACAGAGTCTCTGAATTAAGCAGAATACTCTCACCCAGTCAAGAGATCAGGGCTAGATCCAACACCGTTTTTTAGCTCATTGCACCATCCCAGTTTCAGAACCTGGCTGTATGCAAATTAGTCTGTTCCTGTCCCAGTGCATGATGGGAACAGGGCAAACCAAACTACAAAAGCCAATTCTTACACTGGGAAGGAAACAAGCTTCCGGGGACCGGTTTCTGGCATTACAGCTGTCTTCGGCCCGGCTTGCTTGAATCCTGATGGTGCAATGAGCAAGGGACTCATGTCTGAGTATACCCTTCCACGCTTAGGGTGGACAAAATTATTTACAACAAGGGGTGGTGAGGGACAGAGGGCCACCATAAGTGTGGAAGGGTATGCTCAGATGTGAGTCCCTTGCTCACTGCACCATCAGGATTCAAGCAAGCCGGGCCGAAGACGGCTGTAATGCTAGAAACCGGTCCCCGGAAGCTTGTTTCCTTTCCAGTGAAGAATTGGCTTGGTAGTTTGGTCTGCCCTGTTCCCATGATGCACTGGGCCAGGGACAGACAAATTTGCATATAGCCAGGTTCTGAACTGGGATGGTGCAGTGAGCTAAAAAACGGTGATGGATCAAGCCCTGATCTGTTGACTGGGTAGGAGTGTTCTGATTAACTCAGATACTCTGTCCATCACCACCCCCTTTTTGAAATTATTTTGGCCACCATAAGTGTGGAAGGGTATGCTCAGATGTGAGTCCCTTGCTCACTGCACCATCAGGATTCAAGCAAGCCGGGCCGAAGACGGCTGTAATGCTAGAAACCGGTCCCCGGAAGCTTGTTTCCTTTCCAGTGAAGAATTGGCTTGGTAGTTTGGTCTGCCCTGTTCCCATGATGCACTGGGCCAGGGACAGACTAATTTGCATATAGCCAGGTTCTGAACTGGGATGGTGCAGTGAGCTAAAAAACGGTGATGGATCAAGCCCTGATCTGTTGACTGGGTAGGAGTGTTCTGATTAACTCAGATACTCTGTCCATCACCACCCCCTTTTTGAAATTATTTTGGCCACCATAAGTGTGGAAGGGTATGCTCAGATGTGAGTCCCTTGCTCACTGCACCATCAGGATTCAAGCAAGCCGGGCCGAAGACGGCTGTAATGCTAGAAACCGGTCCCCGGAAGCTTGTTTCCTTTCCAGTGAAGAATTGGCTTGGTAGTTTGGTCTGCCCTGTTCCCATGATGCACTGGGCCAGGGACAGACTAATTTGCATATAGCCAGGTTCTGAACTGGGATGGTGCAGTGAGCTAAAAAACGGTGATGGATCAAGCCCTGATCTGTTGACTGGGTAGGAGTGTTCTGATTAACTCAGATACTCTGTCCATCACCACCCCCTTTTTGAAATTTTTTTTTTCTGCTTAAACAGCAGGTTTAAAACAGACTGCCCAGCAAAAAAGACTTTTAAAAAAGGATTACAAAACTCCCCAATTGACTACGTCTTTATGCCAGCTTGGAACTTCCCCTTAGTGCAGAATTTTAAGGTACTTCACAGCGAGGGTAGTGACCATAACCAGCTCTCTGTGAGGTTAAAAGGGGGAAGGATGGAACCAAGAGAAAAGGTGATCCCACAAGAAATGGAATACCCAAAACGGGCAACAACAAGATTAACTGATGAGTACTTGGAAAAGCTAAAATCGTTCCAACAAAAGATAGAATTAGTAAATCATGAGAGGGAAAACTTGGAATGGTATGAGGAGAAAATAGCCCAATTAGTCCAATGCCTTAGGATAGAATTAAAAAAGGATAAAAGAAAAGGTACAATAAATCGTGTCAACCGCTTGAAATGGTTTTCAATGGACTGCCAAAGTAAAAAAAGGGAGATAAGGGCAGAAGCTAGAAAGCAAAGGAAAGATTTCAACCAAGAGAGAAAAAAACACATCATTATTCTGAAAGCAGAGTTTAAAAAGATGGTTCTCGACGCAAAAAGGGATTATAAAGAGAAATGCTGAGGTAAGCTGATAGAATCAATTGAAGATAAGAACTTGAGACAATTTTGGAAATTGATAAAATCAGCATCGTCTCCCCCAGCCGGAGACATGATTTGCGTCGTAAGTGAGGCAGCCTGGGATAAATACATAAGGGAACTGTATGAAGCTAGATTAGTCTTAGGAGCTAGAGTACCCCCAGGTTGGCAGAAAATCTCAGAAGAATTCAAATTAGACTTTACAGAAGACCAGGTAGAAGAAACAATCAAGAAGTTGAATCTAACCAGGGCTGCAGGGCCGGATAATCTCCCAGCGATAAGAACAATTGTTACTTACCTGTAAACAGGTGGTTCTCCAGTATTGGTGTCTTTCATAGATTCACATGCTTGAATATTCCCCGTCGTCGAAGGGGGAGTCCCACGGTAAATAAAATAGCAATAATGCTAAATATATATAAATATATATAAACATAATACAAGAAAAAGAAAGGAAATACAACTGAAATCCTGTAAAAACGATTCCTACATAGGAATGCAAGGTAAAGAGAAAAAACTATTAGTAACACATTAGTGTCATTATGTTAGTCCAAACTGCAGCCAATCAGGCGCCAGCACCCTCTAGAACCTTCTCCTCAGAAGCTCAAGCCCTCAGATTTTCGTAGCACAAAGTAACCAAGAGTGTATGAGGAGAAGAGAGCCTCTGAGGGGAGGAGGGTGGGTCGCATGTGAATCTATGAAAGACACCAATACTGGAGAACCACCTGTTTACAGGTAAGTAACAATTGTTCTTCTCAAGTATTAGGGGAGTCTTTCATAGATTCACATGCTTGAATAGAATAGAAAGCAGTAACCTCCTAGAACTGAGATTGCTAGGCATATGAAGGAGAAATCAAGACAGTACTAAAATAATAATACAGTCATATAACACATCATAGCAATCACAGGAAACACTAAGGAGGAGGGAACAGAGGCTCACCTTACTGAAAAAGATGGCGTAGCACTGCCTGTCCCACTGCGGTATCGGCTTCATTGATGGCATCCAAACAGTAATGTTTGGTGAAGGTGTGCCTCCTGGACCATGTCGCTGCACGGCAGTTCTGATGAAGTGGCACCCCAGCAAACAAGGCGGTGGATGAAGACATCGCCCTCGTAGAATGAGCCCTCACTGCAGACTGCAATGGTTTGCCCGCTTGTTGGTGGCAGAAGGCAATGGCTGAGGAAAGCCACTGGGCAATAGTCGGCTTTGAAACTGGATGTCCCCTGCGCAGTCGTCCGTAGGCAACGAACAGTTGGTCGGACTTGCGGAAGGGGGCAGTCCTGGCAATGTAAAATTTAAGACATCGTTTGATGTCCAGAGAATGTAAGCGCTGCTCCGCCGGAGTTTTTTGGTCCGGAAAGAAAGTCTTGAGGAACACAGGCTCATTCAAATGAAAATCTGTAGGTACTTTAGGTAGGAAAGAGGGGTTGGTATGAAGTGCCACTCCGTTAGGTTTGAACTGTAGATAAGGCGGTTTGACAGTAAAAGCGTGAAGGTCGCTCACGCGACGAGATGAGGTCAAAGCCAGAAGAAGTGCAACCTTCCAGGTGATGAATTTAATATCCGCTCTATGGATGGGCTCAAATGGCGACTTCATAAGTTGAGATAGTACCACATTGAGGTGCCAAGCTGGAGGAGGGCGACGCACAGGTGGGAACTTGCGGAAGAGCCCTTTGAAGAATTGGCGTATGATTCGTGATGAACAGAGGGATGAAGAGCCATTATGTCGGAAACGAGATATTGCAGCTAAGAAAACTCTCAGTGTAGCATGAGAGAGTCCTGACTGAGCGAGGCTCAAAAAGAATGGAAGGAGCTGCTCAGGAGTGGAATGGATGGGATGGATATTGGCTGTAGCGCACCAATGACAGAACCGCATCCATTTAAGTTTGTAAGTCTTGATGGTAGACGGAGCTCTGGCATGAGCTAGGATGTCTCTGCACTCCTGGGATATGTTCAAGCCAGCGAACTCAAGGTGCTCAGGTTCCATGCCCCCAATTGTAGCGTTGAGGGATTCGGATGACACACTAAGCAACTGTCCATAGTTAGAAGGTCTGGACGAGGACGTAGAGGAATGGGCTCGCACTGGGACATTAGCAGCAGTTTCGAAAACCATGCCTGTCTGGGCCAACGAGGTGCGATCAACAGGATGTGGCAGGGCTGCCTCCGCATCTTCCACAGTACCCGCGGTATTAATGGGAGCGGCGGAAAATCGTAAGCGAATAGATCGCACCAGTTGATCAAAAGGGCATTCCATCAGGACCCTGGGTGGGGATGCCAACTTGCATAAGACGGGCATTTCCGATTCTCCGGTGTTGCAAAGAGATCCAGATCTGGGTGACCCCATTGGCGGAACACAAGATCCAGAGTCGGTTGGTGCAGTTCCCACTCGTGTGTTGAGGAAGTGGACCTGCTCAAAGAGTCCGCCAGAAGGTTGGACACGCCCGGAAGGTGGACAGCTGTCAAGGTGATGTGATGGCGAAGAGCCCAATCCCAGATCGACTGGACCAAGCGGGACAGAGGTGGAGACCTGGTCCCTCCCTGCTTGTTCACGTAGTGCATACTGGTGGTGTTGTCTGTTTGGATTAGCACTGACTCCCCGTGAACAACTGGGAGGAAGGACTTGAGCGCTAGAAAGATCGCCATCAATTCTAGCCTGCTGATATGCCACGTGCGCTGCGTCGGCGATCACTTGCCCTTGATGGAGGGACCCTGGAGATGAGCGCCCCACCCCTCTAAGGAGGCGTCCGTCGTCAGCGTAAGGTCTGGAGCATGAGCGAGGAAGGACACACCCATTGCCAGATTTGCGGGCTGCGCCCACCAAAGCAGGCTCATTTTCATGCGGGCCGTGACGGCAACTAGGTCGTTGAAGGATCCAGAGACCTGACGCCACTGTAAGTCCAGTTCTTCCTGAATAGGACGGGTGCGCAGCCTGCAATTTGGGATCGTGCGATACAAGATGAAGTCATTCCCAAGAATGATTTTAACGTCCGAACAGAAACGGACTGTTTTCGTCGAATGAGTGAGACCAGACGAAGGATCTTCAGACGCCGCTCTTCCGAGACAAACGCTTTTGAGAGCTGCGTGTCTAGGATCGCTCCCAGGAAAGATCTGGTCTGCAGAGGTGCAAACTGTGACTTCTCGATGTTGATGGTCAACCCCAAAGAGCGAAACACTTGCTGGCAAAGGTGCGTGTCCCGACCAAGCTGAAGGTGGCATTGAGACTTGAGAAGGCAATCGTCTAAATAGGGAAAGATCTGAACTCCTTGCAGACGCAGGTGAGCCACCACCGGGGCCAGTACCTTCGTGAACACACGAGGAGCTGAACGCAGTCCGAAGGGTAGAACTTTGAACTGAAAATGCATTGGTCCCACTTTGAAACGCAGGTACTGGCGATGTTGTTCGATTATCGGAACATGAAAGTATGCGTCTTGAAGATCTATGGTGGTCATAAAATCCTCGCTGGATAGAAGACGCAGGACTTCCAGTAACGTCAGCATACGGAATGTTTGAGACTTCAGGAACTGGTTGAGAGCCCTCAAATCCAGAATGGGTCGCCAATCTCCGTTCTTCTTGAGTATGAGGAAGAATCGAGAGTAAAAACCCTTCCCTCTTTGATGTTTCGGGACCACTTCGACTACACCTTTTAAAACAAGAAGACGGACCTGATGGTAAAGCTCCTCGAGATGTGGAAGAGGTGGGCCACGAGGTGGAGTGCAAGGAGGAATCTCTGTAAACTCCAGGGTATGACCCCGTTTGACAATGTCCAAAACCCAGCGGTCCGAGGTGATCGAGAACCACTGGGAATAAAACAGAGAGATTCGTCCTCCAACACTTTGAGAGTGGCAAAAGTCATTGGCGTTTCGGATTGGCCCCACGATAGGATGACTTTCCTCTATATGATTTGGAGGGTTGTTGACGAGACTGCTGATTGGGCGTGTAACGTTGGCCGCTCTGATTGTAGGAGCGGTATTGTTGCCCACCTCGAAAGTTGGAAGAAGTGCCGCGTCCGCGCGCACCTCGAAAGGACTGCTTCCGAAATTGCAGCGTGCCCAAGGACTTCGCCGTATCGGTGTCCTTCTTGATGGACTCAAGGGCATCATCGATATGGGATCCGAATAACGATTCCCCATCATATGACATATCCAGTATTCTGGCTTGGACTTCCTGCCGGAAGGAGGTGGACTTCAGCCAGCCTTGTCGTCGGAGTGCAGCCGCACTTGCCAGGAGGCGGAAACCTGTGTTAGCAATATCGACCGCACAGTCGATTATTTCTTCCGATGCCCTTTGACCATCGCGGAGAATCTGTTGTGCCTCAGCCTTGGAAGCATCAGGGATGAGTGCCATGTAATCTGCAATGTCTGACCACATCTGCCGGTCATAACGTCCCAAGATGGCTAAGGCATTGGCGGCCCGGACAGATGTTGAAGCCATCGTTGAGAACTTGCGGCCAATAGCATCTAAGCGTCGACCCTCTCTATCCGGAGGGGCTGCGATTTGGGACGCCAGATTCCGTGCTCTACGCTGTGCGGCCTGAGTCACAACAGAGTCCGGCTTGGGATGTGAAATCAGGCAAGCTGGAGAACCAGTTGGGGCCTTGTACTTCTTTTCAAGGCGCGGAATTTGAGCAGGTAATGAGTTTGGAGCATTCATTAGTTTAATGCCCTCTTTCCAAACGAAATCAATAATAGGGATTGTGTGTACCTGCTTATACGGTTTATCTTTAAAGTCATAAAGAAAACAATCCTCCTCGCGTTGTGATCGTGGAAGTTTGAAACGCTGAGCCGCTTTATCCATTAAAAGATGGAAACTGACGATGTCTACTGGTGGCGACTCACTCGAAGTACCAGGTTGAGGAGAGGGCGTTTGCGCCCGATAATCATCCCATTCGGCCATATCCTGGTCGCCTGCCTCATCATCCGTGTTGTCTGGGACTTCACCGTCCTCCCGTTCTGCGTTCGCCTCCTCATCATCCGCATCCCACGGGTATACAGTGGTATGGATGCTAATTGATCTATGAACCTGAGACGAAGGCGCAGGTGGTACGATAGACGGCAATGAAGGAGGAGGTAGTACCACAGGAGCGGGAGATTGCACAGGTGTAGTCTGCGGAGTTGCAGGAAAACGGCGGTTGTAATCGTCCAGCATATGTTGGAGATTAGAAATTAAGGTCAAGGGAATGGTGGCGACAGGAGCTTGAGTAAAATGCTCTTCTTGTTGAAATTCGGGGTCACCGCCATCGTCAGAATCTGTGTCCTGACATTTAATTATTAAATCAGAGGGACTATGTGCTGCCCCAAACGTGTCCTCTTCATGCTCCGAGTCTGTATCATGCTCAGATGTAGTTGCGAACATCGGCGAAGGTGGTTGAGGCTCTGGATCAGAGATTTGTTGGCAGGGTACTGTAGTGCGAGGATGTGAAGATTTAGAGGTCTTCAATGGCAGTAACGGCATAGATGTGAACGAAATCGGTGCGGTCGTCGACAGAGCCGTCGCCGCTAACGTCGACGAGGCTGATTTAGCTGTTGCCACCGGTAATTTGGAAGAAACCTTTGTCGACGGAGTGGTCGTCAACGGTGTCACTGTCGATCCACTGTAGATGTAGCCGTCGACGGGGTCGTCGTCGACGGGGTCGTCGTCGATGCTGGTACGGACTTCGTCGACGGGCCTGTCTTCGTCGACTGGCCTGTCTTCGTCGACGAGATCTTCTTCGTCGACGAGATCTTGGTCGACGGTGTCTTCGCCGACGAGGCTTTAGACGACGGCGTCGTCGACGACGACGATGTCTTCGGGTCTTTCGTCGACGAGGATTCTCTCTTCTTCATCGACGAGATAGGAATCGTCGACGGGACAGGTTTAGACGGCAACGAAACCCTCGTCGAGGCTGACGACGAAACCGTCGTCGACGATGAGAATGCTGAAGTAGTAGTCAGCGTCGTCGTCGAAAATGCAGGCAATGCTGTTCTCGTCGTCGGAGTGCTCGTCGACGCTCCCGTCGACGCGCGGTAGAAAATCTGAGGGCTTGAGCTTCTGAGGAGAAGGTTCTAGAGGGTGCTGGCGCCTGATTGGCTGCAGTTTGGACTAACATAATGACACTAATGTGTTACTAATAGTTTTTTCTCTTTACCTTGCATTCCTATGTAGGAATCGTTTTTACAGGATTTCAGTTATATTTCCTTTCTTTTTCTTGTATTGTTTATATATATTTATATATATTTAGCATTATTGCTATTTTATTTACCGATGGACTCCCACTTCGACGACGGGGAATATTCAAGCATGTGAATCTATGAAAGACACCCCTAATACTGGAGAATTCTCAAGTCCCAAACAAAATGGTCCGCAAGATTCCTTTCCCACCTTTTCCAACTAATTTTAACAGAGGGAAAAATGCCATTAAACTGGAAGGGTGCAATAATTAGACCTATCCACAAAAAGGGTGGTACTGGGGAACCGCAAAATTATAGATTGATAAACCTCCTGGACATAGGGGAAAAGGTTTTCTCAAAACTAGTCTTAAATAGACTTAATAACTGGGTTGAGGAGAACTCAATAATACCTATTGAACAGGGAGGGTTCAGAGAGGGACACTCAACAATAGACCACTGTTTTTCTCTATGGGCATTGGCAAGGAAGTCGACGGAGCAGAATGGAAAACTCTGTTGCTGCTTTGTGGACTTCCGAGCCGCATTTGACTCAGTGGATAGGGACTGCCTCTGGGAAATATTAATTAAGAAAAATATCCCAAGAGACTTGCTGACGGTATTAAAAGAATTCCACCGGGATAACTGGGCTCAAGTGATTAGGGACACTGAGGGGTCACTGACGCCAAAAATACCTATCGAAAACGGTTTGAGACAAGGCTGCGTACAATGCCCCCCAGTTATTCTCAATATTTCTATCAGAGTTACCGGAATGTCTTGAAGTGAAGGGTAGTGCCAGCCCAAGAATGAATGGCAAAAAGGTGCCGTGTCTGTTATATGTGGATGATCTTGTAATAGTGGATCAAACAGAAATTGGCCTTCAAAGGAAGTTGAACTCTTTTAACGAATATTGTATGAAGAAATTTTTAACGGTAAATTTAGACAAGACGAAAATCCTGTGTTTTGGGAAAAAAGTAATTAAGTTTAATAGATTTTTAGGGGATCTTAAATTAGAATCTGTAAATGAATACCGATACCTAGGTGTGTGGTTTGACAAAAGATTAAATTGGCAAACACACCTAGAAGCCCAAAAAGCGAAGGCACAAACTTCAATTGCTGGTCTAAAAATGTTCAACCGTGACTATAGGGATAAGTCTCATTGACCACTGTTAAAAGCTTTCAATGCAATGATCCCACTACAAGTACTCTATGGAGCAGAAATCCTTTATTTGAGCGGTAAGGGAGTCTGGGACCTAGAGGAAGGAAAATGCTTGAAAAACCTCTTATCCCTGCCCCAATCAGCAATGGTGCAAGCCATAAGAACAGAACTAGGGACAACAGCTTGGGGGGTACAGGCACAAAGTGCAGTAATCAGATTTTGGAAACGCCTTGAAAATGAACAAAAAGTTGCACAATGGTGTCGGAAAGAAATACAACAAAGTAACTTAAAATGGGCAAAAATGTGTAGGAAGAGAATGATACAGGCCTGCGAAAATATGAAAGTGGATATATGCCGTAATTCCCTAATAATAGAGTGTTCAAAATATGAGCTAAAATTTTATGGACAAGCTGCTACTAGAAGTATGGATAGGGAATATCTTGATAAGAAAATATCGGTGGAATTTATGATGAATGCATGGGCAAAGGAAAACTGGTTCCCCTACTTGGATTTCTTGCCAAACCCGTGGTTTAGACAAGAGATCCTAAGGTTACGTATTGGGATTAACCCATGGTTATCAAATAAAGAATTTAAAACCAAAATGTTGGACCCTAACGGGCATTGCAAATGCAGGCTGGGTACAAAAGGGGATACCGTGCACTTTATGTTGGATTGTATAAATATCTTAGATCAGCGTAAACTTTGGCTGCGCCCAATATTTATAAAATATGATATAAGAACTAGGGGACAAGCAATTGAGCTAATCACAGAACTACCAAGTATTGATATTGCAATTGCCCTTGGGAAATTTATAAAGGTAGTACAGAGTTTTATAATAAGTCAGAAATAGGTTTTAGCGTTTTAAACTGAATCTTGTCTAGAGATAGCCGGTCTTATCAATTTTATTAGGATAAAAATTAAATGGAGGAATCAATTGTATGTGCACCCAGTCTTAATTGTCATATGTCTTGGGGAAGATCATTTTCATTTTCTCTTCTTAACCAAAGGAATAAGATTTTAACTACAAATTTGCATGAGTGGTTGTTGATGGGAAATATTTTAACTCAATCAAGTGCTATGTATTTGTTTAAAGATTACGATCTAAATAAACTTACCCTTTGACTTGACTTGACAGTGGGCGGGCCAAACAAGATCTTAAGAAAAGCCACTCCAAACGTAGCAGTGGTTTGAGAGCTCACATAATAGAAAGGTTTTACAGAGCACTAGTTTGTGCAGCTGTCTAGGAGTTTCCAAGATATATCGCCGTGGCTCACACTGCATAACCTTGAATGCTGCCTGGAGAATAGAGACCAGCTTTTGTAGCATTAAAGAATACAAGGGACCACTGAAATGGCAAATCGTACCAGCAATCACAAAGAAGAGTCAAGCAGGCAAGGAAAGATGGTAATTTGGCCTATCTATATAAAACTGAAGGAGGGAGAAGAGGACAGACAAGGGATAAGCTCAAAGTACTCCGTACTGAAACAAGCAACTGGCATAGAGATCGGTCCATGCGTTGCTGGGGTCTTGCACTAATCAAAATGCTTTTCTCTGGAATTATACAAAATACAGAATTGTAATTTGGCTTCACATCTATACAGAACTAGACAGCACAATATGTAATGGAATGAATGCTTGATTTAATCTCAGAAACCGATAATTGCTCTGAATCGCATTCCATTCCAATGTTTTTAGCTCATCTGGGCAATTACAGATTGGATGGGATCCACTCTTTGCATGCCTTACTCTTTCTAGTTGTTTGCACTCTCTTGCTTCTCTCCCTGACTCTCTGTGAAATTGTACTATTCCTGTTTTTGCTCATAATCCTCAGTCATAGACTGATAAATGATCTCTACTGAAACCAATCCAATTTCCAAAGTTCGTTTTTCTTAGTTTCCATTTCCCTGCGTGCTTGTTATTCTCCTAAAATGTCCATCTTTTTTCCTCCTTCATTTGGGTATTAATCATTCAAATCAATTGAGGGCCCTATTTAAAGTTTTGCAGATGAGTACTCTTTCACAAAGGGACGGAAATCCTGTTCACTTTATTACAAGTGCCTTAGGATATATGGTCTTCAAATAAAGCAGGTGCGTTATCTGTCACGTTTGTGACCGAGCTACCCATTTGCCAATCTCTACATCTGTAATGGCATTATTTCTAAGAATGGGTGGGACTGTGTAATCTCGTCCTGAAAATTATTGTGAACCCCTATAAAAAGTTGGTGATGTTACTCTTTTAGCATGAAACGTGGTTGGTCCGTATCTTTTTTAACTTTCTTCACACGAACTCGGATTTGGAGTAAAAATCTTTAAGTGGTACTGGCAGGACACTAGCTCTGGTAAAGAAAGTCTCAGAGAGATTTTCGGCGGGTCTCTTGTCTGCAAATCTCTCACAAAATTGCGAAATTTCAAATAAGTTTTTTAATTTAGAAGGCAATTTATGCTAGCTTAATTACAATTTCCCCCAGGCCTGTTAATGTCTGGAATTTGTTGAAATGACTATCGCTTTCAGGTACGGCTGGTTGAATATTAAGTTACCAAACGATGTGTTTCAGTTTACAGTCGAAATCTGTAGGGATCGACTGGGAAACCGTAGTCGGTTGAAATCTTCAAAATGGCCGCAAGATGGCAGTGATACCCCACTGACCATAACATGGTCTCTAATTACTGAAATAACGTTACTATCTGTAATCAAGCAATTTTAGGTAACAATGGTAATCCGTCAGGCATACTTAGGTATGCGTTTTATGAAGAATTAGAAAAAGCCTGTCTATGTATATGTGCATGTGATAGTGCCCCATTTTAATGAACAGAATGCTCCCGTCCTAGCTGTATTTTAATACATAGTTTTCTCTCTTTAAATGTACAATCGTTCACCAGATGTGTCATAGACTGGTATGTGCTAGTATATATATATATTCCAATTAACCTCACTGCCATGGATGGAGACTCTGCAATGCACCAATATGTTTTCAGCAAATGCATTTACTACCGGATCGAGCAAAAAACTATATTATTTTGGGTAATTAACCAGTTTCCATTATATATGCATATTTGATCACATTAATCTATATGGTATTTCTGTGATGGCAGTGCGTGAAAGTAAAAACGGTCCCTTTGTCTGCCCAACTAAATAGGGCTGGTAGACAAATGGGCAAATCTTTGGCAACCCTTACTCTGTTGAGCCGTCGGACGAGTATGTCAGAGGCGGAGACTGTGTAGTCTCTGTCGTTGACATGTAAGTTTGGCCAGACTCCAGATGAGACAGGCAGAGCTGCAGTTTGGCGGAGAGAGTACTCCGTTGCCATTGCAATGGAGTACCCTCTGTGCCGAGCCCTGAGTGACTGAGCAATGAATGAATGAATGAATGAATGAATGCCAGCATTTGTAAAGTGCACAGCTACCTACGACGGAGGTGTCCCGGCGCTGGGGGCCATCGGGAAGATTAAGCGAGATATTGCCCAGAGTCACATGGTGCTGGGCTAACCTGCCACCAGCACCGGGGATCAAACCGTGAACCCAGTAGTCCAGAGTCAGGCACCCTGGCCGCTGCGCCACACCTCTTTCACTCCTGTTCTTGTGGCCATGCAAATGCTCCAGTGGGATTGTGAAGTAGGCACTGTGTTTCTGTTTTGCCCATGAGCAGCATTCAATACAGCTATAGTCAGGTCTCTGCTCGGACCTGGATCACCTCCTTCCTGTGAAATCCATCTCAACTCTGCCCTCTTCCAGTCCAAATCCAAAGATCTGGAAGGTTGCATTCTGCATGGCTAGTCAATGCCCCTTGCCTCCAAAATGCTCTTATTCCCCATAACCTCAATAGCATGCCTGTTCAGCCTAATGCTATATTAGTTTTCTGACAACATCCAGGCCCAAGTAAGGATGGCCATAAGCCCTACCTTCATGTCTGATCATTTCATTACAATAGAGGTCCCTCAATGGATATATAATATCAAGTTGGAGCTAAACTGTTTTTTAATTCGTACCTCTAGCCCTCAGTTCTGCTCCTCCATCTGGCCAGCAATTTCCGGACCATGGCCCAAAGTATCTCCACAATAAAGTATCTGCTTGCTCTGCAAACTCTTTTTGTCCTCATACTTATTCAGTGACCAAGGTGTGCTTCTTCTCCTGTGCACCCTGAAAATGATTCTCCCTTACCTGATGTTGTGTCTCAAAGTGAGCACTTGTCAACTCTCCAAGACATCTACTATGACAACAGCAATTGCCAAGTTTTGTTTCTTATCCAGAGACTTCATGGAAGTCAAGCTACATAGCAATATTCCGGTCACTCTCAAGAGAAGTAACAACATCACACCAGCCTTATCTATTCTCCACTCCCTGCCAATAGCCACATGTATGGAATTCAAGACAGGTACTGCGCTCACTTCTTAAACAAACAAGGCTCCCCTTTCATTTCAACAAAATTACAATCCCACCAATATCCTACTCTGCTAATAATCTCCCCGCTGTTTCTTGTTTGTACAAGGGACGTTTTTACTCACGAGCTTTTGATTTTTTTTTACTTCCAAATTTTGAATTCTTTTCCCGCCGTTCCTCAGAACACTGCTAACATCTTAGAATCTGGATGTGCTTATAAGCTTGTCTTTTCCATCTGTAAGACGAATATGTTAGCCTGAATATCATCAGACTTAAGTATCTACTCCAAATTAGCAAGTAAAAATAGCACCATATTAGAGTTAATAATTGAACATCACCACCAATGGGACAATATTTTTATAAAAGATATTAAGGGCACAATATGTTTGTTAGATCTCATTTTTAGATTATATTTTGACATAGTACCATCTGTAGCAAACTGAAAAAACAGCCCCTCCCTCTTTCTCCTTTATTGGGCTCTATGCCTAGAGATCACCACAGTAGAAAACATCACACGCTACAAGTGCCTTGTTGGAGATGATGGTGGCATAATGATAATAGCAACGAACAATTGCCACTGAACCCATCATGGAGAATTTCTCAGACTGATGGACAGGCTAATTCATTAGGACTGCACTCTCATGTGTCATACCTGGGGCCCTTGCAATGTTGGAGGTACACTATCAATTGGTATTGTAGCATTATTAGTTCAATGCATTTGCAAAGGAACAATGGGTTGGCGTACTACCCAAGCTATTGCCATTGGTAAGAATTATTGCAAGAAGCCTTCCATCACTTTTTGTGTGTTTCATGGATTAATGGCAGGAATTCTGTGGGCACCATTGCCATTATGGCTGCCATCTCTGGCATCCAGTAGTAATACTTGGAAATGAGTAGCAGAATATGTCCATGTAAGACATGTCACAGTCTAAATGACAAGCTGTAGTTTGGGGACCACAGAGGGATTTACTAAAATGAAACTGATATTTTGTGGCAAACACTGTGCATTTTATATAAAGACAAGACGTTGTTAAGTTGGTTTAGGGAAATTAGGTATAATGACCAAAAGTGAAAAGTATGAATTTGATTGAAAGATGTGTATATTTCCAGACAATTATTCACTTTCCAAGCTATATCTAAAGCTGCGAGTTGGTGGAATGTATTGCTGATTTTATTTCCTAAATGCCAAAGGCACTTGCTGCTAAGTCTGATGTTTCATTACTCATGCAGAGGAATTTACATTATTATAACTTTTTATGACATTACTCCTAGTAACCCTGCCTAATCCAGTCACTACTAGTAATCCTGCACAAAGGGGTGACCAAAGTTATCTTGTTTGATGTGGTCAGTATGGTGACACAATAATATTTTTTATCAGTTTTAGTAAATGAAATGAATTTGTGCATAGGCAAATACCATCTAATCTGGATTCCCCTTCTGGGCACAAACTGGAGATTGCAACCAAAATGCTGTTAACACCGTGACTGTAAGCAGTGCCTTAGTCTTAGTTGCACGTCACAATATTGTGCAAAAAAATACTCTCCTACATAAATATGGTAGCCCGAATATCGACTATCATTATATTGTGAAGGTATAAATAGGGATGTATAGAATTACAATTCCTAACTCCTCGCAGGTGAATCTTGACGCTGTATGTGGTCAAAGGTACATGTGTTTGGAGTAGAGAATAGTACATTTGTAGTTACCTATGCATACTTACTATCAGGAATATTTTCCTGCCCTAAAGTTGCTTTGAGTTCTGTCTCAGGTTGTGTCCCTACCATTGTTACTGGAGAGCAGCTCTGAACACATGCCTCCTTTTTCAACTTCATATTACTAAATGGCTCCCTATACAAACAATTCCTAAAGCAACAACTTAGATACCCTTTGTGGACATCTAAATTCAGGTTTCAATTAATTTCCAGCTGCTCTTAAGAACCAAGAAGATATGATGGATTACAGTGAATACAATTAATTGAATTTATTATTGGGGGCTGGCTATGTCACGGCTGCTGCCTCACCCTAACTCCACTCTAATATCACAGTTGGAACCAATCTGCTTGCTGTCACATTTCAGTAACACATTCATCCAATGAATTCGGGAGACCGTCAATTGTAGATTATATATGCCTTGGAAGATTTAAAAAAATTCTGTATAATGTTTGGAACTGTAGCTTGCAAAGTTGTATTTGTTTCCTCACATGCTTTCTGATATATAACATAAAATCTGTAAAATTATAACCAAACGAGATCATATCCCGTCTCTCTATCTCTTTTCCTTTCTTACAGTCCATGTGGCGAACGAAAAGAAACACAGTGACCGGATACTTCTTGGCAGGGAGAAGCATGGTTTGGTGGCCTGTAAGTGTCTCAACTTTCTATTTCGATAGATTGAACTAACAAATTGTAGGCCTACGCTTGCATGACCGTTTGCATGCTTGCTTGCATGACTGCACCTGTTACATTAAAGTGTCTCTAACTCCTGTTTGCTTCAAGATGATGCACAAGAGCTGCTAAAGAAACAAGATAACAGAACAACACTGGTCCTCACACACCATATAGGTCACACTGACACCTTCTTTCAATAGCATTCCAACCGAAACGCGTGAAACTTGCCTGTGACATGCTTCAGACCCACATCACAGATAGGAAGCACTACTTAAATGCAATTTTAAAACAATACAATAACATGATGTGGTGTGCTGTAAAGCACTATAGGATCACATCACATTGCACAGGTGCCAAAGCTATTTGGTGCGCCTTTGCACAGCCGTTACACACATACATGCCCATTGCTTACACAGTGCATGTTTGGAGTATTTGACTTCATAGTTATGTGACATGGCTCTTACCGCCCCCAGGGTTTGTTTTCCCTGTACTTGGTTAGGTTATCAGTTTTTAGGTCGAGCCTAGAGGCAGCACGCATGCGCTGCTCTGCGAGGCATGCTGTATAGAGTTAGGGAAAGTTAAACACTTGAAGCTCCGTCCACTCTCCGCCCATATTTTTCATTGGATTGTGTCATTGTCACTGTAAACTGTGGCTGTTCATTGGTTAAAAGATTTTTTTTGATTTGGGACGCCGGCATTCACCACGGCTGCATCCAACAACCTGCGGATCATTCACGGCAGTGACCGCACCGCGGCGACGGCCATCAAGCCCTTTCCGCCCATTCTCACATTAATCCCTATTCGGAGTAATAATTCTCCCAAGTATCGCATTTACACCGCCCACGGGTCCTGCACACGGCAACAAGCAGAGCCGTGAGAAAATCTTTACTGGAAGCACTCAACGGGCCCTCAATTACTACGCCAGAAGAATTCAAACTCATCATTTTGCATTACTCTAAAGCCCCTGCGACGCTGGCAGCTTCGCAACTCGACACCTCCATCCAAGAGGCGACCGTAACCCAGGCAAAACTATTATTTAAGTCCTGAAGATGATCCCCTTTATTAATTGAGCGAGGGATCGAAACGTCCGTCGACACCTATGAGTGGCCATACATGAAAACAATTTGTATTTTAAGCTGTATGTACTACTCCAGGCGATACTGTCAAACTCTCGATTCACACCAGTACCCTGCCTGCTCTTTTCCTTTGCCTGAGACACCCCTTTCACTCTTTTCTATCCTTCTTTGTTCCCCCTTGGTATGGCACAGGATTGTGTCTTACTGCAATGCTGTAGAAATGTATTGTAACCGATTATCTTTTATCTTTTGTTAAATAAATTCCCTGTCCGGCTGGACAAGGAAGTTAAATATATAGCAGCCTATTGTGTTCTATATAATATTTGCTCTTTATTGTCACAAATGCTAAGGACCTTTGTCTCCTAAAACGTTCATTGGTTAAAAGGCGTAGTAGTCCCTCCTTAGGACCGCCTTGTCTCATTTTGTAACCTCTTATGGCGACACCCCCTGTTACGTGTATTGTTGCTCGGTAAGCTTTAATTACAGCCTCCGAGCACTATTTTCTCACATAGCTTTGTGGGTATGCTCTCTCCTAAAGCTTTTTTTTTTAATTTGAATGGTTACTAATTCCTGATTGTTTGGGGATGTGTTAACTTTTTCAAACTGTGGCATGTGCGAGAATAGGGATAGTTCACTTCCGCTGTTTTGACCCCTGGTGTTTTTAAATGAAATGGTGTTTAATTTCACGTACGAGCACTTGGGTTCACACGCTCGCTAACAGAGCAGCGCTATTCCACTTCCCGGACCGGAATGGATTTTCTTTTTTAGAAGTACTTTTTAAGAGATCTCAGAACATAGTGCTAGGCATTTATTGGTAATCGTAACCCAAATGATGCTCTTTCTGTGTTCAGATTAATGCTGTACTACAGAAGAACAAAACTGACTCCTCCCAGAGAAGCCTCGGAGTCCGAAATGCACCCAGAGTCTGCTTCTCACTGATGCGCGGGACTGCGGCATAACGAAAGTTGAGGGCCACTCCCACCCCTGCCAAGTACATGCATAGTGCCCCCCCCAATCTTTTCCGGACCTTGTCCTCCACCCGGCGGGGGCTTGTGTTACACCACTGGCACGTGAGAACAGCACCCTCTCTTACATTGCACAGTACCTAGAGAAAGAGGATGTAGCCTTACGGCTAGAGCAGTCGATGTCGAAGCTGGGGAACCGGGTTTGAATCTCAGCAACGACGCTCAACATCCTGTGATTCTGGGCAAATCACTTAATGTCCCTGTGCCTGCAAAAAAGAATGTGTTCTTGTGTAACGAAACTGGTTCTATGTAAAGCGCTCTGATACCCGATATCTTCGGGTCTAGTACGCGCTATATAAACCTCTTAATAATAAAAAGAAAGAGAACCAGTGCCAAATCACGAATGCTACAAATTTCTTCCCACACAGGCACTATGTAAAGATGGACTACACTCTAGTAGCAGTTACAACAACCAGCCATAAAACGTGTTTCATCCATAGTTAGTAATAGATCTTAACGGAGTAGGAAATAGGTAGGGGTGGAAGTGGGTTGAAACCGTACTTTTCACTTTTCAATAATACCTTGCTCTGGTTGCTGGCCTTGTCAGTGATTTCTACGTAGTAATTACCTTTGACGGTCAAATTTTTTTCCTTTATGTTGCTTTCTTAGTGGAGGGTGTGGGTGCTGGTACTGTCGATTTGCGCCAAGCCTTTTCATGTTTGGGGATGTTTCTTCTGCCAGAGCTCAGTCCTTCAGTGTACCAGGTTGCAGAGGGATTTGATCTGACCTTTCTCAAACGAAAAGGAAATATATATGTCTACTCAAGCCTGAAGTGCATTGATCATTGCAGGGAATGTCGTACCAGGGCTAGCCGGGGAGTAGATGGGTGTGAAATCATTGTGCGATAATGTTCAATGGGGATTTTTAAAAATGATCATGGAGGTATTCCAGAGGGTTTTGTTTGTCTGTTGGTTAGGGGGCTGGGGTAGCTCTATGAATGGAAACTACAAGATGGCCAGCCAAATCTGGTGGAAGTTTGTCTTGGCATGATGGGTAAGACAAAGCAAATATAAACAGGTCGAGGTTGTTGCCTTTGGAATGTGTTTCAACACTGGCAAGACATGCGTTTACATATCGCTGTTACTAATGCATCATGCATGGCCGGTGGGATCATTCAGATACGTAAAAACCTTGTAAATAAAGCTCTTGCTAAGCGCAGGATGGCAAGAGAACTCATCTGGCCACAAAAGGGCTTACCCGATGTAAGGCCACTGTGCCCTTCACGCAAATAAACTACATATATGAATGTATGCACCGATGTGCTTCATGACCACTGAATGCTTTCCTGCGATTTTTAAACACTTCCCTTTACAAATATATCCAGTGTGCCTCCCCTTCTGAACTTCAAGTTGACTTTTTCTCTCTCGGGTGCTTGTTTGCACCCACGTCTGTTCGTCGCCGCTACTTCACTAACACCCTCCACTAATCCCTCAACCTGCATCCCCGTCCGGTGGCATTTTTTTCTCATAATTTACAGTCTGCTTTTTTACATTTCTCTCGGTGCCATTTCCATTTTTTTATACTAAAACATTTGTCCCAAACGTTAACCACTTCCTCTCCCTCCTGGTTTGAACGATCATAATAACTTTTTTACGTTGTTATTCCTTTCACGTGCAGGCTTCACGAAGGTCTGGGGTACTACTGACGTTCACCATTATTTTCTGTCATTCTGGTCGACATTCACCCTTCATCGAAACGCTTTGCTGATTTACCATTGACATTTTCACTTCTTACTATCAAGCATTCTGTTTTCTCCACCCATGTTATATAACCATCCTTTGATGTGCAGACTTCACCTTCCTGGCGCTACAAAGATGTGAAGTTGTACTTGTGAGTGCCAACTGTGTTTCCGATGAGTCACTGCGCCACTGTGTCTCCACATTTACAGCTCTGTTGCCTTCTACACTTCACATTGCATCATAATTGAGTTAAATTAGAAATACACTTCAGTACACACAAGCACCAACATTTAATGTTTTCACAACATAGACTCACTATCTACATGCAGGTATACTAAAACATTAATTACTGGGTACATACAATTACTTACTCACTCATTTAGTCATACATTGTTTCCATACATATTAAAACAACAACTCCAATTCACATTTGCAGCCTCTAACATTTATATAAAAACAATAACTTATGCAAACAAAATAATCAACAGGCATATTTGAGGTGAGACCTATTGGATTTGCCAATGCTTGTTTAACATGTGACTTTATCAACCTCTTGCTACAGGTCGGGGCGTCCCTGTTTTCCAGTAATGTGGGAAGCGGTCACTTCATCGGCCTAGCCGGCTCTGGCGCAGCGTCCGGCATTGCTGTCACTGCCTACGAGTGGAATGTAAGTAAGATGTGCTTGTGGGCATAGAAGCTGTCGTTCAGTTAGGCTGAGAGATCCTGAGGGTTCAGTTGAACAAGGCAAAGCTCTGTTAGGCGTTTGCTCTATTCCCAACCCTTACAACCAAGTCACAGTTTTTAAGTCACCTTAGGCATATCAGTTCTTCGCTGAATCAGAATTAAGGTGGATTATTATCAGCACCCAAAAATACCATATAATGGCATAAGGCAAGTCTAACACATTGCATTAGATAGTCTACAACACAAGAAGACAACTGTGCATAGGTGGATTAGCCTGGGCAGCTCATGGAGGACATGGCTGGAGGGATGTGGCAGAAACAATTAAACAGCGCAGGGAGGTAGACACTTTGTAAGAGGCAACTATCTCCCAAGGTGAAGGGATGCTGTGGAAAGAAGTCTAACCTGGAAGACTAGACACACAAGAATATATTCCTTTTTTTTTTTATTATATATTTTTTTTTTCCATGAATACACACATTGTAAATTTTTCCAAAACAAATCATATCAATGTCCATTTATAAGTACATAAACCATTAGTTCTTGTATATAAACAATCCTACTGGAGTGCTAAAAGTAAACATTCAGATAGACCTTTCTATATACATATTTTAAATTACATTACGACCTAACAGGTTCCATTAGATATAGGAGAAGACTGATAATAGAGAAAAGAATATTTAAACACAGAGAAAAGAAAAAAAGGAAAAAAAAGAGGTGAACTTAATCTCTGTGTATTGCCTTTAGATTTAGAACAATCTCCATACTACCTCAGAGCTTCTTTCCAATTATCTATAGGTTCCCAGATTTTTAACCCTAGAAGCCTACCCCTCCTACCTTTCAGGTGCGTAAATAGATTTCTCCAGATTGTACGTAGCCAATAAATTCACGAGCCAAACTCGCATATGCGGGGGATTTTTATCTAGCCATGCCCTAGCTATAGTCAGCCTATATACTGCCATAGCCATAAACATAAATTCTTTCTGTGGGCTATTCCCCACTGGATCAATCCCTAACAAAATCCAGGCTGGAGTTAAGATTACTTGTATAGCTAGTGACCTATGCAAGAAAAGCTCAATGTCTTTAATTAGAGTATGTAGTTGGGGACAGGTAGCGAATATATGAACAATATCCGCCGCTAGTGAATTGCACCTAGGGCAGGAAACACCCGTCGTACCTCCCCATTTTACAATCCTTGCTGGAGTAAAATATAGTGAAAAGAGGGTTTTATAATGCTGAGATTGAAGAGGAGCTGAGCACAAAATTGTGCGACCCAGATCTAATGATTCCACAAACCTTACAGTGTCTTCACCCAATTTCTCCGCCCATTTATTGCTATGTTTAACCATATCGTCAGCTTTCCCCTTTAGCATAAATGCATAAAATGATGTAATCGTGCAGTCCCCGCCTGCCTTTATCTTCTCTAAAATGTAATTGCATTCATATCCTACTGGACCACCCTGCTTATTACTAAGGAAACTCCTAACTTGCAAGTACTTGAAAAAGTCCCTTCTATCGATACCATAGTTAGATATCAGATCCGTAAATTGTACTATCCCTTCTGCGTCTCTCAGGTCCCCAATCTGTGTAATTCCCTTACCTACCCACCCGGCCATTGTTGAATCCGCAAAAACTGCAGTTGGAAAGGATCTGTTCTTATATAACCTAGTATACCTATTGTACCTCCCTAATCCTGATTTTTTCAAAAAGGCGTTCCAGATTTTAATTGCTGCATTGACCGTCTTAAATCTAGTCCTTTTGTAGTACCCGAATTCAATTCTGTTTAAAAACAATTTTCTGCCTCTTCCGCCAAAACTGGTATATAGACTTCGGTAGAAATATCTCCTTTCTCGGTGCCACCCCCACCCATTAATCCCTGCATATATTGTATAGCAGCTGCCAGATAATAGAGTCTAAAGTCAGGGGCCCACCAACCACCTTTCTCCCTTGGAAGGGAGATAAATCTATAAGCCCTTCGAGTCTTACCCTGTGCCCATACAAATCTGTTCAGAGTCCTCTCTAAAGCATTAAACCATTTAGTTTCAAAGAACAAAGGAAAGACCTAAAAAAGTAAAGAAACTTAGGCAAAATCAACATTTTTATAACATTTGTACAACCTAATAGGGACAGATGTAAGTTATTCATTTTTTCCAAATCTGACTTAACCCTGGACAATAATGGGCTAATATTATTTCAACCACTGAGTCTAAGTTTGCTGATATTGCTACCCCAAGATATACAGCTGAGTTGACAAGAATATATTCCTTAACAAAAGTTCAGGGAGCAGCCTCATCACTGGGGAGAAGGGCTTTCTTTATTTAAGGATCATAAGAATCACTGCATACCACATAAATGGTCTCACAGAGTGCACAGGAGGAAACAGAAAGCAAGACACGTGACATATGGGAAGGTTGACGAGTTCTGCGAACCTGCGAGTGGATCCAGGTTAAGCATTAACATCTTAGCTCCCGAAGATTGGATGGCCCGTGAGAGATAGCCATTTGAGCTAGGTACTGCCTTGGTCAACTTCGAATCCTACACAGCTCTTATTACTTGCGGACCTGGCTGGCTAAAATTGGGAGGGCGACTACTTCTATCTGCCTGAAGGATTGTGGACAGGAGGAAACGTACCTCCAGTCCACTGGGAATGCCCCAAAATACAGGAATATTGGAGGGCTGTCACTGAGGCCATGTTTCGAGTACTGTCAATCACCATCCCACTAAGTGCCAAGTGGTTATTGCTGGCAGTGTCAGGGTAGGGATCCTAGCCAAAATATCAGAGACTTTGGTTGATGCTAAAAATAAAAATATGGGGGAGTGCTGAACTTCCCAGATTGAGGGGCTGGAAGTCTGATTTAGATTGGTGCCAAAGGGCAGAAAAAGTGGTTTACCAGAGTTTGGCTGACTGGAAAAATGGGAGAAGGTGAGGGATGCCTGACAGAAATACAGGGGATTTTGAGAAGTATTATGCATTTATTGACGGAATAGCCACTGGATCACCTGTGAGATAATTGTTGAATGACAGACATGCTGAAGAGGGCCCGCAAAAGCACCCCAGTTAATTGTTTAACAATACAGCAACCTGTGATGGGCGCTTTGTACCTGCCATGTATGTATCATGAGAACAGAGATGTTTCGATTGTATCACTTGATGAGCATAGTTTCAATAAAAAGAGTTAAAAAAAAAATATCGTAGTTCCCGCAAGGTCAATAGCATGGAAAGTCATCTTGTGGTTGTATGCTGGGTGGAAAATCCTTGAATTTGGATTCCATTTGTCAATAAATGATCTAAGTCTTTGTCCAGTTAAGACAGTTCTGATGGTGACCAGGAGGCAGTTTAGAAGTCTCAAATGTCTAGTTAGGTGTCATCAGTCCACAGACTTGGTGGGACAGGTGCAATGGAGTTCTAACCAGAACATTTGAAAGGCTCTGGGCCAGTCACCATGGGATACCTTGTTTGTCGTTGGGGAGAAGAGCAGATATGGTTCAGCCTGGGGTTCCTCTTTAAGACCCTCGTTCCTCAGAGTTAGAGGTGGTGTGGAATAAGATGGATACTCACGCTGGTATTGACACTTCTTTCCTCTTCACAGGGCATATTCTGCGTCCTGCTGCTGGCCTGGTTATTTCTTCCAATCTACCTTGTATCTGGGGTAAGTAGAGAGAAAAAAGAGTCACTTGCCACAATTTTAAGTTTTGTCATTTGGCTGCATGCCCTCTCAGGGGAAAACACTTCTGCGCACAAGTCTTAAAAACACAACTATATATGGGATTGTCTAGGCCTGAATGAAGACACATATCTTAATAGATCGATGAAGGTGATAGGGCCTAGCTTTTGACATATGTTACCAGATGGTACCATGTCACCAGGTCCTGGAGGTATGAAGTCCTGGCTTTTAATTTAACAACCTAATGCATTCTGAGAGTTACAGTCCAGTTGATCCAACTGAACCAACACTGTGGAAACTAATGATTTGAAAACAAAAAAAGCGCAGGACTTGAGCATTGTGTCCCTGTTAACTTGGAGCCATCTGGTACCTTTAGAAATACAGAGTGTATACACAAGAAAACATTACCTGCTTACAGAGTCAACACGTCATTTTACAAATGATGAATCTACAATCAATAGTAAGATACACATGGGCTAGTCTATTACAGCAAGATCAACTATTCATTGGATGGGCGGATTTTGCGAATTGGCAATCCGCGAAATTGTGTATTTACGGATTCGCAATCCGCAAAATCCGCGAACTCTCGCGAATTTTGCGGATTCCTTTTTTTTGTGTGTTTGCAAGTGTTTTTGCCATTTCGCAAGGGTTTTTTACCAGTTCGCAAACGCGAACTTACTTGTCGGCTAGCAACGGTCGCGACCATGTTGTTTCTACGTCTGGTTGATCACAGCACCCTCTGTTTCACCACTGCCACCCTCTGTTTCACCACTGCCACCCTCTGGCTCACCCATGCCACCATCTAGTTCATCACTGTAGATTATGGGGGGAAAAGCACACCTGCCCTGCCTCAACTGACATGAATGAATTAGGGGCTGATTAATGTGTCACTGAATTTGAACTTCCAGGCTGGCACCTGCTTCCTTACCTGTAATTGCTTTCTGTTGCAGTGTAATTTTTTAGGTCGAGCTGGCGTTGGAGCGCAAAGCGCTCCCGCCAGCTCGACTATAGTCACCTTCCTCCCTGCCAAGGGAGTGAGAGCTGTGAACGAGCAGCTCCAGACCTGTGGACGAGCCGACTCAGGTCCGTGAACGCGCGGGAACGTCAACGTGCACGTTCACGCGCGTCACGCTCCTGTCCTCCCGCGTCTCTTCTCAGGCGCGCTCCATGCCGACTTTTCGGCTACCTCGAGCTCCTGCTGTTCAAGAACTTCTACGGCCAGTATGAGCGCCTGGCTGCTGAGGTCTACAGAGGGACGTGAGCGTCGCGGAGCTCCATGGCCGAGCCGCAGTCTGGCTGCTGAGGTACGACTTTGTGTTCGAGTACCCGCGGCCCGTCATGCCCAACATGGCCTTCTTCGGAGGTCTCAACTGCAAGAAGGGGGCGGAGCTGACAGAGGTACATAATACTAACACGCAGTGGCTAAAGGTGTGAGGCCCTTGTCGGCCTTCCGGTGTTCCCTTGTATAACTGTGTCAGCCTAGGTCAGAGGTCAATGGTCGACATGACGTGAGGGGGGAAAAGCTTGGAGAGCGGGCCATGCAGATGCCTGCCTTTCTTGTCTCCCTGATCTCTTTGTAATTTTAGGCATTACTGAACTGCCTCCTTTCTTGCAAAAAAAATATTTACAATAGCGAATTCAGCCTGCCTCTGTGCAGCATTATTGCCTTTGAGTATTTGCGTTTCTAAGGTACAGAATGCTGATGTACTCACCTAGGAGACCCGAGCTCCTCACAAGTCCTCTTTTAAGTTCACTAAGGTCCACCACCGGCTCCTAAAGCTGTGTGATCAGTGAACTGACTGTTAATGTGCTGCAGCTCCTGGGATTTTCTGTTCATTTGGCCCCATGATCCTCATGCTCAGCCCATGCTCCACAAGCTGAAGCTCCTCACGCCATTGCTTCTCAGGCTCTTTCGATGTGCTCAAGGAGCCTCAAACTCTTTTTTGTATCCCAAGTACCTCAGACTGCCAATGTGTATCACACGCTGCAGACTGTCCTTTCCGTAGCCTCAAGCCACTCTCAATGCCTGTTTACGAGCATCAAGCCCCCACAGTGTCTTCCAAGATGGTGAAAACTCCATACAGTGTCTCTGTACCCTGAGCTGCCATGCTTTCTTTCCATGTACTCATCTTACCTCATTCTGAATATGTACACTAGGCTCCCCACTCTATTTGTTGGTGATCCATAAGGCACTTTACATATATGGATAGTTATTGAACATGTAAGTAAAGCACAACTGACAGTGAATTTGCAAACTCAAGCCCAGTGTCTCAGGTCAGCAGTCGGTGCACATTACCAGCAGTCAATTACATCTCATTATTGACGGCACATAGATGTTTCATGGACACAGCTTTACCACCTTTTGAAGACCTTTAATTTTCGCTCCCTAAAAATGTTAAGATCAGTTTTGGCAGATTTGGCATTTGGTATCTATCCAATGCTACTCCGGTATGACATGTAAGTGCTGCTGTTACTCTCTCAGACATGGCATGCTTGACATATATAAGGATTCATGGAGGTTCATGAATTAGAAAGTGAGACCAAGACTCCAGCAGAGCAGACCAGGTCAAAATGGGCCTTTCTCTGTTATCCGCAGACCCAGTGCACGTTTCAGCAGTTCTGTGTGTGCTCATTTGTTCAGGTCACATATCTAACATCTAAGTAAGGATAGCAGAATATCCCTGTCATTGTTATGGTTTAATCAGGTAAAACCAGTGCTAGGCCTATCGATTTATGTAGCTGTTTCTCTCTCTCTTTCCTGGATAGCACACCCAATACCACCGTTTATATATCCACAATACAGTTCTAGTGAATACACTGTAACATAAAGCAACCTCTCAGGATACAAAAAGGGCAGAGTTTACATACCAATAGTAACAAGCATTTGCAATGCAATAGGTCTCACATTAGGAAAGTTTGAGATATTGGTCTTGTAAATGATCATTTTTTAGGTCGAGCTGGCGTTGGAGCGCGAAGCGCTCCCGCCAGCGAGTTCTATAGTCACCGTGTTAACTGGCAAGGGAGATAGAGCTGTGCACGAGCCGCCACTGGCCTGTGCACGAGCCGACTCAGGTCCGTGAACGCGCGGGAACGTCAACGTTCGCACGCGTCACGCTCCTGTCCTCCCACGTCTCTTCTCAGGCGCGCTCCAGGCCGACTTGCGGTGTGCGTCACAGCGTGTTCCAGCGTTTCTGTGGCCGTAGGTAAGTGAGGGCCGGGGGGGGGGGGGATTTGTTTTTTGCTTATTTGTTTGCTTGTTTTTATCAGAGGTCTCTTTTGAGTGGAAAGCTCCGAAACAGCGCTTTATTCCCACCAATATCGCTTCAGCGTGTACACTGGGCATAGCTTGTTTTATTTGAAGGAACGTGCCTTTCACCAGTCCGTTGCATGCCATTGTTTATTGTAATACGCCCAGCTTCAAGTGCGTTAAGGTAACCATGTTGTTCCTGTTTACATGTCAAGAGCTTTACTTAATCTTGTTTTTAACAGCAGTCTGCACGGCCCCTGAGGGCTCCGTACATGCTGCAATGCTGAGCTCATTATCGCCCCACCCCTACCTTGTCCTTGCATACCAGTGCGGATGCTGCCTCCTCCTCCCCTACTGCTTGTTTAATTTGATTTAAATCTAGAATGTGGACGTGAAGCTTGATTTGAATGTTAATTTGAAAGGAATGCTGTGCTTTCGTCTTTCCAGTGAGTATTCTCGTTTAAAAAAAAAAAAGGGGGCAATTCTTCAGTGTCCCCTCCCCTGCGCCACCCCTCTAATGATGTTTAAAGAAACATCTGCTTACAGTTTATGGGGGAACACTTTTACCCCATGAAGGTAACCTTAATCAAAGAGGATAAGGAAAGACACCTCATAGCTTATGCTCACTTTGGATTTTTCCATCTATATTAAACCGGTAGACCATTCCCATTCGACATCCGGTAACATTTAGAGATATTCGGCTTTCCCTCCTTTTCCTTCGTGGTCAGTAAGCATCCCTCGACTCACTCTCTAGATTCTCTGTAACTCTTCTGGAACTCAGGGCCCCTACGCGGACGTCGGAGAACTCGGACAGCATCACTGACAAAGCCAACAGGTAGAGCGTCATCGCTGCATATTGTTTTTATCAGCACAACTGCTAGCATGTGATTAGAGCAGTCAGACACAAAGGTAAGCATTGTGCTTTGGGTATAATGTGCAGTGTGCTTGCTACATGTGCATCGTCATTGTGCTCTGTGTATAATGTGCACTGTTATGTGAAGAACGTGCATCGTCACTGTGCTGTGTGCATAGTGTCCATTGAGATATGTGATGAACGTGCATTGAGCATCACGTGTAACGTCACTGTGCTGGGTGTACAGTGTGAACCGTGTTATGTGAAGAATGTGCAGTGTCATGTGTATAACCTGCTTCATTGTTTATGTATATTGTGCATTGTGCCACATGTGTACCATGAATAGTCATTGTGCTCTGTGTATAATGTGCATTGAGCTATGTATGTAACGTGCATCGCCACTGTGCTAAATGTATGTGCTATATGTATAACATGGATTGTACTATGTGTATAACTGGCATGTACTATGCATAACGTGTGTTTTGTGCTAACACACAAAGAGACTGTAAACACCGCATTGCTTACATCACTTCCTGGGTGAAGGCAGCTGAATACACAGACAGTGAGCATGCTTGCAGTGTGACCTGGGCCCTACATGTGAGTTCCCTTCATATGATCAAACTCTTAAGCAAGGCACCTACTGGCCAGACTCAATCCTTTCACACATAGGACTTCCAGGTTTCCAAAGTGCGAGTCCATTTAAGAGCAAGCTCAGGAACAACAAAGCATTGGCAAAGCCAAAAAGTCTCACCTTTAAAAGACCTGGTCGTCGACTTTGCCAATGATTGTTTCCCTTGACATTATGAAAAAGAATAATTACAAAATGGCTGTCCGTGCATCACAAAGCTGCGTGTGCGCCATTTTGGCCGTTCTAAAAAAATAAGTCATCTACCATCCAAGATGGCAGGCAGCCATTTTAGAATAGTAAATTTAAAAACAAGTATCCATGATGTTATGCAAAGCAACAGAAGCAAGCACTCTGGTAGCAGTGTGCTATCTCTGGGCCTTTGCAGCAATAATAATAAAAAAAAGAATAAAAGTAAAGCAACAGTGGGAAGCGGACAGGCGGGGATCATGACGAGTGACGAAACAAGTGACCCAGTAATAGTCTGAAGATCCTGAGCTCTTCATCTAGGAATTACGAAAACATTTTCTAAGAGTAAAAAAAAAAACATTGAAGCGGAGGTGTAAGGAGGTATAAAGGAACAATGAGAAAGCAGGGAGAGTGGTAAGCATAAGGAGAGAGGCACATAGAGACAAGCTGTGTGCTCCCGTGGAGCACTAACAACCAAATTAAACAAGCATTTGCAATGCAACAGGTCTCGCATTTACACAAGCTATCGGCATTGTAAATAACAATGCCTTTTATTTATGTTTTGGTTTTTGAAGCATAAATAAAACGCATTGTAATTTACAATGCCAATAGCTCAAACTCGCGTAAATGCGAGACCTATTGCATTGCAAATGCTTGTTTAACAGGACCTTTGTTGTATACTTGTAGCTATTCTCTGAGCCTTCTGTGAGGGTCAGAGCAGGGTCATAGAATAGTTGCAAGTAGGCAACTGAACTCTGAAAGGGCCCCTCAGGAAGCACTACAGGGAATGGTTACTAATGATAAGATTGAACTTTTGCACCTGCTGAGTGCTTTCAGTTTTGCAAAAATCCAAATATCCAGCAGCATCCACAGAAAGTAATCCTTCCAGGTCAAGATCCAAATCAAAGTGACCAGCACATGAAGAAAGCACTGGGAGGAGCCTGCTGGACAGGAACAGGAAGTTGGAGACTGTGGGGCACTTCCTTCCTCCCACCCCCCCCCCCCAAATGGACTCCTTGCAAAAAAAAAGTGCAGGCAAATGTTATTCTGATAAAAATCATAATTTTCAAGGTTTATGCTGCCTGCTGGTGGATTTCTTGTGCGAAATTGCAAATTTTGCAATCTCGCAATTGCGAGATTGTCGCTGCCCGCCGCATCTACGTGTTCGCAAGTGTTTACTCCCGCGATGCATGATCACGGGCCTTTATGACGTACGGTGGCAAGCCGCGATGACGTCGACAAACTCCAGCGGGATCCCGCAGCAAGATCCAAAATGGCGCAGCACACGCAAACATGGAGAAAAACAACTCTGCAAACGCTGAATGACGGTAAGTGAACGCTGCGCGCCGCAAAATTGTATAGTATTCTAGTTGGCAAGTGCGACCAAGCAAAAAATCCGCTTCACGCGGATTTGCGAATTTTCGGCAAATTCGCGAGAGTTCGCGGATTGCGAATTTGCCGAAAATCCGCAAAATCCAATCCTACAGATATCGTGGGGTGGTGAATAGGTACATGGGCATTTGGACGGTTAACGCTAAAGTACATTTTGAAGGATATCACAGTTACCAACAAAAACAATCTCTTCTTCTGCAAACTGTATATCTTCCGGGAAATTATGTGCCACGAGGCGGAAGTTTTAGTGACACATTATTTCCGCTTCATTGCATTTTTATAGCACATTGGGACAGCTAATGAGGGCTTGTTGCACTATTTCTGTGTCTTGCCATGGAGTGACAGCCGCATATGGAATGATAAAGTGTTTACTGAGATGGGTGATGTGTGTTCAATAGTTTTTTTTCAATGAGAAGCCCAGGACCGACATATTGTGTCCTACATTTCTAGCAGGCTGAGTGGACAACAAAGAGCTCTTCAACACATTAGAAAGAATGACTGCCACACCTGCCAAGCCTGAACTTGTGTGTGCGGCCTTATATTCCTGAATGCGGAAGGGTAGCTGACACTGGTCCAATTGGGGTCTTTTGAAACTTGTGAGTTCTTAGTGCCATTGTGTGCCCTGTTAGAGGATGGGTTTTTCACCACAAAAAACCATCACTGAAATATGTTATCTGAAATAACAAGACACCCTTCTGAGAAGCAGGAATCGAGTCTGAAGTGACACTATTTATAAAACAAGCAGGTAACAGGTGTCAAAAGACACATTGTTAATCGAAAATAACACCATACAATCTACCAAGTAACAATTGCCAAAAGACACATTACTGAGCAAGAGCAAAAACATGCAGTCTTGGCAAGTTTAAAAATCACAGCAATTCAAAGAGAGAGTGAGAGAGAGAAAAATTGAATATCAAAGTACGATGAAGAAATATAACTTTATCAAATACTAAATAAATCAGCTAGCTGGGAACACCTCACGTAAAATACACTGTGAGAGGTGGTCAACGAGTCGGTCAGTGAGCAGTCCTTTTCTACATTTTTAATGAGGAAACGTCTAACTTTTAGCAGGTGTCTGACCGCAGAACATAAACATTGAACATTTTATTAAAAACAAATTGCGTCACTTTTCAGAAGCTTTGAAGCGGAAGCTCCTTATAAGGTACATAATGCATTGAAAGGTTTTTGTTCTATTTTAAGCCATGTCCCTGTCTTAGTTCCCAAATCTAGCAAAACATCAGGTGAGAAGCTGTGGAAAGTTACAGTTAGCTCCCACCCCTACTCTTAGCCCATCTTGTTCTTCTAGATGACAGATGCATCATGCTATTGCTACATCTTCTTGATGTTCAGAAAGATGTACATTCAGTAGGCAGGGGCGGACAGCGGGGCTTGGGACTTGTTTATCAGAAAAGCAGTGAACTGAGATTTGTAGCCTTCACAGGACATATAACTAATTTTTCCAGATGGGCATGAGGCCTGCTGTTTCAGTGAATGTTCAAGGCAGTATGGACAATTTAGTGCACTCTTGCCTACTGGCTGGCATGGACATTCAGGACTTTCATGCTTCAACCGCAGGGTTGTGGTAGGGAAAGGGAAACCAAGGATGCCTGGATTGCACCTGTGGCATACACAGGAATTGACGTGAACTTCCAAGTCACAAGTTGTTTATGTTTTTGTAGCCCAAATACGTCTCCGTAACTAGTGCACAACTTTGTATGCACATTTCCCTTTTTACGATTTTATCAATATTTTTTTCAGCAAGGTTACATAGTGCCTGCCCATCTTAGGGTGGATTCTTGCTGTTGATGTGGCTTACCAGATTGTGATAGAGTCCATATTTTATGGGAGTGTGACCGGCTGAGGGCCTTATGGTCGCTGGTTCGGATCCACATGATAAAGGACCTCGGGTAGACAGGCCTTTGACAGACTGACTAGTGCTATTGCACAACACTTCTGACCTCTGCTCAGTGACCCAACATGTTAATAGATCGATCTCCACTGCTCTCGCGGTGGCCAAATTGGTGACTCTGCAACACTGGAAATCGAGTCTGACTCCCAACTTGCAGTCCTGGTTGGACAACATGTACCACATGCCATGCTTTGAATGCCTTATTTATAAGCTAACTGATCAATTGCAGATATTTAAGGAGGTCTGGGGCTCTGTTCTCAAAGACTGAAGAGACATATAGACCCATCACACCAAGTATCTCTCCTTTCTCCATGTTCTATGTAAGCCACTATGTTTTATTCTCGGCCTTTCCTTCAGAGGTTCCCCAGACTTAGGTCCCTATTATTATTAGCCTTTCTTAATGGGGGTTCCTCTGCTTTCACCTGGCGGGGATGGGTCACAGTGACTTAATCTTGATGACACTGTGGACAGCCGGACATTTTATGTTAATTTTTCCCGTTGGGGCGCTACTCATGGACGGGTTCGGAAGTGGGGGTTTCCCTCCTTCTCCCACCATGGGGGATTGTTGCCCCTTCTCTCCCTTGGCGATTGCATTTTCCCTTTTTTCCCATTGAAGTTACTTAACTAGTAGTTGCCAACTATTTGCCCTTATCCTGTACCTGTTCTCGGAGATCTGTACTCTGCTGTTCCTGATTTTTCTGCATTTTACTTTGGTGGGTTCTTTGCCCTGTGCAACAACTTGAGACTGTATTTTTTTTCAATATTCCACTCGTTATAGCCATGGAAAAACTACATAAAGGATTGAAACACCCCAAAATTCTTTTTAATTACAGCGTCTTCAGAAAATATTCTTTGAATGTGAATACATGCAAAATAGCAAAAGCAATAAGCATAGTGGTACAACCGATACTGGGCGTGTAACAAGGTCAGAACACTGCACAAGAAATATATTGATGGGAACACACTGAGTTAAGTATCGGGCCACTGGTTTAACCAAACACGCAACCAGTGTTTCAGCTCCCACCTAGGCTGTAACTCGAAATAGTTTAGCTCAGTCAAGCACAAAGTTGTAGGCCCAGCATCACGGTCCATTGAGGTCCAAGAAAAATAGAGTAACGGTGGACAGCTATTTGCAGTGATCAAACACAACTATATGATGTCACTTCTGCGTAGTAAATAGCCATGGACGGAACTCCAAATATCATGGGGAGAAGAAGCAACAGAGAAAAGGGCAGAAAAGTACAAGCCATAACATTGAAATATACTAAATCCTTTATCCAAGTAGGAACTGCAGATAGCCAGTCTCCTCTTATCCAATTACAATGCTAATGCTACAAACAGCTGTGTTGGACAGTGAATGTCACGCCCATAACGTGACAGATCCACCAGAGGTTGCACTTCACAGGTGTAATCTACGGATGTATGACGTTACAACGCATGCTTTTACCACACATGCTGTTACAACGCAAGTATTACAACGCAAACCTTTACAACGCATTACACTTGGGGGTGCTGGATAGTGAATAGTTTAATTTACTATTCCAACTCCAGTCCCCGTGGACACTAGGGAAGGTGTTGGATAGTAAATTAAAACTATTCCCTATCCTAGAGCGCCCCCCAGTGTAATGCGTTGTAAAGGTTTTCGTTGTAATACTTGCGTTGTAACAGCACTGCGTGGTAAAAGTTTCGTTGTAAAGGATGTTTCCCGTAATCTACCATCCCTGAGATTAGTCATAAAAGCCCACACCAGTAAGTTTCTGAGGCAGGACATAACCAAGACAAGTGTATAAAGTCCGCCTCAGGGTGATGGCAACGCCTGCATGCTGTATCAACATCTAATCCACAGGGGTGGCTCCTCCGCTAAGGTGAAGGAGAATCGCCCCACTGAGCAGGTCAAAAAGGAAAAAATAAAATGATAATAACTCATTGTTATTTTATTTTTCTGTTGTTGCTCAGCTGTGTAGGAGCGGGGCTCTCACAGAGGAGCTGGAGGAGGAGTGGTTTGCACTCTTTTAACCCCTCCCCTGCGGGCCTAATTCCGCTGCTGTGCTGGGGGAGGGTGCGCGGTGCTCATGACGAGCTCGGCTCGTCATGCAGCACGGTGGCGCTGTGCTCATGACGAGCTGAGCTCGTCATGACCACACCCATTCCAATGGAATGCCCAGCACAGCAGGGGAATTATCCCTGCGTGGGCGCGGCGCAACGGACATGACGAGCTCAGCTCGTCATGAGCACAGCGCGACAGTGCCTCATGACGAGCTGAGCTCGTCATGAGCATGAAACGGGTTAAGTACACATGACAGTTTGGCTGGCCGTTGTGGGCAAGTCTATCTAGACTGCAGGTCTACTCTTAACCCCTCTGTACGTCATATTGAGACGGCATATTACGCAATTCTCATACTTTTTGACGATCATAATGGAAAACTGTCAACAGATTTGCTGGGTAAGGGATTAGTGACTTCTTACTTTAATCAACAGTCAAAAAACCGACAACTCCATTATAGTTAAGAATTTCAGCTTCTGATGACATGTTTCTCATTTTTTTGCAAATATCCAGTACCTGTCACAGCTGCTGGTCTTTTAAACATGCAGATACTTGTAGTGCTGAATATTCTCAGTCTGATACTGCCACAAGGCTGCTGGGCCGCTCATGCTACGAGTGATCTATCCCAACGGCAGATTGCCTTATATTTCGGTCTAGGCTGCTGCTATCCTCACGGAGACCGGGCGGACCTGACAGTGACGGTCAGTCATGGCGCTTTCCGTACCCGTCACTGCACAATTCTCTCTTCGGCCGGCTCGGATATTTTAAGTGAAGAATGCTGCGGCCTTGATTATAATGGCCTACACAGCAGTCTGGCCGGGCCATCGAGCAACAGCGCTGGCTGCCCCATAATCATTTACGGCCGGCCGCCTTGGCGCCTATGTTCCTGAACAATAAACTCCCCGCTGAGCACCAGCAGGATGTCAGATGATCAAGGTGCGAGCTGCAGTGTAAGCGGGGCGCAGGGCCATCATGGCGCTCAGAGAGACAGCGTCTCGTGCCGCCCAGCCTGCACTCGTAATGCCCGCCACTTCTGCAGCACTTAACCCCCTACTTCCTCCGGACTTGAGGGCACATCCGGATTAATCCCGGCCCCCTGGTGCCCACGCGGTGATTGACAGCTGAGTATCCGACTCAGAGCAGCCCGGCCTGCCTGCAGACTGACTGTGAGGACAGAGTCTGAGTAGCCACGCTGGCGCCGCCCGCACCATGAATTGCGCAAATGTTTCCAGGGCAAAAGGAGCCTCAATCGGACAGCAGGCAGAGACTCAGATACATTGTAACGTGCCGCGCTCAGAGCTGAGAACTGCAGCAGAGTCAGTTAACTGTTTAGGCACTCGGGCGGCTGGCAGCACCTCTCTCAGGACACAGAGAGAGCCTGGGCACAGGAGCGCCGCTGGCGCGCCTGGCACAGGTCGAAAATGCGTGACAATGCATTTCAGTGCGGTGATGCGGATCACCGCACTGAAATGCGTGAGCGTCACACCTGTTGCGTGACGCTTGGCAGGACTGCCACTGGTTTCTGCCTACACCTCAGGTCACCGGCATATCTAGAGGGGTGCGGGGGGCGGTCCGCCCCAGGCGGCACAATTTTGCAGGAGGCGCGAGGCACTGGTGGCCCGTTGCGGCGGCCTTTGTAATTTATTTGAGGACACTCATTGACACTAATGTCTGTCACAGTAGTGTCAGTGTCCCCAAATAAATTATAAAGGCCGCCGCAAGGGGCCACCAGTACCGCACGTTTGAAGACGTGCAATCGCACGGTCGCACATGACCCGCTTCTTGTAACTGCTGCAGCAGTGCTACCAAATGCGCTCGCGACGGACTTACCGCGTTTGCTCATTGTGCGCATTTTTTTGAGCTGGGGCGGCGCCTCAGCAGTGCAGGACATTTCATCATCATTGGCTGCCATCCCTTAGCGAATAGGGACAGGAGGCGCACTTGCGCAGCATGACTGGGGCTTGATTGGCCAGTGTGCCGCACTGCATGCACCACCTTAGAATGTACCTTCATGTTTGGGTTTCAGGGCCGTCAATCAGGTTGTGCGCGAAAGCGCTACCAATGACGGCCCTGCAAACTTTATTGTCCAGAGCGCGCCCGCAGCAGTTAGCAGCAGCACGTGTAAGTGTGTGTCTGCAAGCACACCTGCTGCATCGTGTTACCAACCACCAAAGTGAATAGTACCGTGGATGTTCAGTATGTGGGTCTCTCGGCGCAGGTGAAGTGTGTAGGGATTTGCTTTTTCACACTGTCACTGTCTCGTCACTGTACTAGAGGTACAGTGAGTTACTGATTGAAACCAATGCGGCAATGGACTTCAAGAGTCGCACTTCGGAAAACAGATGGAAATTCCGGTAAGCAGACAGACAGAAAGGTAGAGGATGTTGAGGGTGGAAGATGGCTGTGAATGAAAAGGGAGGAGCAGTAATTGAGGAATGCTATAGTTATATGTGTAGAGGGAATATTGTTCCCTCTACACATATAACTATAGCATAGGATGCACTCCCTGGTGTAATTACCTGCTAACATCTCTTCTAATGAGTTGCATCTCATTAGCAGAGATGTTAGCAGGTAATTACACCAGGGAGTGCATCCTATGCTATAGTTATATGTGTAGAGGGAACAATATGGTGGTAATGCAGAGGTCTGTGTGGGAGGTTCAGAAGAAGCCCAAGGGAAGCAGAGGGAAAGAAAGTAATCCCAAGAGAGGGAGCAAATGGATCAATGACAAAGTCATCATTAACAAAACCATCCAGATCCATTCTGGGTAAGAGAAAAGAATATCATGATTCACTATACAGCGCATCAGATTAAACTGTCTATCCTTCAAACATACACCTGACAAACCCTGCCTGTTTCCTTGGGAACTCGACAGTCGTGGTGTGCTGACTCATCCTGCAGTTGTGAGGCCTCCAAGAACCCCAGAGTTCCTCCAGCCTTCTACAAATCGCCAAGGAACTCCCTTAGAGTAGAGGTACAACTGCCCTACAGTCTGCAGGCACCGAACCAGCACAATCCAGTTTCTTGACTTGCTGCTCCCCAGAGTCTCTGATGCAGCACCCATATGAAAAGAGGTACATCAGCCTCAGAGAACCAAATCTGACCCCCTACCAAGTTTGGTGACATCAGGATTTACCATAGCCGTGCCCCCACCAATACCCAGGGCACTGTACCCTCTGCAGCATTCACCGAGATGAAGAATCCAATCCGCACTCCAACTGCCCATGAAGCAAGCACCCATTGAGGAACGTTCAGACGTCTAAGACCCATTTTGTGAGTGGCCCAGCTGTCCTGAAATCACCTCTCCAAGCTGTCTGCTACGACCTCTTTGATGTACACCACTTGGCTGACCTATGTGTTCTGCACCCAGCCTGCCCTGCCTGGGTACCGACGAACCAACAGTGCTTCTGAGGCCCTTGCGATCTGCTTCCTTAAATGTGACCCCTCCGATTTACCTTTACGTCCTCTTATGCAGTGTGTTTTCAGGTGACCCCATTCTTTTTAGCGCCCCAGCTACCAACTTTTGATTTGATTTACTTTTTATAAAGCGCAAACCATTACCCGAAGGCATCAAGGCTCTGCAGCCAAACATCCAGAACTGAGCTGTGTCCATAGACCCACCATATTAAGTAGTAGGGTGATAGCACTGTTTATATAGTGTAGAGCCAGGCTTTAAGTGTCTTTCTAAAAGACACAAGCCCTGTGATCGCCGTAAGGCACTGCAGTAGAGGATTCCAGAGTTTGCATGCGGCGACCAAGTAGGCTCTGCCGCCCCATTTCATCTTTCGGATCTGAGGTACTGACACCAAATTACGATGTGCCAAGTGAAGGTTTCTTACTGGAATGTACCAATGAAACATCTCTTTCAACCCAGCAGGGCTAGGAAGATACAGGGCCTTGTGTAAAATACAGATGGCTTTAAACATAATGCATTTTCTGATGGAGAGGCAATGCAGATCACACAACGCAGCAGCAGCTGATTGGCGCCTCGGAATATCAAGGATAATTCTGGCAAGCGCATTCTGTGCCACCTACAATTTATGTTGAGTACTGATATTGGAGTCAAGATAGAGGGAATTGCAATGGTGGAGAGGTGTGGTGCAGTGGCCAGGGCAGCTGACTTCGGAGCACAGGGTTCACGGTTTGATCCCCGGCTCTGGCGGCAGCTCAGCTCAGCACCATGTGACTCTGGGCAATAGCTCACTTAATTTCCACAATGGCCCCCAGCGCCTTGAGACCCGTAAGGGTGAGTAGTTCGCGCTTTACAAATACAGATTTACATAGTCCAATTTGTACATGACAAGGGCTAATATCGCCCGCTTTGCAACCCTAAGAGTAGTATTTCAATGTTATCACTGTTTAACTTGGGAAAATTCCTTCACATTCAGTCAGCAACTACCGCCAGAGGTGACCGCAGAGTTCGTAGCAATTGACACAATAATCTGTGTGACGTTAGCATTGGAAATTCCATGCATCCCATAGACCCTGATGATATAAAGACGTGGAAAGGCGTACAGTTTGAAAAGCTGAGGGCTCAATGATGAGCCCTGGGGCACTCCACATGGCAGAGAGAAAACATCTGAGTAGAACTGCTGTAGCAGCATCCTCTGTGAACAGTCCATGAAGATAGAGGACAGAAGAGCCAGGGCCTGTTGTGTGAGACCTATATCTTGAAGGTATTCAATCAGTGGCGAAGGGGAGATGGTATCAAAGGCAGCAGATCAGTCTAAAAGTACTAGCACTGCGCCTTGCCCCTCATCCACTACCGTCCTCATGTAGTCCATGGCTGAGATTAATGCCTCTTCGGTTCCATGATGTTTTCGGAATCCGAACTGGGAATTGTCCAGCCATCCACACTCTTCCATCAAATGGCCGTTCAGATGTTTCTCAAGGATCTTAGCTGGAAGAGGGAGCAGTGAAATCGGACAGTAATTTTTCGGAACTTTGCTATCTAGATTGGTTTTTTTTATAGGGGCCTGATCACTGCCTTTTTCAATCGGCAGGGATAGCAGCCAGTGAGAATAGCTTTATTCATCAGATCCGTGAGAAGCTGAGCCAACGTGCCTGCTATCATATGCAGAATTGCTGGTGAACAGGATCCCAGGGGGGAGTCGGATCGCGTGTTGAGGAGATGTTGCTCCAGAATCTCCGGGGTAAGAGGTGGAAATACCGAGAGCAAGTTAGATTCTTGGTCCTTATGCCTCGAAGACTCACTAGGGTCGAGCTGCAGCTTTCCACCCAGGGTTTGCAATAGGTGAGGTTATTTGGAAATGTATTAAAATCTATCATATATGTCCACAATTTTGCGTAGAAAACAAGTGGCTAGCTGATCACAAATGTTTTGTGAACCTTCGAGTTCCCCAACTATTGGAGGTGTGGAGATCTGTTGTACCACCCTGAAAAGTTCTTTAGAAGAAGTAGCAGTTTTAATCTTATGGGTACAATATGCAAACTTCTCTTCAGGAAGGGCTAATTTGAATTACCTAATTCTGTACCTATAAATGATTTTTTTCTTGCTCCTCTAACTCTCTTCTCCAAATTTGCTCTTGTTGGTGACAGGCCTGCATAGGAGTTCCAAGCCTGTCATTAAACCAAGGGGCGAGACTAGTTTGGTTAACTTCCCTGATGGAAACTAACTTATAGGTAGCCATCTCCAGCCACACTGTGAGGGCGTCCGTGACCTCGTCTACATCATCCTGAATCTCAATAGGTATACTATCCAGGGTTAGGGACACGGCTTCAGCCGAAACTCCTTTCCAATTTCTCCTTAGAATCTTACTCTTCAGACTTTGGCCACATTTTGACTGTTGAGTCGGACGTAAAAGAAAATGCAACTGCACCATGATCTGACTATCTGAGGGGAGGAACTGACTGATATGACACCCTTGGTTCATTCGAGAATATGCCAACTAAGGTGTTGCCTGTATCATGTGTAGGGGCAGAAACCAATTTGGGCAGTCCCATATTAGAAAGAGTTTTGATAAGTGCTCTAGACTCTTTATGAATATTGTCTTCAAGATAAAAATTGAAGTCACCCAAAACAATTAGATCTCAGCACCGTGCTCCTGGCCAAATCCGGGATGCTTCCAACAATCCGCTGGTGGAACATTGGGCCTGGCCTTGCTTCTTACCTAAATCCTGAAGGTGAAACCTAAAATCGGACTGTGTGATTTTATATGCATTTTTATATTTTCTCCCATTGACTTCAATAGTGCACAAAAGTGAATTATTTTGCCAACTTGAAAAATTCATATCTGGAAAAGGTCGTAGTGTAGAATAAAGTTCTTGGTCTGAAAAATTACATGCAAAATCAGTGTTATTTTTATAAATTGGTCCCGGATTTATTCTTGAGTGTGTGCATCATGTATTGCCTCTTTGAGTACAACAAATGCTCAGCACTACCCTCTGATAAACCTGACTGCTCACCCACACTACCACAAACAGAGCATTAGTACTATCTGTTTTTGCCTCAGTACCAATCCAGGTCTCACTGGACTCTCTGCACAGTGTACTTCATTTTAGTGCACATAACAGAGAGGCAGTGTCATACATATTCCTGTGTTCCCGCAGCAGAGAAAACACCCAGAGTTATGACTCGAAGATGGTAAAGGCACAACTGTGCTCGAATGCCATGTGGTTCTTTCACAGTTTACAGATTTTTAAATGAAAGCAATGTGAAAGACTGGAATCACTATGTTTTGGATTATAGGAAGTGTGAGTGGTCATAGTACAAGGTGAATCCCAAACTATCTCTAGGTGTGTAATGAATACACTGAAATACACAGTCAGGATGAATCGCTTAAGTATACGATTACAGCAGGAACCTGGACCAAAAAGTAATTCAAAATTATGAGGCATAAACGGGGATAATGATGATCTTATCCTGGTAAAAAACAGGATCGTGGGAGGAAGCTATCAAGGAAGCACCGGGATCTCAAAGATGTTTACTACTGAAACGATGTTCTTTCTTCAGGCTGCATGTTCTTCAGACTCTTGTGTCTCTCTCTCTCTCTCTGCAGGTCACTACCATGCCGGAATACCTTAAAATGAGATTTGGAGGCAAGAGAATCCCTATCTTCCTTGCAGTGCTGTATCTGTTTATCTACATCTTCACCAAAATATCTGTAGGTGAACTTCTGCTACTTCTGTTGTTGTATAACTTCATGTCTGGCCCTACCTCTCATTCATCAAAACACTAGACCAGGCATGTAAATTCGGGTGGCTCTTGGCAGCAGCCTTATTAGTTGTGGGCAAACATCTCGTTGTTTTATGGGAGATGCTGGGCTGTCAATGCTAACTCCTCCCAAGGGACACCAGTGGTTTTTCCGACACCACCAGCAAGGGTGTTGACTGACAGCAAGCCTAAAATGCTTTGTATATTGCTTCAAAAATTCAAGCATTATTATAATTTGGAAGCTGGGGAATGGTTCTCTTTCTATTGAAAATAAAAGTGCGCAGAGAACAATGTGCTTTTCAAGTAGTTTCTAAGTTTTCCTCTTTGTCTATTGTGCATGTTGGACGCAGTGAAAAGAATTTCTGCAGGATATCTGGTACGCATGGGGGGAGGGGGGAGATAAGTTATCACTGAACTGTCCCGCTAACTTCCACAAATCAGACTGGATTTCCAAAGCCAGCACTAGCAGGGTTGAATCTAATGCAAGTCCACTCAGACACGTGTGATCTTAATCCAAATAGCAAAATCAACAGGGTGGCATGCAAAATACCAAAACATAGTATTATCCACGATTAACACTTGTGTAATGATCAGGACAACTGTTGATCACCGACCACTACAGACAAATACAGACTGACTATTATACTTCCTACTGACATCATGACACTACACACTTCATCAGACTTACAATCTCGACAAATATAACTACTGTAAACAGTCTGATCAACTTGCCTGCTGTTAACTTAATGAGCATACCCACTGCAAACAATCTGAGAAATACAACCACTACCTATAGCATCACAACTGCACGCTCATTTTAAAAGCGTTGGTAGTTCACTCCGTGGTAATAGATTCACGATGTCCTGGGTTTTGACAGCTTAATCAATATTCTCACTTTTAAAGGTCTAACAAGGATACTCACTGTTTACAAATAAATAAATAAATAAATAACTGCCTCACATGTACACTAACTGTTAACAGCCTGGCCGGTGATTTCATTAAATGTAGCATGCCCAGTGCACAGGTTGAGTAGCAGAGTTACTAATAATAGCTTGACCAAAATTCCACCTTTGATTACAGGCATGTGTACTGTTAAAAGTGTGATTAGCATTCTTGCCTGGCAAGGCCACCTTTAACAGCTGATCCTGTTAACAACTAGACAGTATTGGTAGTTTGATAATGTTTCTGTTTACCAATATCATACAGTATTATTCATTTAATCTTTGATAAACAATCCTAATAACAACGTATATGGGTAATGTGTTGAACCAGAAATTCCAAGTATCCTTGGCTGTTACCCCATTACTTTATTTATATGTCACTCTCCAAAAGACACAGAGCACTGAAAAGCTTTTGTTCCTACGGCGGCACTCCAAAGGTCCCTAACACCTGGTCTCTACGCCTACTGGTGGTTGTTACTCTCTCTACTGGTGGCTTCTTCCTCAAAGTGAACAGTATAAAGAGGGTAGCAGATGTTAACAGCTTGATGACTTTACCAAGGTTAGAGATTGGCGACTACAGTAAAATGACTGCTATTACCACTCTAGCACAACATAGGAGAATACAGCACCAACCTTGAAGGCTGACCAGTGTACAACACAGCCACGGTGAACAATCTGCCCACTCTGATATTAACAGTGTTACCATTATACCATCTGTTAACAGACCTAGAACACAGACCACACTAATCACTGACCAGTACACTATTGTGCTAATTACTAATGCCCTGATATTATGAGAGTTGATACTCTACCCACTCAATTCTGATACCTCCAGGTACTATTTTACCTCCCCATTCAGAGTTCTACACCTCGGAATAGAAGATAATGTGGTAACACCACATGTTTCACTCGTTCCAAGCGGAAAACTCCCAATGCTGCTGTTTCCTCACTCGGCTTTACCTGCTGGGGGTCTGTGCAGCCAAAAAGAGTAGCAGTTTTGCACCAGGTTTAATCCGAATCAGGCACAAACACCCATGTGGGTCTGAATCGAGATTACCACAGCAAGTGGAGTAAATGTTATTTTCTTTATCAGTATTCCAACAACTAAAGCATGTTTCATGCACAGTGGTCGATAGTTTCTTATCTAGGCGTGAACTTTAAGTCCCACAACATACAGACATACACCACAAATGGCTGAATGAGTATATCAGTTATCAACAACCTAACCAAACCAACAAGAGGAGTGTACTAATAATATCTTGAGCTGCATGGCTCCTATTGCATATTCACAGTTTCCCCCACACCACCATGTCTGTAGATGACACAGACCTCGTCCTGGGACCTGTGTTTGCTCTGTATCAATGCATGATATTGAACATCTGGCTATTTATAGGGTGGTACTCTACGAAGTAAAACATCTCCTCTCATCTGTTCATTTAATCTTCTCTCCGTAGGTGGACATTTACGCAGGGGCACTTTTCATACAGCAGGCGCTGCGCTGGGACCTCTACATAGCTGTAATTGGGCTGCTTGCCATCACAGCCATATACACGATTGCAGGTATGGCAACCAACTACTGCACCAGCAGCAAACAGTTCCAGCCGAAAAACATCACTGATGTGACAGACGTGCTTTTTTATAAAATAGGGGCTCAGCTGAGACTTTTATCTAACTATAAAGGGACATTTCGTTGTCATTTGCATGGTTGACTGTCATCTGCATAGTTACAGGTAGACCACTCAGCCTACCGAATATTGCCTTCGCGCCAACCAGTCACCCAGACAATCTCTCTCTTTCTCGTTCCCTTATAAACCCGATCATCCTTCCACAGAATAATCATTTAGACTCATTCATTCCACATTAAAAGCTCTCTTATCCTACATTATTTTTCTGAAATCCGCTAACCCCCTTCACATCCCAATCACTTTTGTCTGACTGGAGAAACCCGGAAAAGGTTCACCATTCGGTATGGAGAACGCCGCACTAGCATGGATAGTCACATGATGGTTGCAACGATCAACTTAAACTATTTACATAGATCAGTAATCGACTGGTCATATGGTGATTGTTCGGTCCCATGGCAGTAGTCTGTGGGGCTAGTGGCCTGGCATGTTGTACCAAGGAAAGGCAGGCAGCTCCACTGTCACATCTCTGCTTCTGCTCCTCTCTGGACAGGTAGCAAAACTGTTCTCACCACTGATCCACATCCTTACTACAGCAAGCTGCAAGGTGCATTTTATCTGTACACAGATCAAATGACATTATTGTGACCACACCAGCCATCTACTTACCCATACCTCAGGCAGTTGCAAGTTTGGAAGAAGAGTGAGCGGTTTCCCCCCTGCATGCCTACAGTTGAGGTTCTACACACTACGCTCACCCACTCCACAGCAGTCTCTCGCATTCCTACATTACATGTTTCCTAGACGCACACTCATTAGCAAGCATAAACTCACTGTCTGGGATGTTTCATCTACCCAATTGTCCTGGGAGCTCTGTAAAGCAGTTCTGCAGCTTCTGGCACCATCCAAGCAACCATACTCTAATGTTCGAAACCTCGATTGGGAGATACAGATTTCCATAAAGGATGTATAAGATGCTCCATGGATAGGATGAGTGTTGGGTTGCAAAGTACTATTTCCTTATTTACTGATGGATTGACTGACGCTTTACCAAATACATGTATTTATTAATTAGACACCCACTTTATTGGTTGAGTGAGGGTTGAGTTATCCAGTATTTCTATGTTTCAATAGATCTTGCCACTGTTGGAGCTGTTATGTTGCAAGATACCTGCACCTCTTCGCTCAAGCGCCTATAAGGGGAGTTCCGTATAGCGGTTGAACGGTGAAATCTTTGCTCCCAGTGGTAATACACCTTATAGCTTTAATACCCTCATCTCAACTTGCTTTGTTGTGCTATCTAGACTGGAATATATGCCATGAACTACATGAGTTTCTTAATATGACCCCAGAATGCCTCTATCGACTAGCTGGACACTCCTCTAGAAACATTGAATTCACTTCCTAGCCTCAAGACCCAACAGTTCAAACCACGCACAACTTCACACTTACACCATCTATACACATTCCACAAGCACAAAATCCCTGAGGCTGAAGAAGATAGAAGGAGGTATGATTCTACAAATATACAGCATAGCTGGTCCCAAGAAAGCCTAGGCACAGACCATTGGACAACTGAACAGTGCATCCCAGAAGTTGTCATCATTTAGGGTTTGGCTGAAGCGGGACATCTGCCATAAACTGGTGGATGTCTTGCTGTGCTTAACATTGCTTGAGTTAGAGGTGGGGGAACCACCAAGTGTCTGACAGTGAAGACTGAACTGACTCCACTGACGGAATCCCTTTAACAGCTGCCAGTCTACCTGAGGGCCATCAGCATGTGAACACTGGTAGGCCCCTCGTATTCAGAGCAGGCCATCAGCCGATTATTTTGACTGCCCTGGTGTGCCACAACAACTGAACTGCTGCACAAACATCCATCTGGCCGCTCCATGAGCTCAGCCAGTACCACATACTGACTTTCAACTATGTCACTGTTTCCTTATTGTCTTCCGCTCAGACCTCACACATGGTGTCATCCTTGGAGAAATCTCAGTATCTTCCAACAATGACCCCAGCAAGAGCCATCCTCTCCTTCATCACTAGATATCACTGATGATTCGAGTCTAAACTCTCTTTAGACATTCAGCCAGTGACCCACTCTTATTTGCTATTCTTTGCCCTTGAAATACCTACATCTATATTTACATATTCCTTCAAAGACCACAGGCAATACGCTACACTGACTTCTCACTTAGCATACAGCCTAATCAACTTCTGTGACCTCAGAAAATGCCTTGCACACCCAGATCAGTAGGTCGCTGCAGTACTTGAGTCTGCCTGCTCCCACTTGCATCTCAGCCAGTGCCACAATCCCCCAGTACATTTGTCTGTTCCGTCTAGGACAGGAACAAGTGGCTTCCTCACACTGCTTCCTGGATGTCAAAGCTGCACCTGTGATCTTTTCCAACCAGGTATCTTTTCCAGCATCTGTCAGATACAAGCAAAATCCAATATTTGTTTTGATAGTGCGGAGCATGTGTCACCATGAAATGGCAACATATGCATGTTTTGGGGGGAAATAGTATCACTGATACCATTTAGATCACATTCTAAATCATTTGTGACAATCCTCCAAGATCTGAGATTTAGGACCTAAACACCTTAACAAACATACTCATCCTCCTTGCTAGGACATATGATGCACCCAAGTCTATGTGCACACACAGGTGTGGTTTCAGAAGTACCACTGAAGTTAGTGTATGTAATGAGGAAATTGGTGACAGGAGGGCTGTGGTAAATAAGTTCATCATTTCTGTGTAACACCTATTTGTGTTTGCCGGCTGTAGGTGGGTTGGCAGCAGTAATCTACACGGACACACTGCAGACAGTCATCATGCTGATCGGGGCTCTTATCCTCATGGCCTTCAGTGAGTATGTACACACATTCCTCCAAACTGTCAAAAAAGGACATTACTGCAAGAAGTACACAGTTGCCTAACTGTGCATATTTTGCAGCTGTTTGGTTGAGGGGCGGGGGGTTGGTATGGTGGGCACTGTCTGTAGGCATTAGCTATGGATCATGAAAGAGGTTGCCAAATTATCTGTGCTCTGATTATATTTGCATTTATCATAGAATCCTATGTTGAAGACATCAAAGTTTTGTGACAGAGAGAGACCTTGAGGAACGAAACACACAGCATGTGTTTTGCTTAAAAACTCTTTTGGCCCACTTCAGAAACTGCATTTTGTAGTAGGTAAAGTAGTACTTTTACAAAATGCAATTCACTAACCTACAAGTGGCAACATCTACCTCCACTTTCTTTTCTATGGGGAGATCTCCACATATGTACGTTTATTGTTTAGAAGTAAATGTGGAAGAGACCAGAGAGAGTTGTCAGAAAATGAAGCCTATCTCCATCCAAAGGGACCGGTTTAAGGAACTGTAAAGAGAGGTTTCGGAAGGGACAAACTACTACAAATGCACACACACTAAAGAGGAAGCACATTGCTATTCACAAACTCTAAAGGTAACAACACAGGAATAAATGTACTCTAATCCAGCCTAGGAGTAAATCAAGCACCACATACTCAAACAGAAAATACTGAATGTAAGGGCTTAAAATACCAAATAATGTCAAATAAGCAAACCTGATTCAACGTTTTAAAATACATATATATTTGTTAAATGCTAAAAAGAATATATAATTACTAAACAACTATCTAATTATTATAAAATGCAATAATAAATTTAATAAAAAAATAAACTAAACTTTTCAACTTTAAAATAAACAGATTACTTATATTAATTCAACATGTAACATTTAACAACATTTAATACATATTCAATATCAAATATTACTGTATGTGGGATTTTTTTGAAATTATTCTTTAAGAAATATTACTTATCAATTAAATAAATATAGGTATATAAATTAAATATTTAAAACACATTGAGTAAGGTAATACGCTGTAACATTTTATTGTACTAGTGCCATTTCAATAACAAGTATTTGTAATTAATTTATATTTATATTAAAATATTTTTTAGAATTTTTATTAAAGAATAATACATTTTGATACGTTTTCCTACACTTTCCCACAGGAAGATCTCAACCATGGTGGTGGTGATCTCCACATGTGAAAAGTTACTAGGGGTAACTTTACACTTGTAAATTCAGTCTTTGTATCTTGTTCATGTCTGTGAACATAACACAGGATGGTTTCGCGTCTATCACACTGGGCTGAACAATGCAGCAAATTAGCAACTTTGAGGCACTGGTGTAATGCAAAATGATCGGGCGCCTTGAAGTCTGTTATGAGTGGCCTTAGAATCCCCCATATCTCACAGATATTTATTTCCTTTTTGCAAAATGGGGGCTGCTTAAAGGACTGGAGGGGGCCACTGTACCACAAGGTCTGCAGGGGTGTGTGTTAAGCCCTTGATTTTAGTGGGGAACCCGGCTTGGGGCGGGGGGGTGGGTGTTGGTTGGTCATTTGGCCCCGAATGTGCCACTGCAGGACAATCCACTGGCAAGCTATGAATTCTGACAAGCCAAGTATAGTGAAGTAATTATCTCAGATGCGTTGGCTGTTTGGACTTTACAGTCTCTTCAGGAGACATGCGAAATTTGCAGAGCTGAACTAAAATTCCTTAAGTATCTGTTGTGAATTAATTATTTTCAGAAAAAATCATTTAAAACTCATGTTTAATATGAATTTTATTTGAAAAATACAGTCGGCATGGGATTTAACCATGTAAGATAATATAAACATTTAATGTTGTTACATTAATGGAATTATTAACTGGAATTATTTAACACAAAAAATGGGTTGTGACTTACAGTGAATTTTAGTTTTTGTTTGTTAAGATCCACTGTTTTTATTTCTGCCTGAATCACAAGACACAACACACCAGCAACCAAGAAGTGATCAAAGCAAAGAGACTTCGCTGTATCTGTTCTTGTCACAAACGTTAGGCCCAACTAGACAAATGGATTTGCATTTTTACTGGGACAAGTGTGGGAACAGTGGGTGGTAGGAACAGTGGGTGGTAGGAATTCTGTGGATCTTTGAAGATTCTGGAAGTTTCCATCATAGAAATGGGAGAAAATAAAATCATGATTTTAGGCAACGTTTGAGGTTTGCAGGGCATTGTGGATAAGAAAACATTGGGGGATCCACGCAAGGCGCCCCACCCTGGAATCCCCTGGATGTCTATCTTTCAACAATTTCTGGGTTTGGTAGGTTTCCTTGGGAAGAGGCCGTGCTTGTGGTTTCCTTGGGAAGAGGCCGTGCTTGGACCCAAATACCTCAGCTACATTACGTCTGATGTCTCCACATTGCGTCTTGGGGCCCTTTGTGTCGCTGGCAATAAGCTGAGCCACACAAGTGGGGTAGTGTTTTTTATAGGAAGAAGTGTGTAAATGCTGGGTGGTAAGAAATATGTGGGTCCCAGTAGATTCTTCACTTTTTCTCACAGAAATGTCAGGAACATTTGAATTATCCCTGCTGTCTAGTTGGCTTTCTACTCACCCTCCAGGGCATAACTGTGGGAAACTTTAATCAACCCCATGGGGTCAGAAGGACAAAGTAGGCTCGATCTGGGGCTGGAGGGACAGCCAGATGCCTGAGAGACCACACCAACCCTTCTTTTTCTGGACCATTTTTTACAAGGTGTCTAGTGGGCTTTCTACCCATGAGGAGCAGATTAGGGGCAAACCCTCAATCGGGGAACACCACCTATTTGCCCCCGGGGACAGAAAAAAGACTCAAATCCCCCTTCAGGGGTGGAGGCATGGGTTAATGCTAGGGTGGGCCACCCTTCACCCCAACCAAAAAATGTTGGCCTAAAATCCCTTCTGTCTAGTGGGATTTGTACCCCCAGGTTATGGGAGCAGATTTGGGGCAAACCTTCCAATCTGTCTCCAGGAGGGGCAGAAAGACTTTATTGTCCATTTTGGGTTGGGTGCATGGCCCTATGCCAAGGGGGCCGCCCCCTACCCCTTTCTTTTTCGTTTTTACAGGAACAATTTCCCTGATGCTTATTGAGGTCGTCTACAACCCACCTATGGAGAGGCAGAACTTGGGCAAGTTCTGAAATCTGCCTCCCAAAGAAGGGGGAAGAAACACTGTAGGCCCCTTTTGGGGTAGAGCACAGCTCTATGTCAGGGTGGGCCGCCCCCACCAATTTTATTTCCAATTCCTGGTGCATAGTGGGATTTCCACTCCCCTGAGGGCGTACTCTGGGGCAAACCCCACAATATGCCTGCCAGGAAAGGCATAAAGACTGTCTTGCCCTTGGTAGCGTCGGGTGGGCACTGACCCTTGCACAAATGGCCTCTTCCACCTTGCAACAGAAAAAAAGAAATCCCTGGTATCTAGTAGGCTTTCTATCTCATTTCGGGGGGCGGGGTAGATTATGCGTCAACCCCATTCTGTCCCCCAGGGGGCAGAAAGACTATGCTTCTTCTGGGAAGGCCACCTGACCCTTTTGTTAATGGATAACTGTTGGGACAGATTGGGAGCAAGCCACCAATCTACCACGTTAGAGGTGCCCCCTCCCCCCGCTCTCCCTTCCCCCCAAAAAAATCCTGTTATCCAGTGGGCTTCCTGCATCCCTAGAGGGGGTAGTAAGTCTTTATAATTTTTCTGGGGTGGGGGCATAACCCTATCCCTTTTGTTTAGAAACAGTGGTGTGAACCCCACTCTTCTCCTGTCCCAGGGAGGCTGATCCCCCAATCTGCCCCCCAAGGAGAGCAGAAAGACTGTTTTGCCCTTGGGTGTGGGGGATATTGGAACACAAAAGTCTTCTGCATGGTAAATGATGTGCACCCCTGCCCCGAGTGCCCACCTGTACTGGTGTCTGGATCCTTAATGCGGATTTGCTGTTCTAAGCTAATACGGATCATACGTACGCACCATGATATAGGACTGTCTCACAGACTGTAGCCTTGTTAGACCTGGAGGGGTTCCCAAAGCACTACCCTCATAGTGATGGAAGGCTACTGCGTTCACCAGGAGCAGTGGTGGCGGCATAGGATGTAGTGATCAGTAGTAGTGAACAGATCCTTTTTCACCTGTGCCACTGGAAAGAGGCCTACATGCTCATTCACCTTTTTAAATGTTCCACGGCTGTTTGCGTAACTCACCCGTGGGTAACAATTGGTAGATGTGGATGTGCTGCACAGCGCAGGAGTAGTGACTGCACTGTATGTATGCGTGTCTGGGAAAGTTACTGTACAGGGTTAGAGCAGTACTGTGCGATATATGTGTGGTTAGTGCATATACTGAATGTACGTATGCCTGTTGGAGATGCAGTACATGAGAGATGTAGTGCTGTGCGTGTGCAGGGAAAAGCATGTGCTGGGTGTATGTCTGCTTGCGTAAAGCACAATACATAAAGAGTGAAATGGTGGGCAGCGTGCCCAATGTGAGTGTGTCTGTGCTGGCAGTGTGCTTGCAGAAAGCACATACTGGTATAAAACAGAAAACAGCACTACAGTGCTAAACAGTGCGCACAAACTGAATATGTGCCTGTAGTGGCACAATGCATGGAGCTAACAGTGCTGAAGTGGAAGTGTGCTGTGACAGTGTAGTGGGTGCAGTGTGCTTGCAATGGTACATTACATGGAGGCCCCGTGGTTTCCATTTTGGAAAGCCCAGGCCTGGCAGGTGAAGACATGAGGAGGGGAGGAATCACCCCGGACAGATTTGGGTATTGCTGTATTCCTATGAGCTGGGTAGGGGACACACTGGAGGTGAAAGGAAGAGACTCCCTTTAGACGTCAAAAGACTTCTCTGTGATTCAGTGATAAATCACAAGAAAGGGGCCTGGACATATCTCAGGAAGAGAGATGGGGCTGATAAGGGAATCATAAAGAGTAGGGCTGGGGGGCTGGGATTAACCTTTTGAGCATGTCACTGTGGATGACATCCGGGTGTGAACTCTGGTGACTCCCATGAATTGTGTGGTGGGTCAGTCTGTGTCAGATTCATGCCTGTGCTGAGAGATATCCTTTTAGTGGAAAGAAGAAAAAGAGAAATGTCCACTTCAAAAGAAGCAGAAATCAAATTTTTGTGTCTGGAAATGGACTAGAAGATTGGGAGGTTGAGACCCAAAACGTTGTCATCTGCCAAGCATTCAGACTGGATGTGCGAGGAGAGGAAGCCCTGCAAGACTTCTGCCTGTGCCCAGGACTGTGGGCAAAGGCCTGCTAGTCTCCCCGCTGGTTGTGGGAACATAACATAGGACAAACCAAGATCATCTGTGCAGTGGAGCCTGGAGCAACAGCGCCATATACCCTTGCAAAAGTAGAGTTAAAAATAAAATACTCATTTTTATATAAAAGCAAGTATTTGACTGAACATTCATTTATTGTTCATACTGTTTGCACTTTGAGTCGTGTTCACTGACCTGTATCTATAATATCCCCCTCCAGGGAGCCATGACTGCTTGACCACAGCTACCACTTGAGTCAAGTGCAGAATGGGTACTTGGCCCAGTTGATCGGGATTCATAGGAGATCCAGCCCTGGGACATCAGGAGTAAAAGGCCTCAACCCCCACGGTTGGGGCTAGTAACCCCTGCGTGCCCCTTGGCCCTCTGAAAGAGTTTCTGACAGGGGAGCACAGGCCATGGCCTGAGGAGCTGCTCTCCCCTCATGAAAATAAATCCCTGGCTCTAGTATAGTGTATTCCTGCCTTGGGAGCGATTACAAGTTTGCTAGGTATAAGCTAACCCAGTTCATCCATAGTCTCCGTCATAGCTTTTTATGCCAATGCATAAGTGCTGGATTTGACTATCACTTGTCATGAGATGAAAACCTTTTTTTTTACCGTATGCAGGCTTTGTGAAAGTTGGAGGCTTTGACGAGTTACAGACCTTATACTTTAAGGCCATCCCCAAAAATCGTTTTGAGAACAGCAGCTGTGGTTTGCCAAGGGAGGATGCCTTCCATCTCTTCCGTGATCCAGTCACTTCCGATCTTCCCTGGCCCGGTGTGCTGGTGGGAATGACCATTCCTTCACTTTGGTACTGGTGTACCGATCAGGTATTTACAAAAAGACTACAACTGCTATAGTGCATATCCCTGCACTTTCTTAGTAAGAGGTATAGATAATGTGTGTACACACAGCTTTTTCTATAAAGTCACAAGCTGTTTTCATTTGTAACAGCATAAAAGGTGATGAATGGAATGCTTGATTCAGACGCTGGTATTTACTCTCAGCCGCATTCCATTTCATCATGTTCTAGCTGTAACATTATAAACAGGGACCAACCATTTTTAAATCAATTTTGGTCCTACCCCACAAGGGATATTCCAGGCCCAACTGCCAGGCTAGTGCCTCTCTGAATGGGAACAAAAGTAATCCCAGTCTCATCTGTAACATCTGAGTGCTACATATTCTCTTGCAATTTCCTATAACTTGCCCCAATCTTTTTATAAGCAAACATCACAATTCACATACTTTGTAGCAACCAATGCAACCCATGTTCTTCGGGCAGTTTAAAACTGTGCTAGTTTATCACCAAAAGGTGAATAAACAGAGTACTTCAATGTCTGGTCAGGGGTTGCAAGCACTATATAAATGCAATTACAAAATAATAAAAAACAATTGAGCTTTGGGTCAACATCACCAGACACAAGTGGAATTACCATTTGTGTCTATTCACCTGCAGGGAGGACTATTCAAGAGACAGGACCCTCATCTCCTATTGTACTTCATAACCTGGTTGGTGACTTTTACTTGAGAACGGTCTCCAGAAGACTACAGTTAAAAGTTGGCTGGGATAAAAGTGTAGCTAATTGTTCAAATTGAAAAGGAGATTCTTAAAAGACTTGTTCTTCTAATATGCAAACATCTAAAATATCAATGTCTCCATGCAAAACAATGCTTGATCCTTGTCCCAGGTAATTCTTTTATCTCCTCAACCCATGCCCTTCACTGTTACTGCCATCAGACGTTTGCTGCTCTCTGTGGCCCAAGAAAGCGCCTACATACATGAGTCCACCTCTTCTTCTTAACGCTTCCAACATGCCTTTTCGTAGGTCAATCATTTTATTCCTGTGTTCCTCCAGACTATGGGGCACATTAGGATGGCGGACGGACTTGCCTCCGTCCGCCACCCTAGAGGAAGAGGGACCGTCCGCAGGGGCAGCGGCGGTCCCTCCGTGCTAATTAGGATGTGACCGCCACCCTGGCGGTCACATCCTGTATTTTTATCATTGCGACGGGTGCTGCTTGAAGCAGCACCCGCCGCAATGTTAAAAAAGTAAGTTGTGCATTTGCATGCACAAAGCGGCAGGCACCTCGCGGTGCCTGCCGCTTTGTGCAGGCAAATGCAGGGGGGGTACCGTAGGTACCCCCCCATGTGCACCCCCCACCCCCCTTCACCCCTGGGGGCCCGCAACGGGCCCCCAAACACAAATCCGTATGCCTTTACACGGCGGAAATGCCGCCGTGTAAAGGCATCTTTCCGCTGTCATCCTAATATGGCTGGCGGTGTCTGATAGACACCGCCAGCCATGTTAATGCTTTTCCGCCGCGGGCGCAATCCGCGAGCGGCGGAAAGGTGGCGGACAGATAGGAAGACCCACCAGCCATCCTGATATGGCGGTGGGTCTTGCAGGGCTCCCCGGCGGATTTCCCGCATCCTCCGGGCCGGCGGTGGCTTCCGCCGGCCCGGTGGATGCAGGAAATCCGCCATCATAATCGGCCCTTAAGTGTGTTTCCTACAATGGTGGAAAGTACACAGCTTTGTTTAAATACCCCTCACCTACCAAAAGGACCCTTGGTGGCATGCTTCATCATCGGGGTCTTCCCCCCCTGCTGCGGGACGAGGCATGCTATAACCTACGACTACGTGGGAGCACTGGTCATGAAAAACAATACTATGTGGAATGGAATGTGGATTTATAAAGCGCGATGGCTACCCAGGGGCGTCCCAGCGCTATAGAAAAAGAATGAGTTGAGCCGGAGAGGCTTGAGTGGGAGAGGCTGAGTGAAGAATTAAATTGAAATTTTGCTGAAAAGCCAGGTCTTTAACAGTTTACGGAAAGTGAGAAGGTTAGGTTAGGTGTGTGGTGTAGGAGTGTGAGTGGAAGGGTCAGAAGTGAGTAATTGGTGAATGGTGAAAAATTTAAAAATACCTGGCTCAATGGAAAAAATAAATGTTAATGTTCCTTTGAGCTGGTATTGTTAAAAGTGGGGAATGAGATGGAGATACTATGCTTTAATGAGCAGTGTTTCCTGTGTCGACATGTTTCGAAGCCCTCCCCTGGTGTCTCATCAGGACCTAGAAGATGTCCCTTCTACACTCAGATCAAAACAACTGTGTATTTACATATAATCCTTACTAAGTGGTGCACATAAATATAACCTGCACAGTATACTTTACCCCAGTAGGTATATTGCTGAATGGGTTTCTTATTATATCGCCCAGATATTGCCCCATGAGCCTTCAAAACAGGAGGGAAGCGGCTCCGGCGAGGCAGTGTCTTGGTGAGGAGGTAACCTTGATATTTGTGTGACTATAGGTACCCCTTCCCTCCTGTTTTGAAGGCTCATGGGGCATTATCTGGGCGATATAAGAAACCCATTCAGCAATATACCTACTGGGGTATAGTATACTGTGCATGTTAAATTTATGTGCACCGCTTAGTAAGGATTATATGTAAATACACGGTTGTTTTGATTTGAGTGTAGAAGGAATCTCTTCTAGGTCCTGATGAGAAGCCGGGGAGGGCTTCGAAACATGTCGACACAGGAGACACTGCTCATTAAAGCATTGTATCTCCATCTCATTCCCCACTTTTAACAATACCAGCTCAAAGGAACATTAAAATGTATTTTTTCCACTGAAATAGGTATTTTTTAATTTTTCACCATTCACTCACTTCTGACCCTTCCACTCACACTCCTACACCACACATAGTAATGTTTTTCTTAACCAGTGCTCTCACCTAGTCGTAGGTCGTAGCACGCCCCGTCCGGCAGCGATGCGACAAGACCCGGATGATGAAGCATGCCACCAAGGGTCCTTTTGGTGGGTGAGGGGTCTTTAAACATAGCTGTGTGCTTTCCTCCATTGTAGGAGACACACGTAGTCTGGAGGAACACTTCTATACTTTCCCATAAGGGAGGATCCCTTTGTTTTTTGATAATATAACTTGAGGGGGACGTATCCATCCCTTCTGCTCTTTTGAGCATTACCTCTTCACTCCCTTCTTGTGTTTCTTTGTAATCATTTTACTCAACTGCATAAACCCACTAGCATTATAAGGCTCTCTTTAGACCCATCAACCCTAGTACTTCTGATGTTAATACCTTCTACCTTCTTTCTACATAACCCTTCTATCAAGAATGACTCACACTTCACTCGGCATACTGTAAAGTACACATCCTCCAGTCCACATAACATGATTGTATCTGTTGATCCACCATTTGATGGCCCTGCTCTTGTATTATATTTTTTATGTCTCTGTAAATGTCCTTACCTTATTTCTTCATTGTTTCATCTCATCTACTGACACATCTTCCCATCTGCCTGTTGCATGTGCCCCTCCTTTTGCCTTTTCTCTGTTTATTTTAAGTGTACCCAACCTCCATGTTGTTTGCTAATTTCTGACCTAAGTGATGGCTTAATGAATTTCACTGCTTGTAGGTGATTGTCCAGAGGTCTCTTTCTGCAAAAAATCTCTCTCATGCCAAAGGAGGGTCACTGCTGGCGGCTTACCTGAAGGTACTACCCCTCTTCATCATGGTGTTTCCAGGAATGATCAGCCGAATCCTCTTTCCAGGTCAGAACCGTTTCTTCACAGTCTTGTCTGTCACCTTTGAGTAGCAACATTTTATCTGTGGCCTCAGGAATCTGGCTGTCATTGGTTAGTATACATTCTCCTTCTCAATGGATATTTACCAGTTTTCCTCACTGGTCCTTAGATGAATCAGGACTCCCATTTTTATTGTTGCCATTCTCAATGCCTCTTCAACTCTAATAGCCATAGTGCCATTTGGTTTTTTAGGTCTCCATTATTTCTTCAGAGTGCCATTCTCAGTTGTCCCTTTATGAATTATTTTTATTTCAAATCTTTTGTTAGACATTTTATCTGGACCTTTGCTTGTCCCTGCTTTCATGACACTTATGAACTGACAGTCTTAATTGATTCTTGGAAGTTTTCTTTCTGAATTGCCTTTAGAGGACCTCTCCTATCTACCGGATTGTAATACCTTGCCTTACTGTAGCCAGCTTTCCTCTATGAACAGCGATAGCGCAGTACAGCACACTGGAGTAAAAAAACTGTGTCTATGATAATGTTGTGTTCTGATTGTTGGGGTTGTGAGCTCACGACAAGGTCTATGTTATCTTTGCATTACATAAGTAGGCTTTTGCCCATACATAGTCAAAATGTGGAAATGTAACACATGGCACGAGAAGTGAGTGTTCATTCTTTTATAGTATTATGTACTCTGTTCTACAGATCAAGTGGCTTGTGCTGAGCCAGAAGCCTGTAAGAAGATATGTGGCAACCCCTCTGGCTGCTCGGATATTGCCTATCCTAAACTGGTGATTGAGCTTCTGCCTACAGGTAAGACCTAACCTGCAGGGCTGATTGGAGAATTCTCATCCTCATAGCCAGGGGGAAGCACACACATATAGCCAGCTGTGTCATTTCTGCATTGGGAGCCTGTATAGGGCAGTAAGCATACACAGCCTTCCACGGTTTGATCCATAAGGTGTACTACGTACTTGTTGGTCAGAGGGATCACTTGGAGCAGTAGGAATGCCCACTCTGTGGTAATCATGCTTGAAGCTGCACTTGCTTGCCAGCTCTGATGCCATTTAAAGTGCCCACTAGTTATGGCTGCAAGATAAAAAACAATACTCTTGTGGTTGAATGCAGGGCAATTAATGGTTGCAAACAAAGACAGCAATCTACTGCTCTGATATCTCCTCCTTCATAAAAGAACTCTTCCGATCGATACTGGAGGCCCCCAGACCTAGACATCAAACTAGATCGCACGCACAGAGTTTGTCCCAGGCGATCATCTACCGCCCCTCCACCCGACATATTGATGTGCGTCCATGATTTCCAGCTGAAGGGGTGCATCCTCCATCAGGCGAGTGATAAACACCCATTTCAATTTCAAGGACATAGCCCAGTCCTCTAACAAGATCTTGCTGCCATAACCCTTTAGAAGAGCAAAGCCTTCCGCCCAATCACCACCCACCTTCAAGCAGCAGGGGTACAGTGTTCATGGGGGCACCCCTTCTGTCTGGTCTTCTGCCATGAGAGGAAATTACACCAGCTTCGCTCATTGGAGGAGGCGCGCCGAATACTAGATCTCAAGGATAGCTCACCGGAGCCCACGGAGGGCGGGAACCATGATTGAGACAGACGGAGAGCCCGCGGCCAGAGGGGCGCCCTACTGAACTTCGCCCAGACTCAGAAACCATGGCCAAGAAACTGCAGGCCATCCTAGAATCGCTGGTTGGAGCAGCATCATGAAACTTTATGATCTGGCCCCTTTCACACCTGCTCCCCTTTTTCTCTTCACCCCTCTCTTCTCATGCTGGTCTATCTGCTCTGGGACGGAGGGGCTTGGGCCGGGAGGGAGGAGGGGCCGCAGCCACTGACATCCCAACTTTGTGAACATACCATGAGACTGCGCGACATGGACCCTGACGAACATTATGTTGTTTCTCTTTTATTGTTTATGCCAATTGGTTGGTCGGCTTATTGTTTTTTTTTGTTGGACCCGGTGACTGTTTTTAAGAGCCTTTGTCACTGTCGCCTTCACCTAAGACTTTCTTACTCTCCCCCGCCCACTGACCATTTACGGGGAAAGGGGGGGAAGCTTCATTAACTACATACCTTGCGCTGCCCTATGTCTGACCAGCTAGTGGTTCTCACCCTCAATGTGAAAGGCCTCAACCACTCTCTGAAGAGCAGCACTATTCTTTCCTATTTGGAGCAGTCTGGGGCACACATTTGCTTATTACAGGAGATGCATCTTCTCCCCAAAGACAAACACAGCCTCCTCTCTAAGGCCTTCCCTCACCAGTACTTTTCATCCCTCCCTAATAAATCAGCTGGGGTCGCCATCCTGGTCTCTCGCCAATTCCGGGGAAATGTAGGTCCCAAACAGGCCAAAATAAAAGGTGGGATGTTAGCATATTCACTGGTGGGGGGTTCTAGATCCACTACTGTAGCCACTCTCTACTCTCCCAATGAGAGGAGGGAGACCTTTCTCTGAAGGGCGGTGACAGAGGTTTTGGGGTCCCAAGACTGACTGGTCTTAGTAGGAGGGGACCTCAACCTAGTATTCAATAACAAGTTAGACAGAGATCAGCGCTGCCCCATTGCCAAGCAGGAGCCCTTGCCACTGAGGGTGCGTGGTGGTCGAAAGATGTGTGCCTAGCTGACATCTGGAGAACTTTCCATCACCAGTCCCGAGACTACACGTATTATTCCTTAGCAGACAAAACCTATGCCAGGCTGAACTACTTTCTAGGCTCACCCGAAATCACCTCCTTAGGTCAAAGAGTCAGTATTGAACCCCGATCCCTGTCGGACCACTCGGCTGTGGTTACTACCCTCGCAGCCTCACGAGGTGGCCCATTCTCTAGGACTTGGCACCTGCGGGAGGGTCTGCTGCAACGCCCTTATAACACTGACCAAATCTCTAAGGTGATTACCGACTATCTGGCCATCAAAGACACCACAATATTGCAGTCACAAACCTGTGGGATGCCCTTTAGGCAGTGGTCAGTGGGGAGTTCATTGGTCAGGAATGAAGGGACGACCCACACATAGTGGAGATGTTCAGCGAATTCTATCAAGATCCCTACACAGCACAGGATCTCCCAGCTGATGCCGCAACAACATACCTACAGGAGGCACACCCCTCTACTCTGATGCCAGAACAAGCGCCTGAATTAGATCGCCCCATCCGTTAAGAGGAGGTTGCCTCCTGCATAGCTTGCCAGAAATCATCCAAATCTCCAGGCCCTCATGGCTTTCCTGCCATTTTCTACAAGACTTTCTGCCACATCCTGGCACCTCTTCTCACCAGACTGTTCAATGCTATAGGAAACTCGTCATCCCTCCCCTCATCTATGTCTATGGCATGCATTGTGTGATTCCCAAGCCAGGGAAGGATAAAACACAATGTTCCTCTTATAGGCCGAGTCCCTCCTGAATGTCAATCTAAAACTCTTTACAGGCATCCTAGCTGCTCGTCTTAATCCCCTTCTACTGGGGCTTATAGACACGAACCAAGCGGAATTCGTCCCACAACAACAATGCAGTGATAATACGAGACGGATTCTTCACCTTATCGACAAGGCCCAACGATACGACCAAGAGCAGATTCTACTGGCTGTAGACGCCAAGAAGGCGTTTGATAGGGTCCACTGGCCCTATCTTGCGGCCACTCTAAAACACTTTGGTCTCGGGTATCGTTTTACGGGGTGGATTCTCAGCAGTTACGATCGACCCACTGCAGTAGTCTGGGTCAATGGCCACTCCTCTGTCCCATTTCCCATTGGCAGGGGTACTCTGCACGGGTGCCCTTTGTTGCCCCTGCTCTTTGCCCTTTACATGGAACCTATGGGTTATAGAGTGCGAGCCAACCCCTATACGCACATGATGTCCTAGCAACTCTAGAGGCACCATCTACCTCTGAACCTACTTTCCTTGATGAACTAACGGCATTCGGCCTTTCAGCCGGATTTAAAATGAACATTCATAAATTGCAGGCTCTCAACCTGACCCTACAGCCCTCCAACAGGCCTTTCCTCTTCAATGGGCCCGACATCTATTCCCTACTTGGGGCTTCAAATCACACTCACGATTACGGCAACAGTAGCCCTCAATTATCACATTCTGACCCATCAGGTTAGGTCTGACCTCTGTCACTGGCAGCCGTATTCAATCTGCTGGCTTGGAAGGATTGCAGCAGTGAAAATGGAGATTTAACCTCCGGTTTTATTCCTTTTCCAGGTCCTCCTATTTGAGCCTCCCCCTGACACGCTACTTTCCCTCCAGGAGGAACTTACCTGCTTTGTTTGGGCTGACAAACATCCTCGCTTGCTTAGAGATCTTAGCTACAGACCTCTCCTTGAGGGCGGCCTGGGCTTCCAGACCTTTCCTGGTATTACCAGGCTACCCAACTCAGGGTCTTCGCAGAATGGTCCCGTGCTGAGTCTTTAAAGCACTGGATTTTCATGGATAGGGCTTTGGCGGGACAGCCTCTGTAGAGAATCCCATTCCTTCCTAAGCACGCCCTACCCAAAAACGTATATCTCTCCTCGATCACCAATTCCTCATTGGCAGTCTGGGACAGACTGGTGACATGGGTGGGCCTTACATCCTTTCCCGCCCCACTGACGCCTATAGTGGGGAACCATGACTTCACACCAGCTTTGACTGACCTAGCGTTTCACTTATGGAATTGAGCAGATTGCAGATCCATGGGCCACTTATTTGCTACAGAGGGGCCAATTGCCTTTGAGACTCTCCGCACTGACCACGCGCTGCCTGAAAGCGAGTGCTGGCACTATATTCCAAATTTGTCACTAGGTGACACACACCTCAGTTCGCCTAGGAGCACAATGTCACCTCACCCCGTATTAAGCGATGGCTGCTTTCCAGCTCGTCTAACACATGCCGCAATTGTACCGCCTCTTAAGTCCTACGGATTTGCCACTTAAGCCCTACGGATTTGCTACTTAAATTCACTGGCCAGAAACGCTGGGAGTCAAGAGCTAGGACAGGAGCTGACATCAAGAGAGTGGGAAGACATTTATTACCGCACACGTCATACCGCCCACAACGTACCCGGAATTGAAACCGCGACAAAGATCGTAACATACTGGTATCTCACACCCACCTGACTGCATGAATATAAACCAGATCACCGGTGTGCTGGCGCCAGTACGGGTCCCCAGGCAGGCTCCTACAAATTCAATGGGAATGCCCAAAGTTGACATCCTATTGTGCACAGGTTCTTAGCGATATTGATCCCCACCTTGACACACAACTACCCAGATTCCCTGCCTACATCATCTTAGGCCTCCCAAATGTACTCACCTTACCACTTAAATCTCTCCGACGCAGACAGATTGGGCTGGCACTAGGTGCAGCCTTGCAAAACATCATGTCGCATTGGGGCACAGGGCATATTCTAACATACGAGGGATGGTTACACAGACTGAGGTACACAATGGGGATCGAGCAAATAACCCTTATAATAGCAAACCAAGGCAAAAAATTCTCTAAGCTGTGGAGTCTATTTTTGAAACTACTAACGTCAAAGTTCTGTGAACTTACCTGCCACAAGTATCTGCAACTCCTCCCCTTGTCTAAGGCCCTTACAGACCTCACTTAGGAGGTCCTCATTCTGGGCCAAACTAGGTGGATGACAGTGTTATCTCTTAATTTTTGTTTTTGTCCCATAGGGTCCAGAGTTGGGGAGGGAGGGAGATGGGGGTAACTGCACATTCATATGCACTGTTGCCTGTTGATTACAGGCCCTGCTAGGCTACTGTTTTCTGTTGTGAATTAATAATAAAGAAATCTAAACCATAAAGTGGTCACCGGAGCAGGTGCTCAATCTGTATAGGTCAATTTGCTGCGCTAAAGCAGCCTATGGATCAGAAGTGTGGGCTTTTACAAATAAACATTTGCACCAGATTCAGGTGGAGGAAAACAAGTTTTTCAAAAGAATCTTGAAAGTGCCTCAGAGTACTCCATCTTATATTATAAATGAGGAACTGGGAGAGCCCTACATTGAAGACCGAATCAAGATCAGGCCACTTCTAACCTGGATTAAAATCTGGACTAACCCAGAGGTGGGCCTCACCAGGCAAATTCTTAAAGATTGCCTGAACCTCGACAGAGGGGGTCATATCCCCTGGATGAACTACGTAAAAGATTCCTTGGAGGCAATTGGCTGCAAAAACTTTTTCACTGCACCGGAAACTTTAAATACCCAGAACAAGTCAATGGTCAAAAAACTTTTCACTGATTGGACACTTGCTAACAGGGCTGTTGTCGAAAAGCGTAAATCTACAGTTTTGACCTATTGCTCACTGAAAAAGACATATGGAATGGAACCATACCTCGCCGTGCTGTATAACGCACAGGATAGATTTTACATGACTCGTTTCAGACTCAATATGTTACACCATCTACTCTCTGTCCCCTCTGCTTTTACCTTATCATTGGAGTTGAAGGGTCCCTGCGGCTGCGACGGTAGGTCTCCGCAGGATACCCTTCACTTCGTACTGCTATGCCGTTTTTATTCTGTCCCCAGACGTTAGTTTTTAGTGGGGATTCTGAAAGAAGCTAAATTTAGACAGGCGAAAGCAGCCCTAATGTTTCTGCAGGAAGCTTCTGATGCTCACAAATTGTTTTGTATAGTAAGCTTTATCAAGGTGGCAATGAGCCTAAGGAACACAAGAGAAGCAAACGATTGTAATGCCCCATAATCAGAGACTCATCTTCGGAAACCCTTTTAAATGAATGCAATGCTTTTTTAAATCATTTTTAACGTGCTTTTTTTAATATATTTTTAAAATGTAATTGCTTATGTACTTTTATGGTGTCTTTTTAAGTGCCGAATAAAGAATTTAAATTGATTGATTGAAACCATAAAGTGATACCTCTTTGCCATGGTCAGGAGTTTAGTTACAGCATTAACATGCATATTTGGAAGAGCCTACAGAATGGAACTGCAAGTAGCACATCAACAGTGACACTTGTTAGCCAAGGTTATCACACACATATCCTGTGGGAGAGGAAACGCCATGTGTTGCTGTTAAAATGTCACCAAATGAGGCCACAAGTGCTGCTGAAGTACTGCTCCAGCCTTTGGCACAGGGAGATCCAATTACTGGTCTTACAGGTCTTACATTGACTCTGATGGCCTGACCAAACTCCTTGCAAGTTTTGAACCAAGTACTGATTTTGCAATAACATTTGTGACAGTGTTGCTAAAGTCACTGGTGAATAGGTGCTTCTAGCCAAGATAGGACAGGAAGATAACCAAGCCGTTAGACCCTGTTCAGAGCGGCCACCGAGCAGACAGGGGTTATGCCTGGACCCTGGTAGTTGAGGTTCTTTGCCAGGAATTTCCTGAGCATGTCCTACTAAGGCTCTGCAAACTATGCCAAGCACAACCCCTTCTGCACTTGATTCTCAGGGATGTGATGGCGAGTAGTCACAGGCTTCTCAGGGAGGCACAAGGTCAGAAGTCAACAATACACCATACGTTCACTTTCCAACCCACTGCTTGATTTTGAGTAAAATGAAGTTGTTTTTAATTACACAGTAATATTAAATACTGCACAATTCAACATAGGACATAAGCCTCGGACACTGATGCCACTTCTCTCTTGTGGCACTGCACCCGATGAGCCCTCTCATGATATACCATTGCCATGTGACTTCAAAAGGACACCTCGACCCGTGATTAGAGCAAAAGCATGAACCAGACATAGGTGCATTCTCAAATGCCCCCTTAACTCAAATATGCAATCAGTTCAATTTGTTTCAAGTCTCTTCTACTTGATAGTGTAGTGAGTAAAGTGGAAGTTTGTGGTGCTCCACTTGGAGAATGCCCAACAGCCTTCCTGCAGGCATTGCTACAGTTAGCTGACCTCAGGGACCACCAAGTAGGCCAGGCACAGCCGCGTCCCTGTGCACGCAGCTTCTTCGCTCGAACTCCAAGGTGCAGTAGCTGTAGCGTTTGGAGCGTAGATGCAGCCCAGGCTGCTGCGGCTCCGTTCAACTGCAAAGCAAGTTTGGACACTTGACCGGGCCAGTACAGGTAGTTGCAGCCGTGACAAGGTTAATATTGTCAACATGTCACATGTGATCCCAAGTGGGCTGATTCAGGCAGTTGTAAATCTGAACAGGCCGTTGTCAGCTGTTTTATCGCACTGATGTCAACCAGCAGCTGCAGCCCAACTGAGCCAGATCAGGCAGTTTTAGCCTCAATGGGGCAGATGTCGTTGCACAGCAGACATTGTGACCCCCTGATAGTAAGGTGGTTTTGACAGGGTCTCCATCAGGACTAAGGTATAGATGCACATCCATCATAGGTGATAGCTGATATATACATAGTGTCTGCCCAGTAGATCCGAGATGCGAGTTACAGTGTCTCTAACATTTGTCTAAAAAAAGAAAGGGTTGAAGACTACCCTTGGTGCTCAGAAAACAGCCAGAAAGTAACCAGGTTTGAAATCCCTCTAGCGCTTGTTGCTTTAAGCTGAACAAATCAGGTGAACCCCTCGAAAGGTACGCCGTTTCTCATTCAGGCAGAGAAGACAAGTGATGCGCTCACTTGTCTTTGCATATCTGGACCCACAGGACAGATGATTGATATATATATATACACACAGCTTTCTCCTATTTGAGATGCATCTATACCTTTGTCCTAATGAATACCCCGTCAAAGTCACCTTACAAATAGGGGTCGAATCGTTGAGGATTATAAACAATTAGGTGGAATTTTGCATTATCAATCCATCTATACAGAGTATACATTTTATAGGCCGCCATTGTATATCTCAAGTGTACCGAAGCTATTTTTAGTTGCTGTATCGCATTTTTGCTATCCTCACTAGCCTGTATACTATGCAGTAGGTACTCCCATCAGTGGTGCAAGGTGATCTAGTTTAGGAGTGGGGCTTAAAAAAGAATGCCTGGGTGATGTAGATGGAAGTACTGCTTTTACTGTGGTTATCACAGGTTAGGGTGAGAATACTGCTGACAATGGCCCAAGGAAATGTTATTACAGAGACGCTTGCTGGCTCAGGCTAGACATACTCTTAAGAAAGTGGGGTATGTAAACTGAGTACCTCTATTCCAGTGACATGGGGGACACACTTACCTTTGCCGCCACCGCCGAGAGTCAGTCGGAAACAGCTGCAGAGAGCACCAGGAAGCTCCATTAGTCATCGCCGCCACCGCCAAGAGTCCCAAGGCTCCGGACTCCGCGCCGCCGCTCCGGGAGACCACAAATCCCGGCAGGCAACGCGGCGGCGCGTGCAGAGTGACGCGCCTCGCGCTCAGAGAGCGCCAACGGGGGCTTAAAAGACCGGCAAACCCGGCGGAGCGGGGGGACACACTTACCTTTGCCGCCACCGCCGAGAGTCAGTCGGAAACAGCTGCAGAGAGCACCAGGAAGCTCCATTAGTCATCGCCGCCACCGCCAAGAGTCCCAAGGCTCCGGACTCCGCGCCGCCGCTCCGGGAGACCACAAATCCCGGCAGGCAACGCGGCGGCGCGTGCAGAGTGACGCGCCTCGCGCTCAGAGAGCGCCAATGGGGGCTTAAAAGACCGGCAAACCCCGCGTCGCGGGACGCGAGCGGGACGCCCGGGGCTAAGCCCGGGCAAAGGGCGGGCCCTCTACGGCAGGAGGAGGCAGGGGCAGGGCCAGAATCCCTGTCAGAGGTACAAGAGGCAATCAACGGACCAAGTAAGACTGTATTGTTTTTAATAGCCCCACGTATTTTTTTATTTTTCTTTTTTCTTTTTTTTTTTTTATTTTAGTTGCCTAGGCTCTGCACTACATTAACCACAATGTCGAAAAAGAACCAAGGTCCACAAGCTAATAATATGAAGAACTATTTGGTTCAGACTGTGGAAAAAATCAACTCCCAAAGGAGAGACTCATTGGGTCTTAGTCAGTCACCTGACTTACGTTGTTTATCCCCCTCCCTAATCTCAGTACCGGATGATATAGTCTCATTACAGACCCTCTCTGATGCCAGTTATATGTGTCCGAAACCATTGGAATCTGGTCCTATGACCAGTAACGTATTATCTGGATCTGGCTCTGAGGTTCTCTTAGTGGACCTTGGGAATCAAGTGGTCAGCGATGAGGACCAAGAAATTCCTGCATCCCCCACCGATGATGACACCTCTATTACTGAACTTCCCTCCTGTTCGGATTCCGGAAAAAATAAAAATCCACCTAGGCGAGGTGGTCTGAGATCTGGGACTAGGAGGAAGAGGGTCAATACCCCTAAAGTTCCCCCTAAGGAGACTCGAGGGGGGCGTGCAAAGTCTACCAATATCATTGATGAGGACTTATTCGATAGACTCATTGAGTTAATTGATGTGAAAATCAAAACCATCGTCAAGCCTTTGCTTTCTAAAATCGATAAACTTCAATCCGAGATTAAAAAATTGGGAGGGCAGATGAACAAATTAACTGAGGGGGTTGACTGTGTTAAGACAGCTGTGGTAAATATGGGCAAGAGTAGAAGTCAGGATGATGATCAAGAGAGGGTGATTCCTGTTGTGGCCCTTAGTAATTCACCATCCCAGCTTCCTGACCAACCTTTTGGTAGTTTAGGTACTAGTAGAGGAGAGGGCTCCTTAACGGTTGAGATACCCCCTGCTCAAGACCAGCCAACTGATCCACTTCAATTTATAGTTGAAGCCTCCCCGGTCGTCCTAGTTCTGGCGAATGTTCCACCACTAGAAGCTGGTACTGAGGAACTTCCATCGTCCCTGTCTAATAAAGCCCTACAGTGGCTAACAACAAATATGAGATTAGCTCCAGGGGGAGGGCGGCAGCTGGCCCAGGAAATTAAAACAGCCAAAAGGGTCTCATGGCTGGGCAATCGCCCCAAAAAATTTAAGGGGGATTGCGTAGCAGTAAGTTTTACTCACACAGGGGTGTTACCCAACATCCTAATTAACTTACTCCCACCACAACGCAGGCAGGGTTCTGTTGTACCATTGACACTTAAATTTTTTTATGGTGAACAACAGAATGTCACATACCCTAAAACACCAGCTTTTGCCTGGGATTCCAACCTCGACACACATCAGAGATGGGGTTTTGAACAAACTCGTAATACAGTGAATCATCCTGTACCCCAAGGGTTTCAGAATCCTTTTGCTCAACCCCTCTCACTGTCCAATCGCTTTGCACCCCTTTCATTTTTAGACCATAATGATTGACTTCAGCCAGAACAACTCGTAAAGCCTAGGATTAATGTGCCTGTTTTTAGTATCCTTACCTGGAATATTGCTGGCATTAAGACAAAGGCAGATAATGCAACCTGGTTAGATTTTATATCCACGTATGACGTTATCGCCTTTCAGGAAACCTGGGACACTAGCAACACCTTTTCTCTTGATGGCTTCAGCTACTTTAGTATCCCTGCCGTGGCTAGTTCAGCGGGAAGGGCTAAGGGGGGCTTGATTAGCCTGTTTAAACTTGATATTAAGGGATGTCTTAAGGTATTAGCCTCAGGTTCAGAACATTGCCTTATCGTTGAATTGTCTCATACTGAGTCTCCTAACATTCTGTTTATTAATTTTTATAACCCCAATGCTGCCGATTGTACGTCATATAGTCTCGGTAGATTGGATGATTTCCTGTCAGTCTATAGTGTGGATGTTAATGTATTTGAAATTATTTTTTTAGGGGATTTTAATATTCATCCGTGCTTATTATCATGTGTTTGTGATGACGTTGAATCCCCCCCGAACAGCGCAATGGTTCATCTGGCGCATAACAAGCAGGGGGAATGTCTAGAAAACTTTCTTGCTAGATGGAACCTCTATGAATCTAGTTGTGGGGAGGAGGATAGGGCCCCTACTTTTAAGGGCTCAGACAATGGCTCTATCATTGATTATATTTTTATCTCTGCATGTTTTTTATCTAAAGTTTTTATGTATAGAACTGTGATATCTGTTTTTAGTGACCACAACCCAGTTTCTCTGGATATAGGAGAGGGTGGATTATTAGGACGCATCCATGGTTCAACCTTTATGGATGGACCAATTAAAGTTAAGGACCAAAGACGCAGACTCAAATGGGACAGTATTACCCCAGAACCATTCATTCAGGAACTTTTGTTAGACTCTGAGGAAGAGGTTGGGGTCTGCTTATCGAATGATGCTAATGATGGGGATGTCATTCTAGCATTTACCAGTATATGTTGTAAGATAAGTGGTAGGCTCTCTGTGATCAGCAAGATCAAGACAAAACCTCCTAAAAGATGGTTTGATCACAGTTGTTCCCTAGCACACTCTGTGCTGCTTAACGCCCTCAAATCCGATCCAAAGGATCGTGACCTTATTAGGACTAGTAGGGCCTTATATAAAAAAGCTATTGCAGCCAGAAAGAAAGAGCTTAAAGATGAAGCTTGGGCGCAACTTACAGATTCAGCCATATTAAAAAATAGTGGGGAGTTCTGGAGAATTGTTAATCAACCCCTTCTCACAGGCGAGGATAACTCCCCTCTGGAAGCAAATATTCCAGATCAGGACTGGATTCAACACTTCAGAGAGATATACTCAGGCAAGTCTTTAGCTAAGAATAGTGCTTATGAAGAGTTTACTATCACACTGGGTAACCACTTGCACTTTGAAGTCGAGGAGATTTTAGACGCCATTAGTCGAACTTTGACAAAAAAGGCACCGGGACCGGATGGTGTTCCGGCCGATGCTTTTAAATGTTTTCCCAACTTCTGGTCAAGATTGCTTTGCAGGGTTTTTAACGCCTTAAACCGTGACAACATCCCGAAGTCCTGGAAAACTTCAACTATTATTCCGGTTTTTAAAAAAGGCAATAGGCAGGACCCTGTATGCTATAGGCCCATTTCACTGATAGACTCCTCAGTTAAAATCTTGGGGAGAGTTCTATTAGCAAAACTGAATACATGGGCCACCGAGAATAACATCTTGAGCAATGTGCAATACGGGTTTAGACCCAAGAGAAGCACCCTGGACCAGTGCCTCAATCTCCACCTACTGATTGAGAAATACACCAGAGCTAAGGATGGGTCCATGTACCTAGGGTTCATGGACCTTTCCTCTGCATTCGATATGGTCAATAGATCTAAGCTTTGGGGTAAACTGGTCGAGATGGGTCTGGACAGATCTATAGTTAGCTTACTGTCCGACCTGCATTCTGGCCTGTCTGCTAAAGTTAGAGTCTCTACTGATGGAAGATGTACTGAAGTGTTTGCTTCGGAAAGAGGTGTCCGTCAGGGATGCATCTTGGCACCTCTACTGTTCACGCTGTATGTGAATGCTTTAGAGCCCGCCCTAAGAGGGGTCACCTGCGATATTCCACGTGCGGGGGGACAGGGTATCCCAGTTCTCCTGTACGCGGATGACGCGGTGCTTCTGGCACGAACAGGAGTGGGGCTACAACGGCTGCTGGATGCTTTTGAATCCTTTATGGGTTCCTTAGACCTGAAAATCAACGCAAAAAAATCCCAGATTATGCTTATGGGTTTGGCCTCAAGGAAATCCGCCCATAAAACCTTTCTCTGCGGAAGGGAAAAACTTGTTCGGGTTACTACTTTCCCCTATCTAGGGATCACTTTTGACGACAAAGGTAGTTGGGGCCCTCATGTAAAAAGTAGAGTAGCTATACTGGCTAGAACTTCCGCGGCCCTTCATGGTTTTTCAAAAAGACTAGGGGGAAGGCCTTTTGAAGCTATTAGTAAAATATACAAAGCCAAATGTATCTCTGTAGCTTCATATGGGAGCTCCCTTTGGGGGCATAAAAGAGTTGACCCCATACAGACCGCGGAAAACAGATTTTTCAGATTAGTTTTGGGCGTCCCGCAGTCAACCCCATCCTATACTGTCCACCAGGAAATAGGAGAAGGCTTCATTAGCGATATGGTTAGAACAGCCCCATTAATCGCATGGCTCAAGTTGTGGCTTAATCCTGAAATTTCCCTAAACCATTCCATAATAAGGGACTGTTTGACCCTGGATAAGGTACATAAGATTGGATGGTTAAAGTACATTAAGGACAGTTTTTGTAGGTTGGGGAGGCCTGAACTATATACAGCCATTGAATCTATAACATCCAATGATGTTGTATTCATCAAGGCCGCCATGAAAGATCTTCTTTCCTTGGAGAGGGAGGAAATCGAGCTACGGAAACCCTGTGTTAGGGCCAGCCTTCTGCAGGCTATACCTAGTGGTCCTGACAACTACCTTAATGTGGTGACTAACTCTTATCACAGGTTCATTTTAACCCGTTTTAGACTTAACCTAATTCATTTTAACTTGGGTTTTTACTCTGAGTGGAGTACCCCGGAAAAGGCCCCGCCATGTTCATGTGATCTTTTTTCAGATCAGAGCACAATGCACTTTATAATGTTTTGTAGCCATTATAACGATGTCCGGAGGCAGTTTCTCGTTCCTATACTTAAGGAAGCGGGATTCATTCTGGTCCGACCTGCTCTTATTTACCTACAAATGTTGCAAACTCCCAGGATCATGTTTTTTGTGGCAAATTTCCTGGTAAGAGCAATAAGAAGCAGGAATACCAGACTCAAGAGTGCAGACTTGCTTATCAACTAGTCGGGCTGATGGCAACTTCAGGTTAATGAATTTTAGATCAAATTGTGTATCTTAGTAGATCAATTATTCGGGGATTATTCCTTGGGATACTGCACTTTATCATGTACTTTACTATTAATGTACTTTAACACTACGCAATTACAAAGTCTTAATGAATTGTACATGGTACACTGCTTTTTATCTGAAATGCTCTTTTTTAATGTTTTAATAGTTTTTTAATTGTTTTTAATCTGCTTCTTTTCATTTATGTTATTTGTTGTTTTTTGTGCCATTGTCTTTGTATGATATTAAGTTATCGCAATAAAGAACTTTGACTGACAGTGACATGTGTTTGCCACATTAGGAAGTGCTGCCAGAATGGGCCATTAAAAGATTTGTAGCAGCCTACCATCCAGCCAGCTTATGGAGAACCTGGCCTCCAACCCCCTAGCAGGGGAAAGCTTGGTGTGTTGAGAGACCGGGCCCATCTAGTGGGGTTCTGTACCTTCAGTGTCATTGTAGCATATACAATGAAGGCAGAGCAGAATACTGACTGTAGCCGTGTTTTTTGGCCATGCTCAACAAAGCAGGAGTTGATTTAAAAAATACCAAAACCATTAGCCCACCGTGCACTGAGTGTTTTCTCCTTATGTGTCCTGGCCATTGATTGCTCTCAGAGCCTGATCTGCCATGCGTCAGAATGTGGTCCTCGGCAGAGTATTTCTGTGGTGGATGCCCTGCCATCATTGACCAGGGTAACCTCCACTATGGCTCGGCAGTGCTGTGGAGAATAGGAGCCCAGGTCAAGGGTTTCAACTAGCGGAAACCACTTAGTTCGTCCACTTCTAAATCAGTTATTTGCAGTTTTTTTGAAGATATTCTGCTAACCTTTAAATAACCCTCAAACTCTAGTAGTTCCTGTTGGAGGCAAGACTGAGCACCACTTTAACAACTGCAAAGATTGGTAGTTGCTGTTCACTATAGCAGGAGAGCCAAATGAACAAGTTACTAACTTTCAGTAACATACTATCTGGTAGATACTCCGTCTAACCGCAAATTCTTCATCTTGCTGTAGAAAATTCAAAGCAGTGCTTCTGCACACCAGTAGGTGGTGCCACATTGACGTCATTCAGCTTTAGAAGTGATAAGCGGAGCTGCAAATAAGCGCTATCCATGCCTGTTGGACTTCATATTCTTTCAATAATCCGTCCGCATCCTCAGGAACAGACTATACCGAACTAATGAAAAATCAGTGTGCAAATTCCTAAATTGGGATATTTCTAGATGGAAGTAACAATATGACAGAACGGGGAGTTAGAAAGGGGGGAGCAGGAATTTGCAGTTAGATAAAGTATCTACCAGAAAAATTACTGTGAAAGGTAAGTAACTTGTTCTTCTGATGGATACTTCTAACCACAGATGCCTCACCTTGTGAATAGATACCAAAGTAGCACCTTCCAAAGTGGTGATCTGTTTAATGGCTTAGACTAAGAAATCCTGCAGGAACGAGCATTCAAAGTCCCCATGTTGACAGACCTGAATATTGAGGCAGAAGATCTTCGGGAACATTTGTAGCAGTACCCACACCGCTGCCGAACAAATATCCAGGGCTGGCACTCCCCATGGCAATGCTAGTATAGCAGACTTGGCTCCAGTGGAAATTGTCCATTGGGCTTCTGAAGGCTGCTTCTTAGCCAATTCATACCAGATCTTAATGCAGAGGGCCGTCAATTGAACGATAGTCCGTTTCTGCACTGCCTTGCCCTTCTTTGCCCAAGAGAATCCCACAAGGAACTGATCATTCACCATGATACTATAAGTGTAAAAGGTGAACGCTCTCTTGGACCCAGTCGATGAAAGGGTGAGGCGGAGCAAAGAAGGTCGGCAGAGTAATGGCTAGTCTAAGGTGAAAAGGCATCACCGATTTTTGTAGGACCGCAGCTTGCATCCTTATCACCAGTTTGCCTGACAAAAAGGTGATATAAGTAGGCTGGAGAGAAAGTTCACTCACCTGGCATGCAGATGATCACCACAAGGAATGCCGTTTTTAAGGTGAGTAAGCGCAATGAACAGCTGTGCATTGGTTCAAAAGGTGTATGCGTCAGAAAAATGAGGAATAAAATGTAACTCCTACTGCAGCATTACAAAGGATGATGGTGGAAACATATACTTCAAACCTTTCAGAAATCACATCTCATCTGATGATTTGAACAATGATAATCGGTGCAACAAACATAAAGAGGCTGAAAGAGTTGTCAGGTAACCTTTAACTGCGCCCAAAGCAAGGGCTTGCTAGGCCTACAACAAAGCAAACAAGACGCCCAACAGTTTTGTCTGAAACAGGTCTAACAGTCAGTACAGATTTAGTCAAAGAACACTTGGACGCCAGGATGACATCAGCAGTCAACAAACTTGGGAAGAAGATCAAACTAATTCAACTGCCGCCACTATATTCTCCACACATGGAGGTGCAGAGTGCAAGACCATGCCCTGCTGCTGTGAAAGGAGATCCTCCCACCGTGGAAGTTAATCGCACGGTATTAGAAATTGGGTCTCTAGCTGGCAGAGGAATGCACCCTGTCCAAGTAAGGACCACAATCCCCTGTCAGGGTAAGTCAGATACACACCCTAAATTAAGCTGTGCTTACCCTCTGGTAGCTCGGCTCAGAGCAGTCAGGCTTAACTTAAGAGGCAATGAATAAACTATTTGTGCAACACTTAAAACAGTAAAACAGTGAAAATACCCCACAAAAATAATCCACACCTAATTACAAAAATATAGCTTGTAATAATGAACAAAACGACCTAAATGACAAAACTCCAATAAGTAGAACCTGAGTTATGAATTTTTAAAGATTAAACTCAAATATAGTGATTAATAGCATAAAGTGCCAACCGGGGGCGTCTGGCCACGCCTGACTTGGGTAAATCCAAACGTTCAAGCCAACCACGATGGTGCATAGGTCGGAAACAGGAACCAACCCTTCCCCGCTGAAAAAGGCGATGTTTCGTCATTGATGCAACTGGATATAGGCGATACATCGGTCCTGAGCTACGCAAACAGAGTTGCGGCGGCTTCCTGCGAGATGGACAATGCATTGTCATCAAGCCGCGGAGCCGGCCATGCGATGTCCTTGATAGGCGATGAGTCAGGCGCTGAAGAGTTATCGGTTACGACCAGCGCAATAACAGAAATACATGAATTTTGCTCCCAAAAGTCAGAAAACTCACTTCTAACGGGACAGGAAAGTATTGGCACCACTTGCCAGGAAAAAACTCACAGTTGGAAGAGTCCAAAACTTGCATGAGAGTTGATGGAAGTCTTCGATATCCCGAGACTTCAAAACAGGAGGCAATCCAGCGAGGCCTAAGAGTCACTTAGGTTCAGAAGATGTAGAGATGCAGGTCCAGTCCATCTCACTCCCAGGCATGAAGGGCAGCAGGTAGCAGGCAGGTACAGCAGGGCAAGAGTCCCAAAAAGTCCAGCAGGGTCCAGCAGAGTGACAGTCTCTTGAGCAGCACTGAAATCCTTCTTCAAGGTAGAAGGTCTTCAGCTACAGAAGTGTATTGAAGAAGTGAGGTCTGAGGTCATTCTTACATACACAGTTGTGCCTTTGCAGTGGGAGAAGCTTCTAGAGGCATGCCTTTGAAGTGCACAGATGCCCTGATTCCCCTGTCCTGGCTACAAGCTGGGTGGAGTGACAATGCAGGGTCGTTAAGGCCTATTGCGTGTGGACAGGACACAGCCTATTCAGGTGTGAGGCAGTGCTTAGCTCCATCCCGATCAAGCCAGTTAATGGCCCATTAGGGCCCATCAAGTCAGACCTAAGCTGCCATTATGTGTGGCTGTCTAGAGAATGCACAAAGCCCAGCTGTCACCCCAGACGTGGATTTAGACATAGGCTGAAGTAAGAAAATGCAAACTTTCTAAAAGTGAGGCACTAAATGGCTAATGTAAGACAATGCCAACTTTCTAAAAGTGGTATTTACAAAATGACAATTTAAAATCCGACTTACCATAAGTTGAGATTTTACAATGCGAGTCCAGAGAACTCAAACTTGAAAAGTCTATATTTTCCCAATTGGGAATTACACTTAAAAGATGTATTAAGGTAATCCCAATGTTAACCTATCAGAGAGACAGACCTTGCAGTAGTGAAAGATGAATGTAAGAGTTTTTCACTACCTGGACATGTAAAACTTAAAAGTACAGGTCCAATTTTTAAATACACTGCTCCCTGACCATGGGGCTGTACAGGGCCTACCTTAGGGGTGACATATGTATTAAAAAGGAAGGATTGTGCCTGGCAATAGGGTTAACTTGGCAGGTCAACATGGCAGTTTAAAACTGCACACAGTTGACAGGCAATGGCAGGCCTGGGACAAGTTTAAAGGGCTTCTTAAGTGTGTGGCACAATCGGTGCTGCAGGCCCACTAGTAGCATTTGATTTACCGGTCCTGTGCACATATAGTGCACTTTAGTAGGACTTATAGGTAAATTAAATATACCAATTGTGGATAAGCCAAATTTACCATGTTTTAAGTACAAAGAACCGAGCACATGCACTTTAGCACTGGTAAGCAGTGTTAAAGTGCCTAGAGTCCTAAACCCAACAATAACAAATTCAGCAAAAAGGGGAGGAGGGAGGCAAAAGGTTTGGGGATGACCCTGTAGAAAGGGCCATCCCAACAGAGGGCAGATAGTCAGACCCAAGAACTTCAGGTACCACGACCCCTGGCACAATCTGGTACCATTAGGATAACTCTGGCCCAGTCACTCCTGATTTTCTTCAGATATCGGGCAGGAGGGGTAGCAGTGGGAAGGAATACAGAAGTCATGTGCGCCACTCAATGACGAATGGGTCTCCAAGCTTTCCGGCAAACGCCAGCACACAAAAGTGTTGACATTGCACATTCTCGGCGTTGCAAACAGATTTAGCCACGGATCTCCCCACCTTCAGATGCGATTACCATTCACGATTCTCTATGCGTGGTTGACTGAGTTTGGCAGCCCTGGCGTTTAAAGATCTTATCAGGTGGTTCACCACAAGGGAAATCTCCTGATGATTTGTCGCTCTAGATAGAGCATCCTGGTACAGAACAATGGAACCCATTCCGCTCTGCCTGTTGCAGCACCACATGGCGGCAGTGTTGTCTGTGAAAACCTGCATCAGCCTGCCTTTGATGTTCACCTGTGCAGTCGTCACAGGCCTTAGAGTAGTGCCACAAACCCAAGTACAAAAGGTACGCACTGTGAGGATCTCTCACATGTTTGCAACAGTCCCTACAAGGCTAAAATCCTGTAGTCTTAGGGGATGATATCCCTTGCACACTGGAAGATTTGAAGGAAATAATTCTCTTCACAAATGAAGAAAAAAGAAAGAGTGGTGCTCCGGATCCACATCTGAAGGCACAGAAAGAAAGGAACTGATGCAGCGTGAATGGGTCGCGTTACTATGCGGTTCCTGTCAGAATGGCATTGAAAATGAGTTACACAGTGCCACCTGCCAGCAGGCAGGAGCACTGCTTAAAATTTCCAGATCTGGTCTGGCCCTGGGGATGTTAACAAGGTGAAGAATCTGAGTGTTGATCGGAAATTGCATTTCCAGTGACATCGGTTGATTAGGAGGGCTTCTATATGAAAAGGTAATGTCTCAGGGGGGATAAGAGTTGTGTATATCACCCAAAATAGAACATAAGTGGGACTCATTTTGTTGCAAACCTACTTCCAAGGGGATGAAGTTGCATCCCTTTACCTGTCACAGAACTAGAGTGAACGTATGTGTTGATAGACTGTTGGCGAGATGACGAATGAGGACCTTCATGTTGGGTATTAAATGTGTTGTTTTGATTGCTAACCACCCATCCTCATTTGCTTTTAGGATTGCGAGGCCTTATGATGTCAGTAATGATTGCTGCTCTCATGTCCTCTCTGACTTCCATCTTCAATAGTGCAAGCACCATCTTCACCATGGACTTGTGGCGGGTCTTCCGAACTCGTGCTACCGAATGGGAGCTCATGATTGTCGGCAGGTGAAGGACATTCCACTTTTGATTTCATCTTCTGCTCACTTTTCGGCTTTAGTCTGGTTCATCACTTCTTTGCATATTTAAAAACTTTTCTTACTTCCCTTGCTCTAAAGTTGAATGTCTGCCCAGATTTCACCGCACTTCTCTCTTAAAGACCCCCAATACTTGCTGCTATTAACAAAAGGGGAACTGGGGAAAGTGACACGTGCAGCAGCAGTGGCCTTAAGCTTCCAAAACCAACCTCCAATTGCTACAATCCACTGGGAAGTGCCCAATTGAACAAAAAGGCAGTTCGGCCCTGCTGCCATGGAAAACACATTGCCATGGACTCACCTGCCCCAAGCTGCCACCATTGAATCGTTAGAAGGTCTTCTGAAGCTGATTTTTTGTGTGCATTCCATGGCGTTTCTGATCAGCAAAAATGTAAAGTGACACTGAAGCTCAGAGAAACGTGTCATGGAGGTCCTTATGAAGTGCTTTTAACAGTACCATTTGCAGTCCTATATTTATATTAACAGCCAAAGATAATGTAATTTTCCTTCTCAGCAGCTATTCTCTAGAGCAAACACCCTGATGCTAACTAAGACTGTTGGGACCCTGTAAAATGGTATTTACCTTAAAAAAAGCTCCTCGAGGCAATTCTGTTCCGAAGTGGCATGAGTCAGCAGGGCCTAGAGACCCTGTTTCTGATATTAGTAAACCATAGAAACACCCATATTAGTAGTATTCAGTAGTAGAATGTTAATAAACTATTTTGTTCTTATTCACAAAATTCAAAGAAAGCACTCTGGGAAACGTTTTTGTTGTAACACATTCCAGGTTTTTATTAGGGGCCTACTCTTTTAAATTCATTTGATGGCTTCCAGCTCACTATGACTATTGTTCACAGTTACTGTACTCACCAGGACTGTAACTCATCTACTTCACCTTAATATCAGACACCCTTTCTCACGAATTCCACCAGTAACTGATTACAATATCCAATACTTCTCAAAACAAAATTAACACAAAGGGCCTGATTTGGAGTTTGGAGGGTAGGACACTCTGTCCCAAACGCTTAGTCTGTCCCCCTCATTTAGAGACAGATGGCCTGTAAGCTTTCTATTGATGCAGCCACGTTGATGGAAAGATTCCTCCGACGGCCTGATGGAGAAGGGGAAGGGCATTACCCAACCTGCTCTATTTAGGGTGGATGGTGTAATGTTCTCTTTTTTCTGTCCCTCCATACTGGACAAAAAAAAAGAATGACCGATTAGCTGTTATTTCACGAGGTCATTAGTTTTTTGTTTTCCAGAAACTAACTCCCGCTTGGGGAGTTTGTTTCTGAAGAACGAAAAAAGTTTAAAAGTTTAGTGAAAGGTCGTCAAAACTTTGTCATCGATCCACCAAACGTTTTGAACCTAGATGGAAGTCCATCATGGTGGTAGAGTTAATACCCTCCGTGACCCTGAAGGACTGACTACTATTGCCAAAGAATAGATCAGGCCCATAATGAATTAAACTGTTCGATCCTATCGGAGATCCTTTGTACCTCTGTGTCCTCTTCTTGTTGACAGACTTGTCTTTGTCTGATTCTGACTTCTATCCTTTGCACCGCCGCATCCTCTTCCTGTTGATTGACTTGGGACCTTGTGATACTGGCTCATACAATTGCCCTTAGGTATTCTCTTCGTGGTGAATGATGTGGCACTTGATCCTGACTCAGATTATTTGTACCTCTGTGTCCTCTCTTTATGAACTACTTCTCTCCCTCAGGTCCAGTCTAAAGTCTGTAGAAATCAAAAATCCACTTCTCAGGGGTTCCACTGATACTTAGTCCTTTTAAACTCACAAAGAAGAACTTGACACAGAAGCTGGAATATAAAAGTAAATTTTTATTAACCTCAAATGAGTTAGACTACGTCACACAGAAGCCTTAGCAACTGAATGAGGCAGTCTGCTAGAATGGTCTCACTTCACGTCTTATATACTCTTTATCCTGCCCCAGGCATGTAAGGGAGTTGTACCAATTACATTCCTAAACAAATGGAAAATCTGGAGGGTCAGCAGGTGAGTAGTCTTTGGAGTTTTAGCAGGATATGGGCAAAACATTATAATTACATAGTTCACAAAGGTTAATCTGATTTAGATGGCACTGCAGGGCATGGCATGATTACATGTACAGTATCCCAACCCAAAAGTTAATCATTAAGAATGTCCCAAATTCAACCTCCAAAAGCCGGACAAACCTATAATTGAAAGCATAACCCATGTAATGAAGAAACATAAAAAGAAACAGTAACAGATGATGAACAAGATAAGGCATGTGCAAGGAAACTAAAAGTTAACGATGTCCTGAACATTGATTGGCAATCTCAGACAAAGATCGATCAGGGAAATTGGCTTTGCGAGGTCAGTTTCAGGTGAAGAGGTCAGTTTCTTACAGTTTATTTCAGAGTCAAAAAGAAACCTTAGTTAATGTATACATGAACTAAGAAGGCCAGGTCACTTTATTCGCCAGGCTACCTTCACAGGCCTACGTGAGGGCAACACAAAATGGTGGCACAGAACAAAATGGAGTCAGACTCGAGAATTACAGAACCTCAGACCCTCCTTTTGCCATTACGTAGGCAATAACCTAAGACTCATGTTAATCTGAATCTAGGTCTATATTGATATTCATTAGGTCGTCAAGGTGTTGCTGTAACATCATCTTATTATTCTCTACTTCTCTCGGGACAGGTCTCCGAACACACATAGTAGCACAAAGACTCACTTCTGGTGGACCATTTTTGGATGCTAGAGGCGGAGCCACTTCCTCTTTCATGGCAATTCAGTCAAATGAGAACTTAATTAACATTTACTTTATACAATTGCACTGGAATCGCTTGTGCAACTGTGCCCAAAGTCCGTTCAAAGCCTCTCTGGCAGGCTTCTATCGTCCATCAAATCTGCTTCCATTGTCTTCTTCCGCATTGGGCCTCTCGATTCAGGCCTCCTCATGAAAATAGTACTGCTTAGTTGGAGTGCCCTCCTGGCAAACACTCACAGCTCACTCGAAAGTCTCAATGTCTCAAGGCAGCTCACCAGTGTCTCTCCTCTGCAGCAGACACTACAAATAATGTGCTCTTCATTGGTCATGGGCACAGATCATCTCATGCAGACCCGGGTCTACATTCTCAGGCTCCAACACTCATTATTCAGTGTCAGAGGACGCTCAGGCTGCTCTTTCATGGGCACCATTATGTAGTGCCTTTTGTCAATCTTGGATCCTCCGGTCGACTTCCCTTCCATTGGAGCAAAGGAAAAGGGGGGGGGGGGTGGCCAAAACTCAGGCCAAGGGGCTCAAGGGACTGCACACTGTCAGAGGTTACCAGCATATGACAGGTAGAAAACTGAACCAACCCTGCCATCAACAACAGGGATCCTTCTCTTTCGCTCTTTTGCACTGAAACTCTGGTTCTGTGGCAAAACCAGCTCCTCCTTCTTCTCTGATGTTCAATGCCTTCGGATGAAGCAAGCACAATACTTTGGAGATACCATTGATGGCACGCTGGCGATCGCTGTCCAGCCTTGCTACTTTCTGGGTGCTGGGACTGTAGGGTCAAGACGTCCGACCCTCATCTGTAGCTGTCACTGATAGGAAATCAGCGTTCTGCAGGTCATGACTCGATCCCGCAGAACCTAGTGACGTAGGAAATGTGACACAGTTGTTAGTTTCCTTCAATTCAGTACAAAAACAGTTCATTGTTTTAACAAGGGGACTGCAAGCAAGTGGCCTGCAATCTTCAAAGGAGGGGCCATACGCCATGGAACTATTGTGATCTAAAATACACTGTCATTCTCATAGAATACAAAGACAAAGGGAGTAGGCAAAACAGTGCCTCTCGTCTCTTCAATTGGGTTTCCATGTGTGAGCATAGCCTCTACCATCTAAGGGTAGATAGCTACATGGGAAATCTATCTGAATGGATGTCCTCACACATAGTGGCATCGTCTAATGGGGTAAACACATTTTTTCTCTCAATGATTACATATAGGTGTTCCTAAATTCCTTATCTCGAACACCTCAAAAAAGAAATCACATAATACAGATTATCAGAGATATGTAGATACCTCCCTTTAATAATTGTGCACCAGGTGGACTTTGCAATACAAAAGCTAATGTTCAAAATGTGGAAACAAAAGACAAGAACTAGAGAGTCCTGGTATTTCCATGATTGGAACACATCTGATCCACCAAAAATTAAAGCAGCAGAAAAAAGGAACTAAAAACCAAATTAGAATAGGCATTGAATCTGTCATATTAAAAAGAAAAACGTAAGGTGTCTCCTATTGAGGTGGAAAACTTGTCTTACTATAGTATTGAGTCAGTTAACTAGTCTATCACTACCCTGACAGTCAGACTGGAAAACATCGAAGTAGGCCGAAAATTCTTGAAAACCAGTCTGGTCATACAAAAGGAAATTATACATATTATGGGGGTCCCTGGTACATTACTGCAGTCTGGAAGTGTGAACCTGAACAATACACCAATAATAATAAATGGGCTGACTAGTGAAAGGAATATGGAAAAGGGAAATGGGACTAGGACACAGCTAAAATCCCCAATAACTAGGCATGATGCGACATCAATCAGGGGAGAAGCGACAAAAGAAAAATCTATAGGAAGAACAAGAAATTACTTGGGTGATAGTCAGGCAGGTGATACAACACCAAGAGTATGGGTGATACACAAAAATCAAAATAGTTCACAAATGTTAGCTCTACCGCTGGCCGCTACACCATATACGGTAATCTCAGCTAATGTTCCAGTTCCTTTTTCAGGGAAAAAATGAAACCTTGTTTCCTTTATGGTACAAAGCCATACACTATTTTAGGAAGCAGAACAAAACTGACTAATGTAATATAGAAATTAGGTCACCATGTACAAGAGTCACAGATCTATAATTTATCCTTACGTCCAATCAGGACACATAAATCTAGGGCTGCCTGTTCCTTAAGGGAAGGGGGCAGTAACGTGACTAACTGCAGGTGACACACGTTGATCCTGTATATCTCTTTTATTTTTCTTCAATACCATTATAGCCAAAATAGACATGCACTGGTGAAGTGTTGTCTGTCTTGCTCACAGCATGAAAATATCATATCTGTGAAATTTAGTATCAGAGCAAATCCACCCAACTGTTGTGCAGTGATATGCATCGTCATGAAAAATCCCTTCACAACACAGGGGAACTTGTAATAGTATCAGAAGCAACAACATAAAACAAAAACATGCATAAAAAAAAACCCGCACAAAACGCACATGTCAAGCCATCAGATATACTTGCTGTATATCAAGCACAAAAAGCATAGACAAAACAATAGCATATGTGAATGAGCGGTGACGCACACACTTCATGTACTGTGAACCTGCAGCCCAAAACCCAATATTCGGGCCTGCTTAATTTGTCAGGCTTAAAATCAAAATTACACCAAAATTACACTTTCTTTTACTTTCCCTCCTTTTGACAGCAGATCACCAGTTAGTGGAGATCGGCTGTCAATATACAACTTACTGTGTCGCTTCTGACACACAGGACCAGCAGGAACGATTCATAAAGGATAAAATGCAAAAAACATGAAAAAACGCACAAACATTTCTTTTCAAAGAAGTCATCTGTTTTCAACATACTGCTGACACTGCACATAATACACAAAATATCAACTGTAATCAAGCATCTTTTGTAAACATGCTAAACCACCTTAATTTTAACTTTCCAAAAGTAAAACTCATTCACAGACACTCCTCGTTTCCCGTGCGCCAACCACCCCCTTTGAGGTCCTGCTTTTTTTTTTTTTTTTTGTAACTTGCAAGGCCGGTCAGGAATGCACTTCTCGGAGACAAAGCCCTAATGTAATAGGTTGCAGATGTCGACTTGAAAGCCTCGCAAAGTCCTCCAAGAGCTAAGAAAAACACCTCAGCAGCCTCTGCCAGCATCCCTGGTCCTCACCACTTTTCAATATTCCTACAATGTGCAAGCATCAATTTCTTCTTGTCAGAGAAGCTTTCCCAAGCAGTGATTTCTCCATCTGTTTTCACTTACTCCTAATCCCCACCTCACTAACCTTAAAGTCAAAATCTACCTCGCGCGCTCCGCGCTCCTCAGCCCCCCTCTCTCTTCCTCACTGTGAAGCTGACAAAGACAAAAAGCCTTCATAACTCTCTCTAACCTGCAATAATTAACCCAATTTAAAAAGACATGTTATATATATTACTCCTTTTAGAAGCTACAATTTATTCATTCTTATATTATGAAAACATTTACTGTGAATAATTCACAGAACATAATAACATAACATACCAGGTTTAGAACAAATGTTTGCTACTACCCTAAGCAATGGTACACATTTCATCAACCTCAAATGGATGAACGTCTCAGTAGGTCCAGCTAGAGTTAGAACCTTCAACCTTGATATTAAACACAAACCTCTGCACCAGGCACATTGGCTCACTGAGTCATTAAAAGCAACCCCAAAGAAGAACAACCTGCAAATTTATATTATACCTAAATGTATGCATTTACTGAAGCCTAAGGTACTTTAAAAGCTACTCTAAATGGCAAAAATGCTGCTTAAATAGTCTATTTTACCCATTTTCTACTTTGGTATTTGGGACACTTAAAAATGAATATCCTATAATTGTGTTACATATTAATCATCCTCAGAATGTACTTTACAAATTGCAGAGATTGGACATTAGACATATCTCATGTAAATCCTTAGAAAAATTAGGTTTTTACACCTGTGCCAAGTGAAATTCCATATGCAGATGTCCTCATTATGCAGTACAACACAACTTAAATTAAATTATAATGCTAGGAGGTCACAGTATGAGTATTAAGCTTTATAAATAGTAAAAAACGAATTTAGAAGCACTTATTTTTAATAATTATTTTTCATAATTAATAATTATTTTTAATAAACCCAATCATTTTTGATAATTCCACATATAAAAGCAAGCTGCATCCCTTGCCTATCATTTTAGACGCATTCATTCACAAGCCTAAGCACATAAGCCTAACTTGAAACATGACACATTTTTTGCGCCACTTTTTTTTTTTTTAAAAAGGACAATTATTTTAACATTAGAACCAAGAATATGCTTATAAAAATGCTTAAAGAGAGGAAACCCTTAATTGAAATGTCTTCCTGCAATACAAAATAATGAACCTTAGTTTTGGAACCTTTTTAAAACAACATTCTGAAATGCTAAGATTCACCCGTGGTTAACTGAGGGCGAAGTCCTGCCTGAGTAAACATTCCTGTCTATTCATGATTGCTTCGTGTTGCTTGCTTAGCGGCAGCAACAGCTGTTTCTTAGTGTTGAAAACGTGGGCACGGTGGCTGTCTATTTAAAACTAAAACTAAGACATTTCAAGTTTCAAAATGCGTGTGCAAAACAGCAAAATCCAATGTATTCAGATGATGTGTTTGCCTGTTAATATCTAATACAATGTATCTAAGGAAAATGCTGTAAGTTTATTTTTTGCAAAACACACAATTTCGTTTTTGAGCGCTTTTTTATTTCTAGTGAATGTGAATTTTAATTTTATTTTTTAAGCATTTAACAGTTTGTACATGTGTGTAATTGCTTACTCTATAAATTATATAGCAATATATAGCTATTTTAGCATATCACATGGTTCATTTCAGGATTTTTATTTAATTTCTAATTAATATTAATTAACTAACATTTTGCATAACAGACTGAAGACAACAAGAAAGACCACAAACACATATTGAGCTCATTTCAGATATAAACAGAAAGGGGTCAAACACTCAGGACACACAATACAGCGCGCTTTAGCCATTCATTTCATAAATAGCGCCATCGCTATTTACTTACAGAAGTTGCACTAATGGGAAAACCACATAAACATTTAAACACACATTTAAACCACAGATCAACACTTAGGACTGAAACAAAGGACAGCCCACAGACTGTACTGAAACCAAACCATTTGTAAATACTAGTTGTAAGTCATATTTACAAGAAACGCTTCTCAATAGTGTTCCAAAAGACTGCAAAAACAGCCCAACAGACTGCTATATGTCCAAGTAGCCAAAATACACTCAATTCACTAGCTTTGGCTGGCAGAACACCCAAAAAAAAAAATCGCTCTGCATATCTCCATTCATAAAATTGCACAGAACAAAGGATACTTGTATGTATTATGTCCATATTTTAATTCCCTGGGGATACAGAATCACCATGGAAGAAATATGTTTGTATACTTAAACCTATTTAGGCATTTCCTCTAGGGGAGCCGGCTAATTTACTTCACATCACACTATGGTACCTTCCAAAAAAGCAACACATTCTCCGATGTGAGCTTGAAAACAGGCATGCCAAAAATACTGCAGAATATGCAAGTATTATAATCAAAGTAGTGCTTAAGGTACTCTCCGTACGTTGCACCGTTCAAATCTTATACAAAGTAGAGAAAAGTCTCCTCATTACCTGCCTACACAAATTGCAATGTGCATATCAAATCCATACATATACAAAGTTGGCCAACACAAATTCCAAAATTCCAAAGCTACAGTAAGCGTTACTAAACTACCTTACTCTTACCAATCAAAAGGTTGTCCAATTTCTAACTGCCAAGTTCTGAATGACCTAACGGTCTTTTTTAGAATACTCACGCCAAAAAGGTTCTCAGTCAGGAGTGACATCATGTGGAGGATCAAAATCAGGAAGATCAGAAATATACTGGGCTGCAGAGACAGAGAATCCCCAGAATCCCTGTGCAAAGAGTACTTTCCTTAGAAGAGTCCTGTCCTGTCCTCCTCAGTAGATTTCAGTCTCCTGACAAGATCACTCCTTCAGAAAGTCACTTCTCTGATGAGACCCGCGTTGGCCGCGTCATTTGTAGAAATCGAAAATCCACTTCTCAGGGGTTCCACTGATACTTAGTCCTTTTAAACTCACAAAGAAGAACTTGACACAGAAGCTGGAATATAAAAGTACATTTTTATTAACCTCAAATGAGTGAGACTACGTCACACAGAAGCCTTAGCAACTGAATGAGGCAGTCTGCTAGAATGGTCTTACTTCACATCTTATATACTCTTTATCCTGCCACAGGCATGTAAGGGAGTTGTACCAATTACATTCCTAAACAAATGGAAAATCTGGAGGGTCAGCAGGTGGGTAGCCTTTGGAGTTTTAGCAGGATATGGGCAAAATATTATAATTACATAGTTCACAAAGATTAATCTGATTTAGATGGCACTGCAGGGCATGGCATGATTACATGTACAGTATCCCAACCCAAAAGTTAATCATTAAGAATGTCCCAAATTCAATCTCCAAAAGCCGGACAAACCTATAATTGAAAGCATAACCCATGTAATGAAGAAACATAAAAAGAAACAGTAACAGATGATGAACAAGATAAGGCATGTGCAAGGAAACTAAAGGTTAACGATGTCCTGAACAATGATTGGCAATCTCAGACAAAGATCGATCAGGGAAATTGGCTTTGCAAGGTCAGTTTCAGGTGAAGAGGTCAGTTTCTTACAGTTCATTTCAGAGTCAAAAAGAAACCTTAGTTAATGTATACATGAACTAAGAAGGCCAGGCCACTTTATTCGCCAGGCTACCTTCACAGGCCTACGTGAGGGCAACACAAAATGGTGGCACAGAACAAAATGGAGTCAGACTCAAGAATTACAGAACCTCAAGTCCTTTCTTTCTCTGTGCGCACTCCATGTTGAATGATTGGGCTTCAGCCATCTCTTTACTGGTTTTCGCTAGCCTCCTTATTTAAAACTGTAGCATATACTTCTTGCAATGATCTTTCTGTCTCAGATACCTGCCTAGGTGTCAGCCTCTTTTGGCACTAATCCATCTCCACCTTTCCCTATGTGATGGCTTTGTGACAATATAAACTCAGACTAACTCAGTCCTGGATACTTCAGGCTTTAAATGTCAGTTCATTGCCTCTGTTGTCCCTGGCAGGGTTTTTGTGTTGGTGTTGGTTGTCATATCCATTCTTTGGATTCCCCTGGTGCAGGCCAGCCAGGGTGGGCAGCTGTTTATTTACATCCAGTCTATAAGTTCCTACTTGCAACCTCCAGTGGCCATAGTCTTCATTGCCGGCTGTTTTTGGAAGCGCACAAATGAAAAGGTGAGTCACTCACTCCAAATGTTGATAATACAAATTACATTTATTTGTCATGTATTGGGTTATGTGTAATGTTATCATAATTGGAAACATTTAAAGAAGAGGAATAATAACCAAAACCATCAGGTATACATTTTACAGCACTCGCTTTCAATTAAACACAGCCTGACCATTAATTCATCAAGTCCTTTACATCATGCCCTCATTGGACCTGGTCATGCGTAATCATAAATAACTTATAAAAAAAAGGAAACATGAAGCTTCCAACTCTGACAAAATACACTCACTAAATTGCTCAGAGAAGATGCATTTTTAATACACAACTAAAAATATTTATGTAAGTTTTAACTGCTTGCACATCTTAATAAATACTTAATTATTGGATCAAAACTTGAGCGAACCTCTCACAAAAAAAAATATTTTTTAATCACTGACAAAGTGGATATTATATGAAAGCGATATTGTGGTGAGCATGGCCAGATGGAGCAGTAGATAGCTGGGATCTGTTTGGTTTTCAGCTGAGGCCCTGCTTCCACCACCACCTGCCAGGGTATACTGTACCAACCCATTGGTTGTGGAATTGTCTGTCTGATTTAGGATAACGTGGCTCCTAGGAGAAACAAAGATAAGATTTTCCCAACAACCCCTAGCCGGTAGGATATTTAATGTACAGAGGCATGAGTAGGAGTGTAGTTAGTTGGTGACAAGCCTTGTGAGCCCACGGATATCACTAATCTGCGGGGAACGTGTAGCAATGGTAAAGACTCTGCTGTGGCTGGAGTTTTCTGGTGGACGCACAAAGAATGGTGAGTCTCCCACAACAGTGCTGGAGCCATTAGGAAGATGGTAAAGAGTAGTCCAACTTTTGGGACAAGTGCTTCTTGGGCCTGATCAAGACTACTCCTTGTGGTCCACGAATTTTGTCTTTTATATGGTGGTGACATTGGTAGGTAGATGGGTTTTTTCTTCACCCTCACCTACCCCCATTTGCCCTGGCATGTTACATCTGGTCTATGTACATCTACTGTGCCCCACAGGACTGTTTGTATAAGAGGAGATATGGCAGACAGACGGACATAAGTAGTTCATTAAGCTGTCCGTTACAGTTAACAAAATCAGGAAGAAAAAAATGGTTCAGGGCCAACCTAATGAATCTGAAATAAGCACAAGGGAAAAGATGCATTTGCCCCATTTAAAGTAATGTATGTGATCCCTAGTATAAAGATGACCAACGTTTTTAGACACTAGTAAAACAGTGAAAGATAAGGTAGAGAGCCTATCTAATTGAGAGGTAAAGAATGGAAAAAGGACTTGTAAGCATGCCTCCAGGAGACATGTTTTAGAGTGCCAATGAAGTGACGATCCAGATGAGATGGAGCAAATGCAGCCTTTAAAACTGTGTGATTGAGAGTATAGTCCAGTTGGAGAAGTAGTCGTAATGTACTCCAAGGATCATTGAAAAGAGGTGCTTCAAGCAGTGATCCAGAAAAAAAGAGATATTGTTGAAAGCCAATAGTCTTATCTTGTTTCCGGACTTACGTCCACACATCCTGGCGGGGAAGAAGACTCTACACACCTGGGTCTGTGGGTTTGGGTTAGGTCTTCTCTAGGGGTTGGGACGTAGATGTAGTGGGGGTCTAACTCTATTGTTTTGATGTTTTAATTTGAAGTCTAGCTATAGAAAGTTTTAGCTGTCAGGCAGACCTCATGTCAGCACAAGATACAACACACAATATATATATATATCATATCAAAGGCCGAAACTGAGTTGAGGTCAGTCACTTTAGATATTAGATGATTTTGGAAAGTCCCTTTCAAGTTTTGGCTTGCTAAATGGTTCATCACATTTTAGGACCAGCCACAACATTTCCTGAAAGTGTACATTTACAGTTACAGTTTTGTTGGTAAGTTCAAAAGTAGCTTGGACGACTTTGTGCGTGTACACACACACACACACACACACCTGAAACATTCACGCACTCATGAAATGCTGATGAGTTAGCAGTGCACAAGCAGCAGAGCACTCAACCCCTCCTACAAATCTGTGCATCAAATAGAGCGGGGAAGAAGGGTAGGCAGAACGACAATCAGTGGCTGGCGAGAAACAATAGTGTGGGTCATATCTGGCCAACTGCAGTATGGTGTCTACCAGCTGCACCAGACATGATACCAAATGAAGGTGAAGCCAGCAACGTGAGGGTGAATCGAGACTAATGTATGGACTACGGAGGATGTGCAGGAGGGGCAGGGGGCAATCACACAGAGAACTAAGGTTGAACAGGAGAGGCTGGAGGCAAGCACAGAGACAGTGGAGGGTGGGTGGGAGGGGATGTGGCAATCACACAAACAAAAAAGAGTGGGTGGGCTGGAGGCAAGTAGACTGACCATGAAGGGCAGGCAAAAGGGTATGGGGCAAGCACATGCACAACGGAGAAGGTGGAAGGGACTGGGTAAGTATACAGACAACAGAGGGTGGGCATGAAGGGCTGGTGTAAGCACACAGACTATGCTGGGTGTGTGGTAGTTGCTGTGGAAAGTAAACTGACAAGCACAGAGTCAACAAAAGGTGGAGCTGGAGTAAGTACTCTAACAAATGAGGTTTTAGTGTGGGGTCTGGGGCAAGCATACGAACCACAATGGATGGGCAAAATAGATCTCGGGGAGAAACACGAGGGAGAAGTACACAAGGGAGACAGGTAGAAAAGACACACACTCTTATAATGCTTACCCATAAAGAAAAAAGTAGATCCTGAAAAAGTGAGTGGTGGAAGGAGACAGTATTGCATCTGTGCTTCAAGAAAGGAACAAACACATTTATTTATTTTATTTGTTATGAAGAGGAAGGAAGTCCATGGAAGCTGATGAATAAGAAGAAGCTATTTGGGGTTCCTAAAAGAGGCCAACAATGAGGAGGAGCTACGCTACGAATCAAGATGGCCGCATAAGCTCCCGGCTCCGTCGCCCTCCGCCAACAGCTCGATTATCCTGTCTTTCATCCTGTCTGCACACCTGATTTTCTTATCTATGAAGGTCTACTGCTCCCAGAGGTGCAATCCCGAGATTTCTACCTTATCGGCTGACGAAGATACGCCGTGTTTCTATTCTCGGCCTAACATCGTGTTGAAGCCGGGGCCTCGATTTCTAGACTACCCGAGTCGGAGTTGAACAACATCGGCCGTGAGACCTGGACTGACCCCGGTCTCCCGAAGAGTGCCTGAATTGTTGATTTTTCTGACGATCCTTTGAACGATCCACACCCGGGACACGCCAGCGTGCCACGCCGGCTGCTGTGGTGGAGGCCCGGCGCCCGGAGCCCTTTCTGCCCCGTGGGGGTCGACGGGCTGGGTCCTCCCTGACGGCGAAGGTGTGTTCTATAAGACGAGGAGCGCCCATTATTTGTGATCAGATTTACGTGGCCTGTGACTCCGGAGCAGCCGGCCTCCGGGGTCCGAACCCGGCTCTGTCACCTACCGAGAGGAGATGGAGCGGACGGAGGGCACGCCATCACTACAGGCCGTTGTGGCCGCCATTGGGGCGCTCCATTCGCACACAGTCGCTGTGTTCCGGACACTGATGGTGACAGTGGACGGTATCCTGGCACCTGAGGACGACACCTCGTTTGGTCTCCAGCTAGAGATGGTACCAGCGATGCATGGCATCTCAGAGGTCGGGGTCCCTGTGCATCGCCCGGACTTTATGATTCTCGACGGTCCCCTATTGCCGGCTAGCCAGCCCGTGCTTCTCACTAGTGTCTTTTGCCTGACCCTGCTGCCACCCATCACTTCTATGGACAAACTTCCATGTGGCCACGAGTTACTTGCTGATGGTTTCGGATGCTCGCTGTTCTTGGACATCTTTCCTAGTTCGAGCCATGTACTTTTATCCTGTTTTCGATCCTCTTATGCTGCAAAGAACTTTTATGGACGCTCTGCCTTTTCCATCAAAATGGCGGCTCGAGTGGCAAGGACTCTTAGGACGGACCGTACTGGCCAGGGCTGAACTTTATCGCTGGGTTCCGATATAATAGCTTTTCTTAATGCCGGGGTTGTGCCTATATTGTGATGGGAATTGGGTGGCTGTTATTTATCCTACCGTGACTGGTTTGTATATTTGCTGAATATTGGTTTTATTGTGTCTCCGGGTGGTTGCTGTTGGCGGTGGGCATGGGAGTCCGGGAGTGTGTCTGCTTTCTCCTCCTCCTCTTTCTCTTTTCTTTCCCTCTCCTTTGGGGCAGTTCCTGGGCGACAGGCACGCTGTTAGTGGGGTAGGCCGTAGCCATTACAGTGGTGTAGGGTGGCGGGTGGGGGGGGTTTGTTATTTTAGTTTGTTTTGTTCTATGGTCCCTTTCTTCTTTTTCCGTCTGTCTCTGGGAGGGTTCTTTACCTCTTTAGTAGGGTTGGCTGTCTTTCTTTCCCTTTTTCCTTTCTTATAAGGCTTCTACACTCAACTATGCCTTTAGGTTACTGGGGGGCGAGTTTTCAGAATGGTGCTCTGCTTTATTGTTTGCTGTCGTATTGTTTTTGCTCTAGGTCCGCCTCGGCGACTGTATTGTTTTGACAACTGTGTGGTTTATCAACTGATTCTGTTTGCTCTGCGGGGTACGTCCCCCCCTTACCTCTTCTTATTTTATTATGTGGTGTGACGCCATTGCTCCTGCAGCCGTTCCTACTCTACATAACTTTAAAAAAACGAAAACCTCATATATCCTTATGCTTTGCAGTGCGCACTCACACATGACGTATCTATGATATTGCTTTTTTCGGTCGTGTTCTTGTTTCTACATCCTGATTTATTTGATACGCTTGCGGCCGGCCCCTGTGGTTGTGGGCCTGCGCATGTAATACTTTGCAAGTTTCAATAAAGGTTTAAAAAAAAAAAAAAAAAAGAGGCCAACAATCATAAAAGGTTAGACAATATGTTACATCCATAGCTTTGATGATAGCACGCTCCTTTATCCTCCAGAATTGGACAACTCATAAGATCCCAACAGTCCAGGGCTGGAAGAGCAAAATGCTTGGCACTATGAATTTTGAAAAGGCATTTTTTAAAGCGTGGGGGGCTTAAAAGGTTTAATGACACATGGCAATACATGGAACAAAGTTAAAGTGTACTCAAAGCTCTACACTGTATTACAAAGGGATGGCCTCTCACTTTATATCATGAATGCACTAGAATTTGGCCTTTCAGTTTATATTATTAATATACTTACATTTGGGAATAGATTAGTGGAGGTAGAGTTGAGCTATCGAAAAGTTGTTCTGAATCTGCATCTACATTATGTATTGCACTTTAGACGTATGAATGTACTTTTTCTTCAAGGCACTGTAATGTATTAGGAATGTGACTGGACATTTATAATACGGCTGGAGAATCAAGTACAACTGTTGCACTTTAAATCGCCTATTTGCACAGGTAATGATCTACGGCTCGGAAAAACACTGGAGGTAGTTTGATAAGTCTTTTACCTGTATAAGGAAATTTGTAGAGGTCATTTTCTGTTCTATTTTAAGAAGCTTACAGTATTTATTTATTTACTTCTACTCAATAAAAATAAAAAATTGGAAAAAAAAGAAGCAAATAAGAGTGATAATCAAGCCAACCAATGGTAAGCAGTGGGTAATACCCCTGTAAAGTAATAAAAGGTCTAGCTTGAGACAGAGCAAGCCGTGTCTTAGGTGAGGCCTTAAAAAGTGTGAAGATTTGTTAAATATATTTTTTGGGGATCATTTTTAAAGCTGAGCTACAAAAAAAACTTTCATTTCGCTCAAAAAAAGTGATTAAAACAATTGTCAAAAACTTTCAGCATTGTTTAAAAACGTATATATTTCATTTTTTAAAAGTGAAAAATTATTTTAAGTTACACAGTAACAATTTAAAAATATGTGCAGAGCTTCTGAAAAATGCACATAATTTACTTAAAACCTTCCAGTATACTATGAAAAACAAGCAATTACTCCTCAAAGTGTGCATTATGCCATGATGTATGTATATGGAGGGAAGATCTGTCTACGTAAAGTGCTGTATAGGTACAGAATGTTGGTAAGGAGGAGGATGCAAACAAGGGGACACACTTGCACCATGCATACTTGTATGTCATTAGCTACTCCTCAGGACTCTCGCAGGAGGGGAGGCTGGCACTTCCAACTGGGAGGCTGAGAAAGATTTCTGGTGGAGGGCATCTTGTGGATGTATTCTAAACTCTTTTTTTTTTTAAACAAAATGTTACAACAATGTACAATTAATGTATAATAGTCAATTTAGTTGGGAAGTTTAAAAAGTCTGTTTAATTGGGAAGTTCAAAAGGACCCACATCTTCGAAGTTTGATGAATTCTTGGAAAAGATGTTCATAATTCTTTGAAAATGTCTGCTTCATTGTTTGGAGAAAAACAGATTAGGCATTTGTGTAAAAGTGTTTAGACATTTGAATGAATAAGTGATGCCTACGATAGACCAATGCAAACGGATATCTTTGCCCAGAATGGGAAGGATACCTATTGACCTAAGAAGAAGGGATTCTCGAAGTCAGCATATTCACACTCAAGGGACCATAGCTATGATAGCAAGTAAGGTTGGAGGTTTAAGATCAGGGATGTACAGAGCTGAAATCCTGATTACTCTTTTGCCTTTGCAGGGTGCATTCTGGGGCCTTGTAATTGGATTGGCAGTAGGTGTCATCCGGATGGTTTTGGACTTTGTCTACACTCCCCCGCTCTGCCACGAGCCTGACAACCGGCCAGCCGTTGTAAAATATGTTCACTACCTTTATTTCTCCATGCTGCTTGCCCTGCTGACCTTTATAATTGTGGTGGTGGTCAGCCTCTTCACAGAAGCACCATCTAGAGAAATGGTAAAACACATTGTTGTGGAATTGTTTTGTAAAATGTGGGACATGATTGGGTGAGTGTCTGTTTGCCATTGTTTTAAAAAGTAAGAGCCCCGCTTTAAACATTGCTTAGATGACCAGTGACAAGGTGGATCCTATTCTACTAGATGATGATTCGATGATGGCCTCTTACATTTGTTACAGTCAACATAGCCATGACACAGTCTGCAGCCTGGTATTGTACAAGTGTCGAAAAAAATCAGCAACAAAAAACCCTGTTATTGAGCTATGCATCCAACTTGATACACCACTTCCACCTAGCCATATTGCACAGCACCACCAAGTAATGGCGTCTCGCAACATTATCATCAACTAATATCCGTAACAGTAAATAATCCTACTATTATGCCATGGTCCTTGTGTAACAAAGGCACTACCATTCAGCCAGAGGACAGTATTTTATTGCACACTCATTTTGGGTATTGGTGAGTAACAGACATCACAACTATTGCGCGAAAGGGCAGATTCACACAACTGTGCCACAGAGTCATGCATTGCAGAGCACAACAAATGCATCACTGGGTTGTCATGTCACAGCACAACCATTGAATCATGCCTCTGATAACAAAGAGTAGCATCATCAATCCTTGGTCTAATATCCTGGCACGGACTAAAGTAGGAAAAAGAGGAGGGGAACTAGATCTGTAATGCATGTTTAAAGAGCTAGGTTTTCAAAGTTCTTCTGAATCCCAAATAACTGGAATTTGCCCTTTGCACATCAGGCAGTAAGTTTCAAAGTTGGGGGGCACAGAAGGAATAAACCCTTTCCTCGCTCTGGCTTTCCATACCTTAGACACCTTGAGCAAGTTTATTGCAGATGATCAAAGGCTTCGACTAGGACAGTGTCTCTACATCCTATTCACAACAAATTTTGGGATGCAATTATCTAAGGCTTTGAAAATAGGATAAAGAGCCTTAAATTTGATTTGTTCGGCGATTTGGAATCAATTCAACTTGGTCAGTAAGGGGCGTGCTGATGAAAACACAGTGCATTTTAAAATCAGTGGAGTAGCGATGTTTTGTACCACTTGCTCCTACTGACCAGGTATTGAGGTAGGTTAAGGGAAAGCCCACTGGAATAGTCTAATCTGGACATAATGGATGCTACCACTGACTTTTTCTCTTCATCCACAAAGAAGGGGAAATGCAGGATAACATAACCACGGATATCTGATTAGCTAGCATGAGATCGCCTACTATTTTAATGCCCAGACTCTTTACAACAGTGAAAGGAGCTGGACAATTTCCCAATTGACTTGGACAATATGTTGCTTGGCATAGACTTGGACAATCAATATGCTGCTTGCCATAAATTGGAATTTCCATTGACCATTAGTGCCTCTGTTTTTTCCACATTTAGTATGAGGTCTTTTGTATCCATCCATTCTCAAATTAAAATCATGACTTGTTGAAAGGGCTCAAGAGTTGCAGAGCTATTATTTAGCTTCAGTAGTATCTGGGAGCCAATGGTTTTGCATGAAAACTAGGTTTGCCCCAGTATTGGAACTTTCATAGATTCCCATGCTTTGTATCATTCCCCGTCGTCGGAATGGGAGCCTCGGTAGTATAAAAAACCATAGAAACAAAAGAGAAACCTAGGCCTAGGCCTCATCTCATTTTGTATTCTATCCACCTCTTTTTGTGAAAAAGAGACCAAACTTTTGCCAGGACCAATCAGAGCAGCCTCACCCTCTAGAACCTTCCTGAGAGAGCTCAGAGCCTCAGATTTTTCTACCGCACGTTGTGCTAGGGAGTCTCCACTGAGCTCTGCTCAGTTTTCACTGTTTTTCTACTTATTTCTTCAAGTTTCTGCTTCAAATCGTCATGTCTGACAAGGAGAAGAAGGCCTTATTCAGGTCCTGTGCCTCTTGTGGCAAAAAACGTCTTTTTGTGGAGGATAAGCACGATAATTGCATCTATTGCTTATATCCTGACCACAAGGCCACAGACTGCAAGATCTGCAGGACTTTCTCGAACAAGACTCTTCGGGACAGAGAAGGCCGGCTACTTACCTGGCTTCAGAAGATGAAGACACGCAAGGAGGTGCTCTCTTCGGATGAGGAGGATTCCGTGTCTGCTGCTTCCTCGCAAAGATCAAAGAAGAGGGGTAGGTCTCCCCCTGGTTCTTCGACATCTGAGCCCCCTCTTAAAGCCCCTCACAAGATCTCTGACAGGTCTGAGAGGGCTGGTCCCCTTCAATCTCCTCACGAAAGTGTAAAGGAGAGGCAGGGACAGGCTACAGCAGTGGTGCCAGCCTTAAAGGACAAAAAGGAGGTGGTGATCCTTTCTCCTCCGTCCAAAAAGATCAAGCCCAGTGATAAACACTCTACTGGCACGTCAGGATCTGGGCCGGAGAAAAAACAGCGTCCGTCGACGACGAGAACACCAGGTACGTCGACGACTGTGACTTTGGCTAAAGTTCCCGCTGTTTCTGTGGCTCCGTCGACGGGCTCGTCGACGGTAGCGGTGTCCACGACGACGACTTCGTCGACGTTCAAGGTTCCGAGCTCGTCGACGATGATGGCTTCCACGTCGACGACGACTAGCAGGCCGCTGTCGACGGCCGCAACGACGACGAAGACTACGTCGACGACGTCGACGACGACGGCTTCCACGTCGACGACGATGATAATGACGACGAGTTCGTCGACGAGACCGTCGACGGTGGTCCCATCGACGACGAGGATTGTGTCGACGAAGGCTGTGGTGCAGTCGACGGTTACAGTAACTGATGCTCCGACGACGACGGCGTCGTCGACGAGACCGTCGACGGTCCAAAAATTGCATTTTCCAGTTCAGAGAATGAAAATCACGCCGGAGATGACGTCTCCGCGACGAGTCTCTTCCCATCTACCGACAATGCTGTTAGATGATGAGTCTGACGAGGATGAGTTTCAGGACAATTATGGACCTGCCTATAGTCCCTCGGACTTGAACGTAAAGTTGCAGGAGACGGACACGGAGGAGTATTTCGACCAGGCAGGTGGCCAACAACTACATCCTTATGTTGTGGAAGAGCGACATCCGCCGAGTTTGGGACAAGGCATGGTAGCCATGCCCTCCTCTCTCATTTCGGATCTTCAGGACATGCTTCAGGATTATCGTAAAAGGTTTCCGTCAGACCCTTCCGGACAGACTACGTTTTTTCCACTTCCACCACAGCCGCAAGTGCAGCCGGCTACTAGTGTTCCGGTGGTACCCTCCACACCACCGCCAGTGACACCTTTGGCCCGGGTTCCCACACCAGATCCCGTACCACTGCCCGATGCCCATCAGGATACCTCTTCAGATGAGGAGGTTGTTCCAGTGGATCCCTTGATGGATCCTTTACAGGACCCTGACCCGGATCAGGGGGACAATGACCCGCAAGACCCAAATGCTGCTGGTCGTGACACTTCCATCTCCCCTCCGGTGGATATAGGGGGTTTTCATCATCTGATGGAACGGGCTGCTAAGAGGTTTGGACTACCTATTTCAAGAGAGGAATCGGAATGTTTCCTTTATGACTTTAAGGAACAACACCAACGCTCTGTCAAATCTATTCCCATTATAGAGCATGTATGGGAGGAGGGCATGAAGATCATGCAGAGTCCTGCCACGGTGATTCCAGTCCTCCCCAGGCTGGAGAAGAAATATAAAGCTCCTGAAGGCAGTCCAGCTTGCCTTATTGGTCAGCCAAAGCCTGACTCGGTGATTTCTCAGGCGGCACAAAGCAAGTCAAAGAATCCGTCCACACCGTTGACCACTCCTCCGGACAAAGACGGCAGACGTCTGGATAATGTTGGAAAACGATTTTCCTCTATGGCCAGCTTACTGGTTAGAGCGGCGAATGCCCTTGCCATCTTAGGCCGTTACGACCGCCAGATGTGGTGCGACATGGAACCCTTCGTGGACCTATTACCTGAGCCCACTAAGGAGGACGCCAAGAAGGTGCTGGCGGAAGGAGAGAAATCGTCTGCAGAAGTGATTGACTGCGCAATGGACATTGCTTCCATGGCCTTCCGGGCCTTGGCCGGCTCCGCCGTCTTACGGCGTCAGGGTTGGCTGAAGGCCACCTGGTTTCGTCAGGAGGTCCAGAACAGAGTCCTAGACCTCCCTTTTGATGGGGAGATGCTGTTCGGGAAGCATGTGGATGATACCCTACAGAATATCAAGAAGGACACAGACACAGCAAAGTCCTTGGGCTCTCTCACCTATCGCAAGGTCCCCTTTAGGGGCGCACGAGGGAGAGGATTTACATCTTACAGAGGAAACCAACAACGTTTTTCCTCGCAGTCTTCCCAGTCATATAAACCCAATTACTCTAATCAGCGACAAGGGCAATCAGCATCTTTCTCTCGCAACCCTCCGCGAGGCCGTCAACAGCGACAAGGCCGTGACAACACCAAACGACAATAGCGGCCTCCCGGCTCTACCTGCTGTTCCTCCCCTCCCGATCACATCAGTGGGGGGCAGGATATCCCTTTGTCTGGACAGTTGGATGACAATAACATCGGACCAATCGGTCCTCAACATCGTGAAGAGTGGCCATACGTTGGAGTTTCACGACTTTCCTCCAACACGAGCTCCGGGCGCCATCCGCTCAGGACATCTAGGATTACTACATCTAGAAGCCCACCAGTTGTTCCTCAAAGGAGCAATAGAACCGGTCCCGCTCTCTCAGAGGGGCCGGGGGTTCTATTCAAGATTCTTCCTAGTGCGGAAGACGAAAGACACTTGGCGTCCCATCCTCGATCTTCGGGAGCTCAACACCTATCTCGTAAAGCTCTCCTTCAGGATGGTCACTCTCCAGGAAATTCTTCCTCTCTTAAATCCAGGCGACTACTTGGCGTCGCTGGATTTAGAAGACGCATATTTCCATATTCCAATACACCCAGCTCACAGACAATACCTTCGCTTTACAGTGGGAAAGAGCCATTTCCAGTTCAAAGTGCTTCCATTCGGCCTTCGATCGGCACCGAGAGTGTTCACCAAAGTATTGGCACCGGTGGCAGCTTTCCTTCGACGACAATCTCTCGAAGTTTTCCCTTACTTGGACGACTGGCTCGTCAAGGCACCATCTTTCCAGGACGCTTCGCAAGCCGTGTCTACTTGCCTCCATTTGTTCCGCTGCCTGGGCCTTCAGTTGAACGAACACAAGTCAGTCCTCCTGCCTTCCAAATCTGCAAGATTCCTGGGGTCCGTGCTGGACACCACGCATTGTACGGCTCGTCCCTCAGAAGAGCGACAACAAAAATTGATGGTTTCGGCTCAACTACTCTGCCGCAGCAAGGTCCTATCGGTCCGCCAATACAAATCCCTTCTCGGATCGATGTCCTCCTGCATACCATTAGTACCGCATTGCAGGCTAAGGATGCGTCCTCTACAGGAGGAGCTGGACAAGCAATGGCGCCAAGCAGAGGGGTCGTTCGACGACAGGGTTGTCGTAACATCAGCAATGAGAACAGCGAGCGAATGGTGGCTTCAGAAAAGCAATCTCGCCCAAGGCCTAACATTCAGGATTTCTCCTTCACCCATGGTGATGACCACGGACGCCTCGTTGGAAGGCTGGGGTGCAGTGCTCCGAGAGCTTCAAGTCAGTGGCCATTGGAGTCCAGGACAGCGGCAGTGCCATATCAATTTCCTGGAGCTGACAGCCATTCGGTTGGCCTTGCAAGCTTTTCTACCCAGAGTGGGCAATCGCTCAGTGCTGGTCCGGACGGACAATACGACGGCCATGCACTATGTAAACAAACAAGGAGGCACCAAATCGCAGACTCTGTCCGCAGAAGCTCAACGGATTTGGGATTTCGCAATTCACAACAACATCACTCTGAGAGCCGAGCACTTGGCGGGAACTCTCAATGTCAAGGCGGACGCCTTGAGTCGCCAGACGGAAGTGACTCACGAGTGGGAGTTGAATCAATCCATTCTCGACGGAGTGTTCTCAGTTTGGGGGATGCCGACCATCGACCTCTTTGCTTCGCCGGAGAACGCCAAATGCCGGTTCTACGCAAGCAAGGTTCACCATCGGGGGTCCCTAGGGAACGCTCTTTCGATGGCCTGGTACAGCGCGTTCTTTTACGCTTTTCCTCCCATTCCCCTCATTCCTCGAGTTCTCAAGAAAATGAAGGCGGAACCCTGCAGGATGATTCTAATTGCTCCAGCGTGGCCCAGACAATTCTGGTACACAGAACTGCTGCGACTCTCCCAAGCTCCTCCAATTCACTTGAGGCCCATTCCGTCCCTCTTGTCCAGGAGTCAGGGACAGGTTTTCCACCCGGATCCGAGATCCCTCCACTTGACGGCGTGGCTCCTGAACACAGAGAATTCAGTCATCTAGCTTTGTCTCAAGAATGCAGAGAGGTCTTGGCTCATGCCAGAGCACCAAGTACCAACAAGACGTACACGGCAAAATGGAAGAGATTCTGCTTGTGGTGTCAACGGGAAGGTCTCCATCCTTACACTTCCCAACCTCATCAGTTGCTGCCGTATTTGCTATCTCTGGCTAAGTCTGGTTTGGCACATTCATCAGTAAAGGTGCATCTAGCGGCCATATCAAGGTTTCGACGCAGTTCGGCAGGTCCTTCCTTATGGTCCTCTAGGGTGGTTAAACAATTCTTGAAGGGCCTATTCCGGATGTATCCGCCAGTTCGTCCTCCTCCACCAGTGTGGCAGCTCAACCTTGTCTTGGCTCAACTCATGAAAGCTCCGTTCGAGCCGGTTCACAAGGCAGACTTAAAGTTCCTCTCCTGGAAACTAGCACTCCTCTTAGCTCTAACATCGGCTAGACGAGTGAGTGAGCTTCAGGCACTCTCCATAGTGCATCCATTCCTGCAATTTACTAAACAAGGTCTGGTTCTTCGGACTAATCCCAAATTCATCCCGAAAGTGCCATCTGAGTTCCACTTGAATGAACCGGTGATTCTGAAAACCTTCTTTCCACATCCTTCTACACCTGCGGAGCGTACGCTCCATTCTTTGGACATTCAACGGTGCTTAAAGTTTTACTTGGAGCGCACACGTCCCTTTCGGAAGTCTACTCAGTTGTTTGTGTCCTACAGTGCACCTCGTAAGGGGTTGCCTTTGGCAAAGACTGGCATTTCCCGCTGGATCTCCAGTGCGATTCAATTCTGTCATCAGGAAGCGGGCAAGCCGCTGGACGGCAGAGTCCGTGCACATTCCACGAGGTCGGTGGCTTCATCTGTGGCTCTCTTTTCGGGAGTTGCCATTAAAGACATCTGCAGGGCAGCAACGTGGAGCAGTACTCATACCTTCACGAAACACTACTGCCTGGATTCTGCAGGACGAGATGATGCGGCTGTTGGCCAGGCAGTCCTGCGTAATCTGTTTCATTGAGAGGTGAGCTTTCCCTACGATCCCTCCATCCTGGTGAGCACATTTTGTTTGTTTTTACTGTACTTTATGTATTTTTCTATGGTTATGTGATGCCATGTATTTACAAAATGTGTTCATGGTGCTGTACTGCTAGCTATTCTGATACAAAGCATGGGAATCTATGAAAGTTCCAATACTGGGGCAAGAAAACAAGTTACTTACCTGTAACTTTGGTTCCCCAGTATTGGTAACTTTCATAGATTCCCATGCGCCCGCCCACCTCCCCTGGGAAAGCTCATCCTTTTACAGAGTTAGTGGCTGTTTGCACAACGGCTACGAAAATCTGAGGCTCTGAGCTCTCTCAGGAAGGTTCTAGAGGGTGAGGCTGCTCTGATTGGTCCTGGCAAAAGTTTGGTCTCTTTTTCACAAAAAGAGGTGGATAGAATACAAAATGAGATGAGGCCTAGGCCTAGGTTTCTCTTTTGTTTCTATGGTTTTTTATACTACCGAGGCTCCCATTCCGACGACGGGGAATGATACAAAGCATGGGAATCTATGAAAGTTACCAATACTGGGGAACCAAAGTTACAGGTAAGTAACTTGTTTTCTTACAGTCTGTTTGCTGTTGGACAGAACCAGGTCAGGGCAGTGCCATCCACACCTGCCATAGGCTACATGACACAGCACTAACAATAATTCCAGTTCTGATATCATACCTTAGACCTATCTCCCTGCTCCCTTTCTTGGGTAAATCGAAAAGCACGCCAGTAAACATCTGTCTAACTTCCTGGAACAATCAGGAAGCCTGGATCCCTCTCAGTCCGGTTTCAGGCCGAAATATAGCACTGAAACGGCCCTGCTGTTGGTAACTGATGATCTCCGTATGTACCAGGACAAGGGTATCTCAGCCGTCCTGGTACTGCTGGACTTATCGGCAGCGTTCGATACTATTTCACATAAGATCTTGATTGAACGACTGGCTGAGAGTGGACTGGAGGGCATGGCACTGGGTTGGCTAAAGAGCTTCCTCTCCGACCGCACTCAATGTGTCACCATGGGTGAGTTACGGTTGGATGAGGTTAAGATCACCAAGGGGGTGCCACAGGGCTCCTGTTTGAGCCCAGCCCTTTTTAACATCTATGTGGCCCCCCTGGCCAATATTATGAGAGCCTTTGGTTTCTGTCCAGTGTCTTATGCTGATGACACCCAGCTGCTTTTTCCATTTAAATCTCTGACCTCGGAGGTTAAGCTATCTTTCTCCGAAGGGATGAAAGCAGTATCCCAGTGGATGTCTTCCAACTTTCTTCAGTGTAACGTTGGTAAAACTGAGGTTATGCTTTTCGGTGAGGCCAAGATACTATGGTCCCCTGATTGGTGGCCATTAGATCTGGCGCCAGTTCCCGAACCAAAGCAAGTAATCAAGAACCTTGGGGTTCGCCTCGAACAGGAGTTGACCTTGAAACAACATGGAAATAACACAGTGGGGTCCTGTTTCCATATGATAGGACTCCTCCGTAAGGTATTTCCACTCCTACCGGACTCCACTAGAAAGACTCTGGTCCAGGCCTTAGTGCTCAGTCGGCTCGATTACTCTAATAGCCTCCTGGCATCTGCTAATGAAGAGGTACTGGACCGACTTCAAGTGATACAGAATACTGCGGCCAGGTTGGTCCTCAATGCTCCCCCCAGATCCCCGTCTAAACCTTTGCTAGAAAAACTTCACTGGCTATCTGTCCGCCAAAGAGTGAAATTTAAGATATGTTGCATAGTACATAAAGGACTACATGACCTAGGACCCTCTTATTTGGCAAAAACATGTGTTCCCTATGTTCCCATACGCGCTCTTAGGTCAAGTAATCAGATGCTTCTGAGGGTGCCCATGACTAGAAGGGCCAGACAGGGTGGTAAAGCACTGTCAGTGGTAGGCCCAACATTATGGAATAAACTTCCTCTCCTGCTAAGGCAGTGCTCGGACCACTTTGCCTTTAGGAAAAAAATGAAAACCTTCCTGTTTCAGGCCTAAACTAGCTAGGCCAAGATACAATCATATAACATTCTTTGTTCAGGATTACTGCCCCTTTGGTTTTGCCACTGTTGTCTCTGGAGCGCGGAGATACTCCTTCAGGAGTTTATTCTAGTGCGTTACAAACTCACATATAAATAAAGAAATAAATACTGTGCTAGTGTTAGGCTGAATACAATGACATTAAGTAACACTATCCAATCATGGGAGGAGAAACACGCAGCAAGAACTTTAAGCCATTGCCCGGGTATTCTGCAGCACTAATATCGAACTATTTTTAGCACAAATTGCTACTATGAAGCCAGGATTCTGACAGCAAGCAGTACTAACATCCAGTTATGCCTACGTTAGCACACAATGCAGTTACAAAGTCATGGATCAGTGGCTTCACATCGCTTAGCGCTACAATACTGCCATAGGTCTAGCCACTCGCAGCTGTATAATCAAGCAATGAGTTCAACACTAATGAACACTATGACTGAGAGATAGGCCCAGTAGCACCCAGTGCTACCAGGGAGCCATAAGTGTGAGAGTGAAATGCAACATTAGTCTGAATCGGGTAGCACCACTATTCTGGTCAATCACTCCATTACTGTACATCATTAGCATCGAGTAAAAGATCCTACACCGCATACAGTGCTGTCACTGAGCAATGATTGAGATAGAGCAAACCACTACGAATCGAGCCCTTGATCTTGCAGCTTACCAAATACCATAAAAGTGAGTGCAGTACCACACTGCACTCACAGACGGATAATGGATTTAACTGTACATTGCACTCTAGTTAAGACATAGATTTGGTAGCTCATAGCTACCAAATGATCAGGCCAATGGCAAATAGTAGGCCTAGCTGCCGAGTCCCTCCTAGTGCCTGTAGGAACTGTGATAGGCTAGCTGAGAACGCAGCCATCAACAAGCAAGAAACAGGAAACGCTCTATAAAGCGCTGATCGTACACCAGCACAGGGTACAAGACAATTCTCAGAACTGTGACCACTCCAACATCTCATAGGTCTTGTATCCACAAACGAGACCTGCATATCTACTGACGAAGAGTAAGCAGCACAGATGAGGCACAGCCCAGTTCTTCCTTGCATATATCCAAAGGTTTATAAAAGCAGTTTCAGCCTGCACCCATGTAGCCTGGAGGATGATGTAAAGGTCTGCCAAAAAGAAAAAGGTAAGACATGATCTCTGTCTCCCTTATACCTTTCCTTGCACAAAGGATACAGATATAGGAACCTTCTGTAAATGAAGGATGCACTCCCAGTAGGGATATCCACCCCCCCCAGTGTTCAGCTTTTTGCACAGAACTGAAACCTATATATGCAGAGGGAAGCTAAACAAGGCAAGTGCACTCGGATATAGGGCTTGCACATCTTGTATTTTTTCACTGGTGCCATACAAAGAGTTTGCGCAAATTAAAAATACTTTTCTGAACCTCTCCTAAAATGCATACTTCCATGTGGTATTGTGAAAAGTACACCTTAGTATGAAAGGAAGCTCCTGAAGAGGAAGCCAGACTATAAAAGAGGACACACCGCTGGCCTACTGTATGGTTTAAATCGATGGCTGGTGCAGCATCCAGCTTATGGTTGGTGCAAGTCGTTTGAGGCACGTGAACAGATATCTATTAAGATATGTCTTTCAGGTAAGGCTTCCTGACACCTCCTGCCCTCAGCTGCAACTCCTTTTCAGCCTTTGACAATTATGCCACACTTAGCTATAAACATAAATCCTCCTCGTCCAGTGCCCCAAAACAGACATTCAAAAAGGTGTACCCAACCTTGTTTCTATGTTGATTCACTTTTTATTTCAACTGCAGCTCTCCCAGTGTTTTTAACAATACTATCGTAAGGTTCCTCCTGTAACACAACAGGTTCGATGCTGTCTCCCTGTTAACCATATCTTTACTACCAAACTTTACTTTTTGGAGAAGATCTCAGAGACTCTTACTGACACTACCCAGCCTGCATTTGGGACTGATCATGCTACACGAAGTGCACTGATGTGATCTGTGTTTAAGTCTTCATGGTCCACAAACAGCCTGGTTTCCTCTCCTCACTGTGGAGGACATCTTCATAGACTTTGCCGAAACTGAGGGCTTCATTATTCCTCTGGAACAGGATGATGAATGTCACTATGGGTTTCCAGGACTACCTGGAAGACCCAACACATTGGTGCCTCAGTGGCCTGGTTCAGATGCCTGTGTTGCTCAATGTGTATTTATGATGGAGAAGGAAGGACATAATGTGCAAATATAAATAATGTTCCAGCAGTCTGCTTAAAATGCACAGATTTATACTGCCTCTTCCTGCATTGAATCACAGAAGATGAGCTATCCACCCATAGCCATGCATGGAACAGCTTCAGATAAATACTGGCAACATTAAGCTAATGTTACTGGATCCTAAGAGCTGCCAGTAGCTGCACCAGAAAGCTCAGGATTCCAATGATCATCATGGTCAATGTTCTTCCAGAGGGTAAGGTTGGTGAACCCCAAGGGCGGCAACAGGTAAGTTTGGGGTTCCATAGATATTCATTGTCAATGTCCTTCCTCAATGAATGATTAGTGGATCTCAAAAGCTGCCAGTGGCTGTGCAGGTTGAATTCAAGATGCAACTGATCATCATGGTCAATTTTCTTCCAAAGTCAGAGGTAACCATCCTCTGTGTACCATTTGAACATGAGGTCCAAGATTGCAACTATGGTCAAAATGGGCACTACTAACTCTGGTTAGTCCAGGGGTACACTTGCCTGGATCTGTTTACTAATTTAAAATCATTAGCCAATATTTGTGCCTCCAATCACTGTGGGATTGTGCACACAAAATGGCTAACACCTGGACAAATATGAACACTCCAGCTAGTCTACAATGTGACTGCTCAAATGTAAAGACATGTTTCTTCCCCTTACATAAATCACTAACAAACAAATCTGCATTGGCTTCTAATAAGGTACAGAATTCAGTTTAGATTACTCGTTATATTCGATCACGTTTTGCAATGAGTTGGGCATCCGTAGTTCGTGAATTTTGATGTTTTGTGGTGCAAGTGATCATTATGCCTTTCAATCTGAGGCCCCTGCCTGCTCGCCACACATAGATCACAAATGCAGTGCTCAGGGGCCTTGCACTTGCAGTGCACGACCCAAGGTATGAAACACTTTCCCAAGAGACAAGGTGAGACTGAGCTATCGCTCTATTAAGGATAACATGCAAGTCCCATCATCACTGTTAAGGGGTTTAGCACCAACATAAATGTGAAAGTTGTATCCTTCATTTATTTCTACAGCATTACGATGCACAGTATGAACAGTTTAAAGTCTAGAATAGTTTGCAGGTAACCAACAGGATTAAAGATACAGTATGAACATTTCCATGGCTTACTGTGCATCTTTGGTACACTCATGATCTGTGAACAAAAGCCTAAAAAGCACTTGCACATGTGTAAACACACACAGCCAACTGAAAAGCGAAGGTTACAGTGCTATCCACAGTCCGGTAAAGATCAACACATCCACTGGACAGGGAAACATACAATAAAGACCCGGAGAAATCTGATGTTTAGGAAGAAAATAAGGTGGTCTCCGAGATCTTAGGTTAAACACAATGCTCTCACAGTTAAAAGACACCTTCCCACTTTTTATTGGCAGTACCATATGTACTTGGGAGGCAGGACTAAACGTTTTACAAGAGGAGGCTGTAAATGTTGGCCCACACATGCTGTATGAACGAGTCGCATACCTTTATTTGTAAGGAAGTAACATAGACATCTTTCCTGAAGTCTTTTCTTGCTTTGCCCTTAAGGTCAGCCGCCTAACATGGTTCACCCGGTACGATGAACTTCCCAAAAAAACAGAAGAGCCAACTGGAGAAGGATCACCCACAGACAAAAGCAATGGACTCGCAGTTTCCAAGAATTTGCCAAGCACAACTGAAGTGAATGCTGAATATGGCAGTACTACTGATTCTACTAACGCGATTAGCCCCCAAGGTAGTTCAAGCAATAGCGGTAAGTTACTGAAGCACGCTCTAGAAAGTCTCAATAAGATAATTCCCTTGTTTAATAATTAATGGTTCTGCCATTATCAGGTAGAATTTGCTTTCAATTTCTCGTACTGATTGATTAAACCAAATTTCCTGAACAACTCTATTAAGGTTGCACCTAACAATAAGTAATACAATAAAAAAGAAACAAAGAATCATCTTTAAAAAGACTATTGTTCCTGCATTCTAGACACTTATTCTAGTCAAGGTCCTACCTAAATAAGATGTTCCTGCAGTCTGTTGCTTACCCAAACAATAAAAATGTCCATCTTCTTTCCTGTCTGTGCCAGCACTGCAGAGGTTTGTTCGGATGGGGTCAGAAGGGACCCCAAGCACTTTGGAGGTAGGCAGGGTAAAAAACGGTGCTCCTCTCTTTATTACTGAAATACTAATTTGGTTGTCAGAATGCTTTAGTACTGCCGATGCAGAATGCATGGACAGTCTGTGTGTTGGAGTTACACGTCAATTGCACAAGAAGCATGGGATGGGTTTGCGCCTCACTGTTTCCAGTGGGATTTATTTTAGCTTCTGTGAAAATGTGGTGAGACTGGTAGCAGAAGTGTGAATATTAGCACAGCATATAGCCTGTTGAAAGCATAAACCCAACAGTCCCAGCGCTTCCCCTCAATTGGATCCTGAAAAGCAAAGAATTCCTACCCACCTTTTTGAAGAGGGAACTAGATTGATTATCTCAAGCATGGTTTGCCTCACCACACAGCTATGTCAGAGGACCAACATAAAAGGACTGAGGAAGGTCATTAGAGCCGAGATGCACATGGGATAACTACTGCTCAGGAAAGCGGCAAATACTCAGCAGGTTGATTCTCAATCAGACATTCCTAAAGCTGTACCCGCCCTACCCCTTTCTTAATAGTCACTCCTATATTATGACCAAATTGATGTTCTCCCTCAACCTCAATCACACTCCAAGTAGAAGTTTGTTTCCGGAGATAGAATTTAGCATAGTAAGGACTACCTCATGTCCTGACTGAATCTGGGACTAAATAGCCCGTGCCCAGAATTATTTTTGGTTAGTTTTGGAGGTCCTCCATGTGTAACCTATTGATGCTCCAGTTATTGAAGGACAACGTCCCTCTGATCAACATGAGGGTTTGAGAGAAGTTGGGCTGCTCTTCTCATAGCCTATGATACTATTTTAACTTAAGTAGAATTTCAGGCGAGTTTCATGCCTTTCTGTTCAGTTTGAAATCTGGTCCTGTCATTTGAGGGACGGGGGAGTCCTCCAAAATGTAGCCCTTTTACTTTCAGGATAATTATACCGCTCTGTGCTGGAGCGGTTTTAAAAAATTGTCAGTATGTTGCTCTTGCACATGAACATTGTGTTTTTTTTGTGCAACCGTACAAACCAAGGGCCAGATGTACAAATAACTGGTTGCAAAACCCTGGTTGCAAATTGGGACCAGTATTTTGCACCGACCAGAAAATAACTTTACGAACCGGCCTATATACTAAAATTACGAATCGTAGTGGATAGCAATCCAACCTATCTCATGTTTATTATTGTGGTAGGTTGCAAATTGCGACTGAGTGAATGCCATCACAGGAATTGGAGGCCACTCGGACCAGCAGACCATTGTGGCTGCTTTAAATGAAGCAGGTGCTTTTTTTATGCACCCTATTTTCCTAGCGGGAAATGGGGCTGTGTGTAAAGTGGTCTTGTGGACCATGGACTACATCCCACAAACTTTTTTTTAATTCACAAAGGGGAAGATGTCCAAAGAAGACCTTTCCTGTTGCAAAATAGGTTCCTGGCTCCATTAAGGTTTTTGTAACTTTTTAATGTTTTGAGACCAGATTTTGGTCGCAAAACATTGATGCACAACATATCAATTTAGTATTTGGAAGGGGCCCATACAACACCCCTCTTTAAGATACTAGATCAGTAACAATACTATATTACAATTGGAAAAAAACTTTTTGACTCTTAAAATGGAATTAGTACATCTTAAAAGCATTTTGATAGGCAATCATGCCAAATTAGAGCGCTTGCAACCGTAAAAGGGCTTAGTACATCAGACTGTATGGGCCTTATTCACAAAGGTAAGTTACAATTTTGAGTAAGATTACACTTTCAGTATTCGAAAACACTGACCTCCCTACAAAAGTGTAAGTTACATGTCTTCACCCCCAGAGTAATGTGACTGGCTTACTATTGTGTGGGTAGGTGAAGTCCCTCCCTAACCGCCTACCTTACCCTCTCTAAACTAGGTCCTGAAGAAAGCCAGACCCTGATCCTATTGCCTTGAGATAGTTATTATTTCAAACTATCTGGTTTTTTCACTTCTTTTTAATCTTGGCACTCGGCAAACACTAAATAAAAGATGGTGTTGTTTTCCGGTAGCTATTTTTAACCCGCACTTTTTCATGCACTGCACTTTTCAACATTTTTCAGCACCACTCTACTGAGAACTTGGACAGTTTAGTGTCCTCTAGATGCAGTGTGAGCAAAGTCCTCCTCATTGAGGGGTGCACTTCCCTGTATCTATATATCTCAGTCCCAAATGACAATGCTCCGCCAGTGAGGTGGGCTGATGGGACGTGTCTCAGTATAGTGGAACTGAGTCCATTGGGGTTTTTCTAGCTTAACAGTCTCACCATTTTGTTGACCAGTGTTCTCCTAGTTTTGTTATTTGTTCATTTTATGGGGGTTTGGAGTTCATTTGGTCATTAAAAATAATTCCCTCGGGCCCTCTTTTCATATCGTGGTTTTCGGAATATATGCCTGCCAAAGCTTGATCCCCAACTTTGTTCCTCTGTGTATCCTTAGCATAGGGTGACATGCACGTTTTCTATGAGTTCAGGTTGCCGACAGTCAATAAACTGGGTTTGGCACAGTTAGAAATGTGGACAGCAGCTTAAAGTGAAATCCCAGTTTTAGGGTACCTTTCTTTTGGTCCCAAATATCACCGTAAACATTATGGAAAGAAACCGCAGTCATATACTTTTATTATCTACATATCATAAGGTTTCTATCTCTAGTTGCTAGACCTTTTCTCGAGCTGAGTGGCTGGCCACACGATCTTACTATACATGATGTTTTGCAGATTTTTAACACAATACATAATAATTTCCTTCAGTATCTCTTGCGCAGGGAATGCAATTCGGAGCAGGGTTGACCAGCACCCAGAGACACCTACCAATCTCAGACAATACTGAAAACTGTAGAAACATGATCATTCACAGTGATGTGGCTTGTATGAATCCAAGCACATTTAATCACCCAGAATCTCCGGCACATGTCAAAGTATGGATACAAAAATCTAATTTCTTCATTTTCTGTGACAGAAAACTCCAGAACGTTAGGCAAATAGCAATTCAATGTTCCCACACTTCTCCAGATAAAAAAGGTGGGCCTACTGCAGAGAACAGGAATAGGCAATACTTGAGACCATGTTAAAACTACATTGACAATACATTTACTTCACATGGTCACATTTGGCCTATTCCTGTCAGTTGCAAAAGCCCACTCGCAAGTGCGAAGTATTGTTTTCACTGGGAGAAGTGTGGCAACACTGGGTAGTGGGAGTTTTGCTGCTCCTCACAAATTTAGGAACTTTCCATTACAGAAATGTGAGGACATGGTGCTTTTTAACCAATATTTGATCTGTGCTTGACATACTGGGCATGAATAAGTGGGGGTATCCATTCATGTTGCACCAACCAGGATGTGTGTGTGTGTGTGTCTGCACCTCAGCAATGAGATGGGTGCTGACTGGATTTTTCTGAGGCTAAGGAAAAATTCAAACAGCATCCGACTCCCCTCTGGAGTGCAGTGATGTGTGTATGTGTCTATCTGAACTGTGAAGAGAGAGGCACGGTATGGACGTTTTTCAGAGATTAAGAAAAATCCAAACAACATTCAGCGTCCCCTCTAGCTCAGAAGTGTGTGTGTGTGTGTTTGTACCCCAATGAGTAGAAGAATGCTGTTTTGGATCTTTTTTTATGCTAAGAAAAAATGTAAACCGCGTACAGCCTCACAATGGGGTGGAGTGATGTATGTATGTGTGTGTATCTGAAACCCAGCAAAGAGAAGGGTGCGGTTTGGATTTGTTTCTGCAATTAAGAGAAATGCAAACAGCTGAGGCTAAGAAAAAAATCCAAAAAACCACCACTGGGTCTGGGCTCCCAACGGCACAGCTTGCCACAAGCTTGTAAAAAACAGAAAAAGTGCACGTGCCGCTACCAAATTATCTTGACATTTTTTAGTCAAAACATACGAAAGAAACGCTATGTTTTACTGGATTGAATTCCAATTTTTTATTATCTTCTTATTAATTTAAAGCTCTTATATTTGATTTTTTATTTTATCAAATTTTGCATTTGTTTTTTAAAAAAACAAATGCAAAATTTGATAAAATAAAAAATCAAATATAAGAGCTTTAAATGAATAAGAAGATAATAAAAAAATTGTAATTCAATCCAGTAAAACATAGCGTTTCTTTCGTATGTTTTGACTAAAAAATGTCAAGATAATTCGGTAGCGGCACGTGCACTTTTTCTGTTTTTTACAAGAAAAAAATCCAAGCATTTTTCGGGCTACTCACTGGGGCGTAGGTGTGTATGTGGGTGTTCATGTTCACCCCATGGGGAGGAACGAGGCCCTCTTTGGATTGTTTCCGAGATTAACAGCCAGGTTTAGACCTCAGAGGACAGGGTACTCCATCACAAATGTGACAGAGTACACTGTGTGCCAAACGGCCGTTCCATCCACCCTACTAAGGGTCAAAAGAACTACCATATTTCCATAGAATGAGCCGTGTTGGTTTAGTCAATAAAAAGCTACAACTGAAGCCCCAATAGAGTAAGGGTTGTCAGGTACTGCCCACCCTATTTAGGATGGATGGACAAAAATAAATGATGACATACACACACACATACACACACACACAACCTGGGAAAAACTTCCTGGGCGATGGAGATATTAGGGCTCTGTTACTTAATAACAAATTCCCACTTTGGAATCTTGTTTTTGAAAAACAAAATGTTTCTAATAGTTTGGTGGACCGCAGTTAAAGTCAATTGCAGCTGTCCACCAAACCTTTTGTACCTTGACAGAAACCACCATGAAAGTGCTTACTATAAAGGTACGGACATCTCATCTGGCCAGTGGTGATCACTAAATTTGGCTTATGGTAGATCATTAGGCTGGTGGAAGAAATATCTGGTGCCACCCGACAGACGGAGTACTGTCTGCCAAACTTTAGATTTGGCCCTAAGAAAAAAAATCAAAAACGTGTGTGGGTGTAGATGTGTATATCTGTAGTTCAGTGAGGAGACAGCTTTTTCAGAGCTTAATAAAAATACAAACAAACCTCCAGTCTCCTTGCAGGTGCACAGGTGTGGTATGTGAGGCTAAGAGATAGCGGTTGGTCTCTCCTAACTGGGGTGCACACAGGTCTGTGGGCCTGTATGCACCTCAGAGAGGATATAGGCACCTTTGGATATATTCCAAGACTAAAAGAAAATCCAAACAACGTTTGGGCTCCTCAATGTAGAGCAGATGTCTGTGTTTGCACCTCCAGTGAGGGTAGAGAAGCTGTTTGGATTTTCTTGAGCAAAAGAACTAGTCCAAACAGCGTCCAATCTCCTTGCTGGGACCCAGACATGTATGTGTGTTCGCACCCCAGAAAGAAGACGGACCAGGTTTGGAATACTTTCGGGAGCTAGCAAACAAATAAAATAGTGTCTGGGCTTCTCACTGGGGAGAGACCTGTGTGTCTGTACCCCAGTGGGGAGACGGGTATTGTGCGGATTTTTTGCTGAGTTTAAGAAAATTCCAAACACTGTCCAGGCTCATAGCTGTTGCTCAGACGAGTGTACATGTTCTCCAGTGAAGGGGCAGGCGCTGTTTGAATTTTTTGGAAGCTAACTAAAATCCCTACAATGTCCAGGCTCCTCACTGGGGCGCAGATATGTGTGTGTGCCTGTCCACCAGGAGACAAGCGCTGTTTGGATTTTTTCGGAGGCTCCTTGGAGAGCAGATGTGTAGGTGTGTCTGCACTCCCGTGAGGAGCCAGGAAGTCTTTGAATGTTTTTTGAGTATAAGGAAAAACACAAACAGCATCTGGGCCCCAAAGAAGAGCCATCTGCTCTTTCAATTTTTACTGAGGTTAAGAAGAGAATCCTAACAGCTTCCATGCTGGGAAGGAGTTACAGGTCTAGGTATGTAAATGTGTGTGTGTTTGTGTGAGAGAGAAAGAGAGCGAGAGAGAGAGAGAGAGAGAGAGAAAGAGAGAGAGAGAGAGAATGAGAATCTGAGCACCTCACTGGGGCACCGACATGTGTGTGTGTTTGCGCCCTTGTGAAAAGTCAGACGCTGTCTGGATTTTTTCTGAGTATCAGATAAATCCAAATAACACCTAAGTCCTTTCTAGGGACCAAAACAATGTGTATTTGCCCCAGAAAGTAGTCCAAGACTATTTGAGGAGAATCCAAATAGCGACCGGCTCCTTGGGTACAGACACACTGCTCCTTCACTGCAAATGCTCCTTTTGGATAGAGAAGCACTGGTAGACAAAGGAGGTGTCTGAAAGTGAACTAGCAAGTGCAATTGGAAGGGGAGGAATTAGTAACGACCGTAGTCTAACCCATTACAATGCCCAACCTGTTTTCTGTCTGGAGGTAGATGTAAAGGAGAGTGGGAGGGAGGATGGAAGGAGTTGAGCACCTTCCCCCCACTGTCATTCCCACCTCTTTCCTTTTCCAACATGAAAAAAGCTGTTTGAGCAGATGGACACGGTTAGGTTGGAGTCGAGGGCAGTAATAACTTCCCGCAGCTCCTCCTTTGGCCTCACCCACTAGCTCGATCCTTGGGTGGATTTATGAGGTGCTAGTGAATCTCTTGGCCTTCCAATGTGTGAGGCACATAACTAGTGACATTATTTACATATTTACATATTAATGAGGCAGGCCAGAAGTGAACACTAGCTTGCCTTCTTAAAGAGTTTGACAAACTCCAGAAAGATCTGGAACAAGCAAACCTCTCCCCTCCCCCTATCGCAGGCAGTTTAGGGTGGTGTCTTCCATCGGCAGGGGTGAAAAAATGGGCACTTGGGCCATTTCTCCTATTGACGTATATGTACTTCAATAGGCCAGTGAAAGGATTAAGAATATCTTCTTACCCATATATAGATAATGGGATAATGTATGAACGTAAGTGCCATCAAAGGAGGAGGCAAAGGGGAATATACATCAGGTGGTGGGCATCAGCTTGAATTAAACTCCTTCCCTTCCTAGACTTATAATTTATAGGAACAAAATGTAAGACAGTAAGTTAGGGCAGAGCTATGATGAGCATATCATTGTTGTCATCTTAGAACTGTTGGAAAGAAAGGCCTGTTTGATCACAGTATTTATTTGCTGTTCCACCTCTATCGTCCCTGCTCTTTGAAGTCAGACTCTAGAGCGGTCACTTCCTTTGCTGGTGCAGTTCCATTACCCCACTCACCTATCTCTTTTCAGGTGGACACACAATTTACCCTCTCACTGTGCCCCCCACCTTTGTTGCAGCCTTGCTTTTTAATCTTAACCATTTCAGCAAAAAGTAATTTTGGGCCACATGTACGACCGTCAGGTTTTGTAACTCACATATTGCGATTTTTAGTGACTCGTAACCTGTGGTATAACAGTATCTCAGATATTGTTTGCGATTTCCAAATGCGTCGCAAGGGATCTACCACTTTAATATTCATGAAGCAGGTCGCAATTTGCGACCTATTTGGAATTACCGGCACTCACAGGTATGGTGGCCTGCTGGGGTCAGCAGAACACATTGTCTGTAACTGCTTTTTAAATAAAACAGTTTTTTTAATGCATCCTGTTTCCTTAAAGGAAAACGGAATGCATTTCAAAAAAATAATATGTTTTCTTTAAAAAAAAGATTTTTTTGAGTGGGCAGTGGACCGTGAGACCACTGCCTGCTCTGAAAAAACATTGGCGCCCACGTTCACAAAGGGGAAGGGGCCCCTAGGGTCCCCTTCCCATTTGCGAATGGCCTACTCTGAAAATGTTTTGCAACCACATTCCCAGTTGCAAAGCATTCACACATACCAGTGAGTCTCGCTATTAGGAAGGGATGCAATTTACCTGACTTCCTAATAGCGACTAGCAAACCCTCTTTTGTAGGTCGCACATAGGTTACCGACTCGCAAAATTGGGTTGGTACATAGAAAAATGCATTTTACTGGTCGCAAACGGCAGTAAAATGTGTCATACATCTGACCCATCGTTCTATATTCTGTCAAATTTGTTTTAATATGCTAAGTTAGTAAGTATCAAGAAACACAGCTGCTAAATGATCAAAAGCGTATCTCCCTTCCTGGACATAACTCCATCATACATAAACAACTTCAATGACCAGTAAACTTCAATACCGAATCACGCAGGCTACTGTGACTTTTAAAGATTTGTACAGTGTGAGGCCTCTGTATTGGCAGCCTTGAATGGTGGGCAGTGGTATTTGTATTTCAAGTCCATCTGTAACACTACATTTTTTGGTCTTTGACTAAACTGTCTCTCCTTGCCCATAACCCCTTTGACTTAATAAGCAGATTTTATTATTATTATTATATAATAATTCGTAAATGTATTAGGCACACATTGACTGCAGTCTCTTGGCATTGGAGCAGAAAAATATAAGGATATAAGCAAGGAGAAAGGAAGAAGGGAAAATGGAATAGATAGCTTTACTCAAAGACAGCAAATAAAATGACCACATTTTTTAGTCTAGTCACGAGTCTGGCTGTCATGTTTTGTAGGCGCTGCAACCTTGATGAGGCGCAAATAGGCATCCCCATGTAGATGACATTACAGTAATCAGTATGGGAAAGGATGCCTGCTGCAACAACCTTGCCCAATATCTCTTGAGGATGAAAAGTATGAGCTGTTTTAAAAGATTTAAGAATATCAGAATCCGTCCTCCATGCTTTTTGTATTTATGAGAGAAAAAGTCCGAATTTTTTGAAGATCACTACCAAGTTCTTTACCTTAATGATCCAATATTGTTTAATCTACAATTAAGTGATAAGAGTATATTGATATGGTCCGGGAAATATGATCAAATAAGTGATTAAACAAGGTGTTGGGTAAACAGCTGCACCCAAATCCAGAAGACAGAGCACTGCAAAACCATCTGCATTCTGCTTCTTTGGGAAACATCAACCTATGATCTGAATAATACAGTGGTTACACATTCAGTCAAATGTTTCCACTGAAAATACATGAGTAAAATAATGAAAACAATTGGTTCTCCTCATTCCTTATTAATGCAAAGAAGATTTATGATTTGGGCAATCAATCAAAGTATACAGTTCTTTGTAGAAGTTAATTTAACTGCAAGAAAAAACCTTGCAGTTCGGGCAAGTCAGAGAGCTTCAATCTCATGGAATAGGATGAGTTAATTCAAACAGGTCTTTATTCCCTTCTTTTTCTTTCAGTCCTTTTTCCCTTCCACTCTTTACGTTCTTCCTTCTATCGCTTATTCTCTCACGCCTCTCTTCCCTTTTCCATCCCGCTTAAATATATATAAGTATTGTTTGCTATTGGTGCATGTATCATAATCAACGTGTATCTCTCTCTATGGGTATAAGCTGGACTTGCTATGTCACTGTATTTGTTGTTATTTCTCAATTCTTAATTTTACCTATAAAATAACTGATACAAACAGGCCTTGTAGAGAAGACCACTAAAATTAGAGACGGTATTTGGGAAGTCTTCCATCATTTAAATCCACCATCACAGAAGTCATTTGAAACCCGAAGAACTCAAGCAAAACAATTACCAGAAAAGTATCAAATTGCTAAAGACCAATATCTGTGTAAAATGCAATTCTTAAAACTCTGTTCCATTTTTGCAAACACTTATGAACAATGTTTTTCAGTAGTTGTCCTTAAGATCTTGGAGGAAGGACCGACTACTCCACTCTTGACAAAGCTTGCCCTGGATCCCACAAGTCCAACTAATTTTAGATCAGTGTCCAACCTATGTTTTATATTAGAATATAGGAAATATCATTTGAGGACCAGCCACCAAAATATTTCAAAAAGATCAATAAGTGAAGGCTTAAGGTAGATGTCTTACTGGAACACTAAAATATGTGATTAAAATCCCAGTATCTGTGAAATCCATCATCTGGTATGCAAGCTGTATTTAGGGATTGAGGTTACTGTTCAAATTTCTGATCCTAGAAAATAAATCGGCTCACAATATTACCATTCTCCATTTATAATCATAACGAAAGGGTGTCAGGTGGTTTCACTTCAATCTTTTTCCTAAAACTAAAATCAACAGCTGGGACTTTGTGAGATATTTTCAACATGGGTGAAAACAACATCTAATGCAGCCCGGCAAACTGTGCCTAATCAGTGGCCCAATGACAGGTGGAGAGGATGCTACTCCCTAGTTCCTGCCACAAAATGAATGGGAGATAAATGGAATTATTAATGATTGCCAAAGAGGTCTCAACAATGCCATGTCTAAAGATAAAAGGTGGAACAAGGCTGCGTCTACAGATCTGTTTCACCTTACTCTCCCTGCCACATTCTAAAAGCACTTTTAACATACGGTATGCAAATCACCTTGAACCACTCTTGGAGCCACATTTATGAGGCTTCTGTGCCACCGAACGTCAAGTTTAGTGAAGGTTTGGCGGCGCACACTGCAGGCCCATATCTACAAGGCCACATAAAGCCACTCTGCATGGCTTTTCATGACCCTGTAGATATGGACTGAGGCAAAGCAGTACACGTTGCTACGTTGCCTCAACCTGCGTTAGGGAGGCATGCCATGAGTGTTATGGTGGGTGTTCCTAGGAAACACCCATGGCATTTGACACATTCCCAGATCTAAGAGATTTTGTTAACCTGGGAATGGGTCAAAAGCCTACACCTCCCCAGGGGTGGTGTAGGGTAGGCACAAGAAGAAGAAATAACTATTTCTCCTCGTTTTTTTCCTCTTTCTATGTGTGCTGCATGCAGCAGAACATATGCAAAGAGGAAAGTTCCTCCCTTCCTGCACAAACACAATCAGCCCTAAAATGCAGACACACTTGCAGCATGGTGAAGGGTGCCTATATTTGTGCATGGCAGCCATTTGTATGCCAGCGCAGGGAGAAAGGACTGGAATGCACTGTATCTGATGGATATGCTGTATGCCTACTCTTTTTTTCCCCTTAGGGCGGTGCAGCAGGAATGCTTGTGGCGCTGCCCTATGGTAAAACTTTGTAAATGAGCCCCTCAGTATTTACGTTTTGTAGGATGACTGGTGAGGAAGATTGTTTAAATGGACTACACTCTCAGTTAAATAAGCTAAGCCCGTTTACCATTGAGGAAACAAAAGTGCTACACAAAATTACTAAATAAAATAAGGTGTAAACAGTCGATACATACAAATAAAAGTTTTAAAAATGTATGTCTCAATATCTTTGTTATGCCTTGACAAATAACACTTTTTTAATGTAACCTTAAGTATTTCCCATTTAAGGGATGTTAGTGTTGAGTCTTTTTAAGAGGGCCAGGATGATGAGTCAGCTGCAAAGTAATACCAAATAGAGTGATTTATTAGGGAGGGATTACAGACTGCATTTGCAACCCTGTACGTAGTAAGTTAGAGCTGTGAGCAGTCAGATTTTCAGTTTGATCACGAACTATGTAAAAGAGTTTTATTTGCAGTTAAAATACATAACTTTGATAAAAGGGACTCGTGTCAGATGCCATGCACCAGCGGCTTCCTTCCTCCACATAGCTTGGTCCTGCCCCAAGGTCTATGATTATTGGGAGACTGTGGTGACTAGTGTGCAGACAGCAGTGCAGATTCCTGTGGATGTGGTTCCATTGGCATGTTTGTTGGGGGACGTCAGGCACCTTAAGAGATGAAAGATGGCCTATAAATTCCTGCACTTGTTGCTATTATTGGCCAAGAGGCAGGTTACAATTGCTTCAAAGGCCCAAGCTGGACCGAGTGTGGACCGCTGGGAGGCGGATGTAGTTGAATGGGCGTGGCAAACGAGATTTGCTTGAGGAGGTGTCCACATGATGAGAGGGTACAAGAGGCCATTGAGGTTTAAGTGGGCAGTCAGTTTACGAATCCTGTGAGGGAACGATCTGCCTCCACTTCGGAGAATGAAGGGTCTGAGGGATGCTACTGGTACTATTGATATTTGTGTTATGGCTTGAGAGGCTGTGGGCGGGATGATACTATCATGGGCTTGCACTGATGTGGGCTTAACTTCTTTTCTTTGAACTATTTAATTGATACTACTGTGAAAAGTTACCCTTTACTGTGACTTTCTGGATTGTGGTGAGTAGTTTGGCACTTGGTGTCGTTTCGTGGATATAAAGATGCCAATAAAAAATGTCTATAAAAAAATATACATAAATGTATCTTATATTGATTACTCAAAAATCCAGCAGGGATCCGGCTCTACTGGTGCCGAGTTGAACATTACTAAATTAACTAGAAATCAGCCTTGTTCCCAGTCTTCTGGAAACTAGAGTTGGGCGGGGGCACAATCTACCCCTCAGTCTACCAGCTGAGATGCCCTTTTGTGCTGCCCATTAGAACCACAGCCAAGAAGCTCAGAGGTCAAGTATTCCTAATACTCAATATTACTTGCAATTGCTCATGCCTGAAAAGCTGAAGTGATTTTATAAAAAACAACGACCGTCAATTCGAATAGTGGTCCTGTATCCCCAAAACACCTTTGCTTCAGATCCATAAAGTGACTGCAATATCTGCAGTGGAGGAATCTAGATGTTGAAGATAGAGAAGTCAGGCATTAGCTTTCCCTGGTATTGGGAAATGCCATCAATGTCTCCAACTTGTCCATTGTTAGAATTTTCTATTATTAATGAAAAGAGATGTATCAAGCGCAAGGATTGTCCAACTGTTTTCTGGACACATATTGACATGTTTGGCTCTTTATTTTAGGTGGAACTGCACGATGTCCACCAATGTTGAAAAACGCCTTATTTTGGATCTGTGGCATGGATGCCAAGGATAATGCAGAGGAGAAAGCTGCTGAAGTCCCACCACCCTCTCCGGAAGAAGTACTCTATGAGACACCCTGTGCAAGACACACTTTGAATGTCAACTTAATTGTGTGTCTTTGTGCTGCAATCTTCCTGTGGGCATATTTTGCGTAGAAACTACACTCTTTACTATGTAACTAACCAGGAGAAGGGAATATCATCCAACTGTCTTATGTCTTGGAAAATATAACTCCAGCTTTTATACGTATATCTTTTACAAGACCGTCTATAGATCCCATCTTCGTCTACAAATATCAAATGTGCAGAAACTGAAAATTAGGATTCCTTGACTTCGATGCCGCAAAAGATACTTTGAAGACAATATTATTTTCTGAGTAATTCAATTATAGTCTACAGAGTGTTGGCAGTGGAAGCAAGTCTTCTCTAGAATATGCAAACGTGATGTACATTAATGGTTGTTCTTAATGTGAGTATAAGAGGAGTCTGCTAGAGGAAGGGCACCAAAATACCTTACACTAATCAATCAGATCACGTCTTCTAGTGTTTATTACATATGACACGTTCACTGTGCTACTCTGACAATGTCCTCTAAATGGATTTTTTTTTTAATTCTAAGAAAAATTATTGCAACTCTGTTTACATTGTGACATCTTTACATAAACCACAAAAAATTCCACTGGCGCATGGTGAAATTCAGGAGGATTTTCAAGGTGCTACAATAGATTTTTTTGAGACGCCCCAAGCCTATTTCAAGAAAGAATCTGTTTCCTCTCAAGAGAGAATACATTCATGCAATTGATGCTCTACAGACCTAGAAATAAATACAGCTCCTTTAGTGGTAAAACTGTACGTTCTCAGGGATATCTACTTTGGAAAGCTGTCACGTAAGCCTTTTAACAATATTTGAAAATCCTAATTTTTCAAGGCGAGTTACAAGTTTTCCATTTGTGTACATTTTTCATTAGGTTTTTCTTGCAGTTGTCTGTAATTGAGTCACACTTGGATACTCATGAGCAAATAAACTTTACAAGCAGGTTATTTATAGACATAAACAGGTAATAAAAAGTGCAAAAAGGAAGAATGTTGATCTGTAGTACCTACAAAAGGGCAGTGATTAGGCACACGAGTAAGCCAGCAGCTTTAGAGGACAAATGTTTGTCTGCTGAGGAGAACGTTTGTGTCAGGAATTTGACTCCCTGCCCACCACAACTTAAGCCAGCCCTAGAAAATACTTGTAATAAAGCCCGTTCTTTATTTTTTGAAGGACACTTCCACCCACAGATTACTCACCTTTTGAATCCTCCAGTCTGGACTTTTTTCATCCAACAGCACCCACATGACGGCAGGTGGTACCACTGGGCTCTGCTGCAATTCCATCCTACCTCCGAAATGTCATTGTAAAGTAGCATATAGGCACTACCCTAGCACTTTAGGCACAGTTTCTTCTTTTTCCGCACCATTCTATGCTATCCGGTGCTCCACTCCCACAGTTTTGTTGGAGTTTATTGACTTTTAAAATGGAATTATGAAATGTGGATGAAATATGTCCCCTTGAAGATGCAGGTTTTATCTCGTACTTTGCAGTCAGCATTCCAAAGACCTGTCTCCACCAGCATAGGCCAACTCTGAACCTATTCCGAAGTAAGTCGATGCGCCCTGTGAATCCATCAGGGCCTTCAACAGGACTTACGCCTGCAGTTGCCCCTGCCATGGACTGCTTCAGCTCAACGTCTCTATGCTTGGACCCTGCCACGCCTCCACATGTTTGTCGCAGGCCACGCTAGATCTGACGAGTTCCACACCAGTTTCAGACTCCACCCTATTCCAATGTCAGATCCGCAGCCGTGTTCAGCTAGATATCGGTCTATGGTGCACTATGAGACAACTCAAGCATAATTGGTGCGCTGGAAAGATTCCCTAACCGCGCCTTTGTGCTAATGCTAGTGTTATTGAAGGCTAGCAGCTGTTTTCCTATCTGATTCTAAAACAGTTCAAAGACTTGACCAGGTGCCCCATAATGATGATGAGGATGGGGAGGCAGTCCATTTGCTCCCTCCTCACAATACTGATGCTGGATTTTATTGTGACTTCCAATATGCTAGCATTCTGCATATTTCACCTGAAACAGAGTTGGACTTGCCCTTGGGCTATTCTACTGAACAGAGCGACTCTTGCAGTAGTTGTCCAAAGGGCTGCTGAAATCTGGGAGTTACATGTGACTTCCATCTAGACTTAAAGCAAATTTGCTTACTGAAATAGCCCCTTCACCTTCAAACCTTTGCTGCCTTTAATGAGGCTCTGACAGAGGCACTTGTGGTGGCCTAGGCCAAACCTTACTCTGTGCTGCTGATGAGTTGTCTAATTGCTTTACGCCACAGACCAGCCACGGGAGACTTGGCCTTCTTGACACAACATCCGACACCAAGTCTGGTGGTCCAGAATTCCAAAATAAGATGAATCATAATGCTTTCTCTACAGCTTATGCTATCAGAAATCTGAACGGAGTGATGTTGTTTGCAAGAGGGTTTTTTCATACATCAGTTTGGCCTTCGGTTCTTTGATGAAGCCTGTCATTTGGGCCTTACACACATGCACATTTGGACATGGCAAGTAAGATCTTGCACGTCCTTCCGGAAAGTTTCGGAACCCTTTTGCACAGATAGTGCATGGTGATCAAGACACAACCAAGTATATCCTGTGAGTTGGTCTGGACAACACCGATTTTGTCAGCCAGGCCAGGGGCACCAGTGTCATCATCTTGCATCAAGCATGAATGAATACCTTTGGATTTTCCGAGAACATGCAAACCTCCTCAATGGATATGCCATTGACGATTTTGGGCTCTTTGGAGCGAAAGAAGGCTAGTCCCTGTATCACTTTAACAATAGCTGGGGTATGGCTGCTGGGTGTCACTCTCCTGCCTGACAATTATACAAACAATACCATGCCTGGGGCACCAGTGTCATCATCTCGCACCAAGCATGTTTGCATGCCTTTCGATTTTCCGAGGACATGCAAGCCTCCTCAATGGATATGCCCTTTGACGACTTTGGGCTCTTTGGAGAGAAGGCAGACTTGTCCCTGTAAGAATAGATGGGTATGGGCTGCTGGGTGGCTCTCTCCTGCCTGACAATTCCACCAACAATACTTGCAATTCCAGGGCTATTGTCGGTGCTTGGCCTCCAGACAAACTACCAACAGATGCAGTCCTACCAGCCTCTCCAGCCACCCGCACAACTCTTTCACAGCTCCAAAGGGGAAGTTAGTGATAGAGGTCATGGCCACCAGCAGATGCAGCAGTCCTCATTCTTTTTTTGGCTGCTACTCACACGAATAATCCTCTGGGGCCTGCGGGAGCAGAATTAGATTTTGTCTATCCATCTGGCATTTGATTACCTCAAACCAAGGAGTACTGCACGTAGTTCAGTTTGGCAATGCCCTTCCCCTTATGTCCATACCTCCCAATGTTCCTCTAGTTTGTACTCATGGGCCAGTGAAATCTACTGTAATACTGACCAAAAAATTCAGACACCACTCGCCAAACAGGTGTTAGAAAGCGTTCCAGAGGAGGGAAAGGCACTACACCTATTACTCTCTGGTGCCAAAGAAGGACTGGATGTGTGGCCAATGTTAGACCTCAAGTTTCCGAACACCTTTCTCAGGAAGGACAAGTTGAAGATTTTTACTTTGGCCCACGTATTGTCTTCACTGGACCCAGCAGATTGGATGATGTCCTTGTATTTGCAGGACATGTAGTTTAATTTGCTTGTCCTGCCGTTGAACATGTATTTCCTCCAAACTGGGAGGAACAATACCAATTCACTGCCATGCCCTTTGGTCTCACCTTGTTCTGCAGGATCTTCATAAACATCAGTGGTTGCTGTTTGCCTTCAACTTGGTTAAACACTGCAGTGCCTCTCGCACAACACCCATCTCTCGGACGAGGCAGCCTGGGAACTTTGAAGAGAAATGTTAACCCGATTTATGAAAGATTATTCTCCTTGTCCCATCTGCAGCACAAGTTGGTAGAGGACCCATCACCTTGGGCTGGGACCCATCTGGGCGAGGTGGAGATTCGAGGGTTCTGGCCTGTTGTGGAATAGAAAAGCCATGTCATCCTCCTGGAGCTATGTGTCACCCAGCTGGCCTGATACTAACATAACATAACATGGACCACACAACTGCCATGTGGAACAGCAACGAGCAAGATGACATGGGGTCTTGTGCCCTGTGCTTGGAGGTGCTGTGGCTCTGGCAATGTCAAAGCATTCATGGGATATTCTTGAATCTTGTCAACCATAAGTGACATCTGCACCCGCAGGTGGTTTGAGATATCTTTACCCAGTGGGGAGTGTCTTGGTTGGATCTGCCCACTACCATCGAAAACTTTCAATGTCACACCTTATATGCTCTAGAGGACACATTCTGTGAGGGACACATTCCACCTTCAGTGGGACTCTGGCCTCTGCTGATAATTTCTTGAATCCTGAAGAAGGTCAAGAGGGACCCCGCTCAGCTCATCCTGGTGATCCGGATTGGACTCAAAGAGTATGTTACTCTGAATTATTGAATCTGAGCATCCATCCTCCACTCTGCTATATTTTTGGGAAAACATCCTGTCCCAGCAACAGGGAAGTGTACTACATCTAAAACTCCACAATCTATACATCCATGTGTGGCAACTGAGCTGAACCAGCAGAATGTACATGATGTGGCAGTGAAGGTATTAAATGTGACTCAAGAGGCTCATAGCCCTTCCACTAATGATTGTCAGGCTACCTTTGTGGTCTAGTGTGAGAACTGACACATTGACCTTCTTCAGGCCAAGAATTTGTTTTGTCCCTGGCCCATTAAGTTTTTGCTATGGGCACTGTCAAGGATTACTTGTGACACCTTTTAGCATTTCTAGGTGTGTCTGATCAGCCCAAGTCACCTGCTGTAATGCACTTCGTCAAAAACTCATTAATACTGCACCTTTCACTACATTGCAGTGAGATCTTCGTTGTGTTCTGAACATTTGATGTTCACATCTCTTGAGCCCATGCACAGTTGTACCCTGAAATTGCTGACTCCTAAAACTGACTTCCTTGTGCTTGCTTTGGCACATTATGTCAGTGAGCTACTACTTTTCTATGAACACCCCGTATAATTGCTTTCCAGACAAACTGGTGCTTAGAACTTCGGCATCCTTTCTCCCAAAGGTGGAGTCACGCTTTCATGTGGGACAGACCATAAAAGGCTCTGTGTTCCTCTCTTGGTTATATCCTTGTAAAAAGGAAGACAGGCTTCACTTCACCTGCTGGATCCTAAGCAGGCCCTTAGTTTCTATACTGCTAGTACTAGAACATTTCACCAGAGACTAGAAAGAAAAAGTAGTCCAAAAATGGACCTTATCTAAACGAATCATCCTGTGTATCAAACTGTGCTATGCTGCGGCCGATAAGGAGCACCTGAGGGCCTTAAGGCTCACTCTATCAAGGTGAACAGTCACTGCAGTCTTTGCTAGGGGCATTACTGTGTTGGACATCTGTCAGGCCACCACATGGGCGCCAGTCCATACTTTCAGCAGGTACTATGGTCTCAATTCTCAGGTCAGCAGGGAGGGGCATTTTGGTGGTGGTTTTTGCCTCAGGACTTCATGGTATGACATCCACTCTCCCGACTCACCACCTTCACTTGGGTATTTCTATGTTATCAATTCATAAAGTGAGGAATCTATGGTTAGAAATGTCCATCACAAGAATAAGTAATTTACCTTTGGGCGCCCGGTTTCTGGTGGATACATAATCTAACCACAGATTCCTCACTGCATGCACTTCTACCTGTTCTGTGGGAGTGGGCATCTAGTAGGTCATAAGACCCCAAATTAGGACAAGCACACGGTTTCGTAATTTGTCAGTGGCTCCGCCTCTGAAGGCATGGTAGATGCTTAAGAAATGGTTGTCAATTTGCAAAGATCATGCTCCGTAGCTCCACAGTGTCACTTCCAGAGTTGAGCCCAAACCACAGCAGAGCCCGATGACGCCACCTGCTGGCACTTGGAAGTTAATGCATGAAAACATACTAGATCCAGTATAGCTTATGGGGGATTCAATTAGTGAAGAAACTGCAATTAGATAGAGTGTCCACCAGAAAGTGTGTTACTGTAGATGAGTAACTTTTTCTTTAATTACAAACACAGAGTCAGGGATACAAAGGGGTCGCACGGGCACACAGCAGATGCAGCATTAAATCTGCAGGCTTCACCTTACTACAGGCCGAATTACCTGCACGTTAATTTGTATTTGCACAAACTAAGGGGTCCAAGCAAGACTGTTGCTATTTTGTTAGTGAAAGTTTCATAGTTTAGGGGAATATTCTGAAACGCCCAAAGCTTCTCTTTCGATTAATGCAGTGCAATGTTCTTATATGACCATTGTGGTTTTTAGGGATGCAATGCCAACCCTATTTGCACTTCAATTCAAATAAAAAAGCGGAGGGCTGCTGTCCCAAGCAGGCTTCTGACTCTAAATTTACAAATCCGTCCATCTGAAATGAATCTCCCAAACTGTGGCTGCGCAGACCATAGACATCGTTTCTTGGAGGCATCATGTGTGCTAATAATGTATTCATTGATCATTAATCTGTTAACTGAAGTCTTTTTCACGAAAGATAGTTTTTTGGGGAACAAAAAAGGATTCCGCAGGTATTTGTGTTTAACGGAAACAATTATGAGGCAGGAATGGGTCTCTGGGGGTTACATTTTAATTACTGTTGTAAATGGCAGCAATCCACACAAAAACTTTCAAAAAGTCAAGATCAGTGCTGGATGTGAAATTAATGTTTCTTTCAAGAATGAAACTGCCTTTTCAGCCTCCAACCCCAAAGATTTGGTGCTGGGAAGTAGGAGAAGGTAGCCTAAGTGCTTACCGGGGAAGAAGAATTGCCTTTCGGTCGTAAGCTGGCATGTTGCTGCCTCCTCAGCACCAGGAACACCAGCCTATGATAATGGGGTCTCTGGCAGTTAGCAAGCAAAATCCGGAGTGAGACATTCTCTCTGGGCTGTCGTGCAAAATGGGTTAAGGTTTCAGACCACTGGAGACTTCTTTTGTGTTGATGATAAATAATCTTGCCTTAGTGCAAGTGGAGCTGGATAAACTAAGAATACAGGTTTTCTATTGTTAAAGTCTGGGGAATTTTTTTTACGCTTCATCTAATGTATTTGTCAGATTGACAATCTATCATGTCTTCCCTAAGTAAATGCTACTTTCCACTGTACACTAATGTATATCTTGCTTTAACTTATTTTATAAAAACTTTAGAAGTATGTCATATTGTTGCTAAATCAATCAACATCTGCCTATCTCTTGCTACATGTATAACACTGTAACATCAGGAAAGGTAAGGTTATAAAGTTAACAAAGAAGCATGCTAAGACACACAACAAGTCAACACATTAATAATTCAATCCTAACTCTGAACATGAGCAAAGTTCTGTACTGTTGTTGTTGGTGTTAACTTTGACAGAAAATAAAGTAGAGTTAAAAAGAGTTGCTTAAAAGAATAAGTGGCTCTATACGTCTGGTGACTTCATTTGGTTTTGTATCAGACAGCTCATAAAAATATTTTTAGGTCGAGCGTAGCGAACGGACCTCGTGTATACTTTAGTATACTTATGTAAATGGGGGAGGTGCACGCGCTGGGACAGGGGAGGTGCACGCGCTTTCCGTCTTGGATCTCGGATTTGACCTCGTGAGCGCGCATGTGTGCGAGCGCGACTCTGCCATGCGCTTTGGAAAACGAAACCTAAGAGCCGCGCGACGTGAGCTGTCTACGGTAGAAGCTCACGCGCGCGGCTCTTAGGTTTCGTTTTGACTTGTTTAATCATGCTGTGAACAAGCAGTAACTTTGGTTTATTCTGGCACACTGGGCCCTGCAGGAGTTTAAGGGACAGATCTGAAGAACAGATGAGAACTGGGAGTAATTCTCAGTTTGCGAGTTTGTGAGTCAGACTTCCGAAGTCCCTGACATTGCATCGAGGCCGCTTCTCAGAGGCAGCCTTCCCGCGCCAAGTCCTCTGTGATATGGACAGCAGGCTCGTGCGGAGCCGGGGCTGGGTGTGGGAAGTCGGAAGAAACCAAAATATCTCTTCGCTTCTGCGAGTGCCCCTGGCTCGTCGGCTGTGGTGGCGCCTCTAAACTGGTCTGCAGCGGGTATGGCCAGCTGAGGCCAGTATGCGTGGAGGATTTTTGGTTGATCCCGGTGAGAACGATGCTAAATCGACCCAGAAACGGAAAGCACAGGATTATTTGTCTCTGAGATGTCACCGCAAGTTCCAAGTATGTTGCTGGGCTTTACATTCTGCTTTTTAAGAAGTCTTGTCTGCGTGTTTATTGGGGGAGAGTCGTTCTGCACAGCACTGCCCTCAAATTTGTGATTTGTGATTTGTGACTGAGTTTTGTATCGCGCCAGCTCACCAACAGGTCTCAAAGCGCTTCTGACAAATACAGCAACAAGAAACAAAATGAAAGTATACAAGTGTCTGAAACAAGTGTCTGAAACAAGTGGCCGACTACTGAGATGTAAATGCGTCTTTGAAGAGTAAAGTCTTCAGGGACTTCCTAAAGTGGAGAAGGTTGGGTTCCCTACGAAGCGCCTCCGGTAGCTTGTTCCAGCCGGTCGGAGCCTGAACTGAAAAGGATCTGCCTCCTTTTGTTGCCAGCTTAAAGCGTGGGCAGGATAGCAAAAAAGAACCGGATGATCGCAAGGCGCGCTTAGGTTCGTATATTTCTAGCCTGTCTTTTATATAGGCTGGCGCCTGTCCGTGGATTGCTTTGTGGCAGATACACATACTCTTAAATGCGACTCTTTGTACTATAGGCAGCCAGTGTAGCCTATAAAGCAGAGGGGAGGCATGAGTCCGCCTCGGCACTCCGAATATCAAACGCGCCGCGTCATTCAGAGTAACCTGAAGGCGGTCGATGGAGTTTTTTGGGAGGCCAAGGTATAACACATTGCCGTAGTCAATTCTAGACACTATTGTGGCTGAGACAATGGTTCTAAGCATGTTCCTTGAAAGTAGAGGGACGAGCTTACGCAATTGTCTGATCAGATTGGTACAAGAACCAACTACAGCGGACACTTGGTTTGTCATCGAGAGTTCCTGATCGATTTTCATACCAAGGCTCTTGACACTAGGGCACGGTTTTGGAGAAGGTCCAAGTTCATGTGGCCAAAACAAATCACTCCATGGGGAGGCGGAGGTTGAAACTACTAGAACCTCCGTTTTGTCAGGGTTGATTTTCAATAGGTTGGACGACATCCAATTTACTGTAAAACGTAAAATGTCTTGGGCCTTAGACTGAGCCGAAAGTGTGTTGTCGATACTCAGCAGCAGCTGAGTATCATCGGCATAATTAAAAACTTTACAGTTCATGTTAGCCAGGGACTCTATCAATGGCTGTAGATAGAGATTAAATAAGATTGGAGAAAGCGCAGAGCCCTGTGGGACTCCACAGGCTAAGGTACCCATATCAGAAACCTGATCTGCCAGCTGGATCCTCTGCGTCCTCCCCGACAGGAAGGCTGTTAACCATTTGAGGGCTTGCTCTCCTATTCCAAACCTGGCCAATCTACCCAGAAGCAGTGCATGGCTGACAGTATCAAACGCCGCTGAAAGATCTAGTAATATCAGGGCGCTTGGCTTTTTGCTGTCAGCCATGCATCTGAGCTCATCTAGTACAGACAGCATTACTAGGTCCGTGCTATGGTGAGCACGGAATCCGGCTTGCCGCTCCTGGAGAAGATGGTGAGATTCCAGGAGGGATGACAAAGATTTTAGCACGTGCTGTTCTAGAACTTTTGCCAAAAATGGCAGCTGGGAGATTGGCCTATAGTTCTTCAGACTGGTTGGATCTGCCCCAGGCTTTTTTATCAGGGGTCTGACACGTGCCTCTTTAAAGGAGGTAGGTAATGATCCCATCGCTAGTGAAGTGTTTAAGAGGTCTAAGATCTGATCCTCTAAAATCGGAATTGCTAGTCGAAAGATGTCGGGTGGGCAGGGATCAGCTGGCAAACCTGACTTAGTGGATGCTATAAGTTGTCTTAAGATGGTAGAGTCGATTTCGGGGAATCTGGTAAGGATAGGGATTGAGGGGTTTAAAGGAGGTAGTTGTTCGGCGTGTGAGACTGGATTGTTCTCCTTGATATCAGACAAGATGGTCAATACTTTTTCAAGGAAATATCCTTGAAAGGTATCACAGTCGATCAATATGTCTGCCTTTTCCTCCTTCTTGCTTCCCCACCCTTCTCCCACTAGGGAACATGCCATGAACCGTGTCATGTATAATAATGAGGTGTGTAATACTATAGTGCGCTTATGCTTGTGTGTTAGGTCTTGTGCTGTTCAACACTATGCCTTTACATTTTTATGGTGCTTTACACTTTAGGTTATGTAAAACTGGCACGTGACTTGAACTACGTGGTCACTTAGCACTTAAGTGGAGTGTCATATTGAGGATAAAAATAGAATTTCAAAAAATAAAAAGGAAAAAATGGTAGGGGGCGCTTGTATAGTTTGCCTAGAGTGTCATTGGTTGGAACTACTAAACACCCTCCTGTCATGTTATCTCGTGTTATGTTATGTTCCGCGTTATGCAATATTATGATGTGCCTCTTACGGTAAGGTTAGCTCACAAATAAATGCCACTAGGGCAAATATACTTGCATGGTTCGCACTAAGGAGCTAGTTGTTGGAAGCTAGTCTAGGGCCATCCCTGTTGTGATGTTATGTTACGTAACGTTATGCTCTGTTATGCATGCCACGGTGAAGATAATTCATACAAATGGCACTAGACTAAAGTAAACATAGCGTCCATGGTTTGCCTAGAGTGCCATTTGATATGAGCTAATCAGGGGCCATCTCTGATGTGCTGTTGTGTTATGCTACGTTTCACTATGTTGTGATATGCATGCTACGGCAAGAGTAATGCATAAAAAAGTAAACATGGTTTGCATTATTCGTCTAGGGTGTAAGTTGCTGGGAGTGAGTGTGTCCACTTCTGAGGTAATGACTGCCGGTGCACAAAGCTCTGCTCTGAAATCCAAAGCTCTGCTCTGAAACCCGCTGGCAGTCAATTAAACGTCGGTGCATGGGACACCAACGCTGCATAGGCTTGAATCCACCTCATGCATCTTTAATCCACAACAGACACTCCCTGGCCCTCCCTCTCACTCTTTGAATCCACCTCATGCATCTTTAACCCACACAGACACTCCCTGCCCCTCCCTCTCACTCTTTGAATCCACCTCATGCATCTTTCATCCACAACAGACACTCCCTGCCCCTCCCTCTCACTCTTTGAATCCACCTCATGCATCTTTAATCCACAACAGACACTCCCTGTCCCTCCCTCTCACTCTTTGAATCCACCTCATGCATCTTTAACCCACAACAAACACTCCCTGTCCCTCCCTCTCACTCGAACAGTTGCTGTTTTTTCCTTTCAGGACGGTTTTGCCGTCTTTCTCTTCTTCTGTCTTTCTTCTTTGTTTGTATTTCCATCTCTTGCAGAAAAATAAGTGCCTGTCACCAAAAATAAGTGCAGATGGCCCCACCAGCAACCACCGGCTCAAATTAAGGACTGGCTCACCTCTGATGTAATGTTGTGTGGTGTATTATGTTACATTATGCTATGCTGGGATATACCTGCTACAGTGAAGTTAATTCATAAAATGGCCCTAGGATAAACCTGCCTTGCGTGGTTCGCCTAGGCTGCAAGTTGTTGGGCCTTGTCAAGGTCCACCCCTGATGTTATGGTGTGTTATGCTATGTTATGTTATGGTATGTTATGATATGTTATGCTGCATTATGATATGCATGCTAGGATAAGGTTAACACATGAAACGGCACATGGTTACACACGGTTTGTATTTTTTAAAGCTTCTTCTCTCTTCTTCTCAGCTACTGTGGATAAGGTCTCAAGATATCCCAAGGAAATAAAATTGTGACTAAGAATTCAACAAGAGATTGTGGCATAATGAGGTTTAATCCTTGGTATCTATGTGGCCCCCCGTCTGATTTGATCACACACAGTTCTTTATTTGTAAATTAAAAATAAATAAAGTGTAGGGACTCGCATTTTTTCTTGGAACACCCCCCCCCCCCCCCCATCCCCCACGCAGGTGAAAGGCTGTGTTGTCGAATAGCAAAGCTGCCTTTTCTTGATTGCAGCTCTTACCTCTTCCACCATGCACATCTCTCCTCCATACCGTGCTGCTGCAGATTCTTTTTCATCCCTGCTTTCTACCTTTGTCAATGTTTTTCTTTTTTTCCCTCCCTCCTTTTTCCCTTTTCTGCTTTTCTCTCTCTTACTTGTCAATCCTGTTCCACACAATCACACAATTGAGGGCTGAGGTAAATGTAAATGTAGTGTACTTGTAAAGCGCACGAATCGACCCCAGCTGTCCCAGCGCGTGCACCTCCCCCATTTACATAAGTATACTAAAGTATACACGAGGTCCGTTCGCTACGCTCGACCTAAAAATATTTTTATGAGCTGTCTGATACAAAACCAAATGAAGTCACCAGACGTATAGATCCGGTGATTTGCTTTCCGTCACGAGGCTGTCACTTCGTACTGTGAACAGTAGAAGTGGACGTGTCCTGCATGGTGCTTACTGTCTCCTCTTTGAGTCACAGTTTCAGCACTGCCCTCATCTTGCAGAAAAAGCTTTATAAAGCACTCCAGTTGAATGGCCACTGTTGGAAGTGGACACTGTCCTTTCAAAAACCAGTAGTCCTGCACTTTTATATTAGCCAAATGACGGCTCAGTGAACTGTACTCTCATTAAGCCTCATACTAGGATCTGCATATGACTAGTCTGCATCTAGAAGAATGTGGTAATAGTAACACTAGTTATTTACAACTCTTATAAATGGCAGAAGTACCCTGTGAAAAGCAAATTAAATGCAAGTTATGATTTTATTAATAAAAGCAATACCTGCAAAGACCACAATGTGAGAGATAAAACCAGGACTGTCCCACCATGTTGTACCCAATATGTAAAACAAGCATTTACAATGCAATAGGTCTCGCATTATTAAAGTTTGAGCTATTGGCATTGTAAATGACAATGCCTTTTCTTCATTTGCATCGTTGCGTAAACAAGCACTTTGCACTTATAGTCCATGCTTATGAGAAGCAAGGCTGTAAGTCTCTTTTACTGCCAGCTTTGCTCATTGTAAGCAAGGAATATAAGTTCGAAGTGCGTGTTTATGCACCAATTGCAGGTTTTAAAAACAATAAATAAAAGACATTGTCATTTACAATGCCAATTGCTCCAACTTTAATAATGCGAGACCTATTGCATTGTAAATGCTTGTTTTAAATAGGGACATATATTTTCCTCTAAGTATAGCCACTTCATATCTCAGCATATCGCCGTATATGGTCTGGAGATAAAATATCTTTAGTCACTCCCAGTGTATCTCACAAATTTTTTTAACCTACCTGCTTCTGAGTCCAACCGACCTCGGCATATTCCTAGCCCAAATCTTGGTCTGCATTTTCTGCCTCCTACCAGACCTGCCTCTAAGGTAAAATAGCCCAGGGAACAGTAACGGAAGGTAAGGGGACACATTGGGCAACTTCTGTGGTACCATGAACAGACACACAGAGATGAATACAATGTGGAAGAAATTAAACTGGGTTATGGCTGAAACCGAATGAAGGGAGTGATTGCCAATGTTGGAGGCTAATAGGGACACCTAAGAATCATTAAGGAAAAGGCAAATGTGACTGACATTTTTTATGAAGACATGAACAGTTCAAACATTTACCATGGAAAAAAGAGATAGGATTGAAAATCTGAAAGAAACAGGTTAGTGTTAGATTCTTTACCTTAGAATATCCCCAGGCGTCAGACTGGATCCGGAAAGTTTTGCGCAGCTGTACCCCTGCGCGTCGGTAGGCGTCGTCTGCGGCTCCGCATCCGTCGTCGGCGTCGTTGGCGCCGGGATGACGTTGTCGGAGTACTTAAGACGCCGCCCTTGTGCGCTGAAGTCAGTTCTTTTTTTTTCCGCGCCAGTTAGCGCAGATCCGGGAAGAGCAGTACTCCTAGTCAATTTTTGACTAACTTTTTCGATCTCTTTTGGATCTTCTTGAGTCGATTATCGACTCCGGTGCCGATAGGGATGCCCGGGTTCAAACCCTGCGACGATTGTAACCGCTTGATGTCGGTTACCAACCCCCACCGTTGGTGCCTTTACTGCCTCGGGGCCGACCACGATGACAAGTCGTGCCCGACTGCCGGGCCTTGACGTCGAAGGCTAGGCGGGAGCGGTCCCGTAAGCGCCTCGAGATCCGGCAGTCGGCCCCGTGCCGCTAGAGGTCCCGGAGGAGGTCGAGGGACCAGTCGCGGGGCCGCAGTCATCACAGCTCGGCGAGTCGACACCACTTGTCGGGCTCCGAGTCCTCAGGTAAGTCGAGGCACAAGAAGTCGAAGAAGCGACATTGCTCTTCTGACTCCCCCCGACGTTCGCGCGATGCGGCCGGGGTTCGGGTGACACCGCCCATGTGGCTCCGCCGGAGCCACAAGTGCCGCATCCAGCTCCATACCCGCCGGTCCCTGGGCTGCATGCGACACCGGAGGAGATTAGCGCTTTCCTCACGGACATGAGGTCGCGCTTCCTTCCGTCGGGTCCCGCCGAGGTGCCTTCGGGCCCCGCGGACCCGTCTGGGAGCCCAAGCGAGCCGGCGGATCCAGGCCTGGATAGGTGCCATCGCGGGTCGATCTTACGACCCCTCCGCCGGCGCCGTCACCAAGGGTGTCGCCCCCGGACGGTGCCGTCCCTGGTCCCAGCCTCGGTCCATCTTCGACGCCGATTGGCGAGCCCTTCGCCGACGACCCGGCTCCATAATTTATTCCTGTCTTTCAGGAGATGGATGATAAGGAGGACTGGGAGGGGTCTGAGGATCCTCTGGCACTACAGTGCCAGTTGAGCCAGGACTGGGCAGACGAGCTGGGGGAGGCCAGTGGTGTGGACACTTTGCCCGACACTGGCTTTGTCTCCCCTCCTACCGTGGCTACGGAGGAAGGGGCTGCGTACAGCGTGGTATTGACTAGGGCAGCCAACGCCTTGGCTCTTGAGCTCCCTGTCGCGGCCGTGAGGACTAACCTCCTCACTGAGGTGCTCAAACCGCAGGTAAGCTCCTCGGAGCCTGTACTGCCGTTTAATGAAGCCCTCATGGACGTTCTACTGGGCACCTGGTCCAAAACCTCCACAGGCCTCCCTCTGGATCAGAACGTGGCCCGACGCCACCGCCTGGCTCCGGGCGACCCCAGCTTTCCGTCTGTTCACTCCACCCCCGAGAGCCTGGTGATCCAGGCCTCTACCTCCCAGACCGCATCGGGAATCCAAAAGGTACGAGCAGTTTGGGAAAAAGCTGCACTCCTCACTAAGTTTGGGATTGCGGTCCGTCAACACCGCCGGCCCTTTGGGACATTATTCCCTCTCTCTGTGGGATACGTTTGCGGAAGTGCTGCCGCAGTGCCCGGGGGAGGTCCAGGCAAAGCTTACCCAAGCCCTAGCAGAGGGAAGGAATGCAGCACGCTACTTCATCCGGTGTGGACTTGATACCATGGACTCGCTGGGCAGGGCGATGGCAATGACAGTGGCGGTTCGCCGCCACGCCTGGCTGAGGTCCGCCAACTTTTCGGGCGATGTCCAAGCTACCCTTATAGATATGCCCTTTGATGGCCATCGCCTCTTTGGCGACAAGGCGGACAGTGCGCTGGAGCGTTTCAAGGACTCCAGGGCTACGGCAAAGTCCTTTGGCCTCGGCCAATGCCAGCAAACTTCTGCCTTTCGCCCCTTTGGTGGCTAAGGAAGGGGCGCCCCCACACGTCCAGCTAGCCACAGGCCGCAGAACCAACCTCAGCGCGATCGCGGACATGGTAACCGCCGTGGCGGTGCCGGGGGTCACCGGCAAGTTCAGTCCACACCCACGCCCGCAGCATCTGCCTCTAAATCCTCCTAGTCCGAGCTTTCAGGCCCATTCAACGCCAGCGGGGGCAGAGTTCGCCATCATCTCCTCCACTGGCGCTCCATCACATCGGACAGGTGGGTGCTGCAAATCGTCCGAAGGGGCTACTCCCTCCCCTTCGAGGTGACCCCTCCAGCCATGCCACCGCGATACCACCACATGTCGGGGGATCACTTGTAAATCAACTTCTGCAGGAGGAAGTTTCGGCCCTCTTGGCCAAGGGGGCGGTCGAGCGCGTTCCTGGGCCAGAAGTAGGACGTGGTTGCTACTCCCACTACTTTCTGGTACCCAAGAAGGGCAAAGGGGGCCTACGCCCTGTCTTGGACCTAAGGAGCGTCAACGGCTTCCTCCGGAAGGAGAAGTTCAAGATGCTGACTTTGGCTCAGGTCCTAGCTGCCCTGGACCCAGAAGACTGGATGGTAGCATTGGACTTGCAGGATGCGTATTTCCACATCCCCGTCCTGCCGGCCCACCGGCGTTACCTGCGGTTCACTGTAGGGCACGAGCACTTTCAGTTTACTGTGCTCCCCTTCGGCCTTACCAGCGCCCCACGGGTGTTCACGAAAGTGATGGCGGTGGTCGCAGCTCATCTGCGCAGATTAGGGGTCTCAGTCTTCCCCTATCTCGACGTCTGGCTGTTGAAGGCGGGCCCGCCCCAGACACTCATCAGCCACTTCCAGACTACGGCAGACCTCCTGCACCAGATAGGGTTCTCCATCAACGTGCTGAAGTCGCACCTGTGCCCCGCTCAGAAGCTCCCCTTCATCGGAGCGGGTTTATCCTCCCGAACAGCGGGTTCGGGATATTCAGGCTCTGATTTCGATCTTTCAGCCTTTATCCCGGGTTTCAGTCAGGTTGACGCTGCGGCTTCTGGGGCTGATGGCCTCCTGTATCCTTCTGGTGCATCACGCCAGGTGGCAGATACGGGCTCTACAGTGGGACCTGAAGTTTCAGTGGGCCCAGCATCAGGGCAACTTGTCTGACCATGTCTTGATCTCGGAGGGCACTGCAAGAAAGTTGCAGTGGTGGCTCACGAACCGCGATTGGGTCAGCGGCAGATCCCTCTCCCTACCCCAACTGGAGCACGTAGTTGTGACGGATGCGTCCCTCCTGGGCTGGGGGGGGCACATGGGAGAGGCAGAGATCAGAGGCCTCTGGTCTCCGGCAGAGTCCCGGCTCCATAGCAACCTTCTGGAGCTGCGGGCGATCCGACTTGCACTGAAGGCATTCCTCCCCTCTTTCAGGGGGAGTGTAGTGCAGGTGTTCATGGACAACACCACTGCCATGTGGTACTCAAACAAACAGGGCGGGTGGGGTCGTGGACCCTTTGCCAGGACGCTCTGTGCCTCTGGAAATGGCTGGAACGCCAGGGCGGACAAACTCAGCTGCAGGTGCATGATGGATCACGAATGGCGTCTGAACTTGGACGTGGCGCAAGGCCTCTTTCAGGAGTGGGGAGAGCTTTGGTTAGATCTATTCGCCACCAAAGAGAACGCGCAATGTCATCAGTTCTGCGCGTTGGAATTTCCAAGACGCGCTCGCTCTGAGACGCTTTTCGTTGCGAGTGGAGCTGCAGTCTGTTGTACGCCTTTTCGCCTATACCACATCTGCCCAGAGTGCTGAAGAAGATCAAGAGCGACCGGGCCCAAGTCATCCTTGTGGCTCCGGACTGGGCATGAAGATATTGGCATCCCGAGCTACTCAGCATGTCAGTCGATCCCCCGATTCGTCTGCCTCTTCAGGAGGACCTTCTGTCGCAGCAGCAGGGGACGGTCCTCCACCGAACCTGTCCAGTCTCCACCTCCATGCGTGGAGATTGAGCGGCGACAGTTAAGGCCATTTGACTTGCCTCCTGAAGTCTGTGATGTAATTTTGGCAGCCAGGCTTCCCTCCACAAAATCGGAAAAAATTTGTGGCATGGTGCACAGCAAAAGCTGTGGATCCACTTACCGCCCCCCTTTCAGAGGGTCTCCTCTTTCTTCTTTCTATCGCCCAGCAGGGCTCTGCTCTGGGCACTATCAAGGGCTACCTCTCTGCCATTTCAGCCTTCTTGAGGCTTCCTGATCAGCCTTCTCTTTTCAAGTCCCTGTTGTAAATAGATTCTTGAAAGGCATCACACACGTTTCCTACTGTTCCTTTTGTGATGCCTCAGTGGGACTTGAACCTTGTTCTAACCTTTCTGATGTGTGCTCCTTTCGAGCCACTTCACAATTGTCCTCTTCGTGTTCTAACTCTTAAGACTGCATTCCTGGTTGCCATCACCTCTGCCAGGAGAGTGAGTGAGCTCCAGGCTCTGTCTTCTAAACCTCCTTTCCTCTCTGTCCATCCGGACAAGGTTGTTTTGAGGACTCGCCCTTCTTTCCTGCCCAAGGTGGTCACAGCCTTTCACATCGGGCAGTCCATCACCTTGCCCACCTTCTTTCCGCCTCCGCATCCCTCGAAGGAGGAAGAGAGGCTCCACCGTCTGGAACCAAAACGTGCGCTCTCCTTCTACCTAGATCGCAAACGCCAGTTCCAGGTGAACGACCAGCTCTTTGTTGGTTACGTGGGCGCTAAGAAGGGACGGGCGGTGCACAAATGGACCATCTCTCGATGGGTCGTTTTGTGCATAAAGGCTTGTTATTCACTGGCTAAAAAGGAGCCTCCTGTGGGGCTGCGTGCCCATTCCACTCAGGCCACAGCGGCTACTACTGTCCTAGGTCGGGGAGTCCCCTTGTAGGACATCTGTCAGGCAGCTACGTTGGCCTCGCTGCACACGTTTGCTAGACACTACTGCCTGGACAGCCAAATCCGGAGAGATTGTTTTTTCGGCCGTTCTGTTCTCCAGGACTTTCTGGTGTGATCTTGGTTTGCAGACCCACCCCCGGGGTTGGTATTGCTGGGGTATCTATTCTAAGGTAAGGAATCTAACACTAACCTGTTTCTTTCAGATGTACAAGTTACTTACCTTCGGTAACGATATATCTGTAAGAAACAATAGTTAGTGTTAGATTCCTTACCGCCCCAGCCATCCTCCCCGTTCTGCGAACCGATATCTAGGGTTAAGGTTCATCCCTTTGAGGGCCCTAGTTTCATGGCACCAGTGTCGGTTTTTATCATGGCTCTGCGTTCCTGGCGCGGAAAAGCTATGTATAAGAACTGACATCAGCACGCGAGGGCGGCGTCTAAGTACTCCGACGACGTCATCCCGGCGCCAACGACGCCGACGGACGCGGAGCTGCAGACGACACCTACCGACGCGCAGGGGTACTGCTACGCAAAACTTTCTGGATCCAGTCTGGCGCCTGGGGATATTCTAAGGTAAGGAATCTAACACTAACTACTGTTTCTTACAGATATATCGTTACCGAAGGTAAGTAACTTGTGCGTTATGTCCAAGAACATGATCTAGATGAATATATGAACTGGAGAAGGATATGGATTTGCCAAATGCTATATATAATTAAATGAAGAACACTCTAGAGTGTTCCAGAAAGAATCACATTGGATTGGGAAGGTTAGATGACAACAGACATTCAGGAGCCATTGTGCAGTGGAAAAGTGGTGGGAGTAGTATTTGTGAGTGTGAAGAAACCATATAATATGGACTTGAGAAACACACTAATGGTCAATTTATGCATGAAATAAGTTAAAAGATACATGTGTGAGTAAATTAAGGTATTGCCAGGTCTTTCCAGATGAAAATAAACCATACCAAATCTAAAGAACATGTGAGAAATTAGGTTACTGGTTGAGGGGGTGAAAGCCTACTAAAGGAGCAACCACAATTCTTCTCAGGGTGAAATGCAAACAAGCCACAAATTAACCTGTGCTCAACCCTCTGGTAGCTTGGCAGAAAAACAATCAGGAGGCTTAACTTAGAGGCAATGTGTAAAGTATTTATGCAGCACACAAACAGTAATAGAGTGAAAACACCACTCAAGAAAAATTTGCCTCTAATTTAGAAAAAGAGTTAAATTGTATAAATTATTTGACATCAAAACGACAAAAATAACAACATAAAAAGGTATCGATGTACATGAAATTAATAAACAGATATAAAGTTGTGTTATATAAAGTCCCATATGTACAGGTATGGATAAATATTTAGGAACTCAGACTTTCAAGTGTTACTGAACATAAAGCATTTTTATTTATTATTTTTTGTAATGTTTTTATTTAATTTATATAATTTTTCTTTTAAATGTATATATCCTCCAATATTTCTATATTTCTATAGTTACAGACTTATACTTTGGACAGTGGACCTGTAAAGAAACAAGAAAAGGGGCACCAACCCTACGTTTTCAGAAACCAAAGTATTTTTGACGCTTTGCGTGCTAATGCCAAAATGCCCTCTGTCCTAAGAGCACCACCCCGAACATAGGGTAAATGTCAATTTTGCTTTTGATTTGGGATAGCACCGCTTGGTGAATAAATCCAATCAAATGAGAGGGATAAGTAACTCGCTTAATGTCCTTATAGATACGCTGAGTCTTGGTGTATATTTCAATGCTTATTTAATGTTCCTTTTAGAAAAATTCAATGATAGCCAGCTAACGCGTTTCGTTCTGAAACAGAACTTCTTCAGGGCAAAAGTTGTGTCAAGCGCGGTCTAATCCAAAAAGATCCTTTATATCAAACAATCTGAGGCACACTCCATGTTAAGAGTGGTATACACAGTCCATGGAATTATCCATCATGTGATGATTGTATACGCAAACAGAAGTTTTCTCAATATTATGTCCTTATATTATGGCATGAATCTGGCGGGCTTTCGAATTTGTGGAACGTCGCGGTGCCGGCTTACTCGGCCAACAGACCTGGTTACTACCTTGGAAATAATCTTCGTCTTAGATTTTGAACATTTATCCATATCTTGAAATATACAGACCTGAGATATAAGTCAGATTCATGCCATAATATAAGGACATAATATTGAGAAAACTCTTAACATGGAGTGTGCCTCAGATTGTTTGATATAAAGGACCTTTTTGGATTAGACCGCGCTTGACACAACTTTTGCCCTGAAGAAGTTCTGTTTCAGAACGAAACGTGTTGGCTGGCTATCATTGAATTTTTCTAAAAGGAACATTAAATAAGTATTGAAATATACACCAAGACTCAGCGTATCTATAAGGACATTAAGCGAGTTACTTATCCCTCTCATTTGATTGGATTTATTCACCAAGCGGTGCTATCCCAAATCAAAAGCAAAATCAATATTTCTATAGTGAAGCATTTATAGATGCAATTTACACAATGTGATATATAAAATAAAATAGAGACCCATAAGCATTTAATAAAATAACTTACAAAACGTATCACACTTTGTGATAAATAAATAAATGAAATAATAACAGAGACCCATAAGCATATAATCAAATAACATATGTAAACTATGAAGTGACCATATACATGTTAAGCATAAAAGAATATATATATATATATTTTAACCATAAGTAATATATACATTTATTAAAAAGACCTATAAGAATATATCTATATATTTTTTATCATAAATAATATATATTTGTACACGAAATGTATATAACTAAATACATACATATAATCATATTATATGTTTACAAATACAAGCATATGCTGTACATTTGTGTTCTGAGTATGGTTTTCATGTAGGAAACAGCCAACTCTTGAGTACTCTTCTGAAGATAAGATAGTTATCCATGGATCTCATGTTTGGGGGTAATGAATTCTATGGTTTGGCTGCTTGAACAGAGTAAAAGGTACCACCAATGTTTTTTTCCTGTATGCTGGGATTTTGAGGCAGGTAACAATCCGGAGCAGATGTTCCTTTGCTTTTGTAATTGGTTATTTTATTCCTGACAAAAAATTGTCTTATTCTATGTACTGCTTTGTGAGCGATACAAAGCAGCTTGAAGGTGGATCTTCTGGCAACTGGTAACCAATGTAAGGCCCTCAAGGCAGGGGAGATGTGGGCCTTGTGGCTTTACATGTTGGAGTAGTCTGGCAACAGAGTTCTGAATTTGTGGTAGTCTTTTCATAGTTGATAAAGATGATCTATGGTAGGGTTGATTTGCGTAATAAAGTTAAGACAGTACAGCAGAGATATAATAGCTTGGACCTTGTGTGGAAATCCTAGGTAGGGGATGATGCGTTACAAAGTTGTTATAGTAATGAAGCAAAGCGTGTCATACTTTTTCCAGTTGTAACATGCGAGTATTTCAGTTTTGGATACATTCAATTTGAGATAGCTCCATGTCCTCCACTGTACAACGGCTTGTGTCAAATTAAGATTTTTGAGTTTCTAATGTCTTTGGGGCTTGCCAATTTACGAAGCATTTATGTGTCATCTAGGAAGTTATAGCATGTGAGCACAAATGCACTGACTATTGCAGGTAATGACTATGTATGTATGTATGTATGTAGGCATACTTTTATAGCGCAACTGTCACCCAGAGGGCATCCTGGCGCTTTGACCACAGACATTCTTACAGGTGACAATTACACTGCCTTAGGAAAAAGGTAGGTTTTAAGATCCTTTCTAAAAGATGAGAGGTCCTCCTTGCACCTTAGGGACAGGGGTAGGGAGTTCCAGAGCTTGGCGGCCGCGAAGCTGAATGAACGGCCGCCAATCCTCACCCTTTTTATCTTAGGAATAATCACCAAGAAGGCCGAGGAGGATCTCAAGAGTCTGGCAGCAGAGTACCAGGAAAAAAGACCTCGCAACACCACTGGACCCAACCCGTGCAGGGCTCTAAAGACCAAGCAAGCTGATTTAAAACAGATCCGTTTTTGCACCGGAAGCCAGTGTAGGTCCGAAAGGGCAAGAGAGGACGAAGCATGCCATGACCGCGAGAGCGCCAGTTTAGCTGCCATATTCTGTACCCGCTGTAGCTTCATAATTAGGGTACTGGGAGCTCCCAGAAGCAGTGCGTTACAGTAGTCTAACCTACTGAGAATGATACTACGCACTGCTTCTGTCCTCGCTGATTGAGGGAGAAGCGGAAGAATCTTCCGCAGCATGCGTAACAGCAGCATGCAGGTCGCCGTGGTTTTATTAACGAAGGCGTCCAGCTGGAGACCAGGCCCGAGCAGGACACCTAGGTTACGGACTGAGTCCGCCGCTGCGACAGTGCCTAAGGTAGAAGAAGGCCAGAGTCCCTCTGGCAGAGGGCGAGGTATACGATCTGCCGAACAGCAGAGAACTTCAGTTTTTGCCCCGTTAAACTGTAACGAGTTCTGACGCAGCCAACCCGCAGCTGCCGACATGCATTGGTGAAAGGATTCCAAGGGGACCGCATCCCTGCCCTCGATGGAAAAAATAAGCTGAGTGTCATCGGCATAATTGATGACAGACATGCCGAATGACTTAATCAGACTTATTAGAGGGCGAAGGTATAAATTGAAAAGGATCGGACTGATTGCCGAACCCTGCGGCACTCCCTGTTTTACCTCTCTTACCAACGAACGAAACGGCGGCATAGCCACAGATTGCCGCCTGTTACAGAGGTATGATGCCAGCCAGTCCAAGGCTAAGCCCGTTACCCCGGACTCCTGGAGCCTACCCAATAGGACCGCGTGGTCAACCGTGTCGAACGCGGCCGACATGTCAAGCAACACCAGAAACGCTGCTCCTCCCATGTCGACACGCGAACGCAGGTCATCCAGAACGGCCACCAAGGCAGACTCCGTACCGTGGGCCGGCCTGAAGCCAAATTGGGCCACGTCCAATAGATCGTTGGATTCCAGGAAGCTGGATAGGGCCCTAGTGACCAATTTCTCTAGGATTTTTATTGAGAAAGGCAAGAGTGAAATAGGCCTATAATTGGTCGGACATAAAGGGTCCAAGGTGACTTTTTTTAACAGTGGCATAATCACTGCCAGTTTCCAGCTATCCGGGACTCTGGCCATAGTCAAAGACTGGCAGCAGATGGAATGGAGCGGGGGGAAGAGTTCTGCCTGGAACACCTTCCAGAATTTGTGCGGCAGGGGGTCTAACGGGGAACCGGATGACACACCATTCGCCAACAGACAGAAATCCTCCAGGGAAGGAATGGGAAAACAGGCCAGCCGAGGTTGCACTGCTTCCTCCATAATCACCTCCCGAGCTACTCCGCTGACTAGTCCCAAGGGGCAGAGATCAGGGTGGCTAGACACACTGGGGGCAGAGAGGCCCGCCAGGATGGTATTCATTTTTTCCTCAAAAGCCAAGGCTAATGAGTCGCAAAGCTCCTGCGAGGCCGGAATGGTAGATGTGGCACAGGCTGGGTTGGAAAGACTTTTAACCAACTTAAACAAAGTTTGTGAGTTGTTGCCAGCCTTGGCCAATGTGGCCTCGAGATGCTTAGCTTTGGCCAACCTAATCTGAGTTTTATACTCCTGGAGTGTTTTTTTATAGACCACTCTATCTGTTTCTGAATAGTGTCTTCTCCAGGCCCGTTCCGCCGGTTTACAGTGAAGTCTCTGCTGAAGAAGGTCACTGGAAAACCAGGGAGTGACTCTCTGTGGCTTATCTTTCACCTTACGCATTGGAATCAACCTGTCAAGTGACTCAACGAGCTGATGACAGAGAGTAGAATAGCTCTCCTCCACATTCTGACCTAATGAAAAAGCCCTGGGCAGTAATATGGGTATACTGGAGCCCGTAAATAACCGCGCCCACTGTCTCCTGAGTTTAGGCTTGACCGGAGCGCTCTTACTCAGCGATCCAGCTGGTTACAGGATAGAAAAGTGGATCAAGGCATGATCTGTCCAGCATTGACCCGCAACCTCCTTGATTGAGACCAAAGGCTCCGCTGCGAAGATCATATCCAGAACATGACCCTTCACATGAGTCGGGGTAGACACAAGCTGCGTAAGATGCAGATTATTGCAAGCTTGGTACAGATCACGGTATGCAAGGTCATGAGGACCACTGGGCCAAAGATTAAAATCACCCAGGATTAAGAGTCTAGCATGGGTATTAGATAGATCATAAATTCGATCTATCAGATCTTGTACAGATGATGTCGCGCTAGTAGGAGGGCGATAGCATAGTAGCCCCGAGACCAGTGTTCCACTCTGATCTTTTAGAGAGAAACCCATAAGCTCAAAGCCCTTAACCGGTTTGACTTCGAGATGAGAGAGCGAGAGTGAGTCTCTAAAAATAAAGCCCACTCCACCGCCTCTCCCATTGGGTCATGGAATATGCCTGAGAGAATACCCTGGCGGGCACGCCCATCCCAACTCTACGTTACTCTCCGCCCTGGTCCAGGTTTCAGTGAGAAACATGATATCAAGCTGCAGTGAATCAATGAGAAGAGCCGTCTCTGCATGATGTTTGCAGAGAGAGCGAACATTCAATAGACCGCAGTTAACACTCACCAGGGGGGCCGATAGAGGGGCCGCACATACACCCGCGCTAGGGAGATGGTTCATTCGGCAAAGATCTTCCTTAGAGTATGTCAGACGCGCTGAAGCAGCGTCTCTAGCGCTAAGCACGTCCGGGGCGCGAACGGCTTACCTCTGGCGCACCTCCGGCGCCCCGCCGGCGCGCCCGCTGCGCGCTCGCCTAGACATCTCTACTTATGGTGTCCCGCGCGGAAGTCCTGGGAGTAAAACCACTGGACCCACTACAAGATGGCGCCCAAAGTCGGCCCAAACGAAAACACCCCACCTAAGATGGCGGCCAAAGTCACACACAGCGCCCGGATGAAGCCCTGACCCTAACTAAGCCCCGCAAATGCAGGTGAAGGTCACGATTATGGTGCAAGTGAGTCCCTGCTCAAAGCCCCCTGGATACCCCTCCAATACAGCCACACACGCCCAGAAATAAAAGCGCAAAGCGCAGTAGCGAAGCAATAAATTAAAAAGGCAGTTACAGCGCAGAATGCGCGTGATAAATGCAAGTGGTCTGGCAAAGACAGGTGAGGGAGTGGTTTAAATACCCTTCCTGTGTGCGGGAGTCCTGAGAGTAAAACCACTGGACCCACTACAAGATGGCGCCCAAAGTCGGCCCAAACGAAAACACCCCCTCCTAAGATGGCGGCCAAAGTCACACACAGCGCCCGGATGAAGCCCTGACCCTAACTAAGCCCCGCAAATGCGGGTGAAGGTCACGATTATGGTGCAAGTGAGTCCCTGCTCAAAGCCCCCTGGATACCCCTCCAATACAGCCACACACGCCCAGAAATAAAAGCGCAAAGCGCAGTAGCGAAGCAATAAATTAAAAAGGCAGTTACAGCGCAGAATGCGCGTGATAAATGCAAGTGGTATGACAAAGACAGGTAAGGGAGTGGTTTAAATACCCTTCCTGTGCGCGTGAGTCCTGGGAGTAAAACCACTGGACCCACTACAAGATGGCGCCCAAGGTCGGCCCAAACGAAAACACCCCCACCTAAGATGGCAGCCAAAGTCACACACAGCTCCCGGATGAAGCCCTGACCCTAACTAAGCCCCGCAAATGCGGGTGAAGGTCACGATTATGGTGCAAGTGAGTCCCTGCTCAAAGCCCCCTGGATACCCCTCCAATACAGCCACACACGCCCAGAAATAAAAGCGCAAAGCGCAGTAGCGAAGCAATAAATTAAAAAGGCAGTTACAGCGCAGAATGCGCGTGATAAATGCAAGTGGTCTGTGGACTATGTGGATGATGAAAAGAGTGGTTATACTGTGCAGACAATGGAGCATGTTGGATTAGACACAAAGATGGATAAAATACTAGAGGGTTCCAGGAAAAAAAATCAAAGATGAATCTGTGTGCAGCAGCGGTGCGTCCATTGGGGCGTAGGGGCGTAGCCCCACAAGCCCCATGGACGCGCTGATGCAATAATAAACACACACACTGACTGTTGTTGAAAGTTAGTAATCGCCGAGCGAGCGCCGCCGGGAATCTGGGAAGCACCCGAGTTATCCGGGAGTGCAGGGGGAGGCTGGTCAGGACTGCTGCGCAGCTTGAGTGACAGTCCACGTGACGCACTCACTCAGCTGCAGCAGCAGACAGCCAGCCAGCCAAGGTATCTTCTAGCGCGCAAGTGACAGGGGGGCAGAAACTACCTCGAGCATGCGCATTAGTGTTCCCCCATAGAGAGTGACCAGGGGGGTGTTTGTTTAAGCTGGCCGGCTTTTCAAAGGCGACACAGGGCGAGCAGTCAGTGGGCCCCCCTAGCCAATCCTGGCGCTGCTTGCAGCGCCAGGATTGGCTGGTCACTGTGCAGCAGGGCAGGGCAATCCATTATTGGATGCCGCGCGTGAGTGGTGCACACACACTGCATAATGGCCAATGACTGTGTGTGACTTCATGTAGTCATGCAGTGATTGGCCATTTTGCGGCGCTGCTGACTGGTCAGATCCTCCAGTCGCCTCGTGTGGACCAACCGTGTGCGGGAGCCAGCCTGTGTGTGCCCTTTCTCTCGACTCGAGAGTGAGTACTAAATTGACCGTTATTTATTTCAAATGTGTCCCTGTGGAAACCTCTCATTTATGTTGTGGTACAAATTTCTGCAGTGAGATGGTAAACAGGGCACTCATAACTTCCCCTCTTTCTATTATGAAGCGCGACGGATTCCTTGCCTTTTCCGCGGTACTCTTTTATTTTCTCCCACAGAGCCGGCAGTCGCGAAATGTCACGGCCCTCGGGAGCGCCTGCGAAGGCACAGAACATCACATCTGCTTTTCAGCGGCTCCCGCGGGGTCTGATATTTCCAGAATCCGGAGTGACCGCGAGGCCATCTAATTTGATTTAGATATGGATTTGAACTTTTACACTCAGAAGATGAGAGAAGGGCGGCCGCTTGGTTGTGAAGTGACATGCCTATGTTGTTATCTCATAACAAACGCTAGGACACCACTAAAAGGAACGCTAATTTGCATAACACTGTCCTCACTAACAAGAGATGCAATTAGCAGTGTTCTGCCCTCACAAAGAGGTATTATAATTAGCGGAGCGATGAAGATGAACAAAGCGCTATATTCAGCACATGGTATGTTGATGAGTTTCTTTTCTCAGGCCAAGCCGGATTCTTGCAGAGATCCTGCCGAGGAAAAGAGATTTACGTTTCAAAGTGTTAGCATGTTTTATCTTGCTAAGTGTCAGCACGTTTTATCTAGGTAGATGGTTCTGTACTACAAAATACACCGTCAGGCGCTCGCATCAATGCACTGTAAACTGCGCACGGTGCTGCGGCCTGACTGTTTCGTGTCAGAAAGTTGCAGAGACGCCGATTTAAGGGGTTCACCGCGTGCACTAATCCGCAGAGCAGAAGACTCGACATGGCTGTGCTGCTCAAACTGATAAACAAGAGTTGTCTTACTCGGTGCAATACAATATCTTTGCAGACAATAGGAACAGACTAACGAATTAGTGAAGTACTACCATATGAGGAAGAAGGAAAGGGGAATAGGCTTTAATTATTTTACAATTAATAAAATCAGAGAAAAAAAGTGGCTTACTGCTTCTGCAATGAATGCAATCAATCAAGTCAAAGGAAATAACATGCCTGTTACCCGCAGGTGGGCCTTATATTGCATTAATGAGGCTAAGAAAGTTGTGTTTGCAATGCCAGACAGGGCATGGAACTTTAGGGCTATCACAGAATGTTTTCTGGATGGTATGCATGGAGCTCTTCGGTGTGACTGTCCTCAGAAATGGTAAAATTACAGTATGGGGCATCTGTTGCCTTTTCAATTTTGTCACAAAACGAGGCTTTCGGGGTTGGCTCTGGAAGGCTAAAGTAGTCTTCTCAGAAAACTGTTGGAGGGGGTATGATGGAAACTGTCCGGGAGGAGGGTTGAATGGGGGTGGTCGTTTGGGGGCTGGGACGAACCGAGTTTCAAACTTGCCCTGGGTAAAACAGGAACATTTGAGTAGGTGGTTAATGTGATCGTTTTGAAACAGCAGGAGGGGGTAAAGTGTATTTCTTCGCTTAAGTAGTAGAAGTTTTTTTACTAAGTGAGCCATCCTAATGCCTAACATCGGCATGTTTTTCAAGAGAGGAACATCATTTACAGCTGCAGGGCATCTACGGAAACCCTCTGAGGCCATAATTCCTTGTTTGTAGCTCTTGCAGTGACATTGATGGCAAGCATGCTTGGGGCCCCCATGCAAAACGAGGAAAACATAATGTCGGAATCTATTACAAAACAAGCAATGAACACATTAGCCATGCCACATGAAAACACACATTACGGCACTGAATGGCGCCCGTGCGAACAAGGGATAATCATTAGAGCAGCATTTCAGTCGATTTTCTGTGGATTCATCACATTAGCAATGTAAAGACTCAGCTTTGGAGAGCAAGGCTGGGCCACCTGCTTCTTTAGATTGCGGCTCGCACTACAATCATCTGAACAATGCAAGTGCTGAAGATTCTGATTCCCACTTCAAGATTTTCATATAATTATTATACAAAATGTGCTCTTAAATATACACTTTAAATAAGGACGGGGGTTTCTTGTGATTACGTTGCAAAATCTACACATCAAGCTGTTGCACAGACGCGTGGGCCCCGGGGCTGGGGACGCCTGTTCATTTTATTTTCTAAACATGCCAGTGTTCTGCTAATGTTTGGTGCATTAACAGGTTTCAGTTCCAACAGATTTTCCCCGTCTTTTTGCCATTGACTTTTCACTTTTATTTACCGACTGCATCAGTGTAAGCAAAGGCCATCTGCTTCCCTGCTGCTATCCGGCACACTTTTAATTACCCGCCCCGCAGCCTAATAGAGATGATGTATTATTAAACTAAATCTTTCTGACATTAAAAGTAATTATCTCCGAACCAATATTGCAAGAAATGAAATGAAAATTAGCTGCCAGTTGGAGAGGGAAAGGAGTCTCGGGTTGAGAAATGATTGTTCACAATTGGTGTTTTAAGCAATATGAGTAGCAGTGGATTAACTCGCCAGAGATTCGTGACATGTTTGCCAAGAACTGCGTCACAAATGTATTTCTTAAGAAATGTAAGGTGGTATGTCTTGGTTTGCGAGGAAATGGCTGATGTTGAGGGAAAGGTTTAAATGTTAATAGTTTCTCATTATTTCTAATAATGAGTCTCTGTTGAATTAAACATGTCCAATGCAGGCGTGGCCATTGTCCTACCATAATGTGCCTGGTAACAGAAAGAGAGGCATTTCGATAGCAAATTAATTCACATTACTAATAATACCTTGGTTTTGTTTGTTATTGTTTAGTGGCTTTCGTACATTTGTACACACCTGGAAGTGCAGAGTGTACTTTGTGCAGTTCACAGCATATGAAATCTCAAGCCTCCACACTCAACAAAACCTTAGTCAATCAAGTGTATGCAGCGTGCTATAATCTATAATTGGGAAGGTGGTGGGAGGTAATCACACTTTATTGAGCATCAGCCAAACAGCGGAATTAGCGATGTGCGTCAGAGTCTGAGCTTCACCCAAACAGCAGAATTAGCAGTGTGCTTCTGAGTTAGGGGCAACTTTGCATGTTATTATAAATTTTTAGCTAATTCAAGCCCAATGTTGCCTAAAAATCTTGAATTATAAGTTAAGGTGTATAAATACACAGACAGAGCTGGACTGGCCGCAGTTGGCACCGTGCGTTTCCCCATGGGCTGCCAGGGGGAACGTGCCCATAACAATAGCACAAGGCACATTTTGTATTTTGTTCACTACCTGTGGACCATTGCCACGTAAGAAAACTTAGTGACACTTAACCTGTCATGCCAGAAACGTTGGCGAGGCTTGAATGAAATAAAACTTTTTGGGACCATTAAAGAGTGTCCTTTCACACACGTTGTCACATCAAGCATCATCCATCCATCCACCACCCACTCATCCATCCACCCATCCATCATTCATGCATCCATCCACCCATCCATCCATCCATCCATCATGCATCCACTCATCATGCATGCATCCATCCACCCACCCATCACGCATCCATCCATGAACCACCCAGCCAGCCACCAGGGTTGGATTAAGAAATATCGAGGGTTGAATTAAGAAATATAGCCACTCGTGAGTGTCATAAAAAAGCTTTAGCTAGATACGAGGCTCGAACCTTGTTTTCCAGCACCAAAGTCGGCCACGCTAGCCGTCAGACCACACCCTCTCCCCTTTTGTGTGGCCCTGCCGTTTTCACATCTTATGATTTCTGCGAGGCTGCAGACTTATTACAGACGGTATTCTTTAGAATAACTTGTTATTGCGAGGCTGGAATGAAAAAAACTTTTCCGGGCCATTAAACAGTGTCCTGTCAGTGTCATACACGTTGCCATCGCTATAGCCGCAGTTTCTGCGGGGCTACAATGAAAATACTACTTGTTATTGCGAGAGACATCTGAACCATCGAAAGCAGGGGAGTTGAGTTTTTCTGCATAAAGCGGAGTGGCATCAAATTTGTTTTCACGAAGGATGCTAACTGGCCAAAGGTGAGCGCTGAATGGGTGAATCATTACCACCAAGCATGACAGAGGTTGTAGAACACTTCGACATCCTGCCACAAATATAAAGGGACACGTTACGAAGTATAGGATGTGTGTTCTCTCCCAGCTCATGTAAAGCGCTCTGATACCTTTAGGTCGAGTTCGCACTATATAAAACTGCAATTTGGAGAAAGAGGGAGAGGGTGAGGGAGAGGGTGAGGGTGAGGTAGAGGGTGAGGGAGAGGGTGAGGGAGAGGGTGAGGGAGAGGGTGAGGGAGAGGGCGAGGGAGAGGGCGAGAGAGAGGGAGAGAGACAGAGAGAGACAGAGAGAGACAGAGAGAGACAGAGACAGAGAGAGACAGAGAGAGAGAGACAGAGAGAGAGACAGAGAGAGAGACACATCTGGTGGCCAAATCTCAAAACATAAAATCAGATAACGTGCAATACCGGCTTCCCTGCTTATCCAAACTGTGTGATCCTAGGCAAACATTTTATTCCACAGAGCCTCATTTTTAGGTTGAAGCCTACCAGACGGTGCAGCTATTTGGTTTGCTCATGACATCGTGGGGAAATTCTGAAAGCTTCTCTGGGAATACATTTCACCTATTGCTTACCATTGTCTTTGTAGTTTGTAACTCGCAGTTGCCTGCTTTTTATTTTCTGGTTTTAGTTGCTTTGGGCTGTCCAGCTTGAGTACAAGCGTGGTTCCCAATGCTTTGTGAAGGCTGTTTCCCAACTGCTGTGCAACTTCTTCTACTCTTAGAGCTGAGATTTCCATGAAAGTCTTATAGTCTGAATTCAGCACCTGAGCATAATAGGATGGAATGTATGAAGCTCTGTGGTTATACTGAATAAGCAGCTACCTATGTTATGCCATCTATTAATGTAATAACTGCACTTTCACAATTGCTTTATTAACCTTCCTGCTTTCTCAAATTTGCTTGAAAATGCACGATTTTTCTTCTTTTTTTTCAAAATTTTCTTGGGGGGGTTATCACCCCAAACCCCCTTTTGGGATTCGGGCTCGCTCGCTGCGCTCGCTCGCTACGGTGCAGCATGCTAATCACTTTGCGCCCCACCACTTTCAAATGTCACCCACCGCCCCTGTCTGTGTGTACCAAATTGGGGTTTGCAGTTACAAGGAGCAGGTCTTCTTGACATTCCAAGAAAAATAAAAAAATGCAGATATTTAGGGACCCTGGAGGGTAAAAAAAAAGTTGTGTATCTATCATACAGAAGATGGTGAAAACATAGTGTCATGTTTGCTTGTGAAATAAGTGTAGAGATTTCAAAAACCGAAAGAAAATAGGTTGCGGATGACAAACAAGAGCGCTGAAAGTGGCTGTTAGAAACTGTTAGAAACAAGGCAGGTGAAGTCCCTGCGATGGGTGTTCTATCTTTTAGATTTCAGTATACAGCTCGTCATATTTTATATATTGGCTGAAATATAAATCACTGTCTAAATATGCTAGGAGACAGTGAGGAAGAAAACTGTTCAGGTTTTCCGTGAAGTGACAATGTGCATATTTAAATGTATTTATTTAATGCAGGTTTATATAGCGCAAACTTTACCCAAAGGTGTCAGAGCGCTTTACAAAAGAAGCGGGTAAGTTACAAAAGGTACACAAGATAGGCTAAACTCACAAACAAGTTACATATATACAGTTATCAAGGTACACACGATAGGCTGAGCACGCTAAATTACATATATGCAGTTACAAAGCTAACAAATTGCATATTTATATTGTAAAAATAAAAGGTGTCGGAGTTAGGTAAAAGAAAAATACATATTTACAAAGTTGACCTCAAGGAGGGCTAGAGGGCTGTAAGGGTCAAGGAATGGGTTGAATTATTCCATAAGCAGAAAACGGCAAAAAAAAACGTCATACTTCCACCTACCGCTAATGAATTATTGTTTGGAATTTGTAAGGTACTTTTTATGTGGTAATATGAAAAAGGTGTTCATTTAACCAAAAAGTTTAACATACCTGTTTAAAATTAGGCTGCGGACGACACATCAGCCTAAATTGCGCCTGAGACCAGAACGACCTGGGCAAATTTGAACCCCCGTAGGTCCATGACGTCTTCCGTTCGAAGACGGCCGTTGACGTGAACACGGCGGCTGCCATCTTGTTTATAATATATGACGTCAGTGGTAACGTATAACAACAGTACGGCCTAGTACTGGTTAGTAACCATGTCGGGCAAACGCCAGATGTCCACAGAAAACCGCGGTACCGTTACACCCAGCTTTAAGAGATTTAACCTCCTCAGCGCGCTGGAAGAGAGGAGGAGAGGACAGCAGCACAGGGTAGGGAGAGCCTAGGCGAGGGTGATCGGGAGGACAGTTATGCGGGGGTGGGCAGGCTCTGATTAAGCTTGAGGAGTACCGTTACTTTTTATTATAGCATGGTGCGGTTGTAATATTGGACAAACACGAGGGTCTACCACGGAGGACAGCAAGACTGCGAACATTTTAGCAGCAAACACGTCGACATTCGAATTGGGTGGGACACCAGATTTTTAAGCTAAAAAATTGTTTTTTTCCCTCCACACCCCTTCCCACTTAAACCCCGTGCAACGAAATTTGCAAATCAAATCCACTGGCAGCTTTTTCGTCAAATCACCCTTCTGGGTGATCAGCAATATTTATGTGTATGATTGTCTATTCTGTGGATGAACTGGGCAACAAAGAAAAGTGGGCGAGAAACAAGGTTTCCACTAGGCCACTATTTTTACCAGCATGTTTAGGTCAAAACTTATTAAAACTTGGCAAAGTAAGTTACATTTGTATCCATTCTTTAAAGTGCAAACTTAAAAGAGCAGCAAGTACGCGAATTAAACACAGCAAGTACACAAAGAAAACACTTCAGATGTGTTTAATATCTCTAAACCATTTCTAATTGCTTATTGAAAGCAGACAGAGACATACTTGCAAGACCGAAAAATAGGATACAGAGAAGTCTATGCTAAATCTTATTTAAGGGCCAGATTTTGGCATTCATCAAATCAAAATAACTGAAAAAATAGGCAATATTTTTCACTGCAGTGAGAGTCGTGGTGCAAATGCATAGCATACAAAGTGGCTCTGCAGTGGACTGTATCAGACAGGAGTCCACAGAGTATTGTGTCTTGCAGCCATTATTTTTGTATGGTCGAGTGTTACATTGTAACCATTCTTTATTAACCCAAACACCAACACTGGAGCCTAAAAATGACAGACCTAAAATCCCCTGGAAATCAAGGCACGGTAAAACCCAGATTGTTCCAATCATTCTCGTCACCTTTCTTGACACATACATTCACGAAATCTATAAAAACACCTAACAATCACTGAACAGTCGTTGTACAAGTGTACACTACAGAAAATGAAATAAGAAGTCGGGAATGACCTAATAGCTCAACTTCAGACTTCACTGCGGTAAACACCATACCAAACCATCCCTGCCCCTTCCCCAAAGTTTTGAAATTCCCACACAAGGACCACAACATCACATTGTTAGATGGGCCACTAGAGACATCATTAGAGTGGCAGGAATTGTTACTCAGTCCATTCGAGGAAAAACAGGTAGAAGATGTGTACCAGCGAAATATAATCACAAATTCCAGACCAAAGCATGACTATACGGCCTTGCTTACTTTAATTAAGCTTCGGTATGAAAATGGTGGATATATGATGTTACAACGCGATCAAAATGATCGCGGTACATCACAACGCATCTTTTACAACGCAAGTCGTTACCACGACTTGCGCTGTAGGGTGCTGGACTTAGGAATAGTAAGATTTACTATTCCAACTCCAGCCTACGTACAGTAGGGAAGGTGTTGGAATAGTAAATCTACTATTCCTTAGTATAGAGCGCATTCCAGCGCAAGTTGTGGTAACGACTTGCGTTGTAAAAGATGCGTTGTAATGGCACCGCTGTGTTTTGACCGCGTTGTGAAGGATGTTTACCAAAATGGTTCTAATATCACTTACAATCAACTAAGCAAGGATCTTTCGCCCACAAAAGAAAACAGGCCATCCCCACACTCACCATCGTTTTCAGTACCCCTGTGAGCCCCATTTATAAATACAATGGAGGTGATTTCGTCAGCACTAACATTCCACTCAGAAAAACTTGAGATCCAAGTTGACTTATTGAACATCCTGGCCACCCAGGTCTCTGGCATTGAACCCAACTTGCAGCAATTTCACAGTTCAATCAAGCAAGTGCAAAAATAACCCACCACAGCATATCACTCCTGTCAGTGCTCCTCCACCCTAGACCACCTAACATCAATTTCACACATTGTGTCGGAAATTCTAACAGAAGTCAAATCTTCGAAGCAGCCGGACTTAATAGAAACATCCTCCACCGCAAGCCAGGATATCCCAGTTTCTCCCTATGTAACAAAGACACTAGCCTCTAAGAACAGCCTCACGAATACACAGAGAAAAGAAGCAAATCCAAAAGAAAATGAACACCTGGCATCTGCAATAAACAAACTGGCAAGAGGAGGACTCTTTCTCCTTCCCGACGACTCTGAATCTTTGGCCCAACAGCAACGACCCTCCCTAACTAAAAGGAGCGAAAAAGCCTTAGGAAAGCATGGAACAACGAACCAAAACATCAGACATCTAAATCGCAATCCCAAATGGCCCTAGACACTACTGATGACATAACGCATTATGTAGTATCCTGTATAAGTATTAATCTTGTTGTTTGTTCCCCAGCTGCCTCAGCCAGTGTGACTGTGCTGCATGGAATGTTGGTGTGGTAATGCATTTTATCTTGTATATTTATCTATTGCATCTACTTCATTTTCTCTTGTATATTTTCCTTGGCATCTTCTTTATAGTTTTCTTCAATGCTATATAATGGTTTTCATTGTATATGTATTAGGTTTTTTTCAGGTTAATCTTTTATTCCTTCTTGCATTTTGTGTACTTAATCTTTATTTCTTTTTATGGTTCTCCTTGTCATTTCCTTATTCCGTTTTGCAGTTTCATTTTTTTGTGATATACAAAGGGGGAGGATATGTAGTAGCCTGTATATGTCCTAATCCTGTTGCTTTCTCCCTAGCTGCTCAGCCAGTGTGAATGTGCTGCATGGAATGTTGGTGTGGTGATGCTGAATGTAATGTTTGGGGCCCTGTGAGGTGCAGTGTGACAGTTGGAGTATGGGCTGAGCAGCAGGCAGAGTGCTCCTGGGGGGGCTGCTCTACATTAACTTAACAACTTGTAGCTAAGATTGAATAAACCTTAATGAAATAAATCTCGGCTACTGGACGTCCTTACTACACATTTTTGGTGACGATTTAAGGGAAAGTAACTGCGTTCTACAAATGAAGTTACAGAAAGAAGAATTTATCAAGAAAATTAAGGTAACTAAAAATAAGGAGAGACACAATGCTCTATAGCTTTCCAGCCTCACCAGTAACCTCTACATCGGTCAGCCACAGGCAGAGCATGCCTCTGCTTACATCATTTTATACTCTTGTGTCCAGTAACAACCTTTAAAGTATTGGTATTGGAGATCAACCACATCGTGTGTTATGTTTGGAGCCTGCCTATGCTGTCAAGAATCACTCCCTGCCACATTGTAAGGCTCTGCCTGCAAGTTGGAAAATTCTTAGTATGGATTTGGACCTAAATCATCATGCTGATGAACAGGTAGCCCAGTGGAGTATAGAGAAGATATGAACTCAGTATGGGGGCTTACAGCGTTGTGAAACTATCTATGTGGAAGCCATTGTCAGTATATGATTCCCAGGGTTTGTGTTTGCTGTGGCATTTAGAAGCTTAATTGACAGTGTGTTCAACTTTTATGACACTGCAGAAACCCAGTAGCGGTATGTACTGTTGGATGAATCCTTATGAGACGGTTGCGGATCAGCAACGTGCAGGGATTGTGCATGTTTTGTTAATTGCACACTGCTGTTTTGAAGCCAAATGCGTTGTCAGGTAGCATGTTTTGTTTTTTAAATGTGGCACGCGCACCTGTCGTAGTAGTGTTTGCTGTTACGGAAGTGCTGCACGCGCACCCCTTACCATTGCCTTGGTGTCACTTGATGGTGCTGCAAGAAGATCTTCAGCGTGCCTCTTCTCATCTAGGGGCAGTGTGTCAATGATATTTTTGGTGCTCGCACACGCCTGGAGCCAACTAGCGCTACGTCATGTGCGTGCCGCCATCACGGAAGAGTATGACAGTGTGGCGATCCATAGCGCATATCTGTCTCAGTCATTACTCCCAGTTTTTGGGTATTATGTAGCGTTTTCACCACAGAGGATTCTAGGTTTAAAAGTTTAAAGTTAAAAAGATGGTCTCCTTCAATCGGATTGGTTTGCGATCTGGCAAGTTACTGTAACACTAAGCAATCAGCAGGTCAAACCGGTGTCATGTTCAAGAACACATTTCCTGCAGCTTTGGATAGTTTGGCAATGTTGAATCTTACAGTAATTTGAAGGTGTTAAGGATGGAGAAATATCTTTCTATATTACTTTGGGGTTCCACCAAACATTTTGGATCGGAGAGGTGATGTCTTTCCCTGGACTCTTTTTTCAGGTCAGAGGTGCACACAAGACATTGTTTTAGGCAGTGTGCAGTACACGGGTGAGAGGTCACTCACCGGCATAGTGTTCTGCTGTTGTACAATCATAGTTTTTGTGTGCCTGGTTTTGTCACTGTTTTAAATGCCTTCCAATGTCATACATGGATGTATGACGTTATAACGCATACTATTACTCCGCATACCATTACAACGCGACTTTTACTCCGCATACCGTTACAACGCATAGCGCCTTGGGGCGCTGGATAGTGGTAAGTATAATTTTCTATTCCAACACCAGTCCCCGTGGACACTAGGGAAGGTGTTGGATAGAAAATTAAACTTATTCCCTATCCTACAGCGCCCCCCAGCGCAATGCGTTGTAATGGTATGCGGAGTAAAAGTCGCGTTGTAATGGTAGTGCGGAGTAAAAAATGCGTTGTAACAGGTGTATACCGTCATACATTACTCCTTTCCATGGCATACACAACTGCTCTTGCTGTATTGCTCACATTGTAACAGGCTTTTTTCCCACCGTGTTTTGTTCTGAATCTGTGCACAAGTTTGCATTAGTGCCGTTACTAAAGTTATGTGGTGATTTCTTTTGGGTATACAGAAAGCTTGCATGGTGTTGGGCTTTAATTCTATCGCTTGGAGTGTGAGCTGTTCACAGTTTACGCTGTTGAGTTATGCTGACATTTTACGATACATCTGGTCTACATTGTTAAATTGAAGTTCGCTTATCCCTGACAAATGGGATTGCGTTATGGGTGGGATTTGCTCCTTTTCAAAGTCTGTGTGTTTACCCTCACACAAGTGATCACTAGGTGGATGGATTCTACCTGTTTCTATGTTTGTTATTACACGCCTTTACATGAGGGACGGGTAGAAGGAGGGTAGCCCTAACCAAACTGAAAAGGACACAGCCAGAAGGGGGCCTCGCCGTGCCTTACATGGAGGCATATTACTTGGCAGGGCAATAGTAGAGATGCACGCAGTGGATGGCAGGTAGCCTGACACCGGACAGGGGAACGCCTCCCTTCACCCCGGATAGGCTCAGTGTGTTCTGCACCCTGTTGGGGACTACAAAGCCACAGCATGTCCAAAGCAATGAACACAAAGTGCTATGCCAATGCTGGGACAGATGTCTACAGAATACTAGGATATGACGCACATACTCGCCGGAATTACCACTGGCACTTCTGGGGGCACTCCCACATGAGGGACAATGGAGAGGTATAGACGATTGGTAACAGGCTGGAGCCACAAAAGTGGGAGACCTATACCGGGATGGGGAGTTACTCTCCTTTGAAGAGTTCAATACAGACTGGGGCATCCCGCAGGGACACTTTTTGCTCTATGGGGCAGTCACAGGGGCAGTATGGCGACAATGGGGCACGTGCACGACTGAGCCACCACGACATGCCACCTGCGAATACATAGGCCTGGCAGGGGGGACCGTAAATGCCGTCACATGCCTGTACAGGGCCATTGGGTGGCACTCTGTTCAGCCATTAGACCGGTTGAGACAGCGGTGGGTGGAAGACATATGCAGATCACTGGAAGACAAGGACTGGTAGAACATTCTATTATGAACAAATAAAGTGTCTAGAAACACACATTTTATTCTAATTAGCTTTTAGATGCTGCACCGAGAGTACATAACACTGGAACGTATTAACCTGTTCTTTCACAGAGAAGATACCGAATGCCCGAGGTGTAAAGAATGAGGGGCGAATTTCATCCATATGATATGGAGCTGTCAGTCCCTGACGAACTATTGGCAGGAGGTGACAATGGAGACGGCTAGCATAACAGAACTGGTAGTCCCATGTAAACCAGCACATGTCCTGGTCAACCTGTTCCCACACACAGCGAAGACTAAGGTCACTAATAATTTTCAGGACCTCGCCTTCATACTGGTGAAGCAGGAAATTACTAGTAGATGGAAGGCACAGAATGGCCCCAGCATACATCGGTGGAAGCGAGAGTTGGTGAAATGGGCGACATCCAAGGGAAGAATCTTGCTCAGAAACGCGAGACGGGGTCTGGGCAGGTTGGAGAGGGTGCAGGCATGGGAGGTGCTGATGGAAGAAATGAGGAGCGATGACCCTGGGTCTGAAGCCACCATCCCTGAAGGACCATTGCGACAGGGGAGTCCCCTGAGGCAGAATCAGAAGGAGGAAAAGAGCAGGTACCAGGTGATGAGGACCCTTAGAAGCCTAAGAATTCAGGGGGATAGAACTGGAAGGGGGCAACAGAGCGACACACAAACACACAACAAGGGACAACGGAAGTGATCAAAAGGTCTCATTGATCATAGGAGACATCAAGGGGAGGGTGGGGGGTAGTTGGGTTTAAGTTTTGTTGGTTAGGGGGCGGGATTGAATATGTATATTTAGATGAGTGAACATGGCAGTGTTAGAAACAATAATAACACTAAGGCAACAGTAATTGATACGGGTAAGGGAGATAAATTGAGATTGCAAAGTGCCAACCTGTAACAAGAGAGATATATGTAAAAGGCAATCCTTTAAAAAAAAAAAGTAAATAATAAGCAGTACATGGCTGGGTGCAAGTTATAGCCCGCTCTGTAAGCTATAACTGGTTAATTCTAGTATTGTTTTGATTTTAAAATGTTAGTCTTTGCATTTCAACACCTAACGGTTTCCTGTGAATTTCTAGGGTGTTTTAAACGAAAGCTAAGATCTTGTTACCACACCTAAATATAAGTCACTCTAAGCTTTATTTTTTAAGTGAATATATATGTGTGTGTGTGTGTGTGTGTGTATATATAAAAGCGCGCTGCCCGTGGTGCGCAACAGAGGACCCTTCCGTTTTGGGTCGTGACTGCATGGGCAATTGACTTTGTTTATACGCCGAGGGATCGGATGTCCGCGACCCGCTGCTGTCACAAGGCGGTCCAAGACTTCTTGGAGAGACACAGACACTGTTCTTATGTCTCCTGCGTTTATTTCATCTGGATGGGTAGGCTGGAAGTAGGGGACCGAAGGTCGTTTTTACACGAGTTTACCAAGCCGATCCCCCTGCATCGTAACACCTACCAGTATGCTGCACTCTGGGACTTGCAGTTTTTGACATTGGACTGCAACAACGCCCTGCAGGCAAACGAGATGCAGGTGTGTCCTTCACCACTATGGCTGGGAGGAGCCTATTTGAACACATCTTTTAGGAGTTTGAGAGTTGAACTGTGGCATTTGAAAAAGGCACACAGCCGAAACCGGTCATGCCTTTCACGCTTCAATAAAACAACCAAAGGAAACCCCGCTGTGTCCTCTGCTCTTTTCCCTAATGGAGGAGGTTTGGTGTCATGTAAAGCGCGCTGCCCGTGGTGCGCAACAGAGGACCCTTCCATTTTGGGTCATGACTGCATGGGCAATTGACTTTGTTTATACGCCGAGGGATCGTATGTCCGCGACCCGCCACCCGGAGGCTGAATCAAGATGCTGCTGTCACGAGGCGGTCTACGACTTCTTGGATAGACACAGACACTGTTCTTATGTCTCCAGCATTTATTTCATCTGGATGGGTAGGCTGGAAGTAGGGGACCGAAGGGTGTTTTTCCACGAGTTTACCAAGCCGGTCCCCCTGCATCGTAACACCTACCAGTATGCTGCACTCTGGGACTTGCAGTTTTTGACATTGGACTGCAACAACGCCCTGCAGGCAAACGAGATGCAGGTGTGTCCTTCACCACTATGGCTAGGAGGAGCCTATTTGAACACATCTTTTAGGAGTTTGGGTGTTGAACTGTGGCATTTGAAAAAGGCACACAGCCGAAACCGGTCATGCCGCTCACACCAAAGGAAACCCAGCTGTGTCCTCTGCTCTTTTCCCTAATGGAGGAGGTTTTGTGTCATGTAAAGCGCGCTGCCCGTAGTGCGCAACAGAGGACCCTTCCGTTTTGGGTCGTGACTGCATGGGCAATTGACTTTGTTTATACGCCGAGGGATCGGATGTCTGCGACCCGCCACCCGGAGGCTGAATCAAGATGCTGCTGTCACGAGGCGGTCCAAGACTTCTTGGAGAGACACAGACACTGTTGGTATGTCTCCAGCGTTTATTTCATCTGGATGGGTAGGCTGGAAGTAGGGGACCGAAGGTTGTTTTTCCACGAGTTTACCAAGCCGATCCCCCTGCATCGTAACACCTACCAGTATGCTGCACTCTGGGACTTGCAGTTTTTGACATTGGACTGCAACACCGCCCTGCAGGCAAACGAGATGCAGGTGTGTCCTTCACCACTATGGCTAGGAGGAGCCTATTTGAACACATCTTTTAGGAGTTTGGGTGTTGAACTGTGGCATTTGAAAAAGGCACACAGCCGAAACCGGTCATGCCGTTCACGCTTCAATAAAAGAACCAAAGGAAACCCAGCTGTGTCCTCTGCTCTTTTCCCTAATGGAGGAGGTTTGGTGTCATGTAAAGCGCGCTGCCCGTGGTGCGCAACAGAGGACCCTTCCGTTTTGGGTCATGACGGCATGGGCAATTGACTTTGTTTATACGCCGAGGGATCGTATGTCCGCGACCCGCCACCCGGAGGCTGAATCAAGATGCTGCTGTCACAAGGCGGTCCAAGACTTCTTGGAGAGACACAGACACTGTTCTTATGTCTCCAGCGTGTATTTCATCTGGATGGGTAGGCTGGAAGTAGGGGACCGAAGGTCGTTTTTCCACGAGTTTACCAAGCCGATCCCCCTGCATCGTAACACCTACCAGTATGCTGCACTCTGGGACTTGCAGTTTTTGACATTGGACTGCAACAACGCCCTGCAGGCAAACGAGATGCAGGTGTGTCCTTCACCACTATGGCTAGGAGGAGCCTATTTGAACACATCTTTTAGGAGTTTGGGAGTTGAACTGTGGCATTTGAAAAAGGCACACAGCCGAAACCGGTCATGCCGTTCACGCTTCAATAAAACAACCAAAGGAAACCCCGCTGTGTCCTCTGCTCTTTTCCCTAATGGAGGAGGTTTGGTGTCATATATATATATATATATATATATATATATATATATATATATATATATATATATATATATATATATATATATATATATTACCTACTGGCGGTCGCCAGTAGGTATATATAGTTAGGATTTTTTCTCTATGGGATTTTTGAAAATTCTATGTCTAATAACTTTGGCGTTTGTGGACGGAATTGGCTGAAAGTTTCAGGAAAATGGAACATTTTGTTTCTGAGCAGTCCCTGAAAGTTGGGGGGGTTTCGTCAAGGGGGGGCCGAGAAAAAAAGGGGGTCCCAAAACGCGTTTTTCCCATGTTAATTTCCATAGGGCGGTTGGCCTCACTTTTAGCCCGAACGGCTGAATGGATTTGCATGAAACTTGGCAAAATTGTAGGGACTGTTAGCCCGATGTGCCTTTGCTAGGTCTCAATATATGTGCTCCAGTGGATTTTGATAAATTAACGTTCAAAAAAATATATATATCTGTGACAGCGCTCCGGGTAGCGCCCCGGTTCGCGTACCTGACGCGTAACGGAACTTCGCGAAGCTGATTGGGTCTCCGGTGTCTGTCAACATTCTAAACAGTCCGGAGCGGCCGCCATCTTGTCTCTCGGTAGGATCGAGAGACAAGAGGAGGCCAAAACAAAGGGGGAAATGACCATAAGGGGGCATAGTAGATCCTCCCTGACCCCCTAGGTTTGATGTGGAAGCTTTAAAAGGGCCCCGCGGGGCAAAAACATTTTTTTTTTTAATTCTTTTTTTTTGCGTGGGGAGCGCCCGGTACGCGCACCGGGAAGCGGTCCGAGGAGCGTACTATGAGGAAAAAAGAAAGACGGGGTATAAAAATTTTAGCAATTTTGTTATAAATGGAAGGTAGTTCTGAAAAGAACTGTTTTTTTATTCTTTTTATTTTTTTTTATTTTTTTATTAATTTTCTGAACAATTTTTTGATTTTTTTTGATTTTTGAAAACTATTTTGTGTTTTTTTAGTGTTTTTTTAGGGGAAATAAAAAAGCAGGGTTTGAACATGTCTCAACAGGAGCAAAAAAAAATAAAAAGGATTAATTGTTTTTTCATCTTGTTGCATTTATGATTTTCTCCAGCTCGGTTAATCAAAGTAATACTCTTCTCTCCATAACAAATAGTTCCTCCACAATATATACAAACTATTTTGTAGTGTTCAAAAGGAGCTTGAATATTGTGGATTATTTCTCGGCCTTCTGGTCCGGCGAATGAGCTTTGTCCACTGGAGGTGCTGGGGATGACATTTGGGGGGTTGGCAGCAAGATCCCTTACTTGTGCTTGGGAAAGATTATTAGGATGCCATCGCTCCATGTGGCGAATCATTGTATGATTCCCAAAGCTGTATTTCTTGTTGGGGTTGCCACGAGAAAGTATATTTTTACATATCAAACAAGACACCTGGGGTGCATTGACCTTCTTTTGTCCAGGTGGAATTAAAAAAAATTGCCATATGGCTCTGCCTTGGTGTTTCTGGCAGGAACTGCCTTACTTGCTCTTCCTCCTCCTCCTCCTCTTCGTCCTCATTATATTCCTCTCTACCAAAGTCCAGTGTTGGAGGTGGTCCTTTTGGTGGTGGTGGTTGCTGAGAAGTACCAGCTGCAGCTATTACAGAAGCCATTGTCAAAAATAGGTCTTGCTCTCTGGAAGTAGAAAGTAAAAATGAGGTAAAAACAAGGAGGGGTTTTCATCATTTGGGGAAAAAAAATAGTTCTAAACCAATGAAAAGTGTTATTTTTAGGTCACATGACCTAGCCTAACAACATTAGAAACCAAAAGTGAAATGAACCAATGAAAAGTGTTATTAACAAGTCACATGACCTGTTATGCTTACGTTACGCGCTCCGCGCCGCGCTCCGGATCGCTTCCGGGAAGCTGCGCTTCGCGCCTCGCTTCGCGGACCGGAGCGCTTCCGGGTGCGCTAACGCGGCGCGTCATATGACGCATTACGCGACAACGCGATACGTCGCGTTTACGCGACGCGTCACGATGTTGTTTTCTAACGCGGTAGTTACGCAAACGGAACGTTTACCGGTTCGCGGACCGAGTCGCAGCACCAAATTGAGCTAACGGGAAGCTCACCGGTTCGCGTACCGGGAGCGAAACAAAAAAAATTATTAAAAAAAAAATACATTAAAAAATGTATTAAAAACATATAAAATATATTTTTCGATTTAAAGAATACATTTTAAAGGTTTTGATATTTGCTATTAAAAAACCATTGAAATTCACTGAAAAAACCATAGGTTAGAGACCATATATAGTTAGGAATTAGCATTTACAAAACCTTGAAAATTCACTGAAAAAACCATAGGTTAGAGACCATATATAGTACGCACCTACTGAATCTTTCATCCAGACACTTCATTCTTCAATATGTAAAACATATTTAAACTTTACAGAAACACACAGTCACTGGATGATGTCATCAGTGATGTCATCAGTGATGTTATTTGAGATGTCATCAGTGATGTCATCAGTGATGTCACTGACCATGTCATGAATGATGTAATATGTGACATCATCAGCAGTGGATTGCGGGTGCGCGATATATAGTTAGTGCAACTAACTATATATGGAATTTCATTGGTTTTATGTCAATAAAATGTCCAGCTAACTATATATGGTCTCTAACCTATGGTTTGTTCAGTGAATATATATATATATATATATATATATATATATATATATATATATATATATATATATATATATATATATGCCACACAGTGTCCGTAACTACAAGATTAGCAGGGAAGGGAATAAAGCCACGCCGACATAGACCATAAATTTGCGTTTTTCTTTATTTCTTTATAAGGCAGACAAACAGATGTTTCGACTTCTGACAGTCTTGATCTTATGACCATATCAGCGTACTTCGGGCACATAAATTCCACGTCATGTTGAGCGCTCCAACTCCATCAACATAAAAGAAAGACTCTACGACATTTACAAGCATGATTTGTGGAGGCAGACAATCTATATTCTGTACATAACTTATACCTTTTGTTTTACAGCAATTGGGAGAAAAAGAAATTGCCATCACATTTTTCTTGGTGCATTGTGTATATGTATATTACATGTATTTTAATAGATCAGAACAAAAAGGGATGTGAACTGTTATATAACCAGTCTCAGTGATAAGCGTTAACTGGGACTACAATTCCCACAAAGCCTTAAATTCCTCTCTTTGTTGGGTAGGGGTAGCTACTTATCTCTCTGCATTTATCTGGCATATCCATATGTATCCAATGGGACTCATGGTATCATGAAACTACAAATGAAAAACAAGCTATGTTGGAGTCTGGAGAATTTGGTTGTAAGATTTAATTTAGGTTAATGGCTCATCAGAGGCACATAGATAGGGAACCATCCTGGTGTAGTACCTTATGGAACATCTAGTTCTTCCGTGAATTGTCTAGGATCAATCAGGGCCTACTAATATTGGGGGGGGGGGCTTAATGAATTATACTTAGTTCATATGTATTTGAAAATAAGTTGAAAAATTAACAACAGAAAATCATAAGGTAATGTCTCAGGTGGCCTTTGTATAATTTTAATCCAACTGAAAATGAAGAGATTCCACATACCATTATATAAGTCACTTTAACCCTTAGTTTGTAAGTGAATATATGTATATAGAGATATAGATATAGATAGAAAGATATATTCAGTGGAAAAAAGAAGGTTACAGGGGCGTTATAGTTAGGCTCAGATTTCACACATACAAAACCAGTGAAATTCAGCAGTTCTAGTTACCGAGCTAACTATAATTCATGCCCCCATAATGCACTGCTTATGACCCCACATGTTACATCACTCATGACATGGTCAATGACATCACTCGGTTTTTTTTAAAACGTATTTTATTGGCTTTTAGACATACAGCAATCATATAGCATCAGCTCACATCTGTAATACCAACCAACCCATTATTATCCCTACTCCCGGGTTCATCCTACCATCTGTCAACATTAATGCTGTTCCACATGGAGACTAAAGGTTGCGCCCAGCCCTGCTGGAGCTCACAAAATACTAAGTCCAGCCCCTAATTCGAACAACCCCCCCTACCCACTCCTCCTTCCCTCCTCCCTCTGCACCGGTGTGAGTAATTGCTCCTATCGTCACCTATCTTACATTGCTTTATAACCATATGCGATGTCATTCCTCTGCGTACCTGTTGTACCTAGGGGACCCCATCCACCTCTGCTCCCTGATGTTCAGTACCCTCTCGCTGGATCTCGGTCAGTGACTGTACCAATGCCTCCCATGCTTTAGCAGACTCCAGCGCCTTTTCATTCTTCAACAGTCTCGTCTGCCGATACCTAATCTCACTCTGACTACTTGCCCATTTTAAAAACTCAGTTCTCCATTTCCCCCCCTTGGGACCCTCTCTCGCCTCCCACCATCTCGTTATTTCCCTTTTTGCTAGGATTAGCCCCATGTCCACAAATTTGCTCGTTATTTTTGTTTTAGAAGTGTGCAGAAACCAGTGCAATATGCAAGTTGCAATATCAAAGGTCAGCTGTCGCTCTGGAATTTCGTTCAAGGTGCCGTCGACTTCTTCCCAATATTCCCTTAATTTAGTGCATGACCACAACATGTGCTCCAGTTCCGCTCCTTCATGTGCACATCGGGGGCACACCACTCCTTCTACCCTAAAATAATCTTCCCAGGGATCAGATACGCTCTGTGAAGTATATAAAAGTGCACCAACTGAAATCTTGCATTTCTCGTGCTCTTCCAAGCCCTCCGCAGTATTTGTGCCCAGGCTGTTTCCGGTATGGGTTTTTCTATGCCCGCTTCCCACTTTGCTTTTAGGTTGTCCAATGGCGCCAGGCCTTCGTTCAACATCCTAGCGTACAAACAAGTGACCGCCATAAAAGTCCCAGCTGCCATCATTGTATACTGACACGCCATTGTCGTTTTAGGTTCAGTAAGCCCTTCTCTCCAGTGCGCTTGCTGCGCACACGCCAGCGACGCTTGCAATAAGAAACCCCCTCTAGGCAGGTCATATCTCTCCTGTAGCGCCTGGTAGGGGTGCACAGTCAAAATATCGACTACAAATATCGACTGGACACAATATCGAGTTTTAAATATCAAATGGACAAAATATCGACTGGACAGAATATAGACATCAAAAATATTGTTATTAAGGTAAGTAATGTAATATCGATTGTTAAAAATATAGACATTTAAAATATCGAAGTATATAATATAGTTTAATAAAATTATCGAATTTTTTATAATATAGAATTTTTTATAGTGATATTTATGTTATTATGTGTGTTAAAAGTGTGTATTTATGTTATAAATAATTTTTGTTAATGACATTTTTATTTGTTAATTTTTGCGTCATTTAATTCAGTAGCGGGTTGTGGGTTTATAGGGGAATAGGGTGGGAAGTAATTTATTTATAATTAATAAAATATGCTAACATATTTATTGGTATTGTTTTAGAATTAATTGTTAATTAATTTTTATGGCTAAATAATTAAATTAGAATTGCTAATTAATTTTATTTAATTGAATATTTGTTAATTATGTTAATTTAATAACATTTATTAATTGTATTTAATTAGAATTTATTGTAAATTAATTTTTAAATGTGAAATTATTAAGTGTTAATTAGTAATTAATTTGTATTAATAGTTAATTTTAATAGTTAATTATAATTTGTAATTTTAATTGATTAATTATTATATTATATTAAATTCGTAATTACTTTTAAATAATTTTTGATAGATATTAATTTATATTTATTGAAATAATATATGAAGTATTTAATTTCCCTACTGTTGCACCTACTGGAGTGGGAATAGTAATTTTTACCCCTATGCTATCCAACGCTTTCCCTCCTGTTGCACCCACTGGAGTAGGAATAGTAATTTTTACCTCTACGCTATCCAACGCTTTCCCTACTGTTGCACTCTTTGGAGTGGGAATAGTAATTTTAACCCCTACGCTATCTAACGCTTTCCCTACTGTTGCACCCACTGGAGTGGGAATAGTAATTTTTATCTCTACGCTATCCAACGCTTTCCCTTCTGTTGCACTCTTTGGAGTGGGAATAGTAATTTAAACCACTACGCTATCCAATGCTTTCCCTACTGTTGCACTCTTTGGAGTGGGAATAGTAATTTTTACCCCTACGCTATCCAACGCTTTCCCTACTGTTGCACCCACTGGAGTGGGAATAGTAGTTTTTTACCCCTACGTTATCCAACACTTTCCTTACTGTTGCACCCACTGGAGTGGGAATAGTAATTTTAACCCCTACGCTATCCAACACTTTCCTTACTGTTGCACCCACTGGAGTGGGAATAGTAATTTTTACCCCTACGCTATTCAACACTTTCCCTACTGTTGCACTCACTGGAGTGGGAATAGTAATTTTAACCCCTACGCTATCCAACGCTTTCCCTCCTGTTGCACCCACTGGAGTGGGAATAGTAATTTTTACCTCTACGCTATCCAACGCTTTCCCTACTGTTGCACTCTTTGGAGTGGGAATAGTAATTTTAACCCTACGTTACCCAACACTTTCCTTACTGTTGCACCCACTGGAGTGGGAATAGTAATTTTAACCCCTACGCTATCCAACGCTTTCCCTACTGTTGCACCCACTGGAGTGGGAATAGTAATTTTTACCTCTACGCTATCCAACGTTTTCTCTACTGTTGCACTCTTTGGAGTGGGAATAGTAATTTAAACCCCTACGCTATCCAACGCTTTCCCTACTGTTGCACCCACTGGAGTGGGAATAGTATTTTTTACCCCTACGCTATCCAACACTTTCCTTACTGTTGCACCCACTGGAGTGGGAATAGTAATTTTTACCTCTACGCTATCCAACACTTTCCCTACAGTTGCACTCACTGGAGTGGGAATAGTAATTTAAACCCCTACGCTATCCAACGCTTTCCCTACTGTTGCACTCTTTGGAGTGGGAATAGTAATTTTTACCCCTACGCTATCCAACGCTTTCCCTACTGTTGCACTCTTTGGAGTGGGAATAGTAATTTTTACCTCTAGGCTATCCAACGCTTTCCCTACTGTTGCACCCACTGGAGTGGGAATAGTATTTTTTACCCCTACGCTATCCAACACTTTCCTTACTGTTGCACCCACTGGAGTGGGAATAGTAATTTTTACCCCTACGCTATTCAACACTTTCCCTACTGTTGCACTCACTGGAGTGGGAATAGTAATTTTAACCCCTACGCTATCCAACGCTTTCCCTACTGTTGCACCCACTGGAGTGGGAATAGTAATTTTTACCTCTACGCTATCCAACGCTTTCTCTACTGTTGCACTCTTTGGAGTGGGAATAGTAATTTAAACCCCTACGCTATCCAACGCTTTCCCTACTGTTGCACTCTTTGGAGTGGGAATAGTAAGTTTTTACTCCTACTCTATCCAACGCTTTCCCTACTGTTGCACCCACTGGAGTGGGAATAGTAATTTTTACCCCTACGCTATCCAACACTTTCCCTACTGTTGCACTCACTGGAGTGGGAATAGTAATTTTAACCCCTACGCTATCCAACGCTTTCCCTACTGTTGCAACCACTGGAGTGGGAATAGTAATTTTTTACCCCTACGCTATCCAACGCTTTCCTCACTTGTGCACCCACTGGAGTGGGAATAGTAATTTTTACCCCTACGCTATCCAACGCTTTCCCTACAGTTGCACTCTGTGGATTGGGAATAGTATTTCTTAGACTTATGCTATCGTACGGTAATAATATTGGATATTATTTAATTATATTATGTTAATATATATATATGTTTTAACAAATATGATTGTACATTTTTTTATAACTTTGATTAATTATTTAATTATTATAAGTTAATTTAAGTATATTTTAGTAATTAATTTTTAATTTTAATTTAATTTAACACTGTTTTTAATAAAGTCGATATTTTTTAAAACTATATTTTTGTAAACAATATTTTGTACTCGATAATTTTGTACTTACCTGTTTGCAGATACAAACTCGATATTTTGTCTGTAGATATTTTTTCCTCGATATTTTTGCAAGTCGATATTCTGGCAGTCGATATTATTTCAGTGATCCCCTGGTAGGACAGCATTTCCCCATTCTCATAGAGGTCCCCTATTACGTGGATCCCTTCCTGCTCTTAGCCCTGCAATGGTGTCCAATCACCTCCATGTGGTAGCGCTGTGGCCATCCCCAGCGGGATTTCAGGTGCATAGGGATGCAATACTCCTGCTCTACACTGAGAGCGGTTCCAGCATAGCCTCAGTGTCTTCTCCTCCAGGGATAGATCTCTAACAACCAACTTTTGTTGCAGTACTATAAAGGAGAGGACATGGCGAACGATCCCCCTCCCTCTTAAGTGCTCCGGACCCCTGAATTCCTTGGCCACTGCTTGTGTTAACACTTGTAGCTGTGCCGCCAGATAATACAATTCAAAATCCGGTACCGCTAATCCGCCCTCAGCCTTAGACCTAATCAGCGTTGCCTGTGCCACTCTTCTTCGACCCGACCCCCACAGGAATCCCACTATCAGCGATTTCAACAGCTTAAAAATCGAAGTCGGGATCCATATCGGCAGTGTTCTAAAAAAATATAGGAGCCTAGGTAGCGCTACCATCTTTAATAATGCCATGCGGCGCATGTTTTCGACCAGTTCACCCACAGCCCCGATATATCTCCAAATCCCGATAGCAATCTCGCCGCTCCCTCCAGCGCTCCCTCCGTATCTTCCAGAAACATCAACAGGTCGTCGGCATATAGCGAGATAAACTGACTGTCCCCCCTGTAACACAGGCCCCGGTAATCCTCACCTCAGCCTTCGCCGCCAGTGTTTCTATTGCTAAAGCAAACAACAGGGAGGAGATCGAACATCCCTGCCTGGTCCCCCGTGCTACCAGGTACTGGGAGGATATCAGTGACCCAACCCGTACTCTCGCTACTGCTGATGTGTACAGCACTCTAGTCCAAGCCACGAAATCAGATCCCGTCCCAAACCTTTCTAGCATTTTATACAAGTATAGCCACTCTAGGCTATCAAATGCTTTCTCGATATCCACCGACAGCACCACCAGCTGCTGCGCCCCCGGCTGTTCCTCTTCTAACATCCTTATGAATCTCCGAACGCTAAGGGAGGTATTCCTGGTTGGTATGAAACCAGCTTGATCCTCATGGATCAATGTGGTCATATGCTGCAGCAGGCGGGTTGCCAGTATCTTACTCAAGATCTTATAATCCGTTGTCAGCTTCGACAATGGGCGATAGGAGGCCGAATTCGTCCCCGCTCATCCAGTCTTCAATAGTGGGATTACAAGCGCTTCTCTCATGGAGCCAGGGAGACGCCCCAGTTTCTTCGCCTCTTTGTAGACCTCCAATAACCACGGGGCTAGCAAGTCCACATATGTCGCATAAAATTCGACCGGTAGACCATCAGTTCCCGGCGTTTTATTTCGAGACATTTGTTTGATAGCAATCCTAACCTCCTCCAACTGTATGTCCTGGCCTAGACATTTCGCCTGCTCCTCCTCAAGTGCTAGAAGTGTCACCTCATCCAGAAAGGAGTCAATCTCGGGATCCCCCGCCCTCAGTGAACTACCATACAGTGTCTCATGGTACTGCCTGAATCGGTGTAATATCTCATTCTGTGTGAAGACTACCTCCCCTTCATCACCCTCCAATGCCAATATAGGCGATCCCCTTTTCAGCGGGTTGGCCAGCCAGGCCAGCAACGTACCTGCCTTATCACCCTCCACATGTGTTTTCGAAAGATAAGCCTTATAGTCGAAGCAACGTAATCTCTCCACCTCCGCTGCCAACTCCTCCTTCGCTGCTACCACTTCCTCTTGAGCCCCAGGGTGTCCTAGCCGTGCCAACTCTGCCCTCCGCAGCCTACCCTCAGCCCGGTCCACTTCTTGGAGCAGTACCTTCCGTACCCCTACATATTTACCTATACAGAGCCCTCGTATCACTGTATTAAAGGCATCCCATTCCAGCGCTCTGGTGGAGGCCGTGCCCGCGTTCTCAGTGAAGTAGTGCAATATCCCATCTCTCACCTCTTTCTGGAAAACCGGGTCTTCCAGTGTCTCAGGCCGTAAACGCCAGGTGGGAACAGCCGACACCGCCGGCATCCAGTGCATGGCAAGGAGCTATGGGTTATGATCTGACAGTGTCCTGGTACGGTACTCTGCACGCACCACCGAAGGCACTACCGAGGGTGAGCATAGTATCGTGTCCAGGCGAACATGTAAATCATGTACCGCCGAGAAATACGAATAGTCTCGGTCAGAAGGGTGGTGCGTACGCCACACATCTAATAATGCCCATCTGTCCTGCCAATCCCGCCTACTTTTAGCTAACCTATGTACCGGGGAGTCCCGCAGAGGAGGGTGCGATCTATCCAGTTCTACATCCGCTATAGTATTAAAATCTCCCCCCAGCATCAACGAGCCCGTGAAATAATGTGCTAACGTGTTGGACAAGTGCTCCAAAAAGCTTGGCTGGTCAATGTTTGGTGCATAAATGCTACACAGAGCTATATCCCTGCCCCAGAGTCTCCCTTCTACCGCTACAAATCTACCTTTCGGTCTATCGTCTGCCTTGTCACCTGGAAAGGCATATCAATGCCCCCCTTGCAAACGCTGAGTATGTAGTGTTAAATACCTGGCCTCTCCACCTCCTCTGCAATGCTACCCCTTCCGCCTTGGTGAGATGAGTCTCCTGCAGCAGCGCTATGTGGACCCCTCTTCTAACTAGGTATGCATGGACCTTATGGCGACGTGTCATGGTATGGAGCCCCGAACATTCCAGGTTATACAGCGCAGGTCAGCTACAGCCCCCATTGCTAGTGCGTACTGTCATTCTCTCCGCATCTGACTGAGACACCACACCGGTGCACCCCTGAACCCAACTCCCTTCCCAACGTCGTCCCCCCCCCCCAAGAACAGGACCTAGAACCGAACAGCTAGTCCCCGTCCAAACCATTGCAACAAATACCACACAACTAAGCCCACCAGCGATCTTTGAGGGCATGCCTTATGGGCAATGAGGGGAGCTCAGTGCCGACGGCCTGCTGCTTGTCCGCTGCTCACCTCTCGCCCTGAAAACCCTACTCAGTTGGACGCTTCATGCCCCCCCCCCCCCTCCAACCATCACCTGAAGACTCAATGAGCATTAGCGGATGCTGCCCCCGCTCTCCTCCTTCAATATGTCCAAAGCCTCTCAACGGCCCCCGCAACTGTCCATGCTCCATCCCCATTGCTTCTATTCACTCATCAAACATCCCATCTGCCGTCGCTGGGGTAATCTTCAGCACCCGTACACCGTCCACCTCCGAGACCTCCGTATCCGAGCGGTCCTTGTCTTTGTCCGAATCTTTGCCCATCACAGACTGCATCCTCCGCCCCCTGATAATGCGGTCACCGCCTCCAGCGCTCCTTGTCGCTCCACCTCAGTCTGCGACACTGAGGGCCGCCGCAAGCCCCGCCCCCTGCGCCGAGGTCGTGTTGATTTGCGCTGTCGCAACCCCTCGGAGGTGCTTCGAGTTCCTGAGTTTTGTCCATCTTTCCCAGCTCTGTAGGATTCCAACCACACGCAAGCTTCATCTGGGGTTTCATGGAAATACGTCCTGCCATCAACAATTATTCTTAGCTTGGTCGGGAACAACAAGGAATACTGAAGCCCTTCTTCTCTCAGTTCTCTTTTAATGGCAAGGAATGTTGCTCGACGCCGCTGAATTTCGAAAGTATAGTCCGGGAACAGGTTGACCCTGCTGTTCCCAACATGATAGGGGCCATCCGCACGCGCTCTCTGAAGTAGCAAATCTCTATCTCGGAAGTGCAGCAGGCGGGCTACCACCGTTCTTGGGGGTCTTCCGGCTGTGGAGGTCTAGCAGGCACTCGGTGGGCTCGTTCACAAGTATAGAGGTAGACAGTCCCTCCGGGGCATCTTCAGCTCTCAACCAGTTCTCAAGGTACTGCACCATGTCTGCTCCCTCCGCTTTTTCCGGCAAACCGACTATGCATATGTTATTCCGCCTATTTCTGCTTTCAGCATCCTCTGCTCGCTTTTCCAATACCGTAATGCGATCCAAGGCGTCCGCCATCGTGGCCTTTAGTGCTATTTGTGCCGGTTCTACTACTTGAAGCGCTCCCTCTACAGTCTTTACCCTGTCCACTAATTTAGAGTGGTCTGCCCGCAGACTATGTCTTGCTGGAGAGCCGTACGAGTGTCCGCAAACGCTGTTAAAATTTTGTCAAACTGCTGCTGCAAGTTAAGGTCCTGAGTCATTTCAGGCACAGTCTGCTCCACCTGACCTGTGGTTTCACTGTCCAATGGCTGCTGAGCTCCCTCCATCTTCCCCTTCAGTTTCCCCATGGGAGCGGTCGTTGGCGGCAGCCTGCCCAGTTCTTCACAGTCCAGTAATAGTCCCCCAAGCAGATCGAGAACAGCGCATCGCTGCCACCCAGTATCGGGGAGAAGTAATCGTGGGATTGTCTCGTCTTGAGCGACCTAGGCGTATTGCCACTCCCCTAAGATCCGTTATGGCCATCAGTTCTCATCCACCTTCGGGGGCATTAGTGGCATCTTCCCTTTCCACCGTCTGCTGCAGTCGTCGCAGCTTGTCTCAGAACCCCCAACTTCACTGTTCACCTTGATAGATTCGAGACCCAGGCCCCCTGATGGTTTCCACACTCCGCCCTGGCCCCATCTACTCAGCACTGCACCTCCTCCCGTCAACGTGAAGGCGCCAACTAAAATGATGTTAATCATAGTCGGGCGCTGCCAAATGGTCAAACCCACAGCGCCAAGCAACTCTCCTTCACCCGGGCACCGTCGCAGATAGTTGCGGCCCAACCCAGGTTCCGCCCGTGGTCTCCTCGCTCCCGAGTGCCAGTCGTAATGTGCTGCGGTCTACGGCCCTGTAGGTGCCAGCTTCTTGGTCCTCACCTCGGCCACGTTTTCTACCAATTGTTCCTCCTGACCCCCGCAGACTTCTCCACGCTTCCGTGCCCCAGCTCGCAGAGCACAGCAGCCCCAGGACCCAGTGCCCACCTACGCAGTTCGCGGGCCCAGGGCCCCCGCACCCCACTCACCAGTGCGATACCAGGCGCCTGCCGTTCGGGCTTTGTAAAAGTCTCAGCCTCCACAACGCGGTCTGCCTCTTGATTCCTCCATCCGGCGAGGGTCCAATCAGCACTGGTCAAGGGCAATCCACACCCTGCGCTCCTCTCTCTGCTCAAGTCAAGCGCTCCCAACCGCCGTCAGTCTCTATCACGCCCCTCTGGCAGCTCCGCTCTATGAGACCGCTATCGCCACCTCTCCAGTCCTCCGCTCCATCGTCATCTACCAGCCGCCATCTTACAATTTGCTTCCCATCACCATTAGTTGCCAGGGAAGCAATGGGGAGTCTCTACAGTTTCTGCTATTCCGCTCCCCACATAGCTCTAGGCGGGCTCTCCCTGCTCCACAGTGCCTGTATTTCCGGCGCCTGGATCTCGCAGCGGCTCCGTCTCACCGTCCGCCTCCCGATGGCCCCGTTAGCAAAGGGCCGCCGCAGCGCCAGCCAGGATCCCCTCCCTGCTGCGCAGCTCGTCTCCTCGGCGGCGTGCAAGGCTCCTAGCCGTCCCCCGTTGTGCAGCAATCGTCGGAGGGTTTGTTCCTCTGAGCTATTATCGGGGCCCAGCCGTCATCTTGCCCCTGTCGTTCCATCCGTGGCGCCAGCCGCAAAACCACGGCTGAGCTCCCGGCTTCCGCGCCGCTCCGTTCCGCTGATAGTGCCCAGATGAGCATGCTTCGTCCCCCTCTCGATTGGTGGGGTCAGGGGGTGCGAAGCCTCAGTAGGTCAGGATAAATCCGGGTTTCGATGGCGGAACTCGACTCCTATGCAGCCACCGCCATCAGCTGCGAAGCCACGCCCTGTCAATGACATCACTCTTGACATTGTTTTAAAGATGTCCTTTAATTTTTTTAATATTCATAGAAATCGCCATGAATAAAAAAATGATTTTTTACCCTGCTGGGATCCCTATGGGCCTCCAGGACTAAGGTTAGGGTTTTTGGTATTCGTACCCGGCCCCCTTTTATTTATTTTTTTGCATTTTTATTTTTGGGTCTCGAGTCCCAAGATGGCTGCTAAGACTTGGTTGAAGTGTTGGCAGCCAATTAGAGCTCTGCAGATCTCTGCATGAGCTCGTCATTATTCAAATAAGGCTTCACAACCCCAGATATCCAAATTTGGATTTCCTTTAATTTTTCATAAACTACTGAGCGGATTTACAAATAACAAAAAGCGTAATCTGCTAACCAAAAGCAATCTTTCTGGCAAATTTGGTATAATTCAGTTTAGCGGTTCAGTGTGCAAGCGTATCTAAAGACTATATGGGAATTAATATGGTAAACTCATTCCCCCGCCCCCCATCCCTCCATGCACAACTAGAATCACTGCTGCATTTTTGGGGGAACATTTTGTGAAGATTTGTCAAATGGAACCAAACATATAGGCAAGTCAAAAATAACTTTTCCTATGGAAACCTGGTCCAAACTATACTGGCGACTGCCAGCAGGTAATATGCCTACATAAATATCGTAGCCTTTCTGCAAAGTAACTTTTCTTCCCCTTAATTTCAGGCAGATTTGATGTTTATGTGTAACAATGCCTAGTGTTTCCACTTTATGTTTTTACAATATAGATTTATTTTTCTTTTCTTTTGGTATGAAGTTCATCCTTCACCGACTGTTTTATGTTGCTGACAAAAGCGAGGCACGAATCGACTATAGGGATTTATCAGGTAATTTTTTTTTCATTTTCAAAATCACGGCTGCCTTTGTGTGATTTACGCTGTCTTGCTTGTATATCTGGCATATCATCCATTTTAGATCAGTTTTATGTCCTGATTGGGCCAGCTACAACTGACCTGATTTATCCATTTCCTGTGCAATCCTGTATCCCTCTTTTTTCTCTCTCATCAGTACCAACTATTTATTTATATTCTATCATTAACTGAAGCTTTAAAAAGCAGAAACTAAACCCCTAAAACGGTGATTGAGCGCAGTGCAAAATATTGAGTACATATAACAATAATATCAGCAAGATGTCATTTTACTCACTTCGAGTCCTTGTGCTTGAAAAAATAAACAACATACATTTCTTGGGATTTCGCTCAGAGACTAACATTTTGCACAAAGGTACCACAATCATCGCAAAATGTTAATTTGGGATTACTTTCCATTGTAAAGCCTTACTTGCGATGGAAAGTAGTTAAGCAGACAAGCAAAGAGGGCGGACCCTGGGTGTTACAAAAGGGTTCCAATGCAACCACAAATTATTTTTTATGCAAACCCCTATCTACTAACATTTGTAGACATGGCTTTTTTGAGCCAAAAAATAATGCCTCTTTGAAGCTGAGGTTTAAAAGGCAAAATCTTTTCATATCTTCACTCTTTTCTGACTTTAAATGTGTGCTGTCAATGTACCAAAAATAATGCCTCTTTGAAGCTGAGGTTTAAAAGGCAAAATCTTTTCATATCTTCTCTCGTTTCTGACTTTAAATGTGTGCTGTCAATGTACCAATCACCTCCAGAGTTGGAAAAGTTTTAAAGTTTGTCCAAACATAGGGGCATATTTGCAAGCTCCTATCGCCACAGGAACCTCACTTGTAGTGAGGGTCCTGTGGCGATATGAGCTTTGCCTTATTTACTTAATGTGGCTTAACGCTGCATTGTAAATCAGGCACTCTTTCACACTATACTTAGCATGAAAGGGTCGGGCAGTGGGTGTTGTGGTGGGTGTTCCTCTGCAGCACCCATTGATTTTGATGCTGCTCCATATTGACAAGGGGGGCATGAATATGAGGCAGCACCAAAATTAAGACCAGGGAAAACGTGGTCTTACCCTGGCAAAATGAGGAGAAATGTGTTATTTCTCCTATTTTTTGCTGTTTCTATGTGTGCTGCGTTGTGCAGCACACATAGAAACAGCAAAACGCCATTATTTGTTTATGTACAGGAAGTTGTCCCTTCCTGCAGATAAACAATCATTAAAACTAAATGACGATTTTCAACTTCTATGTGTGCTGCACAAAGAAGCACACATAAAAGTTACAAAACCTCCATTTCAGATTGTCTATGGGTAGGAAGGAACACCTTCCTGCATTTCAACAATCCATCTCCTCAACGGAGGCACCCTTGCACTCTGGTGCAAGGGTGCCTGCATTGGCGCGAGGCTGCTAAATTTAGTGCCAGCGCAGGGAGAAACGCAGGACTGCACAGTATTCTTATAAATACCGTGTACCCTGTGTTTCAGAAGTGGTGGAGAGCAGCGTTAAGCCAACAAGAATTTACGCCGCTCTCCTTCTCTTCTTTTGTAAATATGCCCCATAGTATTTTGAACTATAAGGGTACCCTTTCTGTACAAAACCTATGCTGAACATCAACCAGACATCTTTTCACTATGGTGTAAGGGTGTGTGCATGGCGCAAGGCAGCTTATTTGTGTACCAGTGCTAGGGAAGAGAGCAGGAGTGCCATATCGTAGTAGCAATGGTGCTTTCTGGCTCTCCTTTTTAAAACAAAGCCCAGCAACTTTGCTTGCTGTGCTATTTTGTCTGAGAACTTTGTAAATCTATACCTACTCAGAATGGCGTTAGGGAGAGATTACGGCCCACACACATCCTCCCTATTATTAATAATATATATTCATAAGTGTAAAGTTCCATTCAAGAAAGGTTCCAGAGCCCACTGTAGAGGTCTGGGCCCTGCAGACCACCAAAAAGCTGCTCCTCACTCACAAATGGTAGCATGCTTCATCATTCGGCTTTGCTCCTTGTTAGGCTGGCGCTGGAGAGCCTTTGCCGGAGATCTTGTTGCCTGCTTGGACAATTATTAGCCAAGTAATTCTTCTAGATAGTCCTCCCAAAGGATTTTAAGAAGTGCGTAAATTGGTCTAAAAAGATAAAACTGAAATTAACTAGGGGTTCCTCACTCCGCCTATTTTATTTGTGGAGCCTTTGCCAATGGGATAAAATGAAAGAATGGATCTCTTTGTTAGGTTGAAATGATTTGTGCCTCAATTGTTCTTACACTGATCAATGGCACTTCCTCTGGACCTATCAGTTACCTAATCTACTGTGGAAGAAACGTTCTCTCAATGTAAAAAATGATCTACCATTATCATAGCAATGTGTGCAATAATATATGTGAACAACCACCCAAGTTCTGGATGTGCTCCGTATTCCTGCTCTGATGACCTGTATAAAAGAAGGAAATATACTTGCATGCATGTGCTCTGGTTATAAACATGTCCCAACTACTATTTTGTGGAAATGATAAAATAACACTTCATAGGTACAACCATAGCTTCAGTGTGGGCATCGGACAGAATTCGTAGTTGAATCATATAAACAATTTTCAGTAATTCAATATAGAAATATTACATATTTTGGTAAAAAATGTTTTTAATTATATACGAAGGGTATGAGTTTACATTTTCATCAGCATGTGTGTGTCACTCACGCTTCAAGGTTCCTTGCTAATGATTTGCAAATCTCTTGATAAATATAAGGGATTGCCAGCACTTTTCTCACCGTATTTGCTGCACTACTTCCTTTCTGGGGGGGGGGGGGGTCGATATTTATAAATGCTGTTTGGATCTATTCAAAGTAGTCCTTTTAATTCATGTGTCTACCTTTCATTGTGTTATTCTTAGGTTAGACTTAATGTTTGTGCTATATTTGAATGTGTAGGGAGTATAGTATCCTTATGGCGCAGTAGTGTAGGTGTGGGGCATTTATTACCAGTGAAAATTTCACTACAAATAGAGAACAATGGGGCATATTTACAAGCTTCTATCGCCACTGTAACGTCACTTTTTAGGTCTCGCTCTCGAGACCTATTGTTGTCGAAATGCCTCTCAAGGGAGACAGACCGGGGCACGCGAGGCGATTTGGGACCGTGGACGCGCATGTACAGGCACGCGCGCGCGCACATCTCATGTCCCGCAGGCAAACCAGCATTCAGTGTTCACACACACATATAGACGTGCGCGCCCTCTCTGCCTCTCCCCCCCCACCCCACTTTCCCCCTCCCCCCTCCTCCTCACCGGGCTCTTTCCAAGTGTCCCTCTTCCTCCACAGCGGGTCAGTCTCGGCAGCAGGCAGACTCGGAGGTCGACGTGTCTTCTCCCGCGATCTTCAGCTTGCGCCGGGACAGCCGATGTGCACGCTCACGGCACTGCGTCTCGTGCGCGCCCACCGCGCTGTTTGGCACCTGGCGATCCTCAGCTGGTCCTCTCCTTCTTTCTGACTCAGTTGAGTTTGCCGGCTACGTTTTGCATATAATCTTTCCTTGCATTGACATACTCCTTCTATTTTGGCAGTTGTCTTTATATCACTCTCGTCTTTTTGCTTTTCTTTTTTAGCAGTTTCGTTTTAGCTCACCCTTCACCTTTTGCACCGTGTCTTTCCCTTCATCTCGTTTCTCCTACGTTGATCTTTCCGGCGTTCTTGCTTTATACTAACCCCCTCGCCCCGCCCGCGTCCAGACAACAGAACCCCCTCCTGTGTGCCGTCGCACGGTCACGCGCATTCCATGTCCTGCACCCGCTGCACAGGGATCTTTGGCACCCAGTAGCCTGCGCGCTCCTGTGGGGCGGGCGCATGCGTTGCACTGTGGTCTTTGAAGGGAGCTCAAGCAGTCGCTCCCGTGAAGCTCACTGTGCTGCAACATGCGCAGTGTGTGCACGGGGAAGCCGATCCTGATGGGGAGCCGAAATTTTGCATAAGACCGGTTCTGCTCTGCCCCTGTGTCATGCAGCGCCGCAGGGGTGCACCTGGGCCGCCCTGTTCTCACCGAAGCTGCCTGTTGTCCCTTTGTCTGGCTTATCTTAACGTCACTGAGATGTGGAGCCGGGAGTCCTGAGGGCTGCATTGAATGCTGCAGGTTGAGTTCCCTGCACCGAAGCTACACGTTGCTCTCTGTAATCACTGACGGGCGAAGAGGTTGGTTTAGGTTTATTGTTTGTTTGCTTTATTTTTAAGTTTTAATCATGCACAATATATCATTTCTCCTTGGCAGGGCAGTGACTCATGTAATGTTTTCCAGGGCAGTGGTTTGTGTGACTAGGATGTGGAGTGTTATCGTCATCCGGGTTTACCTGTTCCTTGAATGGGCAGGCTGTATAGTAAGTTGTGTGCAGTGTGTAAAGCTGCTGCATTGTATGTTGTGCTGATGCTGCCCGCCACTTGTATACGCATGGGTGTACAGAATATGCACACCAGCAAACAGCTAGCAATAAGGTGGGCATGTAGAAGACCCCTTATTTTGCAATTGATGTTGTGTCTTCTAGAAAACTGACCGCAGCCGTGCAAAATATGCTAATGCGTAAAGTATTCACAGATACGGACAGGGAAGTGCACATGTGTGCGCATGCCGCGGTATAAATTGATAATTTGGTGGGACATGATATTTGGGATAGGTGGATAAGCAAGTTGGCTAGGTCGATGTGCGTGGGCGGATGGGCGATGGTTGGTGGGGTGGCGGGACGGATGGATGAATGGGTGGCTTAGTAGCTACACATGCAGACAGCACATAAACTAGTTGCATGGGTGGATGAATGGATGGGTAGATGGATGGGTGGGTGCTCAGTAGTTAGACAACACCTAGCATGGATGGATGGACGAAGAGGCAGATAACTGGGATGTTGGATGGATGAATGGGTGGGATATTTGAGAAGATACAAAGGTGCTTCATGTATTCATGTTTAGAAATATGCATTGAGTGGTATATTCTTTGGGGGGGGTTATCAAGCATTTAATGGTCAGATGAGAGTCTTTGGTTGGTGTTTCTGGATGCATGTGTGCGTTATTTAGGAGACTTTCTCGCCTGTTTTCTGTGGCTGCATGACATCCGAGGATGCAGTGATGGACATGCACACACTAATGTATGTGTTGTCTGAGACAACACAAAACACAGCAACTTTGAATTGTTCGTTTTCTTGTAAGCGACAAAGAAAGTGTACAGCACCTTGCTACACACACACACACAACGCCTTCTAGTCGCCTTTACGAGAAACGGAATAGTATGATCGATTTATTTCTCATAAAGCGCATAAAGTCCTTAAGCCTCTTCTAGGCGCTCCTAATTTTCCGAGAAAGAGGAAAGATGGTACAAAGGGAGTTAAAGTGAGGTTCACAGCGGCACTCAAATTGCACAGAAGGGGACACCAGCACCTTCAGCAGCACCCCCCCTCCCCAGCCCCGGTTCTATATGGGGCAATTTAGACACTAGTATATTTTTTCCTTCCAGAGGTTTTGTTTTGTGTATTTTTAGTTACCAGGTGAAAGTCTCAGGAAAAAGCTTCCCTTGCCAAGCAGGTGATGTTGATTTAGTTGAGAAAAGGAGCACTAATGCTTGTGGGGTGGATTGGTGTCCCTCGAGTACGAGGTGAAGGTCACCCTTGCTCAGGGGAATTCCCTGTGTGAAGTGCTGGTCCAAGCTGCTGCAGGTGTTTGTCGAAGCATGTTAAAAGCGATGCTGGTGATACATTTTAGACTGTAAGATGATCCTACCATAGTACATAACTACTGTAAAGACAGTGGTTCTTAACCTTTTATTCCTGCGGACGCCCAATTAATTAATCCCACCTCCCTGTATCATTATTGGAATCTGGGAACTCCCCCTCCACTACCCTCCACTGAGTCATGACTGCTAGCCGATTGCTCCAGTCTGAGCATTGTCGACGATTTGAACCGCAAAACAATAAAAAAAATACAGCAAAAAACATTCACCCAAATTATGACACATTTTATTTAATTCGCTAGCACATATAAATGAAAGAAAATCAAAATTTTAATGTGAAGGTTGGAGCTTTTCTAAATTGAATTGAGGTCACTCATCATCTCTATTCTGTTTGATACCTTCACGAATCAATCTGAGGATACTCATTTAATTATTAGTCTCCAATATCAAATTCCTTCTCATTTACAGTACATTAAAAAAAATTCAGTTGTACATGTAGCTTATTTATTTATATACACTTTTATAATCTGTTAATGTTATATACTTTTCTAAGTAGTCGCGGACCGCCTGAGAAGGATTTGAAGATCCCCAGGGGTCCCCAGACCACAGGTTGGGAGCCACTGTTGTAAGATATATTTGCACAAGTAATACATTTTAGAGTGGGCGAAAAGACCCAGCTTTTCAGAAGGCAGGTATTTGGGAAAGCACTGGCCCTCAAAGGTGGTTTCTCTCAACTTATCAGTAGAGGCTGTTGTAGCCTCCTTTATTGAGTTATACTGTGTGTTGTATCTTGCATTGTATTGTATTATTTTAATATAGTGCTTAGTACTTCTTTGTGGAACACTTAAGCACTTACGACACGTGTAGCACGGTACACAGCGTGGGTGGATGGTTGGTTCAAAGTGTGTTATCATTGCTTGGAGCCTCTGTGGGAAATGCTTCCATGCCACGTGTGATAACCACAAAGTCATCATGTTATGTGGCGCAGTGGTTGGCAGCAAGAGGACAGGTGCATTCATATTGATGGCAGACGGGCAGCACCAGTCCCATTAGTCTGGTCGCTGCCCTACATGTTGCACCCTGTGCACCCTGCTTAGCTGGATTTTGGTGTAGGCGCTACAGTTTGAGCAGTCTTGGCCATACACGTTTTACACATGCTTTTACCATTCATGCATTTACAACGAATTTCGGCGTAAATGTATGCATGGTAAAAGCATATAAAATGTAATGCCATGCGTTATAATGGCATTGCAGAGTCATGGTACTTTCGTAATGAAAGTATGCGGAGTGATGGTATGCGGTAAGAAAGTTGCGGAATAATGGGTGTTTACCCTCCCCCGGTAAGTACATTGGTGGCACGGCGGCCCACTTCTCCAGCAACATACTCATATTTTTTCACCACCGATTTGAAAAATGCACAGGTCTCTCTCTTGATAGCCAGCACCGACATACACTTTTAGACACACCTCCCACCACAAGTTCTAGAATTGCGAACTTTAAAGCTGGGGAGCTACGTTCGAATCTCGGCATCAGCTCAACATCCTGTGATTCCAGGCAAATCGCTTTGCCTCCCCTAGCCTATCACAAATGAATGTGTTCTTCTGTAATGTAAATTGTGCTCATGCCATGTTGTCGAGTTCGCGCTATATAATATTGCAAGGAAAAATAAAGTAGGGAAACTCGAGTTCACACACTACTGAACGTGCACTCTTAAGTGCATCAGCAGTGCACTGAGAATCGGAGCATTTCACAGGCCTGTCACAGATAAGAAATGCTATCAAAACGAAATCCTACAAAACAATATACTACTGGCCGGCAGCAATGCATACCCGGACAATGTCGGGACGGGCTGCTAGCACTTTATATTTGTATGAGTACAGTACTCATGCCATGTCACTTGTGATATTTGGGGTAGATCAGTACAGTGTCTGTCTGCCTTAATTTGTTCATTACGCCACAACACAGACCACAAGTTGATTGGCCAGTGTTGAACTCTTTCCTTTACGGTGCTTCAGTTGCTTCACCAACCACCGCCAGGACCACTGCCAAACAGCCATCAGGATCGTGGTTGTCACACCACCTTTGCAGTGATTTTTTTGTTACACTATACACCCATACCATTTAATTTCTCCATGAGCAGAACAAGGAAACAAACTGTTCAGCATCAGATTTCCTGTACCGCATGCACGTTGTTTAAGGCAAGGGGAGAGTTGGCAATTGTCCAGGTCCCCACCCCCCAAGGGGCCCATGTGAAAGTGAAATCTTTCTCTAGCTTAGTTCTGTCTGCTTCTTTATCTCAACCTTTGGCATATGATTCAATATTGTTTGGCACAATAGGGCTCGAAATAAAAGAAAACAAGTAATCACATTCAGAGTTGTTTTGAAAAGCGGCCCCAAAAAACTTTCTCACCCAGGGCCCCGAAAATCTCAAATCTAACACTGCTGAACTGTGCTTTCTGTAGTAACCCGGACTCCTGAGTATCATTTGAATGCGAAAAGTAATATTTATGAAGCCACTGTGCAGTTGTAGATCGAATGTAGACTAGGACTCAATCCACAAATGTAAACGTTGACCTAAATTCTAAGGTTACCATTGTAAATTAGGTCCAAAGTAGTTATTACATTTTTGGTATCAACAACATTGCCACGTTTCTTATCGAACACAAGTAAGACAATGTTCAATAAAAGTGTAGCATGCACAACTATTACCTAGTGATCACTGAAAACTCCCATCTCCAGCTCTGCCTTTGCTCTCACACTATTCATATATGTACCACAAATGTCCTTAGAACTTAGTGCTTTTCGTGGTGTGAAAGGAATAGTAAGGCATTTGTGTGAACAGTTATTTTTATCGAGTGGCCAAATATTCCTTTATTAACTTTATGGCATGGATACCAGTATTTCCCTGTTGGGTTAATCGATGTTAGGTTAGAATAGGCCTAAAATAAAATTTCTGCCAAGAGCAGAGCGTGGGGGGCACAGTAACCACCTGTCCCTTCACCCAGAAAAATTCTAAGCTCAGACACTCCATGCAACAAAAAACGCAAGGTATTTGCGATGAATTACAGCAATGAAAATAGATGTGCCTCATTGTTTTTTTTTTTTTAAAGAAAATGCCTGGGGAGCTGGAGAATGGTGTATGCATTCTTCTTGAGCGTGTTTTGCATGTTTGTTAATGAACGGGTATGTGCACTGTGCAGTTATACTAAAATATTCACAGTTGTCTATGAGGTGTCGCTTATTAGTGCACGGGCAACACTCTTTTAACCATAATTAACCTCATCACGCATTTTACACTTGCACAAAATCTGTAGGTTGGTTACAGTCAACTATTAGTTACACTGATTAGAAGAATGCTTAGCTGCTGTAGTGGTTTTATGGAGTCACGGAGGTGTGTTTATAAGTGTTTCTTCATGTACTCCTGATTTGGAATCCACCTCAGTTGGTTGACCCGTAATAGTGTCCCTCACCTTGGTTTGGAGAAGTTCAAGATTTCTCAAAGTTTTGTCATTTTCCATTTTGTCCATGTGTTTACAGCAGGCGTCTCTCAATTTAGTGGATAAATATCAAGAGCCACATAAGATATGCAAGAAAACTGTGTTATAGTTCTTATTATTGGAGATTCGGTCGATCATGTCAATGGTCAGTAGCCTACAACAGGGGTGTGGAATTTAATAAAATATCTACTCGTCCATGGGGCAGGTTGCTTCATAAATCTACTTGCCCTGTAACAGAATCCACTTGTCCCTTTTGTGCCATGTATTGCGGCGACAAATTACGGCAGCAATCTCATTATATAAGAGTTCTGATATTACCTCTCTAATTATGCCAGGGCTCGTACCATAGTAGGGTTGCATACTAGCAATTCCCTTATGCTGCCATGTTTCTGCAGGTCTACATACTGGGCTGAAGGTATTGGTAAGAAATAGTTCAAGGGTTGGAATGCCCTTTTGAGTCTGTGCAAACCTACTAACGTGCGTGTTGGGTTTGCACCAACTCTTTTCTAATCTTTTCCGGTACTGAAAAAGGTTGGAAATTTACTCCTGACAGTTGCAGACATAAAACTTCTTCCAGGGTTGGGAAAAAAGTGGTTAGAGGAAAAGTGAACATGAAACATTAAGATTTTCACATGAGCCAATCTACACATGCACGTGCTCATGCTAAAATACAGTTCACAAATAATTTCACTTCTGTAAATTCTTGTGAATTCGTGGAAACTGTATATATGCACTTAATACAAGGATATATACCATGGATGCACTTTTGAGACTTTTGTTCATAATTGGGCTTCTAATTAGGCCTGGCGTTAACCATGACCAATTGTGTTTAATAAAATTCTGTCTCTCTCTCTCGCTCTCTTTTTCTCTCCGTCTATCAGATGGCTTCACTGTCAGTGACAGTATTCTGCTCTTTCACAAGGAGCATATTGGCACACAAAGTAGTCTTGTTCAGTACCCGGAATTGCTGTGGCAATGTGCGCTTTTTTGAGACCAAAAACAATTTTTGCTTTTGCCAATGCTTGTTAGAATGGTGAGGGCCCAGCAGCTCCCACACGGATACGGTTTTACAAAAACCATGCCTGAACAAGTCACGTATTGACAAAACCAAAAGGCCGACCACCAATATCAGACCTACTGGCTTTGCCAATGATTGTTTATTTTTGTTTCCGGTAATCGTATTTAAACTGGTTACACTGATTTTCCATTATGAATATTTTTTGGGAAATACAAGCATACATCAACATGTTGCTACATGATGCTGCAAAAATATGGTACTTAAAATCTTACAGTAGCAAAATATTTTTTTTCCTACTTGCATTTTTTTTAAAAACATTTTATTTTGAAAGCAAAGATTCATCACTCTTGCTTGGAAGCTTCGGCAAATATTTGCATATAATCAGAGAGCATTCTGGGAGCATTATACATAGCCTCATATTACTAAACTTTGAAAACGTGTATACACATTTATACTGAAACCACTGTCAGTAGTGCAGGCCGAGCTTACAGCGTTTACTTTTAGTGCTCACCTTAATAATAAAGGCTTTGCATTAATGAACCATAAATACAAGCTTGAACAGCATTTAACACATGGACACAAATATTACCTTAACTGCAGACTTTGCCCTTTCCTGATCCATAAAGTGATACTGCAAACTGGCAGCCAAAGGGTTTGTGCTGTAGGGTGTTGGGCCTACTTGTCCCAAGGACAAAATACACTTGAAAACCTGTTGCCCTTGACCCCAAACAATATGCCCCGGGAGTCGGGCTATAGGAATTACACATCCCTGCTACAACATGACAGAGCAGTATGGCAGTTCATGGTGAATGGAGAGTAAATGGGAAATTAAGTGCGTTTTCTAATGTCACGCTATCGTTTTAATTTGCACCCACATATGCATACATATCGTACAATTGTTTGTTTTTTCAGATCTCTTCTGTGGAAGATGTGAATTTGTCTGTTGTCCTTTTTGAAAAAAGAAACTTATTTGACACCCCTCCCATTAGGAGTATTAAATGAGAGTTCGCTGGGTGTTACTTTGAGGGAATTATCTCCTTGGGGCTTAATTGCAATCTGTGTGGGTTGATCCCACATATTTTTGCATATCAAACACAAATCATATGTGTGGATCACTACATTTGGGAAGGAGATGTTGGGGCAGTCACTTGTTTAAGTTTAGCTGCTTATTAGCCAGATCCAGGGAATGTAATGTGTTGTTAACAGGAGTGCAACGGCCATAGGGCTCAAATGGCTTCAGCCCCTGCACCCCCGCCCCGCCTCCCCCCCTCCAGTCGTGTGTGTCAGCCCGGGCTGAGACAGCTTCCTGGGCTTACACAGACCGTTTTTGAGCTGTTGTTGGCTGGCTGGGATGGCGTCCGTCTTATTACAGCCTTACTCGAGTACTTCACAGGTCTTTAAAAGAACATTTACTTGTTAACAAGGCATTGATGTTTTTTCATCCCTTCTTAGAGCCCCTGCATCTCCACTCTGCCTATTGTTGGAAGAATTAGCCTCTCCCCCCGAAATATGGATTACTGACTTTTTGCAGATTAATTAATACTGAACAACTGAACAGGCCTTTTCCTGTTGTGAGAAGATAAAAATAGGGCTATCCGTAGACACTTTATGAGCCCCTTTTAACAAGGGATTGTTGATAAGTTCTTCTTAAGCACTGGTATTTAGTTGGTGGTAGGGGAGAGGCGGTGAGCCCGGGAATTCCAAATGTAAGAGTGAGGAGGTTTGTGGCAGTTTGTGTTTCCCTGATTGCCATTTAGAAAGGCCAATGACAGCCAGGTTCAAAGTCTTAACACTTCATTGGGCTCATTGTTGGGTGTTAAATGTACCCTGCATGAATGAATGAATGAAATGAAAGTGGATTTGTAAAGCGCATGGCTGCCCAAGAGCGTCCCAGCGCTGTAGAACCAGGGATACTAAGGGGGTGCTAGGATTTAGGGATACTGAGGAAACAGAAAGGTTTTAAGGAGTTTACGGAACCTCGTGTAACTCGGTTCAGTGCGAATCCCAGCAGGAAGGGTATTACAGAGGGACGCCGCATTCACTGAGAATCAGCGTCCCCCGCACGGGCCCTCTTGACTCTCTGGACGATAGCCAGGTTGCCATGATCAGAGCGCAGAGATCTGGGGGCTTTATAAGGGCGGACAAGATTCCCTAAAATGGGGGGTCCCTTCCCCTGTAGGGATTTGTGGGCAATACATAGGGATTTAAATTTAATTCGTTTGCGAATTGGTAGCCAGTAGAGGGCTTTAAGTGCCGGTCTGGCTGAAGCTCTGCATGAGGTGCCAGTAAGCAGCCTTGCGGCCGCATTTTGGACTCGTTGAAGAGTGTTGATAGTATTTTCAGGTGCGGCCAGATATAAGGCATTACTATAGTCTAGCCTTGATAGAATTAAGCCCTGAATAAGCAGTTTTCTCGATTGCTCTGGTAGCAAGGGTAGAATTTTCCGGGCAGAGCGTAGTAGCCCTATGCATATGCCCGCTGTCTTTTTTGCCTGGGTCTTAAAGGACAGATCTTGCTCAAACCACACCCCCAAGCTTTTTAATTCCTTTTTAGGAGTGAGGGAGGTCCCTAAGTATGCAGGCCAGATGGAATAAGGTAGCGACGTTATGTGGTGGCCTAGCAGCATGAGCTCTGTTTTAGCTCCGTTCAATTTGAGTCGAGACCTATTCATCCATGCGCGGATTTCCGTGAGGCATGAGTGAAAGTTTTCCACACAGTGATTCTCTTGGGAGATCGAGACGACTAATTGGGTGTCGTCAGCGTAGGTGACTACTTTAATCCCAAAGGGATTAACCACCTCCTCCAAGGGGGCCGTATAGACATTAAATAAGGTAGGGCTCAACGAAGAGCCCTGTGGGACCCCACATTGCAGGCGGGTCAGTTTGGAGCAAGCCTCACCTTCCCGAACCTGAAAGGATCGGTTCTCCAAAAAAGAAGTCAGCCATCACAACGCTACGCCTGTTATTCCCAAAGTACTGAGACGGTGGATTAGGATTTTATGGTCCACCGTGTCAAAAGCTGCACTTAGATCCAGGAGGATCACAGCCGCTGATCCTCCCGAATCCAAGATGCACCTTGCCTCTTCTGCTACTGCTAACAGAGCCGACTCTGTACCCTGACCGGGTCGAAAGCCTGTTTGGGAGTTACAGAGCAGATTATTATTCTCCAGAAAAGCAGAAAGCTGCTGATTGGCTATTTTTTCAGCTATCTTGCTGATACCAGGTAGCAGGGAAATTAGCCGGTAATTTGCCAGCTCAGAGGGATCAAGCTCAGGTTTTTTCAGCAGTGCTTTGACCAATGTTGATGTTGTACAATTGTGTCTTCTGTCTGCATGCCCAAACTGTTAGTATCTGTATCTGGTTTTAAAATTGTGGTCCCCATCCTCACACTAATTCAGTGTGTATGAGAGCCTAGGCCAGCCCTGGACTTAGGATGGGTTCTAGACTTGTTCTGAAGCTGGAGGGGCATGCTAAGAGACCCCTCATAGTGCAGCAGTACTACTGTCCCTGAATTTCAAATGTCTAGCGTGGTTGTGCAACATACCATTTTTCTATTGATTATTGTCTGTCTAGGCCTTTTTATCTGTATCCTGTAAACGAGAGCCTACTGGCCAATTTACCCAAAGTACTGCTGTTCACAGTGAATCTTGAACCCTAGTGCTGAGATCCTGTGCGTTTGACATGTGCTTGTATGCTAGAGTTGGTACATGACTGCCTGACTGAACGAGAGTGACACAGGCCTGTGGGTTCCGTTTTGGAAGCCACTGGCCTGTCCCTGTGCACAAGATGGTGATGAGGTCACTTTCCCAGATAGTGGAAGTGTATTGCTGACATTCCAGAGATTGAGAGAGACTCAAACCAGTCCTGAAAAGGCAAGTCAAGATTTTTTTGAACTGATGAAGGTGTACACTGCAGAGTAATCAGAGGACTCCTGTGTAACCCAGTACTGGTGCTTGCCTGACATTCAGCTCTCCAGAAACAAGGGACCATCACCTGGAGTCCAATCAGAAGGAAGCTTTGCTGAGTTGTCCTTAGAACCAGCAGTCCTTATTAAGCGAGAGGGAAGGAGAGCAGCAACCCTGCACGATATTCTAACCTTTGGAAGGAGCTGTTGCAATTGACCCTGGTGGAGGGGTCAGTCCAACATAGACTCACAACCTAAAAGATCAATGCAATCACAAGCGCCATTGAACTGTGCAGCTTCATTTAAGGAGCTGCAGCAATGTTGAAGGGTGCCATGCCGTCTCCCTGTGTCATGCCCATAATCACGGCCAAGGCACTGTAGATGAGTTTGGCCAATTGGCCAGGCAGGCTGAAGTCAGGGCTTAACACCTGAATTTGATATGTGATGTGTGCCTATGAGCTCTGGATAGCTTGACCGCAGGACTATCAACCCCTTGCTGTGTGGCCCCGACTGCCCTGAAGATTTAAAAAGGTGTCTGCCTAGGGTGTCCCCATGGAATAGAGAACTCTGGACTGCGCCAGAAGATGCATAGAGGAAGCCCTACTTAAGCAGATTGTCTGTCTCCCCTGGCACTTTGTGCTGAAGATAGCACCTGGCAGTCAAAGCTCTGACGATATCTGCACCCAATCGGGCTACTGCTGTCAGCATGTCACAGGATCAAGTGTACAGAAAGGATACCCCCTACACCATAGATGGGTATTTTACTTCAGTAAATACGTAGGCTTTACACAAACTGTCAGGCAATTAAGGCCTCTAGTTTCTTTCTTAGTGTATTCCCTTCCACTCCACACTCTACCGTAATATTTTAGTTCCATATATATGTGTACCCCTTATTGCAAGCTGGCATTTGTATAGTCACTAGCAATATACGTACTATGACATAAAACAGGTACACATTTAGCCATTAAGTTATTTTACTGGGTTATTCCTCATGTACATTCATTCATAGTACAATGTGAAAATACATTTATACAATACAGACAATATACAGTTTAGACATACAACTAGTTTGACATGACGATTCCATATACAACGCCTGTACAGACATAACATTTAAACATGCATGTCCAAATCGAAATTCTCAAAACATAGATTTGGGGATATATAATGCTCCCTCATACAATTGATCCTATAGGTATCATATTTCCCTATGAAGTCGGAGTTAAGATAAATGATATTATATTGCAGTTATCTTGATGAATATAAGTATTTTCCTTAGATCTCCCATGTCTGACTTATTCTTTTCCTAGGGATGTGCGCCCCTTTGCCACTTTTGTAGTACACCGCGGGCCTTCAAGTTGGGCCTGCTTTTTAGGTTGAGCATTCGAGACCTCTTGTATATACTTTAGTATATACTTATATGTGTATGTACTTTGTGGGCTCTGGAGATCAGCCCTAGGACTTGTCTGCTTACACTTAGGGACTTTTTTTCTGTCCAACTCCCTCTATTTAACTGTCTTGATGGAAAACGACCAGTAGAGGTCAGTAAAATACCAGAATTGCTTTCTGCTTGTTAAAACTGCCTCTATTTAACCGTCTTTAATAGAAAATGACCAGTAGACGTCAGAACAATACCAGAATTGCTTTCTGCTGAGGGACTTTCTTTTTTAAATTTTTCTGGCAACTGCCTCTATTTAGCTTTCTTGATCGAAAACAACAGCAGAGGTCAGTAAAATACCAAAATCACTTCAGCATTTTCTAGATTCCAGTCCATGGAAATTGTCTTCCATGAGCAATAATATTGTTTTCAAATCTTGTATCTTCAGTAATATGACCACCAAAGGCCCTGATTTTATATTAAAAACAGAGCTTTGGACTATAGCAGTTCCCGCTGAAAGGCAATATTTCTCTCCATGTGTTCCCATACCTGGCATGTCATGCAGTTTGGTGCTTACTTTCCCTCCATGTTAAAGAACAATAGATGTTTCAGCACCCAGCCTAAACGGAGGCCAGCCATTGGAGGAGAGGGGCATCACTCCGTTCAAGCCCCGTCTTTTTTGGATTCGGGGGCGTGTTTTTTTAAGTTTTTAGCTCCGTGACGTCATCTGTCACTCAACAGCAAAAACCATGCCCCCGAATGCGAAAATGGCGGCGCTTTTCTGGCGCCATTTCTGCCCGACCGCCGCCGGAAGAAGTCGAGAAGCTGCCGAGTCCTCCGGTGAGTGCTCGCTTTTCTTGCCTATCTTCCCTGATTGTGCCGGTGTTCTTGCCTCTGTCTCCTCATTGTGCGTCTGTCCCCTCTGCTCCCCTGCCCCCTCGCTGAGCTTGCTCCCCTGCCCCCTCGTTGTGCTCGCTTTTCTGCCCCCCACCCCCCTGTTCCTCGTTGTGCCCGCTTTTCTGCCCCCCACCCCCCTGTTCCTCATTGTGCTCGCTTTTCTGCCCCCCACCCCTCTGTTCCTCGTTGTGCTCGCTTTTCTGCCCCCACTCCCCTGTTCCTCGTTGTGCTCGCTTTTCTGCCCCCACTACCCTGTTGCCTCGTTGTGCTCGCTTTTCTGTCCCCCCACCCACCTGTTCCTCGTTGTGCTTGCTTTTCTGCCCCCCACCCCCCTGTTGCCTCGTGCTCACTTTTCTGCCCCTCTCCCCACTTGGTTCTCGTTTTGCTGGCTTTTCTGCCCCCCCTCCCCCCTGATCCTTGTTGTGCTCGCTTTGTTGCCCCCCACCCCCTGATCCTCGTTGTGCTCGCTTTTCTGCCCCCCACCCCCTGTTGCCTCATTGTGCTTGCTTTTTTGCCCCCACCCCCTGTTCCTCGTTGTGCTTGCTTTTCTGCCCCCCCACCCCCCTGTTGCCTCGTGCTCGCTTTTCTGACCCCCTCCCCCTTGATCCTCGTTGTGCTCGCTTTTCTGCCCCCCACCCCCCTGTTCCTCGTTGTGCTCGCTTTTCTGCCCCCCACCCTTCTGTTCCTCGTTGTGCTCGCTTTTCTGCCCCCCCACCCCCCTGTTGCCTTGTTGTGCTAGCTTTTCTGCCCCCACACTCCTGTTCCTCCTTGTGCTCGCTTTTCTGCCCCCCCACCCCCTGTTCCTCGTTGTGATCGCTTTTCTGCCCCCCACCCCCCTGTTCCTCGTTGTGCTCGCTTTTCTACCCCCATTCCCCTGTTGCCTCGTTGTGCTCGCTTTTCTGCCCCAACCCTGCTTTTCTGCCCCCCACCCCCCTGTTGCCTCGTTGTGCTCGCTTTTCTGCCCCCCTGTTCCTCGTTGTGCTCGCTTTTCTGCCCCCACCCCCCCTGTTGCCTCGTTGTGCTCGCTTTTCTGCCCCCCCCCCCCCCCACCCATGGACACACTTATGGACGCAGCACTCAGAGTGAAAAAACTAGAGTGTGGGAGCCATGAAGGAAGATCAAGCATGGTAAATGAAGCAGCCGCAAACCTTTCATCAAACTGGCACACAAAGTAAACAAAACACAAACATTTATCCTGACAATCCAAAAACACAAGCAGAGACAGGCGAACAAAAAAAAGTGCTCACAATGGGCCTGATTACAATGAGAGTGGGGGAGACACCGATGTGTCGTTTGTGTTGGTCTCACCGACATCTGAAGTTGCGGTCAGACTGCTGCAATACGCTGTGGTCGGTCCGACTACATGTGTGGCTCTGTGTGTGTGTGTGTGTGTGTGTATGTGGCTGTGTGTGTGTGTGTGGAGCTGTGTGTGTGTGGCTGTGTGTGTGTGTGGCTGTGTGTGTGTGTGGCTGTGTGTGTGTGTGGCTGTGTGTGTGTATGGCTCTGTGTGTGTGGCTCTGTAGCTCTGTCTGTGTTATTGTGTGTGGGTGGCTCTGTGTGTGTGGCTTTGTGTGTGTGGCTCTGTGTGTGGGTGCAAATGCAATAGGTCTCGCATTTGCGAGAGATTAAGCTATTGGCAGTGTAAATGACAATGCCATTTATTTATATGTTTTAACCCCTTGCATGCTGATGACGGCCACCAGCCGTCATGCACTACAGTGCTCGTGTGCTGATGACGGCTGGGGGTCGTCATGACCGCACCCGCGATCGGAATGTGCCGCACAGGCGCAGAATCGCGGCAGCATGCAAGGGGTTAAAAACATAAATAAAAATAATGTCATGAGCAATGCCAATAGCTCTAACTTTAACAATGCCGAGACCATTGCATGTAAATGCTTGTTTACAAGGGTGGCGTAAATATGGGGGAGCACCAAAATTAAGACAAAAAAAAGCTGGTATTAACATGGCGAAACAAGGAGAAATACTTAATTTCTACTCGTTTTTGCTGTTTCTATGTGTACTGCATTGTGCGTCATGCATGATTGTTTATATGCAGGGAGGTGTCCTTTCATGCACATAAATGTTTTTGAAAAATGACAAGTTGCATGTGTACAAAGCAGCACACAGCTGTTACAATCACCATTTAAGATTGTTTATGTGCAGGAAGGGACACCTAAACAATCACTCCCACAACGCAGGCAAGGGTGCTTGCGTTGGCGCTAGGCAGCTGTAATTAGCGCCAGCACAGGGGAAACACACGGCAGCACCGTATTGTTGTAAATACGGTTCAGCCCTGCGTTTCCAAAGTGGTGGAGCGCGGTGTTAAGCCAAGAAGGCTAACTCTGCGCTGCATCACTTTCTTTGTAAATATATCCCAATATTTCTTTAGAAATTACCTTCATCTTTACTTGAGCACTTAAAGTATAGATTAGAAGCTAGGATATAACCATGACTGATGTTTAGGGTTTAAGTTTCGATGAGGATGTGGTAGCAGCTATCCTCTTGATCCTTCTCTTCTTGGGAATGTACAGTTTGAGAGAGGATTTGGAATCTTTATCTAATATAAATAAAAGGCAATTAAAAATAGCCCTTCATGGGGCAATCATAACAGAATATTTGCATGCAAACATTCTGCCAAACGGTCTGCGGCCACAAATGCACCATATATTTTCCTAAAAAATATGATATTTCGGTTTAAATTGTCCCAAATAGCATTGCAATGTAACCCGGACTAGCTTATGCTAATCATAAATAAAGCTAAAAGACTACAAAATTGATTAATCAATCAAGAATTTGTATAGTGCTGCAAATAACCAGTGATGGTTTCAAGGTGCAGGAGTTGCTTACTGCTTTGTGGTGATCTGTTCATTTGAACAGCCAGGTCTTGAGTCCTTCCTTTAATTGCTGGAGTAATAAGGCAAGCCTGAGGTGAAGGGTAAGGTCGTTCCAAGCTTTGGCTACCAAGTGTGAGAAGGATTGTCCTCCACTGTTGCTTCGGATCCTGGGTGTGACTGCGAGGAAGAGAGAGCAAAAGACACACAATTGATGGACGGAATGCAGAACAAATCAAATCATTCACCCCCAGTCAAGAGATCTGGGTTAAATCCATCATTATTTTGCTCCTCATGCCACCCCAGTTTAGACTTGGCTATTTGCAAATCAGTCTTGACCCTGTGGCTCATGGGAACAGTCCATCCCGAACTGCCAAGCCAGGTCCTCCCTGGACCGGAAACAAGCATCTTAGGACCGGTTTCGAGTTTCACGCCTCATCAGCCAGGACAGCTTGAATCCAGTGGCACAGTGAGCCTGGGATCCACGTCGGGGCATACCCGGCGTACTTAGGGCGAGAAAGCAAAAGATATACAATTGTTGGACAGAATGCAGAACAAATCAAAACATCCACCCCCAGTCAAGAGATCTGGAATAAATCCAGCATTCTTTTGCTCGCCATGCCACCCCAGTTTAGACCTGGCCATATGCAAATCAGTCTTCACCCTGTGCCTCATGGGAACAGTCCAGCCTGAACTGCCAAGCCAGGTCCTCCCTGGACCGGAAACGAGCATCCTAGGACCGGTGTCGGGGTTTCACCCCTCATCAGCCTGGATGCGAGGAAGAGAGAGGCGGATCGTAGATGTCTGGTTGGTTGGTGGAATTTATTGTGTTCGTTGATGTAAGCTGGTCCCTCGTTGTGTAGGGCTTTGTAAGCGTGGGTCAGCATCTTGAACTGGCATCTCTTCTTGATAGAGAGCCTGTGTAGCTTCTTGATGTGGGGTGTGATGTGAGTTCGTCTGGGGAGGTCGAGGATGAGTGTTGCTGCTGAGTTTTGTATTGTCTGGAGTCTCATCAGGATGCGTGCAGTGATTCCTACGTTGTGTGTTCCCGTAGTCCAGCCTGCTGATGAAAGGGCCTGCATGATGGACGTTCTGGTGTTGACTGGCAGCCACCTGAAGAACTTGCTGAGCATGCGGAGGGTGAAAAAGTAGGCAAATGAGACTGCATTTATCTGGTTTCTTCATAGATAGCTTGCTGTCCAAGATGATGCAGATGCCCCAACAGATGTGTGGTCTGTTGGGGCGTGGGATGGACCGAGTCCAGCAAGCCACCTTGTGTTGTTCCATGGACAGGTGTTGTCCCCAAAGATGAGGACTTTCGTCTTGTCCGTGTTGGAGCTTGAGACAGTTGTCTTTATACCGTCATTGACGTTAATTCTGCATCCGTGGAAGTTGGTTCTGGTGGTGGAGGGGTTTTCTGACGGTGAGAGGATGAGTTGGGTGTCTTCGGCGTAGGAGAGGATGTTAAGTCCATGTGTTCTGACTGTGGCAGGGGAGTCATGTATACATTGAAGAAGGTGGGGCTAAGAGATGATCCTTGGGGATGCCACAGGTGATCTTCTTGGGTTCCGAGGTGAACGGTGGGAGACTGATTCTCTGGGTTCTTAGGGTGAGGTATGAAGCGATACATATGAGGACGTCTCCCTGAATTCAATAGTGGTGGAGTCTGTTGATCAAGATGTGATGAGAGACTGTGTCAAAGACGGCTGGCAGATCCAGAAGAATGAGGGCTGCCATTTTGCAACTGTCCTGGAGGTTCCTGATGTCATTGGTGGCTCGATCAAGTCAAGTCAAGTCAAAAAACTTTATTCGGTTGTGCGAATTGACAACCATAAAAGCATATGCACTACAATTAAAAAGAACACATTTATACAATAGAAATAAAATACAGTTGTAATGTCAGCAAGGAGAAGACAAATATGCAACAAACGTTCAAAGTATTTTGCGAAGTCATTTATAAACAAGCATTTGCAATGCAATAGGTCTCGCAGCATTAAAGTTTGAGTTATTGGCATTGTATATGACAATGTGTTGCATTACATTTTTAACAAAGTCTGTATTGGTGTATAAAGATGATTTGCAAGATGATAGCGATGGAGTGGGGATGGATGGATGGATTGATGGATGGATGGAGTGGAGGGGATGGATGGATGGATGGAGTGGGGGATGGATGGATGGAGTGAGGGATGGATGGATGGATGGAGTGGAGGGGATGGATGGATGGATGGAGTGGGGGGATGGATGGATGGATGGATGGATGGAGTGGAGTGGAGGGGATGGATGGATGGAGAGGATAGGTCTCATATTTACACTAGTTTATGCTATTGGCATTATAAATGACAATGCTTTTTATTTATGTTTTGGTTTTAAAACATAAAAGGCATTGTCATTTACAATGCCAATGGCTTAAACTTGCGTAAACGCGAGATCTATTGCATTGCAAATGCTTCTTTAATATGAGTGATTTAAAAGTCTGTGGAGGGCGTTGCCTCAGTTTAATGCATGACTCACTTAAACTTCTGTGGAAGGGATGCCTGTCAAGAGTCTGGGGAGGAGCTAGAGCTGAAATTATTGTTAAATGGAAAGAATGCTGTAAAAGGACGGAAATCCTGATATTGATAATTTCAAGAAAAAGAATGAAGTGAAAATGGCATGAATAAAGATTTTTAACGTTAACTTTTGGAGCCCTAATAAGAGATGCTTCTTTCTGGTTGTGCATGGGACTTTTCATCCAACAGTTGCTCGACAGAGTGGACTTTATACTTTGAGAGGCCCCAGCCGCCCTGCACGCACCCCAGCACCAATTGATTTTCGGTGTAGGCTGTTGGGAGGCACATACTACAGGATAGAGAGGTCTGTTTACAAAGGCATTTATGAGGCCAGGAAGTAGTAATGCACGAATGCTCTTTCACATGCTATTGCACTTTTGTGAAACGGCCCCAAACGTCCAATTCCATATTAGTGAAAGTGCACACACAGAGTGCAGAGCTTTTTATGTGCACCAAGTGTGTATCATTATTATTTTTTTTAATCTTTTGGAGACAGTTCACAATGGCATGTAAAAGTAATTACCTGCTTCATATATTCCAATATGCCTTTCTGAATATGTCCCTCTGTGTTCTGCCATCGGACAGTGGCTGACTTTGCCCCTTCTCCACAGGGGCGTAACACAGGCCCCCGCAGTGTGGGGGGGCCCCGCGGGCCTCGCGCTTCAGGGGGCCCCTCACTCAGCAAAGGTAGCAACCAAGCCTCTTCAGTGCGCGCATGCCATGGCCTCTTCATTAATGAAATGGTTGGTGCGCATGCGCACGCCCGGGCCCTGGCGTAACAGATGCCATTTCTAACTCAGGACTGGGCCCCTCTTCGCGCCGCCCAGATCAGACCGGGAATGAATCTCTTGAGGGGCCCCACGCCCCCACATGCAGTGAGTGTGGCTTAGGGGAGCGGGAGGGAGGCTGCCTAGGAGCAGCAGGAGCGGTGGCACGTGATCCGAAGGACGCAGTTGGAGGAAGGTGTTAAGGTAAGTTTAGTTGAAATTGTATTTACATTACTCTGTCGCTCCCCCCACACTCGCGCCGAGCTCCCTCCCCCCCCCTTTACCCCCTCTTGCCGGCCGCGACGGGACTCCTGGAACGGAAGAACTCCGAGGCCCAGAGAACCGAAGGATGTAAGGAGAGAAAAAGAGAGACCCCATTTATTTCTTATTATTATAGACCCAAACGGACGTGAGAACCGAAATATGTAGCAAGATAAACGAAAGATGCAGGGGGGAGAACCAAAGGTTGCAAGGAGAGCAAGAGAACGGAAGAGTGGATGCGCTGAGAGAGGCGAAGAGAGAGTGAACCGTAGGGTACAGGAGGGCCATAGAACCATAGGGTGCAAGAAGGGACCCAGGGCCGGCGGGAGCAGAGATAGACAGACAGCCATAACAGGTCCCAGGACCGATGGGTGCAGGAGAAGAGAGCTGAAAGGTTCAGAGGCCCAAAGAAGCGCATGGCGCTGGGAGAGAGAGAACCGAAAGCCGCAAGGGCCCCGAGATCCAAAGAGTGCAGGGGCCAAGAGAACTGAAGGGCCCAGTGGTGAGGAAAACCGAAGGGTGGAGGGGCCAGAGAACCGAAGGGTGCAAGGAGCAGAGAACCGAAGGGTGGAGGGGCCAGAGAACCGAAGGGTGCAAGGAGCAGAGAACCGAAGGGTGCAAGGAGCAGAGAACCGAAGGGTGGAGGGGCCAGAGAACCGAAGGGTGCAAGGAGCAGAGAACCGAAGGGTGGAGGGGCCAGAGAACCGAAGGGTGGAGGGGCCAGAGAACCGAAGGGTGGAGGGGCCAGAGAACCGAAGGGTGCAAGGAGCAGAGAACCGAAGGGTGGAGGGGCCAGAGAACCGAAGGGTGCAAGGAGCAGAGAACCGAAGGGTGCAAGGAGCAGAGAACCGAAGGGTGGAGGGGCCAGAGAACCGAAGGGTGCAAGGAGCAGAGAACCGAAGGGTGGAGGGGCCAGAGAACCGAAGGGTGCAAGGAGCAGAGAACCGAAGGGTGCAAGGAGCAGAGAACCGAAGGGTGGAGGGGCCAGAGAACCGAAGGGTGCAAGGAGCAGAGAACCGAAGGGTGGAGGGGCCAGAGAACCGAAGGGTGCAAGGAGCAGAGAACCGAAGGGTGGAGGGGCCAGAGAACCGAAGGGTGCAAGGAGCAGAGAACCGAAGGGTGCAAGGAGCAGAGAACCGAAGGGTGCAAGGAGCAGAGAACCGAAGGGTGCAAGGAGCAGAGAACCGAAGGGTGGAGGGGCCAGAGAACCGAAGGGTGCAAGGAGCAGAGAACCGAAGGGTGCAAGGAGCAGAGAACCGAAGGGTGGAGGGGCCAGAGAACCGAAGGGTGCAAGGAGCAGAGAACCGAAGGGTGCAAGGAGCAGAGAACCGAAGGGTGGAGGGGCCAGAGAACCGAAGGGTGCAAGGAGCAGAGAACCGAAGGGTGGAGGGGCCAGAGAACCGAAGGGTGCAAGGAGCAGAGAACCGAAGGGTGGAGGGGCCAGAGAACCGAAGGGTGCAAGGAGCAGAGAACCGAAGGGTGCAAGGAGCAGAGAACCGAAGGGTGGAGGGGCCAGAGAACCGAAGGGTGCAAGGAGCAGAGAACCGAAGGGTGGAGGGGCCAGAGAACCGAAGGGTGCAAGGAGCAGAGAACCGAAGGGTGCAAGGAGCAGAGAACCGAAGGGTGGAGGGGCCAGAGAACCGAAGGGTGCAAGGAGCAGAGAACCGAAGGGTGGAGGGGCCAGAGAACCGAAGGGTGCAAGGAGCAGAGAACCGAAGGGTGCAAGGAGCAGAGAACCGAAGGGTGCAAGGAGCAGAGAACCGAAGGGTGCAAGGAGCAGAGAACCGAAGGGTGGAGGGGCCAGAGAACCGAAGGGTGCAAGGAGCAGAGAACCGAAGGGTGGAGGGGCCAGAGAACCGAAGGGTGGAGGGGCCAGAGAACCGAAGGGTGCAAGGAGCAGAGAACCGAAGGGTGGAGGGGCCAGAGAACCGAAGGGTGCAAGGAGCAGAGAACCGAAGGGTGCAAGGAGCAGAGAACCGAAGGGTGCAAGGAGCAGAGAACCGAAGGGTGGAGGGGCCAGAGAACCGAAGGGTGCAAGGAGCAGAGAACCGAAGGGTGGAGGGGCCAGAGAACCGAAGGGTGCAAGGAGCAGAGAACCGAAGGGTGGAGGGGCCAGAGAACCGAAGGGTGCAAGGAGCAGAGAACCGAAGGGTGCAAGGAGCAGAGAACCGAAGGGTGGAGGGGCCAGAGAACCGAAGGGTGCAAGGAGCAGAGAACCGAAGGGTGGAGGGGCCAGAGAACCGAAGGGTGCAAGGAGCAGAGAACCGAAGGGTGCAAGGAGCAGAGAACCGAAGGGTGGAGGGGCCAGAGAACCGAAGGGTGCAAGGAGCAGAGAACCGAAGGGTGGAGGGGCCAGAGAACCGAAGGGTGCAAGGAGCAGAGAACCGAAGGGTGCAAGGAGCAGAGAACCGAAGGGTGCAAGGAGCAGAGAACCGAAGGGTGGAGGGGCCAGAGAACCGAAGGGTGCAAGGAGCAGAGAACCGAAGGGTGGAGGGGCCAGAGAACCGAAGGGTGGAGGGGCCAGAGAACCGAAGGGTGGAGGGGCCAGAGAACCGAAGGGTGCAAGGAGCAGAGAACCGAAGGGTGGAGGGGCCAGAGAACCGAAGGGTGCAAGGAGCAGAGAACCGAAGGGTGCAAGGAGCAGAGAACCGAAGGGTGCAAGGAGCAGAGAACCGAAGGGTGGAGGGGCCAGAGAACCGAAGGGTGGAGGGGCCAGAGAACCGAAGGGTGGAGGGGCCAGAGAACCGAAGAGTGCAAGGAGCAGAGAACCGAAGGGTGGAGGGGCCAGAGAACCGAAGGGTGCAAGGAGCAGAGAACCGAAGGGTGGAGGGGCCAGAGAACCGAAGGGTGCAAGGAGCAGAGAACCGAAGGGAGGAGGGGCCAGAGAACCGAAGGGTGGAGGGGCCAGAGAACCGAAGGGTGCAAGGAGCAGAGAACCGAAGGGTGGAGGGGCCCAGAGAACCGAAGGGTGGAGGGGCCAGAGAACCGAAGGGTGGAGGGGCCAGAGAACCGAAGGGTGCAAGGAGCAGAGAACCGAAGGGTGGAGGGGCCAGAGAACCGAAGGGTGCAAGGAGCAGAGAACCGAAGGGTGGAGGGGCCAGAGAACCGAAGGGTGCAAGGAGCAGAGAACCGAAGGGTGGAGGGGCCCAGAGAACCGAAGGGTGGAGGGGCCAGAGAACCGAAGGGTGCAAGGAGCAGAGAACCGAAGGGAGGAGGGGCCAGAGAACCGAAGGGTGGAGGGGCCAGAGAACCGAAGGGTGGAGGGGCCAGAGAACCGAAGGGTGCAAGGAGCAGAGAACCGAAGGGTGGAGGGGCCCAGAGAACCGAAGGGTGGAGGGGCCAGAGAACCGAAGGGTGGAGGGGCCAGAGAACCGAAGGGTGCAAGGAGCAGAGAACCGAAGGGTGGAGGGGCCAGAGAACCGAAGGGTGCAAGGAGCAGAGAACCGAAGGGTGGAGGGGCCAGAGAACCGAAGGGTGCAAGGAGCAGAGAACCGAAGGGTGGAGGGGCCCAGAGAACCGAAGGGTGGAGGGGCCAGAGAACCGAAGGGTGCAAGGAGCAGAGAACCGAAGGGAGGAGGGGCCAGAGAATCGAAGGGTGGAGGGGCCAGAGAACCGAAGGGTGCAAGGAGCAGAGAACCGAAGGGTGGAGGTGTTTAGAAAACTTCAAAGAGAGCAAATGGAACCAAAAGTTGTAGGGGTGGGGGGGGCGAAAGCTGCATAGGCCCACTGTACTGAAGGGAGTGGGGCCACAGAGAAAGAAAGGGACTGAAGATCCGAAGGCTCAAGTAAGAGAACTGCAAGATGCAGAGGAACCAGAGGGAGGGGGTGAGAGAACCCAAGGCCAAGGGTGGAGGAGGGGCCTAGCGTACCAGAGGATGCAAGGAAAGAGAGAGAGTGAGACGAATGGGTCGTGGGCACAGAGAAATAGAGAGTACAGGAGGGAGACCGAACTGGAGGCCCCAGGGAGAGAGGCCCAAAGGGTCCCAAGAAGGAAGGCGCAGGGGCTAGGAGAACTGAAGGGCCCAGAGACCCAGAGCATCGCATGGTGCAGGAAGAGGTACAAGGACGCTGAGAATAGAAGGTTACAGAGGTCAGGAGAATCCGAGGGTGTAGAGGGGCACAGAGAACTGAAGCATAAAGGGCGAAGAGAAGCGAATAGCGCAGAGAAAAGCACAGGGAGGAAACAGTACGAAAGAGGGCAGAAGGGTAAGGACAATGGAACAAAGGGTGTGCGGAACAAGAGTTCTGAATGATGAAAGGGCACAGAGACTGGTGGTTTGTTTCCAGTTCAAACATGTCTGACTGCCGTCCACTTTTCCTAGTCATGACAGACTCACATGGATTCAGTTATCAGCCAGGGGGTAATACCGAAAACACGCACGCACTTCTGGCGTGAACAGATGCAGATTGTTCAGCATAGACTAGTGAACTCCGAGCACGCACAAGTGCGCTCCTAACAGCTGCTTGCACACAGGGATCTGAAATGAACCCCTTTTTCTGACACTATACTGAGCGGAATGTATGGAACACAAAATGATGAAAGGCTGAGATAAATCACCTCCATGATATCTTCAGACCCTGAGAATAATTCCAGATTCGAGCTCAGCTAACCGGTTTTATTGCAGAACGGAGGCGAACTGCAACTCCTAACACTTATACACTTTTGCAACTTAAGTAATGTTCTCGCTGCCGTGCTTTGAATGTGCTGTGTAGAGGTTGAGTGCTGTTGTATGGGAACACTGAAAGAAATTCAAATGTACTACAACAAGTTAATCTGCAATTGTTAAGGCTAATCTGCAAGTGTAAAGGGTGGTTGGGAGCTGGGTATTGGGAAATTGGCATTTATTGATCAAATCACTCCAAGGTTTGTGGCAAATATTTATTGTTTTTGAGCATCAGTGCAAAGAGTTGACAACTGAGCTGTAAAGTAAGTGTGTGCTTTTAATTGTAAGTGTATATATATATATATATATATATATATATATATATATATATATATATATATATATATATATATATATATATATATATATATATATATATATATATATATATATATAGCCGTTACTACCCCATACCAGGTATGGAAGGGACAGTTATGTTAAAAAAAATGCATTAATAGTGCACTGTTAGCTCTGAATCTTGCGTACCCCAAACACATGATACATATAACTAATAAGGGAACGATTTTCAGTCTGTGTGGCTGACTTCCTTATTTATTTCTATATTGCTGCACTAAGCACATTACATAGATAGTACAGTGTGCAACTGTCTGTATGTGAGGCTGCACGTCACACACATATTTTACAGCATTTTAGTTTTAGAAACACGGGCACGTATGCTTGGAGCAGTGCGCGGCATGTCTTTGGGTATACTGAATAAGCAGCTACCTATGTTGTTGAGGGATATCTCTTTAATAATTTATTCAACAAAAGGAGGGACTGGGGGGGCGTGTTTAACGACGTCCATGTACAAGCCCCAAAATGACTAGTAAGCAAAGAGAGTAAGAAGTTCCTCTGTGTGTGGTTGGTAGAGGACCAAGAGGGGCCAAAGCATAGTGAGTCCAACTGGACCACTTCGTGTTTGCAGGGACAAGGGAGGGGGGATTCCCTTATCGTAACTAGGGCTCTTACACACCCAAAGCTAGGTGTCATGCTTCATCATATGAGCCTTCCCCTTGTCAGGTCGGCGCTGCAATACCTGATGGGCACCCAAACCTTTGGCTCTTTGTACCATGAGCTGTGGTGCATTGTACAGTAATATGTACTGTAAAGTACTGTATGTTATAGAGTGATGTGTATTATAGAGTGATGTATGCTGTACAGTAGAATGTGCTGTAGAGCGGTGTACGTTGTAGAGTAGTGCTTTGTAGATTGATATGTGCGTAAAATGTTGCACACTGTAGAATGTTTTGCACTGTAGTGTTGCATACTGTAGAGCAGTATGTGCTATTGAATTGTATGTACTGTATAGTAGTATGCACTGCAAAACAATGTGTGCTGTAGAAGGGCATGTTTTGTAAACGGGCATATGCTGTAATTAGGCATGCGCTGTCAAGGGGCATGCGCTGTAAAGGAGCATGCATTGTAGAGGAGCGTGCGCTGTAAAATGACGTGTACTGTAGTACAACATGCATTGTACAATGGTATGCGCTGTAAAAGGCTATATGCTGTAGAAGTTTATGCACTATACAGGGATGTGCACTGTACAGCATTGTGCGCTGTAAAGGGCTATGTGTTGTAGAGGACTGCATGTTGCAGAGCGATATGCGCTGTAAATTAATATGTGCTTTAGATTGGTATGCATTGTAAAGTGATATGTGCTGTAGATTAGTGTGCGTGCTAGAGTGGTGTGCGCTGTAAATAGGTGTGTGTTGTAGAGTAGTGTATGTTGTAGAGTAGTGCTCATTGTACAATTAGGTGCGTCGTAGAACAATGTGCGCTTTAAAGTGTGCATTGTAGAGTGCTGTGCGTTGTCGAGTGCTATGCATTCTACAGGTGCGCATTTTGTAGAGTGGTGTCCATTGTAGAATGCTGTGCATTGTAGAAAATGTGCGATGTACAATACTATGCGTTGTAGAGTGGTGTGCACTGTACAATGGCGTGTGCTTTAGAGCAATGTACACTGTAAAGGGGCGCACGCAGTATAGAGGCGCATGCAGTATAAAGATGCATGCAGTACCCAAGTGCACCCTGTAGAAGGGTGCATGCTGTAAAGAAATGCGCCCTGTAGAGACGTCTGTGCTATAGAGGGGTGCGCGCTGAAGTGTGTCATGCTGTACAGGAGTGTGCATTTTACAGTGGTGGTAGAGGCGTCTGTGCTGTAAAGGGCTGCGCGCTGTACAGTGATGCACGCTATAGTGTTACACGCTGTACAGGAATGTGCATTGTACCGGGATGTGCGCTGTAATGGGATGTATGGTGTAGAGAGATGCGCAATGTAGTAAGGTGCCTGCTGTAGAGGAGTAGGTGTTGCAGGCGTTGTGCACTGTACAGTAGTACACGCTGTAAAACACCATACGCTTCAAAAGGCATGCAGTGTAGAAGGGCATGCGCTGTAGAGAGGTGCACACTGCAAAGGGGTACGTGCTATAATGTTGCGCACTGTAACAGGATGTACGCTGTAGAGGAATAAGTATTGTAGTAAGGTGCGCATTGTAGAGGGGTGGGCATTGTAGGAAATTTCCACTATAAAGTGGTGCACACTGTCTAGAGGTGCACGCTGTGAGGGCGCATGCTGTAGTAAGATGCGCGCACACTGTAAAGGAATGTGCAATGTAGATTAGTTATAGAACAGTGTATACGTAATAAGTATTAATAACGTGTAAATGAATTGTACTTTTCTAACAATATGGCATATTAATTTGAGCATTAGTTGGTTTGTAAGACTGTTTGTGATTTAAAAACTGCGTGGTCATAGACTGCAATACAGAATAATAATGAGAATGTGAAGTTATTTTGTTTAAGTGAGATTGCAAAAGCACTTAATGAATAGGATGGAATTGCTAATATACCTTTCAGTTGTTTGAGCTTTTATTTTGTGTTTCTTTATGTATTTTGCAGCCGTGAAAGCGTAAACTGCAACACATAAAGAGAATGATATCTTAACATTTTTTGTTCAGAAGAATTGTAGTTATTTTTAAAGGCTATTTAAAACACACCTAATGTTCTAAGTCCTTTTAAAGAAAAATTAATGTCTGAGTTACATGTACGCAGTTTAAAAACGCTTTGTTTGTGCTAAAATGGCTTTTATGTTATAAGAAAGTTTCTACGAATATATAGCATCTAAATGGGCAAATGTTGTCGTTTGAAACAGTTTCGTGTGTCCAAATTGAAGCCAGCTGTCCATGCATGACTGAAAATGAAACTAAATGTGTAAGCACGGCTAAGAACGAAACTAAATGTCTAAGCAAAAACATATTTTGCAACAACAGGGAAGTGCCATCTCGATGTAAATAGCTGTATGCCTTACAATTGTTTAAGCATTTGCCCTTCATTGAAGCTATATGTGCCTTACTTAACAAACGTATTGTTGTTTTAGAAAGCTTTTTTATTGTCTCAAGAATTAGCTTGTAGTGTGGTGTATGCTGTAATAGATGGTATGTGTTGTAGTGGATGTCTGCTGTTGAGTTGTATGTAATAGAGCGATATGTATTGTTAAGGGCAAAGTACATAGTAGTGTAAACTGCAGACTGGTATTGAATGCAAAATGCACATTGTTGTTAAGTGCAGAGTGCCTATTGTTAAGTGCAGAGAGCAGTTTGCTGCTAAGTGCAGGGCACAGATTGTTTCTGAGTGCAAAGTGCAAATTGTTAATGAGTGCAGGGTGCAGATCGCTATTAAGTGTACAATGTTAAATGCACAGTGCATATTGTTGTTAAGCGCAGACAGCAGATTGTTACTGAATGCAAGGTGCAAATTGCCACTGAACACAAAGTGCAGATTGTTGCTGAGTGCAGAGTGCTACAGCGCAACGCTCCACTCTACAGCGCAGTGCTCCACTCTACAGCGCAGCGCTCCACTCTACAGCGCAACACTACACAACGCAGCATTCTGCTCTACAGCGCAGCGCTCCACTCTACAGAGCTGCATTCACTCTACAGTGCAGCATTCACTCTACAGTGCAGCGCTCCACTCTACAGCGCAGCACTCCACTTTACAGCGCAGCGCTCCACTTTACAGCGCAGCGCTCCACTCTACAGTACAGTGCTCCACTCTACAGCACTCCACTTCACAGCGCAGAGCTCCATTCTACAACGCAGCAGTCAACTCTACAGCGCAGAATTTCCCAGTATAGCACTCCACTCTACAGCGCAACGCTCCACTCTACAGAGCAGCGCACCACTCTACAGCGCAGCGCTCCACTCTACAACGCAACACTACACAACGCAGCATTCTGCTGTACAGCGCAGCACTCCACTCTACAGCGCAGCATTCACTCTACAGTGCAGCATTCACTCTACAGCGCAGCGCTCCACTCTACAGCGCAGCATTCACTCTACAGTGCAGCATTCACTCTACAGCGCAACGCTCCACTCTACAGCGCAGCATTACAAAACGCAGAACCCAGTCTACAGTGTAGCACTTCATAGCCCAGCACTCCACTCTACAGCGCAGCACTATACAATGCAGCACTCCACTCTACAGCGCAGAGCTCCACTCTACAGCGCAGCGCACCACTCTATAGCGCAGCGCTCCACTCTACAGCGCAGCGCTCCACTCTACAGCGCAGCGCTCCACTCTACAGTGCAGCGCTCCACTCTACAGCGCAGCGCTCCACGCTACAACGCAGCACTACACAACGCAGCACTCCACTTTACAGCACAGAACTCCCCAGTATAGCACTCCACTCTACAGCGCAGCACTCCACTCTACAGCGCAGCGCTCCACTCTACAGCGCAGCGCTCCACTCTACAGCGCAGCGCTCCACTCTACAGCGCAGCGCTCCACTCTACAGCGCAGCGCTCCACTCTACAGCGCAGCGCTCCACTCTACAGCGCAGCGCTCCACTCTACAGCGCAGCGCTCCACTCTACAGCGCAACACTAGACAACGCAGCATTCTGCTGTACAGCGCAGCGCTCCACTCTACAGTGCAGCATTCACTCTACAGTGCAGCATTCACTCTACAGCGCAGCGCTCCACTCTACAGCACTCCACTCTACAGCGCAGCACTCCACTCTACAGCGCAGCGCTCCACTCTACAGCGCAGCGCTCCACTCTACAGCGCAGCGCTCCACTCTACAGCGCAGCGCTCCGCTCTACAGCGCAGCACGCCGCTCTACAGCGCAACACTCCACTTTACAGCGCAACACTCCACTCTACAGCGCAACACTCCACTCTACAGCGCAACACTCCACTCTACAGCGCAACGTTCCAGTCTGCAGCACAGCGCGCCACTCTACAGCGCAGTGCGCCACAGCGCCATGCTCCACTCTACAGCGCAGCACTACACAACACTCCACTTTACAGCGCAGACCTTCCCAATTTAGCCCACCACTGTACAGCGCAGCATTCCACTCTACAGAGCAGCACTCCACTCTACAGCGCAACGCTCCACTCTACAGCGCAGCGCTCCACTCTACAGCGCAGCGCTCCACTCTACAGCGCAGCGCTCCACTCTACAGCGCAGCGCTCCACTCTACAGCGCAGCGCTCCACTCTACAGCGCAGCGCTCCACTCTACAGCGCAGCGCTCCATTCTACAGCGCAACACTACACAACGCAGCATTCTGCTTTACAGCGCAGCGCTCCACTCTACAGCGCAGCATTCACTCTACAGTGCAGCATTCACTCTACAGCGCAGCGCTCCACTCTACAGCGCAGCGCTCCACAACGCAGCACTCCACTCTACAGCACAGAACTCCCCAGTATAGCATTCCACTCTACAGCGCAGCACTCCACTCTACAAAGCAGCGCTCCACTCTACAGCGCAACGCTCCACTCTACAGCGCAGCGCTCCACTCTACAGCGCAGCGCTCCACTCTACAGCGCAGCGCTCCACTCTACAGTGCAGCACTACACAACGCAGCACTCCACTCTACAGCACAGAACTCCCCAGTATAGCATTCCACTCTACAGCGCAGCACTCCACTCTACAAAGCAGCGCTCCACTCTACAGCGCAACGCTCCACTCTACAGCGCAGCGCTCCACTCTACAGCGCAGCGCTCCACTCTACAGCGCAACACTAGACAACGCAGCATTCTGCTTTACAGCGCAGCGCTCCACTCTACAGCGCAGCATTCACTCTACAGTGCAGCATTCACTCTACAGCGCAGCGCTCCACTCTACAGCGCAGCGCTCCACTCTACAGCGCAGCGCTCCACTCTACAGCGCAGCGCTCCACTCTACAGCGCAGTGCTCCACTCTATAGCGCTCCACTCCACAGCGCAGCGCTCCTCTACAGCGCAGCACGCCGCTCTACAGCGCAACACTCCACTCTACAGCGTAGCACAACACTCCACTCTACAGCGCAACACTCCACTCTACAGCGCAGCGTTCCAGTCTGCAGCACAGCGCGCCACTCTACAGCGCAGCGCGCCACAGCGCAGTGCTCCACTCTACAGCGCAGCACTACACAACACAACACTCCACTTTACAGCGCAGACCTTCCCAATTTAGCACACCACTGTACAGCGCAGCATTCCACTCTACAGAGCAGCACTCACTCTACAGCGCAATGCTCCACTCTACAGCGCAATGCTCCACTCTACAGCGCAACGCTCCACTCTACAGCGCAACGCTCCACTCTACAGCGCAACGCTCCACTCTACAGCGCAGCGCTTCACTCTACAGCGCAGCGCTCCACTCTACAGCGCAGCGCTTCACTCTACAGCGCAGCGCTCCACTCTACAGCGCAGCGCTCCACTCTACAGCACAACACTACACAAAGCAGCATTCTGCTCTACAGCGCAGCGCTCCACTCTACAGCGCAGCATTCACTCTACAGCGCAGCGCTCCACTCTACAGCGCAGCGCTCCACTCTACAGCGCTGCGCTCCACTCTACAGCGCTCTACTCTACAGCACAGCGCTCCACTCTACAGCGCAACACTCCACTCTACAGCGCAACACTCCACTCTACAACGCAGCAGTCCACTCTACAGCACAGAACTTCCCAGTATAACACTCCACTCTACAGCGCAGCGCTCCACTCTACAGCGCAGCGCTCCACTCTACAGCGCAGCGCTCCACTCTACAGCGCAGCGCTCCACTCTACAGCGCAGCGCTCCACTCTACAGCGCAGCGCTCCACTCTACAGCGCAGCGCTCCACTCTACAGCGCAGCACTCTATAGCGCAGCGCTCCACTCTACAGTGCAGCACTACACAATGCAGCACTCCACTCTACAGCACAGAACTCCCCAGTATAGCATTCCACTCTACAGCGCAGCACTCCACTCTACAAAGCAGCGCTCCACTCTACAGCGCAACACTCCACTCTACAGCGCAGCGCTCCACTCTACAGCGTAGCGCTCCACTCTACAGCGCAACACTAGACAACGCAGCATTCTGCTGTACAGCGCAGCGCTCCACTCTACAGTGCAGCATTCACTCTACAGTGCAGCATTCACTCTACAGCGCAGCGCTCCACTCTACAGTGCAGGGCTCCACTGTACAGCGCTCCACTCTACAGCACAGCGCTCCACTCTACAGCGCAGCGCTCCACTCTACAGCGCAGCGCTCCACTCTACAGCGCAGCGCTCCACTCTACAGCGCAGCGCTCCACTCTACAGCGCAGCGCTCCACTCTACAGCGCAGCACTCTACAGCGCAGCGCTCCACTCTACATCGCAGCGCTCCACTCTACAGCGCAGCGCTCCACTCTACAGCGCAGCGCTCCACTCTACAGCGCAGCGCTCCACTCTACAGCGCAGCGCTCCACTCTACAGCGCAGCGCTCCACTCTACAGCGCAGCGCTCCACTTCACAGCGCAGCGCTCCATTCTACAGTGCAGTGCTCCACTCTACAGCGCTCCACTCCACAGCGCAGTGCTCCACTCTACAGCGCAGCACGCCACTCTACAGCGCAGCACGCCACTCTACAGCGCAGCACGCCACTCTACAGCGCAACACGCCACTCTACAGCGCAACACTCCACTCTACAGCGCAACACTCCACTCTACAGCGCAACACTCCACTCTACAGCGCAACACTCCACTCTACAGCGCAACACTCCACTCTACAGCGCAGCACAACACAACACTCCACTTTACAGCGCAGACCTTCCCAATTTAGCACACCACTGTACAGCGCAGCATTCCACTCTACAAAGCAGCACTCACTCTACAGCGCAGCGGTCCAGTCTGCAGTGCAGCGCGCCACTCTACAGCGCAGCGCGCCACTCTCCAGCGCAACACTCCCCTCTACAGCGCAACACTCCCCTCTACAGCGCAGCACTCCACTCTACAGCGCAACACTACACAACGCAGCATTCTGCTCTACAGCGCAGCGCTCCACTCTACAGCGCGGCATTCACTCTACAGCGCAGCATCCACTCTACAGTGCCGGATTCACTCTACAGCGCAGCGCTCCACTCTACAGCGCTCCACTCTACAGCGCAGCGCTCCACTCTACAGCGCAGCGCTCTACTCTACAGCGCAGTGCTCCACTCTACAACACACCACCCCACTATACAGCGCTGCACTCTACAACGCAGCACTCCACTGTACAGCACAAACAGTTCCTAACATGCTCATTGTATTGAAAACACACACATTATTATTGTAGTTAAACACAAACACTTTTTTACGGACTAATTATCGAAAACACCCACTTTTCAACACACTTGTATTAAAACACGCACATTATATTAAAAAAAACATTAAAAAAAATTGTATGCAGAAGCTGTTTGCACACAGTCGGCAAGGGGAAACTGAAACTGACATGTTCTTCACAAACCAGCCTGCAACAAAGTAACAAAATGTAGAACTGCTCGTGTAAAACTGAAACTGACATGCTCTTCACAGTTGACGCGCGCGCGACCTAATCCAAGTCGAAGATCTGCGCGTTCACATCTCTTGTCTCTTGTCTGTTCCCCTTGAGCCCTTGAAAACTGAAATGATCACAATAAGTCTCGCAGCGACGGATCGCTTTCGCGATCCGGTTCGCAGGTGCGAGACCTAAAAAGAGGTAATAGCAATTCATATCTTATTTTTATCCTTCCATACTATTTCTAAATTTTACTGCCAATTTTAAAAAACTACATATATACAAGGTGTAATCACAACTTAGTAGCTGTAAAAAGTGCAGTGCAGGACGATATTGTTTAAAATTTAGTTTTTTCAAACAGGGTTTTAAATATAGATTCCTCGGTACAGCATAAAAGGGACAAAAAAAAAGAAAGTGTGCCAGGTCTTGCGGAGACATATCGTCGCAGCCGCAAGCCGGCAACACTTGTCCACGATGAGATCCCCTTGGAACAGCCAGCAAAAAATGAAACAGGTTAAACCTGAACCTGATCAGTAAAAAACGGTCATAACTGGGCAATTGCCAGGATAAATAGGGTTCCATGAGCAAGGTGCTTTTTACTAGTACATGATTACGAACACTTTCTTTTTTTAGCTCACGTGATTCCCTATCTTGGATTCTGAAATCGATAAAAGCTTTCTTGACCGTTATAACATCCTGTTTAGTGATCGATTCAGGGAATAAAAATAGTTCAGGGCGACCTAAATCATCAAAGCACTTATAAAGATACTTTAACCAGGGAACCTTCATCCTGTTGTCCCATGTGAGTGATTCTCTTAAAATAAGCTGGGTGAGTGGAATGTTATCATTTAACCAACAGTTCATCCAGCATAACATGGGATTAACAGCAATCTTGTCACTTACGAAGGAAACCCCCAGTTCCTCGTGCACAGAGAAGTTGGCCGTACCCCTGGGAACCCTTAATACTAATTTCAAAAAATTATTTTCAACAGTCTGTAGGGGATCCGGAGGAACATAACCCCAAATTTCACTGCCGTAGCACGCTGTGGAAACACTTTTTGCTTGGTAGAGCTGGAGTAAGGCGGCAACTGGACTATTACCCACTTTCCTAGAAAAGTCCATTATTGCCGCGTTTACCCTAGTGACCTCTCCCTTCTTTTTTTCAATCACGGGTCCCCAATTTAGTTGACTGTCAAAGAGGACCCCGAGATAGGAAAATGTATGTGTGGTAGGAATACGTACTCCATTTACATTTAGGCAGTTTACTTTTTTATTTCCCTGTCCGACCTTCATTAAGTAAGATTTGGAGTTATTAATACTTAACTCTCTTGAGGTCATAAAAGAATGGAAGGAGTCTAGTAAGATTTGAAGTCCATTTGCTGTTCTTGATAGGAGAACTGCGTCGTCCGCATATAAAAGGACTGGCAGCCCCCTACGACCAATATACGGATAATCCGTATTGGTGCTTAAAAGATGCTCTTCCAGATCATTTATATATAAATTAAAAAGGAATGGGGCCAGGATGCAGCCTTGTCGGACACCACGATGCACCCCAAAGTCTTTGGTCACATTTAGGTCTTGGGTGAATCTGACATTTGCATTGGTGTCCGAATGCATATCAACTAGCAAGTCGACTAGGTTTGGATCCACGCCCTTTTTTAACATAGCGTCCCAGAGCTTCCCCCGACTCACACAATCGAAAGCCGAGGAAAGATCCATGAACGCCATATGGATCGTTCCTCTTCGAGCCTTAGTATACTTCGCAATAATGAGGTATAAGTTTAAACATTGTGAAATCGTAGAATGTCCAGGCCTGAATCCATACTGGATTGAAGATATTATATTATTTTCTTCTGACCATCTGACCAATCTATTCAATATTACTCCTCCCACAACTTTAGCCACGGAGTTTATTAAAGATATTGGTCGATAGCAGGCAGGGCTACTACGATCTCCTTTCTTAAAAATAGGCACGATAGTGGATACCCCTCATGATTTTGGGCATCCACATAGCACAGCAGCATTAAGTACAGCTGTAAGGACCGGTGCCCAGAGTGTTATACAAGATTTAAAAAGATCAGGGGGGAGACCGTCAGGTCCTGGGGCCTTGTTGTTTGATAGGCCTTCTATGCCCTTTATTACCTCATTAATTGTGAAGAACAAGGATTTTTCTCTGATTTCTTTTGGACTACATTGTACCTGGGAACCGTTACCTTTAAAAATGGAACTGAAGTGGTTAATCCAAACTTCTTCTGGGATATTGGTGCCCGTACCTGAAATACTGGGGTGATCAAATAAGGGCTTATTAATGATCTCCCAGAACTTTGAGCTATTTTTTAAAATCTCTGGATCTAGCAAGGACTCCCAAAAGCTTTTCTTGACAGCACGTTTGCGAGTGGCAAGAGACTTCTTGTACTCAGCCCGCAACACCCTAATGGTTGATGGATCTCTTGGTTTTGTTTTTAATGCTTTCTTAAGCTCGCGACTGGCCTTCGAACAGTTGCTGTCAAACCATTTCGGGTTATTGGATGGGTTAGCTATCCTCTTAACAGGTAACGTTAAAAATGACTCCACCTTTTTAGCAATCTCATTAAAAGCCGTCAAAATTTGTAATGGTGCTGAAGCAGTAGATGTGCATATTATCAGATCATGATGGCATACATTGTTAATAGAGGAATAAAATTGTTTACAGTCCACCATTGACCACTTTAAGCGTCGCTTACCATTAATACATATAGTAGTACCGCAATCCTCTCGAGGGTTATGTTTTTCGAGTAAATTCACACCCATAGTAATACATATAGGATTATGATCGCTGTAAATGCTTAAAATAATCGAAAAATCCTCAACAATATTAACAAATTCTGCCGATAATAGAATAGCTCGATCAGAGCTGCCTCGGTGCTGTGGTAGGCTCGGAATACAGATTGAGAGGGTTCCAGGAGTTTGATGTGTTCCAGGTGTTCGGTGAGTTGCTGATTAATTGCCTTCTCGAGAACCTTTGCTGGAAAGGGGAGTAGGGAAATCAGCCTATAGTTCTTTAGTTCTGCTGAGTTGCTGGATCTTTTCTTCAGGAGGGTTCTCACTTCAGCATGTTTCCAGTTCTTAGGGAAGGAGTCTGAGGTGATGGAGGTGTTCAGGACTTTCTTGAGCTTGTCGCCAATCATCCTGCTCTTGAGGTTGAAGGTGTGGTCGGGAGTGGTCTTTGTGGGAGCTCCCGAGTACACCGAGTTCACGATGGAGATTGGATGCTCTTTTCACAAAGATACCAGTGGCAGAGAATGCCCTTAAGAGTAGCATTCAAATAAGTCTATTCAAGTACAAATTGGCAAAGAATGCCCTTAAGAGTAGCATTCAAATAAGTCTATTCAAGTACAAATTGGCAAAGATCAAGGCTGAAATCAATGAGAGTAAATCATTTTTAATGCAACAAAAAATCACATAAATGACCGACTGATATGAAAAAATGTAGTAGAGAAAAGGTATAGCCTTACATTAAGGAGAATTATGACTAGGTCTCCCGGTTTTATTGTATTTATTTTTTTGACATTTCCGTCTGTATTCATCCATATTTATTTTTGCAAATTTTATCTGTATTTATCCATATTTATTTTGGTCTTTGTAAAAAAATAAAGTGGAATGAGTATATTTCCACATTTATTTAACCGATAAATATGCACTCATGCTTGAATGCCTGCCAGGTTTTAGTGCTGTGAACACCCGCTGGAGTTAAATCATTGCACTTATATGAAAACATGCACATTTCAGTATCAGCCTTATGTATATCTACTGCTGTTAAAGCCTCTCTACTAAAATCCCTTTCTTTTTTACCCCCCTTTCCTATCAACCCACACAGCTACTGGCATGGCAGTCATGGGAGACAGAATTTAGAAATACTAAAAAATAAAAACGAATTTCCTTCTGTATCCACATTTAAAAATAAATACAGACACGAAAATAAATGTTTTCTGTCTATATTTCGCTGTAAAAATCTGTAAAAACGGAAAACAGAGAGCCCTAATTATGACACCAATACATCCTATCAGTTCCGGTAGGAGACCACATACCAGAAAAAGAAAAGGATAATATACGGAGGTATGTTAAGCTTAGAAGAATGGAGCAGTGAAGATGAAATTAGAGTACTTCCAAGATTTTATGGATATAATATGGGCCCCTACTCTTCAACAGCATCCACAAGTGCCCTTTTTCAAACCTCGAGCCATAGGACCTTTTGCACCACATTTTCTAGACGGGGGGGGGAGGGGGGGCAAAGGAAGAGGAAAGCAAAGAGAAAAGGGACTACATGTCCAGTGAGAGTGAGGGTACCAAATGGTGACCTGTAACAAGGGTAAAAACTCGAAAAAGACTAATTAATTGTTAACCTCTCTGACAGAGAATTGAGGACTGAAAAAATACAAATCATTAATAAAGGACATGGCTTCGTCCCTACACTAAATGAAGACTTCTTTAGACTGAATGGTGAACTGTCTAATTTTTTCAGGAAGATAAGATTGCAAGCTTTCTTTAAAAATAAACCAATGGAAATGGAGAACATGAACACAGGTTTGAAGAACCCTTCAACCTTTCTCCCTCCGGCTGCAGCTATCTTTGAAGCTGCTTTACTTAATGATATTAATATGCAGATGATCAGACCATCAGTTTTGTAGATAAGGGCGGTGCCATTATTATTTAATCAACATCAGCATACAGACAAGAATGTTTGACAGCACAGTGATACAAGACATTACTATATCATTAAGGACGATCCTACTGGGTGCTTGTGCCAACGTATTTGTGTTATGGTCAGTGAAGCAGAAATACTCGGATGGATGGGTAACTCGAAATGAGGCAGACTTCCTGAGATCCCTTATTTCTGCACCCTTCCTAAGATACACAAAGGAATGAAAACTCCACCTGGTAGACTGATTGCTGAGTGCTACATCTACTGTCAACATATTGCAATCATGTGTTGAGATCCATTGTGGAAAATACCCCCCACATTCTTGAAAAATGCAAAACGTATTAAAACTATTGAGGAAATCAATTCGGAGAGTCGGATTGACCTCTTGATGACAATAGATGTGGAGGTATTATATACAAATATCCCACTATAGCAACCCGGGCGTTGTAAAGTCCCTTATTCATTCAATGGATTGGAATTACCCGACACCAGTCACTTTCATTCTGGAGTGTGCAACCATGACCCTTAAAGAAAACTTTTTTTCAATTTGAGGACACCTTGTATTTACAGGTCTATTGTACTTTGATGGGGAGCACTTTTGCTCCTAGCCTGGCCTGTTTAAATATGTACCACTTTGAGAAAACTAAGATCCTCGTTGAATAGAACCCTTTCAAAGAAAATATCCGCCTGTGTCACCATTCCATAGACAACATTTTGATTTTATGGAAGGGGGATAGGGCACATTCAGAAGCATTTTTCTATTGAACTAATAATATTAATCCCTATTTGAGATTAACTCAAATAATCTCAGATTTAAAAAAAACGTTTCTAAATTTAGCCATCAAACTAAGGAATCTGTTCCTGGAAGCACAAACATATAGCAAGGAAACTAAGAAGGACACCCTGCTCCTATTCGGTAGTCATCATCCACGAGCACTGAGGTCAGATTTCTGTTTGGCCAGTTTTTAAGGATTTGCAGGAATTACAGCTAGTAATAGGAATTATGATAGACAAGCAAAAAAACTATCAGCCTAACTATGGAGATTACCCCAATAAGATCATCCAAAAAGCATACAAACGAAACAGGAATAACAACAGGGAGGCACTGCTAGACATCAAACCAAAGAAGGACCAACCAGCATTAACATGTGACTACCTTTACGCCATTATCAATTGAAATTAGGAAAATCATAAATAAAGATGAAATATCTTCTTTATTGTGGAGTTACGACAGGGGAACCATTGTAATATGTAGGCATGACCACAAAAACAGTCTGTACTTGTATAAATGAACACAGAAGGACTATCCCTTGTTGGAGGGAGACAACTAAAATGACTAGCCACTTTATAAACACACACATAGCCCTGATGAACTGAAATGAAATGGGTCGTACTAGAAGTTGTAGAAGACCGGGCAGACTTACAAAAAATATTATTTGATGGATATTTAAATTCGAGACACATGTATCAGGATTAAATGATGGCATCCCATGGCCCATGCATATAAGACACTCATTTCATGACTAGCCAGACTGAGAGTCTATGATATCAGGATGGTGGTTGGTGAAGTAGAATAGAAGATGAAGTATAGAAATTCTACTCATGAACCTTTCGTAGGAATAACGTCCAAACTTCATCCATAAATTGACTTTTCTACCACATCTACTATTACGGTTGAATGACCACACCAAAGATAGCTCTGTACATATGGCATACTCCCTACACATAAAAAGATCGCACAAACATTAAGTCTAACTTAAGAACAACACAATGAGAGGTAGATACATGAATTAAAAGCACTACCTTGAATAGATCCAAACTGCATTTATTAACATTGATCCACCTGGAAAGGAAGCAATGCAAAAAATATGGTGGCCATAGTGCTGCTAATCCATTATATTGATTGAGAGAGTTGCAAATCATAAACAAGAAACCTTGAGGAGTGGGTGACACACATTCTGAGGAAAATATAAACTTAAGCTATCCTTATAAACATAAATAGAAATATATATTTTTTAAATAAGTTATATTTCTAAACTGAATGATTGAAAGTTGTTTATATGATGCATCTATGAACTCTGTCCAACACCTACACCCAAGATGGTGCCATACATATGATGCTGTATGTGCTCCCATCACACTGATTACAAAAAGGGGGTGGTGATGGACAGAGTATCTGAGTTAATCAGAACACTCCTACCCAGTCAACAGATCAGGGCTTGATCCATCACCGTTTTTTAGCTCACTGCACCATCCCAGTTCAGAACCTGGCTATATGCAAATTAGTCTGTCCCTGGCCCAGTGCATCATGGGAACAGGGCAGACCAAACTACCAAGCCAATTCTTCACTGGAAAGGAAACAAGCTTCCGGGGACACTGAAGCACACACAATCAGGAAGTCTGACCGAAGGTATATTTCCCGATGTCTCAACCAAGCAACATATGTTCGGGTTGGTGAAGCATGAGTAGGCATGCCGCAAAGACGATTGGAAGGAGAAGTTAGTGCCATGATTATGCTATGCTAACGGGGCGTGCATTGCTATGCCTTAGCCTGGTATTATATTCTCTCCATGGGCTACGTTTTCCAGGTTTAAGCCCAGTTAGTCTAAAGTCCCTCTGGTCCCAAGGGGTTCTTCTTCCATAGGATTAGGGTATGCCTACACATGGAAAACACACTTTGCATGATAATTGAGCAACTTACCTTTATCACATTTTTGACAAATTGAAATGATTGTAGCTGCATGTCAATAAATTGCATTATAATGTTTGCAAGACTTAAACATAAGTTATGATTTTAAATGCTAATGAGATATTTGTCAGAGGTTGACTCAGCACATTCCTCACTATGCATGTGAGACCTATGCATGAAATACAAATGTGATGCACTAGGTACACTTTGACAATTAGTAAATCTATGAAAATTATGAAAAAACGCTAGGAGAAATAAATGAAACTTGAATCATTGAATAAAGGTTAACTACTTTTAGAGGAGGTGGACATTTTTATTTCATCATTACCACAGAATATAACCAGATGGTTTCACAAACATTTGGGACATCTACAGGGTGCACACCCCTACAGTGGTTTCTGGAACCTTTCTTGAACAGAACTTCTCACTTTTTGAATAGATATAACTTTTTAAATCTGCCTCTGCATGTCATGTGACGGTCATAGAAATCTTCAGAAGGATATCGCTTACTCTAAGCTTCTTCAGTGGGCGCTTGTGAGCTGCTGGGGTCACCAGCTGCCAATAAGTCGCTCACAGATATGAAACCCAGCCAAAAACCATATTTCAAAGGTTTTGGAGCAGAGCAGTGCTACATCCTGACACTGCGAGGTAGCCAGGCAGATTAATGTTAGGGAGTGCATACACACTCAAACACACACCCCGCCCTCCCCCTTACACCCCAATCTACTCTGAAAATTCATACATTTTCTGTGCTAGCACTGTGCCAGAATATGATCAATATAGCGAAAGTGAAACATCGCAAGGATGCCCCTGTGGGAGTGTCATTGGATATGTGTGGGAGCAATCCAAGAGAGCAGAAGCTGGAGTGGCAGAGCAAATGGGCAAGTACTTCACTTATCCTAGGATATTTTTGGCTTTGTGGATCTGGAATTTGATGAATCAACTTTGTTCACCGAGTCAGCGATGCGGCGAGCGTAAGGTAAGTGGTTTTAGTTTTGTTTTTTTATTTTATTTTCCCTATTCTGTCGACTCCCTCCTCTCCCCCACCCGATGCTCTTACCTGTACCGGCTGTGCCTGCCTTGGACCCCCAAAGTCTTCAAGAATACCATGCAGAACAATTCTTGGGGAGAGTTCCACTGTGTCCCCAATCACCTGTGAAAGTGAAGCAAACACCTCCTATCAGTGCTTCAGAATGATGGGACATTCCCGCACCGCGTGACAAAAGTGAGCCTCCTCATCCTAACTGATTACAAGTCTAAGTGGTCAGTATGTTGACTCCCCAGAGGTGTAAGATAGGCCATGTGGAGATACTTGAGCAGGATGAGTCAGAATTTTGACAGGTTCACTGTAACTCCAGGGACATGCAGGCATCTCTACAGTCAGAGTCATCAAGGGAGTCCCAGCCACTCCTTCCATTATATTTTAATATTCAGAAGGGGGTCTCTGGAGTTGAGAACCACACATTTGTAGTTCTGCAACATACTTCCCTACCCATTGGACCCATAAGAAGTTTTGCTTTGAGTGGACTAAATTCGGGTATGCTGTCGAGGTGCATCCTATGGGAGTGTAGAGTATGTTGTAATTGTAAGTAGTAAAAGAATTAGGATTTGTGTAGCGAGTATTTTGCTTGAAGGTCTTCCATGGATTATAAGTGGGAGCCCTGCCAAACATTCCCCATCTTTAAGATCCCAATATGTTGCCATATATAAAAGCCCTTAAGCGTTGCCGTATGGTTCAAACAGTTACCTTTCAACAGGTGGGTTTCAAGGGTAATCTTTTAATTCCAATCAGTTCATTTTAGTTCAGATCGTCAGGACCAGAAAGCCACTTTAATGAGATCTGGAAGGGATTGAG